>NC_090698.1:49449283-50074283 GCF_040954835.1 Lepisosteus oculatus | reverse complement strand
GTGAGCACCCCCTGCTGGCCCCAATAACACCTCTTCCAGCAACAATCTTAGTTTTTCCCAGGAGGTCTCCCAACCAGGTACTGTCCAGGCTCACACCTGCCTAGCTTCAGTGGGTTGCCAGTTGTGAGCTGCAGAGCGATAAGGCTGCTGGCTATGTAGTGCAGTGCAAGGTGTTAAACTGTCCTTCCTTATTACTCAGTTATTTATTTTTTTATTTCCAGGAATATTTTCTTTGTTTTGATTTGGTCTTTTTGTTTTATGTTTTCTAGCGTCTCTCTGGACAGGGCTACTGCTTTTCAGCGTCTCTACCACCTATGCTTGCAGCAGCTGCAATAGAAGCACTTAACATCATGGAGGAAGATCCAGGTAAATAAGCGTATTGTGTTGTGGAGAATTGCCTCGATACGTGCCCATATTCAGTATACAGAACACACAGTGAACTGATCATTTATTTTACCTAACTGACCTTGCAAGATCTGTTCAGATACAAACTGGCTTAAATGATTTTATTGAATGTCTGAATGCTTTCTTTCATTCCACTTAATTTAATTGGCATGCATTCTGTGGATATGTGCACATTCAGTATTGATTCATACAATATCTCTAGGAAACTACAGATTGTGCTTAAGTTAGTTAGTAGTATTTTACTATATAAATATGTATGCTCACTATGTGGTCTACCGTGACTTTTCGTGTACCATAATCCTATATAAAAATACATATTTAGTTGCATGAGTACTTTTAATTTTGATATCTAGAATCCTTTCTTGACAAACATGTTGTAGTCTAATATAAGCCTAATGAAATATTACTTCATAGTTCACCCATATTTTCATAGAAATTGGCACTTTCACAATTTTAAATTGTTTAGAATTATACAGATGTTAGAGTCTCAAGTACTACATCTGATGTTACATCTGAGAGATTACACAGTCACAGGTTTTACTTATGCTACACCTGGTAACTAAGGAAGATAGCTGAGGGTCCTAACTTTGTATTTGGAGTAGATGGGCTTCTTCCCTTTAACAAGAAGGTCCCTGACACTGCTGCTGAAAGGGTGCCAGGCCTAGACTGGCCACTTACTACTTAGCAAGTAGATTTTGGTATTAACGCAATTGATTTTACCCATTAAAACTGTTAATGACATACTTATTGAATATGCTATTAACATTAAATGTTAAATGCCTTAGTGTTTATTTTTGTTTTTTTTATAGAAATTTTCACAATATTGAGGAATAAATGTAAGCACATCCACAATGCCTTGCAAGGGTAAGGTTATATTTTTTCCATGGACAACACTAAACTTCACTTGAATTTATGCTTGATGTTTTAGTATATAGTAAATTGGCCATCTGTGTGAATTCATTTTTAACTTGCATTTTTCCGCTTAAAAATATTAACTGCTATCTTGGTTAACCTAATAATGTTACCACAGAGAAGCAGAAAATGACATTGAAAACAAAGCAGATGAAAGGTGAAAAATAAATATTTTGATAAAAGTTTAACTTAAAACAAGGGAAATTAATATTCTTTACACAGTTATTAGACATCCTATTAATACATCAATGCAAGCCAGTGTACACAAACTATTTTCCATCTGTATTGTATTTGGAGCCTGTTCTTTTAACTTCAATATCAATCCCTTCACCACAACGTCTTGTCTTTACTGGCTTGTGCAGTGCTTGTAAGACACAAGAAAGAAGCCATTTATTAGACAAAGCACTGAAACATATATCCCAGTAATAAAGAACCTCTTTTTAGCCAAGTGAGGTAAAATTTTATGTATGTTGCTAACTGCTTTCAGATGGCAACAGAAAAACTCTTTTCCTAAGTTAGTGTTCTGAGTTTCCCAACTCACAGATTTTTCTCAATCAATTTGTTTTGTGTTAAATCATACAGAATTTCTGGCCTGAAGGTAGTTGGGGAATATTTCTCACCAGCTTTTCATTTACAACTGAAGAAGACTACTGGATCAAGGGAGTCTGATGTTAAGTTACTACGGGCTATTGTAGATTACGTAAGTGGAACAAACTAAGTAAAACTAAAGCACACAAATTTAAAAGTATTCTGTTCAAGGGTAGCTTAGTCTCTATCATTCCTTCAGATATTGATTGATACAATTGTTGTTTACAAAAACTAATTCAAGCTATAATTTAGATAAAGCATTTCGGGTTAATCACAATTCCAAAGCTTTTTTAAAATGTTTTCAATAGAGGAAATGCTGGTGCTACAAAAATAAATGCTTTGAAGCTGTGTGCCTCATTCTGTCATGACTGCATATTTATTTATAGATATTGATGCTATTTTTGCTTAGAAAACTCAGTAGTCCCACATTGAGAGAACTTCTGATGTATTCAAATTGAATTTACAGCAAAATCACGTTTTTGACATGGTTCTCGGCTACTGGTGTCTGAAAAATTATCTCATTATTTGTCAAGAATTTTAGCTTGTTTTGATTTTTCATTCATATTTGGAAAAGATTGTATTGAAAATATTCATGCTTGCAATTTGATGCTAATGTGTGTGCTATGAAGTATTAAATTATTATGGGTTTCAAAGTAGCTTATAGGAGCTTTAGACATTAGACAAATGTGTGAATTTGCCCAGAGTTTACAGATACATGGTATTAGCAATTCTTCTCTCTACACTGAAAACTCTGCTTGTTTGACCAGATACTAGGTGTCAGAGTTATTATTAGAAATTCTGCAAAAACTCAACTATGGGATTCACAGAACAACCAGTGTAGCGATAAGGTTTATAGATGTATACACACGTTTGCCTTTTCTTTCTTGAAATGCTTTCTTTTTAAATACAAATGGAAAGCAGCTTTATGAACATTGTGCTTGTGAATGCTGAGTTTTATGATGTTTCTCAAGTTTATTTATTATTGAACAGTGTATGGACAGACAGATTGCACTTACCCAGGCCCACTACTTGGACAAAGAAGAAAAAAATCTTCCACCGCCTACGTAAGAGTATTTTTAAAGTATATTTGTGTAAACCTTGAAACGTGCTTTTAACATTTTGTTGAAGAATGTGATTAAGGTTATATTTCCTGAATTTTATCTTTGAACTTGGTTGGAAACTCAATTTGAAAGCTAACTGCTGCTTGATGCAGTTTAGCATAAAATGTGTTTTTGGCAGCAGAACTAAAATAGTGATATAAAACTGGTTGCATTTTTTTGTTTGTGGATTAATTCTGTGGTGAGTTATATTTTAGAATATCGTATTTCTTATAAAATATCATTTATACACAAGTGAAACCAGCTGCTGCTGATTTACATTAAACAGTATGTGTCCCTTCAGACTCAAACTAATGTACTGCGTCATTCACCTTGTGCTTAAATCTTTTCACAGTGTCCGAGTGGTTGTTACTGTGCAGCAGACAGAAGAAGAACTGGAAATGGCAGCAGCTCTGATCAAAGAAGCTGCACAATCCATTCTGAAGTGAGCTGCCTTCAGACAGTCGTGGATGGGGAAAGAGCTGGAGTATTTAAAAGTTCTCCAGAAATTTCTGATGTCATCTTAAAATTAGCTGGGTTATTTGGGAAGCATGTTGCAGGACTGTCCAACAGAACTTTTTCATATCGTACACAAACACTGTAACGCTTATTTAATGAGTGTTTAATATGCTGGGGTGTGCAAAATACTATTTTTAAAATATGTGAAATTGGTCTGTTTGCACCACTTACTTTGTTTTTCTTCCTAGCTGGTTTTGACAAAGCCATACAAAAACTATTTTGAAAGGCTGTCTTTCCATACTGGTTCCTAGTCTTCATAAATCTGTGGTCTGTTGCTTTCAGACACAGTCTGTCTTTGATTAATAGCAAGTTTTCATTCCTGTAGAGCATGCTTTTCAACCTAATGGGAAGATAAATTGAATTCTGTATGTATGTAATCTTTTATAAATATTTTGTCAGATACCACGTTTTGCTTTACTAAGTTATTTTATTCATATTAAAGGAAAACTAAATTGAGTATTTTTTTTTCTTTAATGACATATTTGATCTTGAAATCTACTTTCCAAATAGATAGTTCACAGAAGCTCTTACAGAAAGCTGTTTTATCAAGTATGAAACATTTTTTAAATAAAAATCTACTTGTCTATGTTGTTGTGCAATTAATAATTCCAGGGAACGGACAAGTCTAATAAAAAAACATGTCAAATTAGCAGCATTAATATTGGTGTTTCACTCTGAATGTTTTAGACTCTTGAGGTTAATTGTTTTATGTTTTGGCAGTGTCAATATGGCCAGTTTGTGAATTTTTACTTTGTGTTTTGCTGCATTTTTAACGTGCATATTTGATTTGCTTTTTTTTGTTGTTCATAAAACAGATTTTTTCCAAACACTGATAGGATGACTTTGTTATGAATATTTGGTATAGTGTCACATTTATATAGCCTTAATGTATTGCATTATCTTTTTTTTTTCTTAAAAACTTTCCATGTCTTCATGATTATGAAGATTTAAGTTATAAAAGCCTTAGGTTAAGTTCTATACCATTTTGTATATCAGTATCCGTGACAAATGATAGAATTTTAAAGTTTTTTATTTTTGAGGATATTATGCTTATGTTGTCCAAATTAATGTTTTTACACAACACTATCAAATATGCAGTTTACAGCGAATGTGCCTTTTTTGCTGCTAACAATACTATGGGTTAGACGGAATCTTATTTGATTAAAAAACAACACTTCCATGTTGTTTACATTAAAATATTTGAAATAATAACTTGTTCTTGCAATGATTTCCATTCAGACTTTACATTTCAATTCTTTGCTTTCACTAAATAAGTCGTTAAAGCAAAATCAAGAATAGAATATTATTAAAAATAGGTATATTGCTTCCAAATTAGTCAAATATGTAGCTTTTCAGGGATGTTTTATTTGATCAAATAAAAATAGAAAAACTATAAATATAGTAAGATTGAGTTTGTATGACTGAAATAAGATCCATGTTTTATCACACATTGACATGGTTTGTTTTGGCTTTTACATCTGGTCCTTGTTAACGGTGTAGGGATGGACATATCCACGGACACCAGAAAAGGAGAATTTGCAAAATGCTTTGTCTGTTTTCTTTATACATGTCCAGATTTTTAACTCCGAAATACACATTATTAAAACTTTCTCCCTTTCCAAAGTAAGGCATATTTCACAACTGTGACAAAGTGCTTTTTTAATGCTGAATTCAAATGTACATATTGTATATTTACGATAAATATAATAAGATGGGTGGCATGGACACACAGTGGTTAGCATTGCTGTCTTGCAGTATTGAAGCCCTGCGTTCAGTTCCTTGGGTGCTATCTGTGTGGAGTTTGCTTTACTCACATGGGTTTCCTCTGGGTTATCCAATTCTATCCCACAGTCCAAAGAGTTGGAATGGTGTTTTGTCCAGGCTGTTCTTTTTTAAAACAGCAAATCAATCGTGAATTAAAAGTTCTCAGAATAGTTTTCATCAAACAGGAGCAAATCCAACAGAGGAATTTTATTACATTTCTGCAAAGACCTACAGTATGACTGTCCAACAGGGATGATTAATAGGCAGCATAGTTATCAGATGTAAAGATGTTACAGATGCCATCTGTAGGTATGTATATATAGGGCTTACATGTACATGGGCCTTCAATGTGTTCTGGATTACAAACCATCTCTCAGTGACCTGAAGAAATATTATTTAGGCATGAATATGGGCAGGTCAGTGGCACAGTTATTGGTGCTGCTGCTCCACAGTTCTTGGACTCGGACTTCAATTGGCCTTTTCTTTATGGTTTGGTTTCTTGCCATAATCCAAAAACAAGCTGTCTAGGTTAAATGGCATCATTAAAGTGGGACAGCATCATATCCAGGGTGAGTCCTGCCTTGTGACCAATTTCTGCTAGGTTAGTCTCTATCTTACTGTAACCCTTTATCAGACTAAGTTCTTAATTTAGTGAAAGTGGTTGAAATGAGTGAGTTAATCTTTAACTCCTGGTGGAAGACTGATTAAACCTCTGGGAATCATTTGGAACGCCCAAGATTAGAGATTACTACAGTAGATTGTACAATACAGTTGGAGAGGAATTGCAGACACGTGTATCATATTGTTGCCTTCCATGGTGCAAACACACATTTACAGTAGAGGCATCTGGAGCTGTGTTGTCAGCTTGAGATACTGTAGGAGGAATTTCTGAAACCTGGCCCTTCCAACCCCAGTTTCCTTTTTTTCTTTCCACCTAACTCTGGAAAATACTCAAAACCAAGTGTATTAGTAGCCATAGTATTATGTCCCCTGCTTGCATTTCAGCAAGCTTACAAAATGCTAGTGTCCCTGGTGCTGAGGTTTTCATCTACATGCAGTCAGCTGATATGTTGGGATAAAGCCCATATCAATGTTATGGTATCCCGAACAGTACCATCTCCTGAAGTTGTATACAGCTTGCATACAGGCCGTTTATCATTAATGTGCATTTGCATCAAGCTGATTTCAGAATATACACCGTTGAGTTAATACACCCTCATAGTGCAATTCTCAATATTATTCCAGGTGCGAAATCGACACACTGCTACACATTTTAGCACCAAAAATTCCCACTTTATGGATCAGATAGTTCCTTTCTGAGGTGGATAAGTTTCTGCTGCCATAAGCCACATGTGCTCAGCCCTGGGGGTATTTGATATAGAATTGTTCCAAGTCACGCCATGCAGGTATCTACGTGCAGAATGTACAGCTTTGTGCAGTCAGGGAATATAAGAGTGGGTGCAATGATAAGCTTCTCAATCAGACCCCGACTACAACTCCGGGACTCTGGAAAGCAATTTCACACTTTGAGATCCATCAGGCGCCAGAAATATCAAACATAGTCAGAATATTTGTGTATCTTCAGAAACTTTAGTCCTCTTTTCTGTGAACTACAATATTGTTACAAAATAGATACTCTTATATAAGAAAGTCACCTTTCCTAATTGCACAATTAGGCTGGCAGGGGTATGGGGTTGGTTTCTGAGGTAAAAGTAAAAAAATCGTCCGGACACCAAAATCCAGTTAACGAGACCCCTGTAGTCAGGAATGAGAAAAAAAACCCAAGTGGTTTGCATAGTTTCTTTAGTTACTTGGCATGGTGGGATGGCACAAATGCAATAGAAAAATGAATATATATTTGCAACATTTAACAAACACAAAAACTATTTTTGATAATAGTTTTTGTAAAATTATGAGTCCCTGAGCCCAGGCCTTTTCCAGTCCCTCACATCCACCTCAAACATGTACCAGTCTTACTGCAACTAACCATGGGCACATCAGTTTAAAGAAGTAAAAGAGAGCAGTCTGTTCTCTGCAAAATTGTGAGAAGTGGTTGTTTAAAGCTAATAGTGTATACCATAAATACAAGCTCTACTTGGCAGATTCAACAAGAAAATGCAAAAGCAAATCTTCAAATATAAAAACTACAGCTGTTTGCCTGGGAACATTACTTTTTCTCTCTTCCAAAGAAAGAGGTTCAGCATACAGTATGTGTCTAGGAATGGTCAGCACCAATTTTGTCTATCTGTGGTTCACAACTGACTTCACAAGCCAATCCGGGTTCCCATGTCTGCTTTACCAAGAGACTTCATATGGGTGAATAGTTACAGAGGACTGTGCCAACAATCCTTCAATCTGACCTAGGCCTCTGGAAACTGCTTACCTGCATTGAGTTATTGTACAATTAATTTTGTGCCCTTATTATTGTGGTTAGCATTGCTGCCTTGCAGCACTGGGGCCCCGGGTTTAATTCCAGACCTGGGGTGCTATCTGCATTGAGTTTGTATGTGCTCCCCAAGTTCGCATGCGTTTTTGCTGGGTGCTCTAGTTTCCTCTCACAGTCCAAAGACACACTGGTAGGTTATTCGGCTTCTAAGAAAATTGGCCCTGGTGTGAGTGTGTGCATATTTGTGTCTGTGTGTTCCCTGGGATGGATTGGCATCCCTACCCGGGTTTATCCTGGCTTGCACCCAAAGCTTTCCAGGATAGGTTCCAGCTCCCTTGGGATCCTAAATTAAATGAAGCAATTATGAGATAGAAGGATGGTTTACACCCCAACACACAAGAATATAGAGGGGTGTCTGGTCCCTGCTTAAGGACTCAGCATCTCAGTGGTCTTGTGGGCCCTTCGGAGATCAGTATTAAGAGTTTCTTCTCCATCTTGTAAGCATCAAGCATGGATCTTTTCAAAAAACTTGGTGTCCATCTGAGACTTTCCTAAAAAGCTCACCTGTCCCAGGGATCCATCCAGCAACTGATTTCCGTGTTAGCCAGTCTGCTACAGAGAGTCACAGGCAAAAGAGCTCCACTTAAGTGGATTGAAAGTTTCCAGCAAGCCTTTGAGGTATTGAAAGTGTGATTTAGCTCCACGGTAGTTTAAAGACTGGCAACACTCTGGATCTCTCTGCAGGTGGGAGATGCTGTTCTGTACCACCTTCGGAGGTCACTGGGACCTGGCGAGAGTGGCTGGCAAATTGTGTTTACATGCACAGTAGGTGAGTGCTGAGAGTGGCAGCACTGTGCACCAACTATGCACTGAGACCCAAGAGTTGTCCACTCTGGGGCTGGAAATACACTGCACTGGCTTTAGTTTTGGGGAGGTGGAGCTCTTGCTCGATCTACAAGTTGTGTGTGGTGTAGTAGGTCCATGGTGGCCCATCACAAGTCCCCTTTCAGCAGTATTAGCAACTCCAAGGAGATTGTGTGATTCTGGATTACGATAGCCAGCCATGTTGTTGAAGCTGATACCTTCTTTCAAGAAAAGGTTGGGCGAGATCCTTAGATCAATCAGCTACCAGAAACCAAAGAGCATGCTGGGCTGAAAGGCCTCTTCTCATTTGTAATGTTTATGTTCATGGGAGTCTTCCTTGCAGAAATAAAGACACCGACTCATGATGGAGGCCTTGACTTCACCTTGAGCCATCATTTACTACATCCACAGAGTGTCTATAGAAGGAGGACATGCGTAGGCTTTCTGTTGGATGCTAGACTTGCTAGAGCGACTCCAGTCCCTGTGTGTGTCAGGTGTGCACCTGTCTGTACCGACAGTTTCTTTGTCTTCGAATCTCAGAACCTAAGAAGTTTAAGCTCCTGAAGAAACCGCTTCTCTGTCAATCTGATATATTTGAGAGCCCATTGAAGCATGCTGTTTTATAACGATTTTGAGTAATTTAAAGAGAAAGAGTACAGTGTGGCGTTACAGAGCTACATATGTGGTTTCCAGTGTTTTTCAATTCATTATGATTAAGAATCTTATAGTACATTGATGGACAAATTGCAGTGTGTACACTAATTGACTTGTACTGGGAATCTGGATCCCTGTTATTATTAGGATACAAGTTAAACTATGTGCCAGTACATTTAAATCTGGAAACAGTACGTGCTTTTATATGCAAAAGGTTTAAGTGTAATGAGTAAGCTTACCATGTTGTTGAAACTGTAATGTTGGCTTCTTTCAAAAAACGGCCGGAGGAGATCCTCAAATCTCATCCTAATAAGTACTTACCAAACAGGCTAGATGGGTCTCCTTTATTGCCTCTCATTTATAACCTTTATGACTTTCTTATTGTCCTAATAGATATCCCATGGAGTTCCAATAAAATACAATTTTCTAACCCAAAGAAAGTTTTAAAATGAATTCATCCTCTAATGAATTTAAACAAATTTCGTAAATTATTTTTGCATTATTTGGTCTGCCACAGGGTGACTAACGATCGTCAAATCTTTTTGGTCTTATTTAAACTGCATTTTCTATTCCGTTCATCCAATTCCCGGTCGCGGGGAAGACGAACTTTCAACATGCCATCTTAAAACAACAGTTTCAGCCACTGCCCTTTGTCGCCCTTAGAGGGCGCATTCGGTTTACTAAATTAGATTCCCAAAGTTCGCTGCCCTCCCCTGGGAGAGTGCTATGTGACGTCATGGTGGATGGAGTGTTTCTTCGCTCACTTTTTTGGGGGATATTCACTAATCACAGGGAAGGGATAGAGAATATCTACGGTCTTTCTTTTAATTTCACGGGATGCTCTTCCTCGTTATTTCGAAAAAAATATTACAGGCAGGACTTTCCCTTATCACACACCTGAAAACATAAGACCTAAAGTTGTTTGTTCTATTTGTAACGTGCACTATTCGGTCAGTAAATTGTTTTCTTTGAAAAAGTTATTGGGACGCTTTCAGCTGCCTGTGCTCTGCAGATCGGATGCAATTGCAGTAGTTGCCTTTAGCTTGCAGAGACATACGCAACTTTGTGGAGTGATGTGCAAATCAAGGATAAAGCGGTGCATTCTGACCTGTTTCTTCCAATTTTTGGTTGTGCTAGTTTTATCGCTGCCAAGATCGAGATGCACAGGTAAGTTCCGAATTTTTGTACCTTTAACACTAGAACAAACAGTACTACACATATGTAGCAAGCATTCACCGTCTTCATAAGGCACTCTTAATTCTAAATCTTTTTGATAGTGGTTCATTGAGTGGCATGCTCTGTCGCGTGTGGAAGTTTGCGAAAAGGGGGCAGTGGAAATTTCATGTTTAGATGCAGATGGAAATATTAAACTGTCGGTTGAGTGTAGTTTATTCATTTACATTACAGTATTCTAGAAGCTTTCAATGTAAATAATGTATTATTTTCTGTATTGTACTTAGTACTATTTCCTCCGTGTTTGGCTGTTGAAAGCAACTTCTTCTGTGTCCAGGAAACATTGGGATTCGGTTCAACAAGCACTACAATTGCTTTTAGAGCTGGATAAACTCAGGTTGTTAACATCTGACCCAGGGCCGTTTGCAAAGCCCTCTGCAAGCATCACTTTCAAAAGGGTCCATAGAGTCTGAGGAGCGAGAGGGCGTTTAGCTTGTCTATTATATTAATAAAAGAAGCTAGGCTTTGAAAAGCTGAGAGCGCACGTATATTACAGAGAGGCAGTGCGTGATCATTTTCATGTTATAAGTCGCAATGTACTGCAAGAGTGGATTCAGGATACAGGGGAAACGCTATATCTATAGAATATGTAGATAACAAGTCCTCAGCAAAGTTTGATACGATATGAAGAGAAACCAGAGTCCCTATGAACCTTTTTTTATATTTGTGGAACGTCTGTGTGACTATATATGAAAATTTGTCATTATCTCGATGAACATGCATCATTATCTTTGAACTGTACCAGAGGAAACAAAAGAAGAGTTCAGTATGAGCCAATAGTGTTGAAGGGGCCGATTGTAACGAATGTGTTAATCAGTTGCATATTTAAAAGTGATCTCTTGCCTTTGTCAGATTCGCTAATCCGTTTACCTCTCTACGGGAGGTGACAGATGCTTAAATTTCCTGTTATTCATTTCGGGGCTCCTGGGTTCAACCATTTGGTATCATCACTGCTTGGGGGGGAGGGGACGGGACAAAGGATAACTAGTATCATAGCACTTTCCCAGTAAAAAAAATCTTTGCTATATATAACACACTTTGGAAATATCTTTTGACTGACATGTTTTCCTGGAAAAACAATCAAGCGCGTTCTGCGGTAGTTTCAAGGCCAACTATTAAGGTGACTGCGTTTTTACTGCACTTGAACCACATAAAGGTTTGCAATAATCATTTTATTTCTCCGAGAAATTAAAAATTTCTTCCTAAAGTGTTTTAGTAATGTGCTTACAGCATTTGAATGAATAGCAGTACAGTACTTTCAAAATCTCAGCAACGCGTTAATGTTTCTTGGGAATTGGAATTCCAGCATGGTTTTGAAATGTAAAATTAAATACGGCTTGCTGTATAACCTGAAGGTTTCAGTCATCATGAATGCTTGCACTTTTGGTAAGCCACAGGAGGGTGAGTTCTTTTACACATTGCAGTCACCCCGGGCAAAAGGTGTTGGGAGATATTCAACACAGGCATTGATATGGTAATTCATTCACTTGCTAGACAGATCGTGAAACTACAGTGTATTGTGGAAGACTGACAAAACAAAGGATTAACATTTAAAAAAAATCTAATAGAGAATACTCTCATTTCGCTTCAGTTCATCAACTTTAATTGGGAATTTTATTTTCTTTGCCCAATTTGATTTTTTTCAGATCCATTTGATTGTAACCGATTTACACAATTCTTTTGGAGATGTCCCTATATGTATTAAAACAGTGCATATTTACCAACAATATAATGCCGATTTAAGATTATCTGGCCATATGAATGCAAACTATTATAATATGAAACAGAAGACAAACATGAAAAAAGTTTAAGATCTAGAGATCACCTGAGCAGGTTTCCTAATGTAACAACTTTTTGCTGTTCTCCTTATCAGATCCTGGTTATAAAAAGGCAGTTATGAGTAGGGGTATATTATTTACTTTTTACAATTGTTATACCAAATGTCTGTTCTGTGCAGTATAAGAAAGGAATGTGTCAAAGAAGTCTTGGTCAGAGCAATAATTTATACTTGGTGCTCCTGGCTGCCAGGAGGCTGCTTTTCTCATCTGTTCGTTTTGAATTTGCTCAGGACAGTACAAGTGAGAAACATCTTCCTTCTGACGTCCAGAGAAGTCATATTCAACTTAGTTTTGCGTCTCTCCTGTCTAAATTGGAACACTTCCTTACTGTGATAAACACCACATGGTATTGAAACCTAAACAGTACCTGAATGGAGTAAGTGGAATGTCTTCTAAGCCCTAAAACACTACAGACCTATGATTTAAGACTTTCAGCCACTTGTCTCTTGATGTTCTCTGTCCTGATTTTCATTTTTTTAAAGTTTCTAGTATAACAATCCTGCTCAAGGCGATGAAATGCCTACTTTCCATCTCTTCAAAAGTTGTCCTCCTAGTGCATTCATAGTATCAAAAATCAATCCCAACTCTCCATTTAGCAATGGTAAATAATATTGGTTAAATGCCTTTACAGAAGACAGTGGCTATGCCTCTGAAAAGTTTTTATACCAAAGAAAAAGGGTTTTATACCAGTGGTTAATTATATCGATGTAATATAAACTAATCAGGATTTAATGCATCATTGCAATAGTGCAGCTCATAACCCATACAGGAAATAATTTCCCTATGGTCATCATTTATGTATCTTTATTTAAAGGCCACAAAACAAGTCAGAGATAAGAGATTGACCTTGGCTTTCAGATTCATGAGGTACTGCATTGGCATCTGTAAGATTTTTAAGGATTGATTCTCTATGGTTTTTGCCAAGTGTGTGTAAAAAATCTTTGAAAATTGGAGGATAAGTGAGACTGCCAGTTGGTTGACTTGCCTTCCAACCATTTCATTGTGTTAAGTTCTGGGTTCGAATATATGTGGGGTCTCTGTTGGAAATCAGATTTCTGTACAGCATCACCAAATAATTTGATGCATGTGGAAAGTCTGGGCACAGTCCAGAAACAAGGGGTGAGGAAAGAAGAAACTCTGGAGACGTTCCAGAAAAAGGGGGTGAGGGCAGATGAGACTGAAATGCTCTCTCGTTAGTCCAGCGGGTGGAATCGGCATTTAGAGTAAGGCTGTCCATGTTTTGCTCACATGTATTGTGAGGTTCTAATACCTTTATACACCACTTATACTTCCCCCAAGCCAAGACATAAACTGTTTATGCTTAACAGTATATTTTATGTACAGTAAAATGAAAGAGTATGACTTTCTGTTGCTTGCTGTTTGCAATTTCAGACTGGTCTGCTTTTGATAGAACCCCGACGCTACCCTTGCCAGTCCAGCATCAGGATGCATTTGTTTTTTTAAGTAAAATATGAGGATGTGTTTTCTGATTTGAAGAATGAAATATACGCAGTTGATGTGTACTTGGATACAGTGCCCACCTGAGTTATTCATACCTTTGATGAAATGGGAACAAAAACAAATCATCAAGTAGCAGGTATAGTTTCTGGTTGGTAATGTGTCCTACTGAAATGTAAAGATGTTTTACCATAATACTAATCATATAGCATAGAACATATTTATCATAACTGATTTCACTTCGGAAAACTTTGTCAGTTATTTTACACATTCAATATAGGACTTTCCCAGGAATCCCAGGAATATACCTGGTTGCTCTTCTCTAGACTGATTCCAGAACAGAATTATCTATCCTGTAAATTGCAAGTCAAATTTGTACACTATTCCTAATGAAACCTTGCGAGTGCATCAGTCTTACATTTTTAACTACTGCATATGGCATAGAATATCTGAATTGCTTCCCCAGATTTTCAAGAAGCTGTAAATGATGTGTCGACAGACACCCAAGTCTTGTTCAGAAGTATCTTCTTGTAGCTCAGTGTTTCACATTTTGTATCTGTACCTTTTTTTTACTTGCAATATCCTCCACATATCTACATTAAATGTCATCTGCCAGATGCTTGCCCAGAATCAAGGAATGATATGTTCAATCTGTACAATGTTCTTGTAAGACCTCATTTAAAATAGGTCTTACTAGTGCATTGTACAGATTTAACATATCATCATTTGACTTAAACTCTGTACTTTTTAACTATTTCTTAAAATATTCTGTTTGCCATCTCCACATTGTTCAAAAGGTGAATAAGATATGTCTAAATAAATATAAAGACCTAGGCCTAATTCTTTTATACAAGTTCTTGAAACTCAGGAAAGCCAGAATCTAGATCATTCATATAAATTAGGTTTCGATCATGCAAGAGAGTGCCTTTCTGTCAGGAAGAATCACTTGCACTTTGTTGAACATAAAGGTTAAGTACTACAGGAGGCCATACGGCCAGTCTTGCCCATTTAGTAGTCGGTTAATTGATCAATGATCTCATTCAGCCATTCAGCATGAAAAAATGTTTGTTTTAACAACAAGGTTAGGTAGCTTGTTCTATACTTCCGCAACAGAAATACCCAAGTTTGGAGTTTTACTTGCACTTCCACAGTTTCCACTTGTGCCCTGTGGGGAACATCAGCCCAGTTTGAGCATTCGTGCCTTACCTGTACACATTCATTCTCAAACCACACCTGCATATTCCACTGAATACCTACCACCTATAATTTGAGAATGAATCTTTTTGAGGAATTTGATATAAAATCCTCATGAAAATCAAAATACACTATATTGTGTGCTCGCCTGTGTTTTCAAAGAGCTGTTAACAGGTTAGTTCAGACCCACCTTTTCTAAAGACTTGTAGATTCTATTTTCATTTAGGTGATTCTCTAGTTTGAATAATTTATACCCTATCCTTACATATAATTTAGTGGTTTGTAACTACTGGGTTCATTTTTGTTACCTTTTAAGTGTGTGGGCACTACATTGGCCATTCTTGTCCATGAGTACTGTGACAATCTTGACTGTTGGAGGTGTTGTGTTGGTGGTTTATGAAGAACATCTCTTGTTTCCATTAGTACAGTTGGTAAGACACTATAGGGCTTTGGAAATTGATCAAGCTGGTGTCCTTCTAGTACCTGTTAATTCTGCTTAGTAATGAACTTTGCTCTTCCCTTGCCTGATGATGACATAATTATAATATTTCACTTAAGTTTCTAACTTATCCTTAAATACTTGAAATGGAAACTTTCTTATAAAAGAATGTGTGGTGTAATGACCTTTATGTTCACTTAGATTATGTTACATTACACAAGTGCAGACATGGAATTGTACAATTCCACTGACGATGTTTTATGTCAGTTGAAATTTCATTGACTTTTCATTTATAAGTGCCTTTAAACCTGGAATATAAGGTTAGCCTGGTGTAATGGATTCTTTGTGTATGACAACAATTTAAAATACCACTGCACTGATCCGGTTAAGTGAACATCTGCAGTCTGCAGTGAGCATAAGGGAACTATATTGAAAAAAAAAATGTCAAAGGCTTTGTGCAGAAAATAGTTATTACATTATGAATTTCCAAATTTCATCTGTGTTTTACTTCAAACATAAAAAAAACACGAGTGCTTCTGATGGTTTAATGAATAATGCACAAATGTATGAGGTTGCACATGTATATTGGTACCTTCTGTCTGATCTCGGAAGACTCGGCTGAGGATGTGTAATGCTTGCAAGGGTGATCAATAACCTGATTAAAGTGAGTATAGCCAGCATACACATGCTTTCTGAGTTCACTGCACAAAAAAGTGTAATACATTGCAGAGCTGTGTAAGAGAATGCCCGGAGTATGTATTAGTTCCTGGAAAGTGGAAACCGTTTTAATAAGAACTAAATGACATTAATAGAATGCCAGCAAATAATTCTTTTTTTATATTTATTTATTTTTAAATCATATTTTTATTTAAACCGTTGCTTTTCCCATTTCTTATTTGTATTTCAATAAGAATGTCCAGATATCCCTTTAATTCTTACTACCAATGTACGTAGAGAGAAATTTCGGGGGGGAAACCTAAATTTCTACAATATGAGAAATAAATGTGTGCTCCAGTATAATGCCAGTGTATCAATTCCCTTTTGTACCACTGAATTGATCCATGGGCCTCATGTGCCATCTGTGTTTTCATTGCCGAGATAAAATTCAAGTCAGTCTTCAAATATTATGTAGTAGCAAACTGTTAAGGTCTTTAAAATGGCAGTTAAAGGTCAGGTGAAAGGGGGAGTTACATAGGAGTCTTGTTAGAAAACCCTGCAGTGTCTAAAAACATTTAAACAAGACTCTTCTGTGCCAAAAAGAACATCCAAGGCACTAACTTCAAGTACCAGAAATCTCTGTAAACAAAGAAGTGACTGTTTTTCCAAAGCACATATTGATCCACAGAATGAAAGAAACAGCGTACCATTCTCTCCGAAATTCAACCCTTCTCAAGAGGAGAACTGCAGGCTGAGGGCAGGTTCTTGGACAAGAAAACCCTGCAAGTATGCAAACATGGCATTCAAGAGTGTTTAGACTGAAAAGAAGAGATTCATGTCTGAAACTGATTAATCATATTTTTATACATTCCTTTCTTGGCAAAAATGGGAATTGGTGGTTATTTTTAAAGCCCCCTGTTTGAAAAGAACATCTGATCTAAAACGAACGTTGCCTTCATGAAAACACTTTCTCTGCAATGTGCTGTCAGAACCATTTGCCTATCAGTTTGATTTCTGTCAGAGAAGATTTGTTGAGCTGTCAAAAAATTGTTTGGTGGGTTGTGGGGGTATAAGAAACATGCTGGTAACCTATAGATTGCGTCCATGTTATCTGAAGGAAATGTGTGACGGTAACATGGTACTTAACCAGAAGTTCCACCACATACTTTTCTTGAAAAGAGACTTTCAGTCCAGACATGCCTGTGTTGTTAAACTGTGTTGTTAAAATGTATTGCCAGGTTATTAATACATTAATAGTGAGATCAAATATGTTAACTACAAGGAAGTGATAAAGCACAATAAACATATTAGGTCAATTATTATGTGTATCAGCACAGCATAAAGAGTCTCATTTGAAACAAGTCTTCCTCTTAAAAAGTTTATTTTGTGTATGGGCAAGTAGTCATTAGAAAACTTTCCCTAATCGTGCCAGCTGTTATAGTAAGTGCATATCTCAGTCTGCATTGTCATAGAGTGAGATGAGGCTGTGTTCCCACTTTTAGTGACTGACAGCTAGTGTCATCTGTTTCAAATAGTTTCCAAAGTGTGCTCATATAAGGCCTGTATGATGACACACTGTGCTGATTCCCAGACTGTTATGGTTTCCTGACACAAGAAATCATATTATCTACTACCTTTCTGCATTTAAATTCGCAGACTGACATTTTCTAAAGACCACCCAAATCCCAGTGCAAATATATTTTTGATCTTATTGTGTTGTAAAAGCTGTAACTGCAGTAAACCCGTAACACAAAACAAAAGTTTTCTTGGATTGCTCTGTTTTTTATGTAGCAACATAAGAAACCTTTTATTGTAAGGACCCTCCTTTTTATTCTTGTAATATATAACTTTTCTTTGAAGCACACACAGCTGTATTGGTTTAGAGAAATGCTTTGGTGCTTGGTAATTTCGAAAGCAAGATATTTTCGTTATTTCTCCAATGGTAGGTTTTTTAAGATTTTAATTTTTATTGTACTCCATTGTGGGTTTGTGGCTTAAACTGAAATCTATCGGTCTAATCCCTTCCAGAAAACTGTAATTGGATAGTACCTTTGTCAAACAAATAATGCGAAAGCATTAGGGCCCAGACAGCAATTGTTTAACAACCTGCATCATGAGCAGCTTCTGGATTAGTAATACAGTTATGGCCATATACATTTAAATTAGAACAACCTGAATAACGTGCAATCCAATTCTACATTTGGAGAATGTCTAGCTCTACTTTTCTTTTCAAATGTTCTGGAGAAAAGTTAAGTAATCAGATGATAAGAAGATTGCAGTGATGACCTTACAAAATTGACATGGAAAGGTAGGTTGAGCCTTAAGTTTGGTGCAGCAAAAAGATGCCACTACATAAGTAAAATCATTCTTTAGAGAGTTTCAGAATGCAGTACTCAAGCTTATTTATGGCACCGGTTGTATAGAAAAAGAGGGAAGGATATTGAAAACTGCCATCTTTAGAAAAATATTAAATTGAGGGGTAGGCATACCACATAGCTGGAATATAGTCATTTCTAATTTGTCAAAGGTCACTGGCACCATTTATCCAAAGCTACAGATCTGCACGAGGAGCAAATACTAAACTGCCACTATAAAAGAAGCTGAAAATCTTTTCTCTAGTAAACGATGATCACAGAAGATAAAGATCGGTTTAGCCAACACACTCTGTTTTACTAATTAGTGAAATCTGAAAAGATCCGAAGGTTATCTTCCAAATTTACCCGCTCAGATTTAATTATGAATTATCACTATGAATTGCAGAACTCATTAAAAATAAGTGGCACTATATTTGTGTTTTTGTTTAAATGAAAACACAAATTTGACAAATTGTCTAATTCTCAGGTAATGAGTGGTTTTAAGTATGTGTACTAAAGCAGGAGAGAGATCACTTTATCACTAAATTGCTTAGGAGTATTCATAATGTGACTTGCTGTACATAGCTCTGCTACTTTCTTCTTCCCTTCTTTATTGACTCCACAAAAATATTTCAAGATGAAAGGATCAAAATGCCCTTGTCTTTGATGGGCTGTGGGAAATAATTAAGCAAACTGACCTTTGGTAGGCTTATACAGGAGGATTTGAAGCACCTATGGTAAAATTGTTGTCTGGATAATCTGCCTCTGTCTCTCGAGTTTAATGTGTGTCTAAATGTATAACCATAAGCAGCATGCAGTTATATTGTACAATATTAGCAAAACCTTTCATTTTAAGCCAAAGTAAATTATAAGATATGCATAAATCTATAAAAGCAAAACCATAAGATGTGTTTGAGCCTTTAAGACCTGTGCTTTGTCAGAGAGGTAGTATTCACCTCTGAGATCTTCGTTGTTGTCCTCAGAAATGGATTCTTGCAAAGATCTGGAACAGGCAGCGTTTGACCATGAAACCAGTACTTCCTGCCATGGGAGATACCGGATCCTGGGACTGGCAGAATGCACATTCTGTACTCTAGAGGCACCTAGTGTTCATCCTTCTGCTTTGCCCACTGCTGGACAAGAGCATCTTGAATTTTGTCATTGCCAGTCTGCAAACTCAGTGCTATATGTGCTTTCTAGTAAACATCTTGTACCTTTACTTTATAAATGTCAGCTAACCCTGCAATGTCCGAAGAAAATGTGGAATATGTTACAGATTTAAAAAGAAAAGGCATTTCCGATTTGAAAGCAGTCTAAAAAGTGTTGATGGTATTTACTCAGAAACAAGCAGTGAGGCAGGAGAGGTCCTGATGAGGTTCCATCAGATTTGTAAAAACAGTGTTTGCAGAGTCACATCAGGGCCCCTTCAGTAATTACGCACTGCCAGAAAAATGTTCAGCAATTGTAATGATTGCATACTTAAACTCAATTAGCTGTAGTCCGTAAACTTGGCAGGGCCACATGTTGACGCCTAAAAAAAGTATGCATTTGATTTTGATTTCTTGATTGAAGTTGTTGCATGAAATACTTAATTTGTGTATACTTGCGATAAAAAGACTTCACTGGAATGGTGCCTTTTTAGGAGTTTGTTGCAACGAGTGCTGATTTACTGGTATGTAATGGTGTGTTTAAGCTGTTTTACATGTAGTATATATTTGACTGAACATTTTTCATAGATGCACTGTGTAATTGTAGTTGACAAAAATGTGATATGCTTATTACTAGGAGGACTGTATGGTTGTACTGTGTTCTCTTACTCCTTCACCTTGCGTGAACGATTTACTTACAAAAGCTTATGCATAACAAAGGTGTGTGATGGTAACCAACTCCCTCCAGTAAACACAGCTGACAGTCTGGGAGAGAGGTGCTGTGGCTCTTTTATGTTCATTGCGATAGAAGCCATACTTAACAGCGATGAATGAAGTTGTCTGATTCACCGAGTTCACTTGGCCTTGCATGGGAATGTTTGTCAGAAACACGCATACAAGGGCCCAAAACGTATTTCATGGTGAAACCAAGGTTCAGTGATTTTTTTTTAACCAGGCCCAAAGTTCAACACATTTAACCAATTCCAAAGCTTCAAAACTCTTTTCTCAAACACGTTTGGTCTCTCTGTGCACCAGGTTGCCATGGCATGTGGTAGCGACCATTCGTTGAACGAAAATGTAAGCACATTTAATGAAATAAGTATTTCTTTCTTCCGACTTCTTCACACTCTTCCTGAGTTTGCGTGAGTTTGTCTGCATGAGCTTTGATTTCCTTATACCTTCCAGTGACATCCTGGCCAGGTGAGTGGATGTCTCCAAATTGCCCCTGTCTGTGTTTATCCTGTTACGGATCACTAAAGTCTCTTTACATTGTGACTTGTGTATGAAAATGTCTAACAAAAAAGTGGTCATCCAAATGTTTTTTGTTTCTCTTGTCAACATATTAAGTGATTGCAAACTATCTTGTAGTATTTCCTTGGAAGACTGTCCTGGTCTGCTTGTTTTCTAAACATTTACGCTCTGTGGAATTAACAACTTAAAGTTCTTCACTTCTTGTTTTCTCTATCAGTTGTTACATTTCTGTATTTGAATAACATTTTAGGCCATTGGGTTGGTAAAATCTTTCACTAAACAGATTCTTGTGATAATACTTTTAAGTTGATATCTTAGTGGTTTGATAGCATATAATGTCTAAACCAGACCTGATGGTATTTTGTAGAATACAACTCGGGTTACTTTGGTCTCTGACTTTGTAGTATTTTTAGTAAACAAAAATTTTACATTTGGAAATAACTCATGAAATTCCTGCTCATTTTTGAGAAAGACAAGTGACTTGTACAACATGCAGATTTCTGTAGAAGATAGACTATTAAATTTCAAAGGAAACTTCCAAAGGCCTTTGTCACTTTAAAGTTCTAATGCAGAAAGTCTGAAACGCGCATCTCTTGTTGAGAGATCGAAACGATGGCTCCCAGTTCCTTAGAAATTCTTGGCATTAATGATGCCATGGTGGGAGAGAAAAGAACAGATCAGCAGTGATCTCTCTTTTATATGTGTTCCTCTTGAAAAATATCGTGTAGGTATGAGAATCAAGACTGCTGAATGTGGTTTCTCAAGTGAAAAAATAAAAGATTACATTGTCTGGATTCCTCAGTAAACTGTTGACTTTATGAAGGTCCTCAGCTATGAAGGGGAATCTTTGAGGAGAAAGGTTAGCAGAATGTAGGATATTCTTCAATATCTTCAAAACTGAAATCATTCACATGAGCTTAAACTGTAAGGTTGTCATCTTCAACAACTGCAGTGGGAGTCTTGCTGCTGATTTATGTGGTGAGTTTTTAATGTTCCAAAATGCTGTTGGCTGTGATTGCTGTGTTTTTCAACAGAGCTAATGTTCTTTTCTCTTACATTAAATTAAGAAAATTTCCTTTTCTGATTTCAGCCCTTCCTTTGCTACATAGGAGGATGTTTTCCCTTACACACTGACTCAGAACCCCACTCATATCTCTTTAAAACTTTAAACCTCTTCTGAAAAACCATGGTGAATCAATGGTAGGCTTTCATTCCCAATATGCTGAGGTGCTTATTTAAATATTTCTACCCAAAGTCCTGGGGTCTTTAGTCTTATAATAAACTGTTAGAGTGTGAGGGTCTGTTTTTAATCTTTCTTTTCAATGGTCACGGAATATCACCTCATGTTTGATAATGCATATTTCCATAACTGTGTAACCTTGTTTTTTTTTTACCATCGGCCTTAGGCTTTTTTGTTTCCGTCTTTAATTTAATTAAAAACAAACGTGAAACCACACAGCTTTTTTTGCTCTTACTCCTTGGATTGGGTTATATTTTTGGGAGGAGAAGAATTTGCATGAAATATACTCAAAAGCTAGGAAATTCTGTTGCACCATGCGAAGTTCTCGACAGTGTTAGAGGATCATTTTTAATTCTGTTGCTCACTCAGGAGGTGTGATTCATAGGAAAGGAAAGCGGGTTTGTGTGCATTTAGGAGAATCTTAATTTTGCTCCTGTCTGTGACTCTTTAACGTTTCAGTTTGAGTTGTGGCCTTTTTACTTCACAGTGCAGTATGAATTTTCAGGTGTAAACTAAGACCATAACTACAAGCTTTGGCATAAGTTCTCTCCTGTTGAGGAACTATGGAGGTGGCAGTCAAAACATTAGGAATGTGGAATGTGATGAAATTTGTGTGGTAGAAGTCTATATATCATTCAGAATAGCATAGGTCTTAGATGTTTTGAGGACTCCTTCCTAGTCTCCTGTGCTATATTGTCATGAATATACAATATTAAAATATGTATGTGTAAATAATTTACTCTTCAGTAATAGAGTTACATTGTGAGGTGTTAACTGCTGGTGAAAGTAAAAATGTGTTCTCCGATGAAGCTCTTTGAATCATGTTTTTTTCACTAGCGTTTTCTTAATCAATGGTAGTCTTACATCAGTTAAATGTCAAAAGTTAACATCAGTGAAATGTAAGTACGTGCTGCAAGACATTCATTTTCTCCATACTTTTCTTGCACCATTAAGTCTTTTGTCTTTTAGCTTTGTGAAGGTAGAACGTTCAAAGAACAGGGCCCCTATTTATAAGTTAGGCTGTGTTGTTTTAACCCAGCCATTTGGATAAAATTACCAGCTGCAAGCTACCCTTAAAATGAGGGGCTACTAAGCTGGTGGCAGATTACAGTTTAACAAGTGAGCCATTAAAAAATGAAAGAAAACAAAACTAACGTGATAAAGTACTGATTACACAGATACAGCTGTAGAAGTGACTGTGCCTAATTACAATGGTTTCTTTGTTTCAATAAATCATTAGTTTCTCATGCCTGACATGGTGGATCTCTATTATGCAGTGGTTGTGTACCAGAAAGTGTTTTCAGAACACCACTAAGGCTGAATCCAGACAATCTATTTAGGACATCATTAAATCTTAATTTAATGTTATGCTTCATTTTATTCTTCATGTCTATATGTAACCACTTATTGAATGTGTAGCTTTGAACTTGCTTTGAAGTTTTGAAAAGGTTTCATGGTTATATGTGGTTGAACCCTTCAATTTGGGAGGAAAATTCAAATCTCATTTAAAAGCTGATTGTTGCTTATGAAGGACTGAGGATTAGAGAGTGAGCTCCAGTTTTCCTGTTGAACAAATTCATACGTACATATTTGGGGTCTTTCTGACACAGGGAGAGATCTGCCTCAGTCATTTTGTGTGTTTGACCAGTCCCTTACTGGAATAGGGTGCTTGTTACAGCTGGCATTCATATGTATCATTAATCCCCCCATGTGCGTCACTGTCTTTACACATCACAAGATATGCTGTTGTGAAACATCCCTGCTCTCCAGTATTTTCTGTTCCTCAGCATTGCTTTTTGTCCATTGGAAGGGGATATTTCTGAGTTGAGTGTCGAGGATGATTACAACAACTTTTTTCAACATTTGAAGTACACTAGGTTTAGGCAAAGTTGTTGAAACCATCACGTAAATAAGAAATAATCCCTTCACTTGTTGCAGTGCTCTAGTTTATCACATCTGCATTTAATTATCTTAACTATAAAACTTATAGTACCCCATATTATGGACAATATATTTTTTTTCTGATGTCAAGATTGTTTGTTTCCTTCTATGATTAAAATCTGCAATTAAGTTGTGCATTTGCTATTGAGCAGCACTGTGAGCATTTCCCTCTGTTTGCTGCCAAATTCCCACAATTAAAATGCAGCTTTTTGCTATACGTTATTGGAATGCAGTTAATAAGGGCTGTCTTAACTGTCTGGATAACTGGTGTTGTTAGCTGAAGCTTCCTATGAGCATTGCTCAGGTTACATCAGGATGCCATGAGGACTACAATTACTGAATTCCAGCCCTGCCTATTAATGGCCTGCAGATGATAGCTACTATGCGCAAGGACTGCACACTGGAAAAGATTAGTAGTATTTCATTCAATCCTGCGTGCACACAGTAAACATCCTAATCCTCTTTACTTGTATGTTTTAAGCAAACGCAAGCAGGGCCCAGAATTTCACGCATCATTTCCAATGCTTTCATTTCAGTTTGACGTTTTTGTAGCTACATGTGTTTGTTTCAACTCAAATGTCGGGGCTGATACAAACAGGAGATAAGAGCTTCAAGGCTTCTGCCACTGTAATGGATTTTGTTCATACAGTTTCTCTTCTTTGTTACATAATTTCTTGGGAACTTAAGAAAACAAAATCAGTAACTCTACCCCTCAATGCAATTTGTCATCTTGAGACCATTCCAGGAGATTGTCTAAGTTAAAGTAAGCCACTCTCTAGAACCACATTTACATGGTATGAATTAATTTACCAGTAATTTTGTTAAGCAGCTTTAATATAAACGAAGAAGTCTCCTCCAAGTCTGTGAGTCTATGCATTTATTAACTGGAGTCACTGTAGCTCTTAAACATGTGTAAAAGAGACAGAAGTAATGAGGTCCCTGGTGACCTTTTTCTATCATGTGACACAAAAGAATGTATTAAATCCTGACCTCAGTCACTTCAAGACCATTGTGGCCTGCTCGCAACCTGTGATTGTAGGCCCTGTGGAAATATGAAGATTATTATTCAGAGACTGGGTTTCATATAAAAAGTCTTTTTAATGTAACCCACTAGAACAGATCAGGGGCAGCTTATTTTTTCTTTTTTATTATGTATTGAAAGTTAAATCTGATTGATCTATATTCTGAAGCATAGTGCAGAAAAGCTACATAAAAGTGGTCTTTCAGCATTGTGGATGCATCTAGAGGAGTAAATGATGTTTATAATGAGGAACACCAAAAATAGACTAGATAGGTAAAAATGCAATGGACTACTACGAATACCTCATGTTGGCGGTTCATATATCATTCATCTTGATTTTTTTTATTTGATTGAAGTCTTCTTGCTGTTTCCAAAGCAGAAAAGGGTTGGATGTGCCTGCTGGTACACATGGAATTATGCAGTAACATAGTAAAATTAGCAGCTTACAAAGTTAGTTTTTATGCAAGACATCAAAAATATTAAAAATACTAAAGGTACCTTACCTCTAGTGCAACTACTACTATATTTACCTCGCCACTGCCTTGAGTAAGTTGGATCGAATCTTTAAAGTTGAATCTCCACATCATTTGGCTTAATTATGACTTTTCATTGAGTTTATCTCCCCAACACTTATGTTTATCTGTCACTCTGTTGGATCTTTTGACTAACTGTACCTGTGTAATAAATGTAAATGATTAAACAGTTGGACACTGTGGCTTGGAAATTAATGGAAATTATTTTCATTATGGTCTGGCTAACTTTTGTTAGAGAGTGTGTTAGTGGTTAGTTACTAATAAAATGGACGGTGTATTTTTATTTTCATCAAAATTATTTGTCTTATGTTGGTGGTGAAGATGGCAAAACTTACTAAATATTGAGAGTGCTGTACAGGACAGAATATTGGATTTCTGTCGCACCTTGAACTAATGCAGACTTGAAAGGTGGCTTCCACATATTGGTGAAGAAAGAAGGAAACTCTGCATGGAGGCAGACTAAAGCACTTCTAAAAGATGCAATAACACAACCATCTTCTGATTTAGACTGCTGCCACCATCTGCTCTTTTTGTACTCATTTAATCACTTCTCGGTAAACAGTGTGATTACAGTTCACATTGACTTGGATGAATATTTGACTCCATCGCTAATAAATAATGTCATCAGACTTGAAACTGCATTCATCTTCTTTGAAGTTTATTTTTAAAGTAAACTTAAAAATATAACCTGCGCATCTCCACAGGAGGCACAAAATAATGCAACAGATAAATGTTATTTCTACTGATTGTCTGAACCTTCTCCCTGAAGGTGGTAAGCCGTTACAACTGTACTTGATAAAAATCACCTCACCCTGACCTATTTTTAGATGTGTCACCCACTTTTTGGGTGACAAGCGTTAGTGCTGTAGAAATATCAGATAGGTTTGAGAATTTACTTTTGATCTTTCTTTCATGTGGTTCAAATAAATGAGATATTGCATTATAGCTTGGAAACCATGTGCTGGAAAAAGCAGTTGGTTTTATTAGCAACTTGCACGAATTTGCAACAAATTATGTTATGACCAATATCCCTGTTTTTTTAAATGTGCTTAACATACCAGGGTGAAGATAAAAAACCACATCCTAAAAGTAAACTTAGGATTGCTTTGTGAACTCGAGTGAACTAATAAACTTCCTGTGAAAATGCCTGTGAAGTGGTAGACTGTGGGCCCAGAAAAAAATCAGTCTGAAGGCGGCTCCAACTATTAGCATTTTCAACATGTCTTGTTTGTAAAGAATTATGAAGTGAAATGAATAAATGAGAGGCAACTGCAAGCCTTGCCTTCCCTAAATGGCGATGCTGGTGTGTTTTGAGATTTTGCCACCAGTTCAACCAGAATGTTCCTTCTGGAGTATGCTGAAAGGGCTGTAGAATGAGCCTTGACATAAATGGCTCTCCAGACATTTGGGAGCATATTTACTGAAGCATATGAGAAGATGTGACTTACATTTGACATTCGGGAGCCCAAAGTCTTAGATAAAACCAGCAGTTATATCACCCTGTAACTCACAACTGGCAACCCACTGAAGTTAAGCAGTCGCTGGATGGGTGACCTCCTGGGAAAGCTAAGGTTGCTGCTGGAAAGGTGTTATTGGTACCAGTAAGGATTGCTCACTCAGTGTTCTGTGTGGGTCCTAATGCTCCAGTATTGTGACGAGGACACTATTCTATAAAAGGCGCTGTCCTTTAGATGAGACATAAAGCCGACGTCCTGACTGTCTGTGATCATTAAAAATCCCAGGGCATTTTTCTCAAAAAGTGTTGGGGTGTTACCCTGGTGTCCTGGCCAGAATTTCCTCTCTGGCCTTTACTAATCATGGCCTCTAAATAATTTCCATTTATGAATTGGCTTCTGTTTTCCTCCCTACTGATAGCTTATGTGTGGTGAGTGTTCTGGCGCACTATGGACTGTTACAACTGTTACAACATCCAGGTGGGGGCTGCACATGGGTCCCCATTACCTGTAAAGCCCTTTGAGTTGAGTAAGGAATATATATAAAGTGATCAGTAAACCCCAGATGTATGTAACCTTCAGTTCAGACTCACGACAAATGTCCTATTAATGTGGAACGCTTCCCATACCATAGCATTTATCTTTCACAGAAGGCCGACATCGACAAATCCAGCACTGCATGAAATCTGGGAATGTCTCCTTTGGCTGTCATAGGAGTTGGGTATATGAATATGGGGTTATTAAACTGAAACCAAAATAAATTTCTGCTGTGGGGTCAACATTTCTACCTTACTGTACGGGACTGAAACGGCGTATCCTGCAGTCTCTTAAGAGATCTCGAGCTGTATTTCCAGAACTGTTTATGCAAGATGTTACATATTAAATGTGAGGACAGAAGCACAAAATCAATGTTTGATGTATTAGACCATATCAAAATGACAGTGGTACTTTATCCAACTGATTCTTAAGGCAGAGAGTACAGAATCTGTGGTTTAAGATCATTAAGTTCTTAAAACACTCCATTATTTCATTTCCTCTTTTAATACATCCCCAATCTCCATTGCTGCTTTATTTTACACATGCATTAGTTAGCCACCAGTATTGTAAGTCACTAGAGCACTTATTCTTTATCCACCTGTCCAAATCTTTCATTTGCCAGATACTTCACAGTTATGATATTTTAGTATTTTTTAATGAAAGGAAAATAGTAGACTCTTGAGGTTTAGTAGTTTGAAACAAGAGAGGTACAGGTCATGTACAAATTAGAAGCACTAATTTAACCAATTCAATAAACTTAAAAATACATATGCAAGTATACACAATGTCATAATGTTGGAGGATTTGACATTGCAATGATTTTTTAGGAATAAAAAAATGACCTTGCTCGTTAAAATAAACATTCTTTAAATATTTTATACAGAAGAATATCAAAGCACGTTAAATTCAAATACTAGTTTTTATATTGCTATTTTTTTACCATCCCATATCCTCTATGGAAACAAACTTTTTAAATGGCTTTAAAAAGTTTGGACCGGGATTACAAACACTGCTATACAAGTGGCGATTCAAATACTAAATGATTTTCCAGACTGTGTATTAGTGGTGATTCATTTTTTCATAGTAAGGTAACTATTCCCTTTTAATGTGATAGAGTATTACACTGGGCTTCGTTTCAAACAGTTAACCAGTTTCCCAAAAGCATCCATTCCCAGATTTGATGAAGTGACTGTGTAGATAAGCAAGTCTGGTACTTAAAGTACAGCTCCTTCCTTTTTAACTACCATCATAAAAGCATCGAATGCCTCTGTACAGTCTGAAACATTAAGACATTTCCTTTTTTAATGTTAGTGCTATTTTTATTTCCAGAAGTCATTTCTCTTTCGGTAGGCTTCAGAAATACTGTCAGACTAATTGACATGGAAAGGAGATGCCAGAAAGAAATGTTCCAGCAAAGCTTTGTTGCTTTCAAAGTCAAGATGAATTCTTATGGAAATATTATTAAAGTACTGTTTGTTTTCATTTTTAAATTCCTAAACATAAGCCTAGAAAGACAGACTTTGAAAAAGTGAATTTTAAAATGTACTGTTTAACTTCTGTCTTCTGAACGTTTTGTAAAAGTTTTGGGGAAAAAAAGCCTGTAAAAGGATGTATATGAAAATTGGTTATATATATATCATGTTATATAATATACAATATTCCATTTAATTAAAGCATTTTTGTATTCACCTGTATTATTCCTTAAAGCATTTAATAAAAATACAATTCAACTTTCCTTTACATACTGTACACTTTGTTCTTGGCAGGCTTTAAATAGTGAGAGAAGGGTTTTTACTTGACCAATATTCGTGATTTAAGAAATATTGGATCTATTCCTACCAACTTAAAGCAGGTGTACTTATACTGAAAATATTTCTGCATTGGTGGAATCACTTGGTGTTCTTTTGTATTTTTAAAGCAGTCATTAAGGAGTTGGTTAAGCAGAGATCCACAGTTATTGATTAACTTTGTAGGAAATGTGCTATATCTGGTACACTCCAGCAAAAGTTTGTTTCATTGCTACAAATTGTGTTATAAAGTATTATATATAATAGTTGAGATGTGTTGATAAGGTGATTACTTATCTGACTTTGTGTTTAGCACTCAAGAGCAAGGCACTCTTCTGATGGGGATCTTCCAGCTTGACTTTTGTTCATTTATCAGAAACACCAAATGTGTGCAAATAAGCAAAGATTGGGCTCATCTCTATCACTGAGATGTGTGATGGTGTCAGACACTCAGAAAATCAAATACTGTATTTTCATACTTCACACAAATCTCAGGTCTGGAAGAAACTGTTTATAGTCTTGGGAAATGCTGGAAAGCAAGTGTGACAAACATGTGACGTGCCACAAAGTGGAAGGCCAAGAATTACGACATTGGCTCCGAACAGTGCATCTTCACAATCTTTTCCAAAGCACACACATGGTCCCCGGACATTATAGGACTGATGCCAGGACTGCTCTGAGGCAGGGAAGTCCATGCGTGCTGACATGTTCAGAGACCATGTCTTTCTCCCAAGCACATTAAGGCTTGACGTCAGTGGGCTAACCAACATTTCTCATTGGAGTCGGATTCAATGAGCTAATGTACTGTTCTGTGAGTCAAAATTTAAATTTCATCTGGTGCCTCTGTGAGAGCAGTCTCTGTTTTAGTTCAGGTGGGTAGCTGCGTCAGCATGTGTAGGCTGCAAAGGAACAAGTAATAGGTTTATTCCATGCTGAAAAAAAGAAGAAAGAGAACACAACGTTTCGGCCGTGGAGCCTTCTTCAGGTGAAGAAGGCTCCACGGCCGAAACGTTGTGCTCTCTTTCTTCTTTTTTTTCAGCGTGGAATAAACCTATTACTTGTTCCTTTACAGTCTCTGTTTTATGCACTTTCAAAACAAGTCGAGTCAAAGCATGGAGTGCCGTTTCCCCAAGGTCAAAATCACGCTCTTGTCCAATCAATATGGTATTCGTCCTTTTCAGAAAATGTGGTTGAATCTGCTGCTGTTTCCACCCGACCTCATGTTAGCGCGGTGACAGACCGCAGGTGTGACATTGAAATTTAGATGAAATTGCTTGCAAACGATTTAGGTGTAGTAATGTTACAGAGGTGTGGATTAGCTTAAAACAAGGTACCATAAGAAATCTGTCAAAACCAGTTTTTATTTTACTGGATGATACAAGGTTTTATGATTCGTTAAACTTTTTTTTTACTGTTCTTGTTCTCTATGACACACAGACGTACACAGAGTGTAATTTCACTCTTTGCTGGAAAAACCATGAGAGCAAGTGCAATGCATTGAAACCGTTAAGTTGGCACTTAACCTGAAGTGTATCAGAATACACAGCACTTGTCATGGAATACTTAAAGATGTCAGGCTTCTCAACTAAGTTGCATTGTGAAGCAAGCTGTGGAACACAGCTTTTGGCTGAGGGATTGTGTTATCAGTCCGCCTAAATAAATTCCAGCATTAGAGATTTTCTTTGCTACTGTTGTAACGAAATACAGGCCTATTGTGGCTTTCAATTGCTCCGACACTGTGAGCATGTATCAGCTTGCAGTTCACTTACATTTGTTTCAGTTCTGATTTAAGCATTTAGAAAAAAAGGTTTGTGAGAAGTACTAACAGTGCGTAAGGACGTTATCACAGGCTTGTATGTGATATTTGCTGTTTTACAACTACGTTGGCCCAATACTGATTTGCTAATTAGTGTGTGTCTGATGCATGCTGAGAGAATTGATAGACATGCTGGATCTATTACTTTTTGAAAGTTTTCAATTTTATATTTCTGTATAGTATTGCTGAATTGTTATGGAATGCTGTGTATACTGTGCTTTTACTTGTTTGCACATTGCTGGACAAGGTAGTTGGTATCTATTCTACAAACAGTATTTTGTAGCACTGTAAAGAAAGCTTCTATGAACATTATAGCCTTTTAAAAACAAATTTAAATAAATTTAATTTCTCTCAGGAGTAAAGGAGATTGACCAAGAGGAAGAAGGAGGTCAGAGAGAAGTTCTGTGGTTGATATATGCAGCAGTGCTGAAGCTCAGAAGAAAAGCTGAAATGCCTGTTTTTGACATTAAATTGAAGCTGACATTTTCTCCTTTTTCCTGACACTACAGTGCATTATTGCTTTCCTTCTACTTTTTCTGTTTTAAGGCTCCAAGAGGATCACTGATTAATTTTGGTTTGTAAATTATTATCAGTGATTTTATTGTTCAGTCTTTAAAAAATTATTTGGTACATCCTCAATTTGGCCAATTGCCTCATATCCAGAACTTCTGATCTTCAGATGTATGTTAGTGGTAAAGTTGAAGGAAAAAGTGAAAATACTGATTAAAGAATAATTTGATTCTATAAATACATGTCATTTTAAAATTTTTAGTTATTATTTGGCTTTTTCCTGTATTTCATTGGCAAACTGATGCATTTCAAGCTGTGGATTGAGGTTATAATTGGAAGCGCTTGATAAAGCTTCTCAGAAATATTTCCATCTTTAATATAGTTTTAAAACCACCTGACCAACCGGGATAACTTTTCATGGACAGCACTGATTTTACTGAATGACATCACCGACATGAGCTGGGGCCAGAATAACTCCATGTTTATACACTGTTTATAGTATTTCAGATTCCATTGTTCCCCCTGTTTCTCTTCCTGCAGCTTTAGTGCTGGCTATACTATTCCTCAGGCCATAACTTCAGCGGGGAAGCTTGTTAAGTCGTCTTTACCCACACTTTACAGCATCTTCCTGCCGCCTTTCTTTAACAGTGCAATGACATTGAAGAAGCAATGAAGTTCTAAGTGGAACGTAAGAGGTGAAGCTGAGAAACACATGTTAATCCATAAGTATTGTCCTTGAATGTTGTGCGAATATAGAAATAAAATGCGATTGTTCCATGTTGCAGAAATGACCTAATGAGTTGAAACGAATCCTTCTAATGTACTTTTTGGACGAGAGGATCTGTCTTGTTATCTCTGCCAAGATTCTGTTGCTGAATGCTAAGAAGGTTGTACATTGCCCAAGTTTTTGGGAATATTAAAAACACACAGCTGAATGAGTTGTAAGCACTGCTACTATGTATCATACATTTTCCTTGTTAGTCCAGCTGTGCATTGTACATAAATCAGGAATGTGTCAGCAGCAAAGTATGGGCAACTGTTTGGATAAATGCCCTTCCTGAGTTTGGGTGGAATTCAAATTTCAATTTAAATAGAAGGATATACTGCACACCAGTATAAAGGTGACATGTAGGCACTGTGGGGGTTCAGTGTCAGGGTTTGTAGTGATTTCTATGTATGTTACACTTTGGTGCAAGTTAAGGCTAAAATGAACTCGCCTTGTATTGAAGTAAATGGAGGGAAAGATTTGGTCACAGTTTTTATTCAATTTTTCCTACTGCATTTGTTTTCCAGTAACTGTCCTTAAAATACTTCCACATCAGTTTTTTAGTTTAACGTCAGTGAAAACCACTGATGAAGTTATCAAATGGTGGTCTGTTTTTTTTAAGACAACAATCTGAATGCCACATTGTGATTCTTAGGGGGCTGAATTGTTTGATTTATAGATTTGGAGTGTTAGGGGGAAGGTAAATTCTTTATATTAAATCAATGATACAGATTTTATTCACTGCACCATTTTTCACAATAATTTTTAATGGTTCAGTTATCCCTGAGACAAATATGAAATCACATATCCCCACAGACGTTACCTGAAAGCAAATGGATATCAACTCTTGTTTTGGGAGCTCCAAACTGGGGAAAAAATGGTCATAGTAAGATCTTACAGTCTATAGTCAATTCTGCTTACAGATTAAGAGAATACCCTAGTTCAGGGCAGAACATCCACATCAAAAATATATTAGACTTCTGACTTCAAGTGCAGAAGGAAATCAGTTCTTACCATTACTGTCAGACATTTCTGTATCTGCTTAGCGTTCTTAAAAGAGCTCTAGTACCTAAGTCCTCACTATCAATTAACTTGAAAGCATAAGTACCAGAAAATTGTTGTCTTTGAAGGATCGTTTTCTCCCTGGTTCCGTTGGTTACAAAGCCGAATAACTCTTTCACACTAACAGGAAAAACAAGTTGTGCTGAATAAGAGTGTGGTATGGTGTAAATAATTGTGAACTTAGCAAGGAGTTGTGCAGTCAAGCGGAAAATATGTGAATAGGTTATTGCATAATACGGAATCATGGCAAATTTGTATTAATTATAAAAAAATCTCTGCTCTCAAATTTGTAGTGACTTTTTTCATTGAAAAGTCAACCAAATTAATGAAAGACAACAGACTCGTATTTGTAAATGCGGGAATCTAGCATACATTGTTTTCATACATTTTAATGAGAGACTGAAATTGGAATTAAAAAAAAAGACCTAAATGGCTGCTGTTTATGGGTGAGTTGCAATTACTGTAATTGAATTAAGGATTTAGAGCTTTGTTCTGCTCAGCATTTGGGCTTAGATATTTAATTTAAGGTAGTAAACTGAAAGAGTGATTACTACCACCTGGACTTGTGCCTCCAGGGCTGCCTTGTGGGTGAGGCTTGGTTGTCTCTGGGGGTGATTAGAAATCGGATTCCTTGGTCAGCCAGGTGCCTGATGAATATCAGAACAGTACCTGGCTGCAACCGTATTGAAAGCCTCTAGCCTATATAATGTGCACCTTTTATACAGTTGAATTCTAAAGAATTTCCTTTTTAGTAACTGAATGAGGTATTTCTTATTTCTTACATGCTCCTTGACATGGGCATGAAAGGAATTATATAAAATGACAGTTGCTATTATTATTAAATGTTTAAACGGTAAAATCTGCTATGTCTTTCTTACAAGAAATCAGGTACTGCAAATGAAAAAGAAAAGGTTCTTAGTTTGAAGTCATACTACGTTTTTTTTTTGCCTGCTTAACCAATGATAAACAGTACGTATGTGTATGATAATACGAATCAGGTGAGAGGCTGGGCTGTACCAAAGTCTAAAATGTGGCACAGACACCTCAGTGTACTGTCAGAACGAGCTACGACAATACAAAGATTATGAGAAAGGTGTTTTCCTTAAGATGTTTTAACTTCTTTAACGCTTTTTAAAACACAGAGACAGTGTTGCCATTCCTGTATTTCCTGGAGGCTGTAACTGATGAGCTATGGACCTTCAGAAGAGGATGGTAACAGGACCACTTGGCTTGTGCTCTGCTAGAGCAAGAACCCAATGTCCCGGCACATATGTGGCTCAGTATGAGTATAATGACCAGGTATTATGAGAGTCTCAACGTTCTCTTGGAAGCAAATAATAACAATTTTCACCATAAGGTTAGACATGGTTGTGCATCATCCATTTAAAACATGAGATTTGTTTTCTTGAAAAATTGTATGCCATGCAGAGTGCTTAATCAGAACAATCAAAAGAGAAGTTATAAGTCAGAGGTAGCCTGTTCAAAAATATTAAAATGAAAAAAAAAACACTTGAAATGCACCCTTATGGACTTCACAATTATTATTTCTGATTTTAGGGGGCTGGCTCATTTATCCAAATCAACATATACATTTACACCATGTGTGTTGTATCTTGCTCAGGGGTACAACAGTTTCGCTACACCCAGGTTTGAACCCACTGCTTTCCAGTTTGGATCCAGTGCCTTGACCACTACCTTGATCATACTATAATCATTTTAAAACTTTATTTGTCCCTTTTATTCAAGGCATCTTATAGTTGCACCCATTCTTAGTGAGATAATTCATTGTGTTCTTTGTTTTTACAGAAATACAGCTTTACCATCAAAATTAGACATTTATTTGTATAAAGATATTCCTTCTTCCTGAGTTCAATGGTTTAAAATTAAATTACACTAGATATTGCAGACTTAACTGTTGGTATATTTTGAGGAACTTGGTAATTCGATGCTTACCATAACGTTTTCAAATATGTATATAACCTTTGACACCCCAACTTTATAAAGGTATTGACTTGACAGCTTCTAAAGCATATTTTAGTTTTTATATATATTTCATGTGGGGTTGTAAAAACTAAGACCTATATAATTAAATCCTTATAGGTGAAAGCTAAGTTTTATGCTTTGCTGGTGAAGACAGACATGCTTTTCCCATTAGGAAGCTGAACAATACCAGAGCCCACCATTACAGTTAAATCTGTTGTTTTTCCAAGTTTAATATCCTTGGGATGTTAACGTTGGAAACATATCAGCACGTTGGATGTGCACCATAATGTCTCATAAATCTAAAGAAATGATTGTAACACTCAGAGATGACATTGCTTTTAGGACATAAAGAGAAATTGTTTCCTAAAATTTAACGTTTTGCCTGTTCTTTTATGCGCTGTGCAGTATTTAAACATCTGTGAAATGTTTTAAAAAGGGAAAAAAGGTCAAATGATGGATTTATTTGTTCCCAGTACTGTTTCAAAGCTAAATTACAGTATATCCTGAATTTTCAGATATGGGACACTGAATTCTGTTTTTCATCTTTCTTTTGTGAAAATATGTAATGCTTTAGGTATTAAGGTTTTGTGTGTAAGCATGTAGTTTGAAAGTAAAATTATATATAGAGGATAGGGATACAATTAATAATTTCAACCTTATAAAAGTTTTATTTTCTGAACTGAATAGTTCATATTCAACTAAATCCTCTGTGATATAAAAAACATATTCTAATATGTTGCTTCTGATTTCTAAGTAAATGACTAACCATATTGGTTGCTGTGGAAATGAAATGACAGTGCATTGCAAAATATTCAAACCAAACTGGTGGTGTCCCATTTTGTGAAATTATGAAGTGATACACAATGCATGGATGCTTAAACTGGGGACTTCGACTGTTAAGATAAGTTAGAATAAATGCCAGCAAAAACGAAAGAGAAAAAACAAAAATATGTTAATTGCATAAGTATTCAGGCACGTGAACTTAATATTTAGTGAAAGTACCTTTGGCAGCAATTAGAGCTGCAGGTTTTTACCAACTTTGCAAACCAGCTTGGTGTAATTTTTGTCCATTGTTCTTGGCAGATTTGCTCAAACTCTCTCACGTTGCTTGGAGATCATTTATAGACAGTGGCTTTCAAGTCTTTCCACAGATTCTCAATAGGTTTCAAGTCAGTATTTTGACTGGCCCACTCAAGAACATCTTATTCTTAAGCCACTCCAGTGTAGCTGCTGAAAGGTGAATTTTCACCTCCAGTTAAGTTTTTAGTGGACTGACAATGGTTTTCCTTTAGTATTTGCCTATTCTGTGCTCCTCAATCACATATTTTCTCCTCCTGGATTTTCCTCAATCCTGACACACAAAAAAGCAATTGCGGTGAAGCACCGAGGCCTAAGAACAAGAAGAAATAAAAGAGTCAGGCAAACTTTCAATTCAATGTATTTTTATATAACGTGTTTTATAACAAGGTTGCCCCAAGGCGCTTAACAAAGCAAGTGACCATACATGTGGTGAAGACCAGAAGACAAGGCAGGAGAGGAACCAAAAACTCCTTAGTAAGGAGAAAAAGACCTCTAGGGGTCCAAGGTCAACTGGCTGCCCAACCCCTTTGGGCATGCTAACATTATACGATTTAAAAAAGGAATAAATGAATAAGGGTGTTAATCCATCCATCATGTGTTCTGTATGTCAGTACTCCATGCAGATCTCTGTAGACCTGCAAAATCCAGCAAAAAACATGACCTGCATGTGTTCTTATGGCAAATCTAAGCAGCTTAATCAATTATAAGATTATGAAAACATGGTCTGAGCCTTGGTAGCTTTAAACTTAAATCAATATATGATGAAAGAAGTGGATATGTGATGGTTGTATGTGTAACCTCGCTATTCCCTACTTATTGTATCTGAGCCGCATAACTGTCTGTGCTTGATAAGCTTCCTGCTTTTCATCATAATTAAAGGGTGATTGGTGTTGTGGGTGAATGCTCGTAATATCATACGAAAACCAGACTTTAAGGTTAACGTGAGCAGAGAGCAAGAGGTGGTGGATCAGCTCAGCCACCCTGTTTCTCATTAATCAGCTAGTATGTACATCAGTTGACAGATAGTAAACTTATTTTTTTATGAATTGCGTCTGGGGATAAAGGCACAACTTGCTGGACAGTCACAAGGTTTAAGTGGTCTGACAGACTGGTCTGCTTTTGAAATCATTTCTGTTCTAGCTCTCTCTTGACTTAGATTCTATTGTTAGAGGAAGCCAGACCTTTTGTGGATTCCTTCCTCCTCTTGTCATTTGTAGGAATGGATACTGTGTAAAGGGAGTATCTGAGTGCACATTAGTTTGCCTCTTTACAGTATCTGCTGAAGTACTTACATAATTTAGCTTTAGTCTATTTAACAACACTTGATAAAGAGCACCCCATGGGCCAGGGCAAACCATTGTAGCTAAGACATTGCCACAGAGCTCAGCTGTATACTATTAAACATAGCATCACTGAATTGCCGGATCATATCGCACCTGTTGAAGTCTCTGGTGACTTTGAGGATTTTCTCTTCACAAGGATGTGCTCCCCTTTTCCTGTTGAATCTTGGGTGTTTCCTGTTGAAGCTTGGGTGATTATAGGTCTAGGGTTCTAACTTTGATCATTCTGTCCTAAAAATGAGTTCACTTCTTTGTAAAGAAGAAAATACACATTATGAAATCAGTTTTGGGAGAGGGGTGCAATCCTTTTTATTTTTGTTTACTTGGCCTCAGTGAGGACGTTTTCCCTTTTCTCTTTACTGTTTTTCTGGAGGTGAAGTGAAATGAACACATCTGCTGGAGACCATGTTTTTGCCCGTTTGCACAAAAAGTCATTTTGAGTATGCCTTTTTCAAATGCTAAAATCTTAAAATTTCAGTTGATATTTTTCATTTACCGTGAATGAAAATGGATAATAATTTCGATGTACTGGACATATATAGGACTTTGGCAATACAGATAAAGCAATGTTTTTTCCCTGAACTCCAAAGCAAATGACACTGATGACCAAATTGTATTGTGCTTCTTATTTTGTTCCCTTAATATGTTGCAAATGTGTGAGTCACTCCTACGCCTTTAAAACTATAAATCAAAAGTGCTTCTGATAAGAGAAACTTTGACATTAAATCTGTCATCACAGCCATCAGTTTCCCTTTGTCAACCAGATGGGGATCTCGGAGACTTGCTGATAAACTTGCTTGCTTGATCCATTGTTTTCAGCTGCCTAAAAAACTTAACCTTTTAGTAATATTGGAATTTTATCATGTGTTGAATATTTCTGAAATCTTGATAATACGTGTGGAATATCCGTTTGATTTCTTGGAAAATGTTTTTAGTAAATCTTTCAATTTTTTTTTAAGTTGAGGAGACGTGGCATTCTAGATAAGTGCTCTTTTTCACACACTTTTAGTTAGTTTTCCACATTCTGCACTAGATGTGCCCAGAACGTTTGACATTTTTAAATTGTTTTTCGAAAAATTCCAAGCAGATATAAATGTTCTCAACAGATTTGTGCTCAACAAACATTAATTTGCCAATACAATAACAACAGCACACTTGGAAGTTTACTGTTGATAATGTTACGTAAATCATGGTCTTCTCAGTTCTTAGCCTGGCCCTCCATGTTTATTTTTGTGTTCTAAACTGAAAGGTTTGATTGATTGTTTTTTCTATGAGTAAATATGCACGCAAAACATTTTTTGTAACATGTTAAATTCAATATAAAGGCGTGTTATTTCATGAGAATGAATCTGTATTCGATTCCCTCTATTAAACGATCCCTGAAAGCACGTCAGCTATGTCTCACAGGTTGTAAAAAGATTTTTAAAAATCTGTTACACTGTGGTACAAAAATCAAAAAAGCTTGTGGTCTCATTTCCAAAAAATATGACTTGTTACCATTTTGATCGGCCTTAAAATAAAGGTAATCTTATGTTGTCGTTCCCTCTGTATGTGTGATGACACAGAAGTAGTTTGCTTCTGCGACAGATGACTCTTGCTACAGGGTTATCAGAATTACCATTGCAAGTGATAGAAGCTAAGCTGCTGGCTGGCGTTATGCAGTAATCCATTCATTACCACTCTGTATCCAGCACTGTTTAGGTTAAAACAAAACAGAAAGAGACCATCTGATCTCTGAGCAGTCTATAAACTTGGCTCGGTGTGCTAAAAGATATACAAGTGAAGCGTCCTTAGTGAGGTATGTGCTATAAAAACTGAAGAGAACATTTACAGACAATAAGCAGGCATTGTATTCCTGACTGTATATGAAAACCAAGTTGATAACAGTGTTGCACATAGCAGTTGTTTGTTTGGTTATGTTCACAAGTGTGCTGGATGTTTCATAGAGTTAACAGGACTCAGGGTATGACCTTTGTACATTTGTCTGTTAATTCATGAGACTGCTGTGTAGTCCAAACATGTCAGCACGACATGAGAAACTTGCAGTGTTGAGGTACTGCAGTTCTTGTGAAGTATTGTGAAGTATTTTTTAAAGTGATCTGATAAAGTGAAACACAATTTTCAAATCTGAAAAACTATCTTGTCTACCATTACCTTTATGGATTATTTGTGTTAAGTTTAATTTCCTCTAGAACACGAGTTCAACTTGCTGAGCAACTTACTTTCATGATCCAATATCTAAATATCAATTACAATATAAATGCTTATATAATACATATGTATAAAGTACATGTATAGGTTTTCTTTTTGTATTGATTGTATCCCAGATTGTTAGATAAGAGCATATAATATATGTTTAGTTTTCAGAGTTTTTATCTGTTAAAAAAAATTGGGATAAGAATGAGGAGCCAGAGAACAAATCTAATTATAGGGTGGTGCATTTTTCCTGGGGGTGTGATTACTGCTTTTAACAGCAGCTCATTTTTGAAGACTTTCAGTTTAGTGAAATTCCCAGAGCAAATCTAATGTTAAAATGCTCTGTACAGTGCTCCATCACTGAAAATGTTGCTTTAGCAATTCAGTATAAATCAATTTGAAATATTTAAATGTATTCTTGAGTATTTTATGTTAAACATTTACCAAGCTTATGTGTGGATTTGGCACGTATAAAAGCTCAGAAGAAATTAATTTTTGTTTAATGGAAATTAATTTATCTGATTCAATTCAGATGGAGTTTTTTATATCTCTGATTTAAATTAAGAAGAGCAAATTGGTTGGCGCATGCCCTGTTAAGGAAAATTGTGCAATTTTACAGATATATATATAATGCTGTTGAGTAATATGTTTCTCACAGTTTAGTACTTTGTTCTGCAGTTGCAGTATCTCCAGAAGGATTAAATAAGAAAGTCCCAAAAATGCTTACTATAAAACCATATTTATTTCAAACATTATGCGTGATTCTTGGTGGATGATTGTAGTGATGTAAGTATTTGATTTAATGCTCAACATGTTATAAAACACATGGAAACTAAGCAGACAAAGTAACTGTGTATCTTTGTCAGATACTCAGGGTGGGTGTTGCAGGGCATTAAAGCTTCCTGGCTCAACAACAGACACTTCTGAAGGATCTCTGCACCACACTCTCTGCACCCTGCTGACTCAAAGTGGGGATCTGAGGTGTCACGTCTCCCATGGAGGTCAAAAGACTTTTATTACAGGCCTTGGCAGATAAAAGTGAAATGTGGGCAGGTATGAAGCAGTTTAAAGAGTTTCACTTTAGTGGACAGATTGAGAGATAGGAGCTGTAGGAAGAAAATGGCTTGGGGGATGGTGCTAGAAAAAAAATGCTAACAACAGACCTACTATTAGCATTTTATGACGCAGAGACTAAAGTCATACAAGAAACTCAGATGTTTTACAGACTGACCCATCTCAAGTACCAGTAGATGGAGCAGTATGGCCCCTTTTTTTCAATAGCCTCTTTCATACCTTACGTGAATGGAATGTGCAGATAGAAGCCATAAAGCTGCACTTAGTTTTTAACTGTATATGTGTGCCACTGTTTTGTGAAAAGAAAAAAAATATCAGAATCATTAAGATCTGTGCACTGGGCATTACTTCTCTAATGAGATGTGATTTTTAAATATTCTGAATATTGTATTTAGGAAGGTATTTAGCAAGCTGCACTTGTTCCAAGATAGACTGAGGAAGAACATACGTTAATTTGATTTTAAAATGTCTAAAAATGTGTAGATCTGTAATTTTGGTTTTCTTTTGTGATAAAAATAAATAACAACAAAGAGAAACAAGAAACTATGCTCTCGGTTAGCTTACCTGGCTTAGTAAAGGTTTATCTAAATTACAGTTGGGTGTATCCCCTTTGTATCCACTATGTATCCTCTTTTTAATGTAATTGCACTTGTCCACTGACAGTTAAGAGTTTCTTTATTGACTGCTAGATTATGAACACTGCTCTTTAATCCTCTGTCCTTGGAGTTTTTCCAGCATTTGCATTTGGAACTTAAAAACACTGTTTTGATCTATTTTGTCTGGATTGAATCAGAGGAAATGTGGCCAATCTGCTTCACAAAAATACTGTGAAGTGGACTACAGAAGATAGTACTGGAGATGAAAGGGAATAAACATTGAATTCTGTTTCTGATGGGTACTCAAGCAGTGAATCAGCCTTGTTTATAAGTTAGTTTATAAATGTGTGATATGTTATTATGCAATATGATGATGAATGAACTGTAACTGCAGTAAAACGGTGTATACTGTGTGCATTTGATCTCTGAATATTTGTGTACATTATGTAAAAAATCTTTTTTCCCCTTTATCTCTGAGCTTCTATCCAATGGAGTTTGGCAAGAGTAAATCTGTGAGTTTTGCTATACAATATTCTAGTGAAAGTTTTAGATTTAGATAATTTCTTTATAGATGTCATTTAATATATATTTTTTAAATAGAAGCAGATCATTGGATTCTGCACTCTTCCCTAAAAAAGATGTAGAGATAATCTGGCTATTGCTATTTTTATTGTTGTTTATTGTGTTAAGATAGCTGGGAGCATCTCTGATCATTAACTGACCTCCACGTCCTTGAAGGAGTAGATGTCATTGCTCTGTCATCCAGGATTGACATTTTTTCCTATCCACTTGTCAACCATTTTCGGTAGCTGCTTGTGTATTTTAATTCTTGTCATGGAAAGCAGTCCTGGTCATCAGAGAGCCTGGTTGACACCTTCCTCAGAGATAAAAGCTATCAGTGGTATGATTAGTCTAAGAGGTCATCTGATGTTACCCCCATCGAACATGTCTTAAGAATCTCTCGACACGCATCTCCCTAGAATCCTTCCGCCGCTGCTCATTGTCTTGAGAGAGGAGTGGAAGAGATTGCTACATGTACTTGTCCAGTGCTGTCAGTCGCGACGGTGCTGTATCTGGGGGTGAGCACATGCCATATTAGGGCGTGTTTCCATTCTGTGGTTGTTGCCTATTTAAATTTTGCAATTAAAGTACTTAGAATGGGCTTTTAATTTTTCCTCTGTGACAGACATTCTCCATTGACAGAGGAGCTATTCAGATCAAGAAATTGACACAACTGGTTAACTGAAAAAACAAACAAACAAGTGGAATTGTATCTCTCTATACAGAATTAAACCCAGTTTCAATAATAATAAAAAATCACTTATAGTAAGTACTGGTGTTGGGTATTTTCATATATTATATAGGGATAGTATAGACAAAGGTTAAACGCTCTTTATCACTTACAAAAAGTAGACACGCGAGACGTGCCTGAAAAATTCAGGTTAATTTGGTTCAGGTTAAAGATTATTTTATGCATATATTTTTTCATAGTGCCAAGCTTAAGGAAAATATATGATCTCAAAGCCAGGCAAATTGAAATCAGCATATTATTAATTAACTTTTATGAGGTCACAGTTAGAATTTTGTTTGATATAACAAAGGCACAAAGTCAAGAGCCGGAGTACAAAAGAAACGAATGCACTTTGTTTTTCACATCTGCTGAGCATATGTTTATTCCTTGGCTCGAAAAAAAAGTCTATTTCTCTGGTATCTAGAGAGCCATTGATAAAAGTGGAGGAACTGCCTTCAACCACAGAGTCTCTTATGATGCAAACTGCAAAGGCTTAACCAAATCTGAGAACATCAAATGCTGTACCTGTTATTAGGAGTGGCTTTTCTATCCTTTATTTTAAACATAGTTTAAAATGGTTATGCCACATGTGGGATAGCAGGAACATATTGGTGTTTTTTTATTGTACTTTATAGGCAATAATAAATATATTGATATGTATAAAATCTGGAAAGTCATGTGATCACCACATTAAAAAAACATTTGTTTTTTCTTCTTCTTTTGAAAATTCTTAGCATGTGGTACTGGGATGCCATATGTGACAAGCTGCTGGCTTTGTTTTCCAGACAGTTGTATGACTGACCAAGCATCTGTAAGACGGTCTCTGGTTTGTATTAAATGACTCCCCTCCCCCTTTCAGGACAGAAGTGGTTTTATTTAAACTGAAGCAGACAGTCGCATACAGAAGCTCTGCTTTGTGCAGACTTTGATCAGTTACTCTTCTTTCCAATTTTTGGATCTTGTTTGAAGTTTCCTTTTCAGCAAGGGTTCCCACCATCTTGGTGACTACAAAGTGAACTACATATGTGCTTCATTCCGATGCTAAATGACTTCAAATTTGCCTATTTTCAAGTCAGACGACCCTCACCTGGAAAAACTTATTAATTCCATCTAGACGCTGCTTTATGTGGTGTTTTGTTAGAGGTTATCAATCCTAGGTAACTGGATCTTATTTTGTGAAGGGATTTAAGGGCTTGTCTCTTGGAGAAAAACGGTAAGAATTCTATGTGACTTTATTGCACATTGAAGGGAAGTGAAATCCAAGATGGATGCTACTACATTATAGAAAGTTATACCACTAAGTCTCTGCATCATTTATCTAAGTGGAAACCTAGTCCTGTGAGTCGTTGGTTTATAGCCCACCCATGCTCAGACATTTTGCCAGCTGACATAAGGCAGAACTGCATTCTTGGGCTGAGCTGAAAAAGCAGTCATTTCCGGATGATGAACAGTGGATTCAGTCTAGGAGCTGCTGCTCCTGAATGAAATTTCTGCTATCAGTCTCTCCTGGGGGGAAGAGGAGGAGCCTCTGTTTGCCCAGACTGTGGGGGAAAATATGCGTCTGAGGGAAAGTGATTGTATATTTCTTTTAAGAAAGTGAAGTGTCAGCCAGAGGATAGACACAGCATCCAGTGTACACCGCACAGTCTTCTAGATGCCAACAGGCCTTCAGAGTTGCTTGGCCATGGTGAACCAAGCTTTCACTTGCCAAGACTACCCCACCCAGTCCTGGCCAGATTATTGTAACCACTGGAGCTTTCTGGTGATGGCGCGCAAAGGAATGGCAAAGATCTTTCCAGGTGATGTCTAGGTTGTGGAGCTCACATTGAGACATTTGCTGTATTAGCCTTTCAGGTGACCGGCCCCTAGTTTGCTGTTTTGTGCTGTAATCGTCTGCATCATTACTTTGTGTGACAGCGTCTCTCAGGGTGTATCCACGCTCATCCAAAAGTAAAGCCTCTTCAGTGAGGTGGAGTGACTAAGGAGCAGCAACTAACGTCAGAAATACTAGTCATGTGTGCTGCAATGAGAATGCTTCTAGCTACTGTCGTTCAAGATTGTTCAAGACATGAATACCATGTCAGGAAGTTGCTGGAGATCTGGGAGTGGTTCCTTATCCAAACCTTCTCCTCCTTCTGAGTCCATAATACCAGTTTTGCGTTTTGCCCTGGATTGATATAAGTAATTGAAGTCTCAATTCATACCTAACAAGTAGAGTTTCTGTTTGCATTATACTTCCCTAGACTTTGAAGTTATTTTTAGAGCCGTCAGTAGTATAATCATATAAACAATATCAATGTATTCATCATTTGTGTCATTGGAAGTCAGACCTTCCCTGTTACCATCATACACTATGTAGATGTCATGCATATTTAAAAAAACACAGGTCACTTTGGATTATACTGTTATATTTGTAAAATATTTTGAATCTGAATTAATATTGAGATATTGTGTTTTTTTTAAGAAAGGCCAAGTTCATACTATAACATTTATTTAATAGCTCTATTAAAATTAAACATAAAAAGGTGCTGATAAAAAATGTAAAATAAGTTATTTTTTCTGACAGAGCAAAGTTTTGAAAAAAGTACTGTACAGGACACAGGTGTCTTAAATGGGCTCCTATTTCCTGGCAACTGAAACTTGTAGTTTCAGTTTTGTTCATTTTGACATACACAGGGTATGTGAAAAAAGGTTTTTAAGTTGTTGAATTGAAACATTCCATTTATTTCTTCTGACAAGCCAACTTACTTTCAAAGTACATCTTTTGATTTGTTGTTGAGCAGAGTTATGCCATTTGAGCTGTTCAAGCTCTAGATATATAAAAAACATTTTATGACTTTTCCATGAACATCTTTTTCCAATGCTGTTAAAAACAAAACAAAAATTCCAAGAAGAGGCTTTGGAATTAAATTGTGTACTCTTCGCTGAATAACACACTACAGTATATATCAGTTTTGTATCTGATTTCTTTTTAGCCAGTGATCATAGTAGCAGTATGTCTTTAATATTTATTCAAATAATTCTAAAAGCTTTTTGCAGCTGAAATGTATTTTGCAAGATTCTTTGCCTTATTTCTTCCCACCTAGGCTTTTGCTGAAAAAACAACATCAGAGATTTCTGAAGACTGAAGAAAGATCTGGTTTTCTTTTCAGTCACGGGGCCCAAAAATCACCATATAGTGATTTTGTGAAAGTATACTGGTACAGTTAATGCTTAGATCAGACTTACTGTACTGGGAACAACATTTTATAGATGCTTAATATGAATTTATTGACTGCACAGGTAAGGAGTACTGTTATAAATGAATGTGGGTAACATGCTTATTTTTAACGTATCAAGTGCTTTGGGATTAGGTTTTCAAAGGTGCTTCAAAAATAGTTGAAGACATTTTGGCAGTAACTGATTGTAAGTGGTTGATTTTATTAGATGCTTGAAAACGAATGGGCTGTGTATCTCACGCTCCCAGTTCCACAATTTTGGATTAGGAATGCTGATCAGTTTTTTTCACAGTGTTTATTTGGATGAACTGATTGAAAAGTAATTGGTATCTCCTGTCATCTATATCTTCATATAATGCAGGAGTGCCATTCCCACACTGTTAAGATCAATTTTTTTCTTTGCTCAAAGAAATGTTACAGCAAAAAGAATTATAAGAATATTTACTATTTCTTTAATAGAAAGTAAATATACATTTGCATTACATTTAGTGACTGAAATGGGATTTATTGTGTATAATTTATTTTTAGAATGAAATAAACAAACTACATATCTGCATTTAGTACAACCGTAGGTTGTAGTTCATTGACTCAGTTCTTAAAAATGAAATTGTACACGATACCACTTGTACTCAAATGCACGTACAGGTGGTTTGTTTCACACGGAATGTAAGATTAAAATATGTACTCATCAGATAAAAATGTTATTTTTCTTGTCTAGCAGTATAATGTGTTTCATATTCTTCCAGAATCCCAGCTTTATTTAGGTTTATGCATTAATCCTAATGACAAGCTCTGGCAGTGATAGGAGCCATAGTCAATATATTTGTCTTAATTGCAATATATATTCTTTTTTCCCTCTGTGTTTTGAGATCTGTCATTGCTTTTAACTGTTACAAATCTTTTTGAGAGTTTTTTTTTTCCCCTGGGGATTAAAGTCTGTCACATGAATGGTTTCTACAGGTTTTCACCAGGTTTCTCTAATGGAACCTGTTCTATTTAACAGGTATAAACTTACTGTCTTCCATCTTTTCAGATACCATCTTTAGGTCAATGTCTGTGAAGTGATCTGGGTAACAATCTCTAATGTTGAAGTAGCTTAGTTCTTAGTTCTTGCTGATTGTACCTGTCTGATATTAAAATATCGGATTCAACAAAATCTTTTGCAGGAAAAAAGTTGCTTGACTTTGTTACTAGCTTATTTACCTCATAAATCAAATTGTTTGATAATTTGCAGTCAATGGGACACAGTTTGGGTTTTGTTCTAAAATGTGAATTTTAGTCTTATTTAACTCTTGTCAAAGGTATATTAAACATGCTTGGAATATCATTCAGATTACCCTTTTCTGGCATTTTAGGACTATTGACTAACTTTTGTTTTTTCCTTTACAGTGAGTGACACATAGGTCATCCCTTTGTCCTCCCCTAAATTAAATATCATAGTGCTTTACACTGAACAAAGAGTTTCTAATGACTACACTGAACAGACTGCAGTATGTTCAACAGTCAGCTGCTAGAATCCTTGCTCTATCAATTGCTCATATTTTACTCTTGTTCTGGAATTGCTGTTCTGGCTTCCAGTTGAATCTAGAATTAACTTTAAAAATCTTACAGCACTCAGGGTTTGTCCACAGCTTATGTAAGTGACTTTTTGTCCATTTACGTTCCCAGCTGCAATTTACAATCCTTTGATGCGAGTTTCAGTTCTGTTCCCAAGACCAGGCACGGGTGATAGGGCCTTTGTGTTTATACACCTAGACTTTAGAAGGCCTTCTATATGCTATTAGGAAGTATGGCCTTTGAGATGTTTTGAAGCCTTGCCTCAAAACATTAGTTTGAGTTCTGAGTCAAGGAGTGCTGCGATTCATGTATAACTGCTGAGGACATCCCTAAAAGTTGTTAAGACCATAAACCATAAAGGGCCTGGCTAAAAAACACTTGGGTTACATTTTGTTTAAACTAGGGGAATGCTCTGCAGATATTCAGACTGAGGGGAAAAAATGGAAATCCTGTTTTGGTTTGTGATTGCCACACACCTGCGGATTGCCTTGGCTTCTTGCGGAATAATAACTAGTGATAAAACTTCAGATAAAAGAAAATTGGCTGTGATATCACGCTCATAAATAAGAGGATTTAAACCATTACATATGGGGGAAATATTTCTGTGTTGAGAAAATGAGCCATGACTAAGTCGGAACCTAATGACAGTTCTCCGAAAGCCTAATTAATCTATCTTGACACCTGGCTACAAAAATGATGTCAAATTTTCAAAGAAAGAAATATAAGTCATTTTCTGTTTTCTGTCTTTTCACTGTACCGGGGAAGCTTTGAAATGCAGATTTCACATGAAAAGAGGAAATGCTTAATAATTGGCATTTGGGCACTCCTGCTCCTGGCTTGACCCTCTTTATCCATTGCAAATTATCTCTAGCAGCTGTACAGTGGACCTGTTGTCATTCCAAGGCACTAAAAAGTTAGAGGCCCCTCAGGGCTTAGTCGACACTGTCTGTAACAAATTAGTCTTTTGCTTCCTGGGTAGGACACAACACTTCTATTTGCTTTTGGTGCTAATCCTTTTCTCCAGTTTGCAAGAATGTTTTGTTTAAACAGTATGGTGAAAAAATTGACTTTTCTCCAAGTCCTACAATTTAGCTCTTAAGAATTTTGCAGCAAAAAAAGGAGGAAAAAACGAGCTGCTGGATTATGAATCCTAGTTGAAATGAGACGGCTAGTTTGTGTTTTTGACTGCAGATGTTGATCAAGGCTTTCGTCAATTAACGTGGGAAAATATATCTATTAATATTGCAAATCTAATTGATAAGCACGGTTGTGACATTTCTTCAGTTAAACACTTTGGCTCCATAGTTCTAATGTTCATTGTAATGAAAACAAAATACAGCAGGTTTATCAGATTTTTTTTTTATCCATTCATCATTTGCCTGTACTGCCATAAATTGCAAGCAATACTTTCTAGATTTATGATATGAGTCATTTATAACATGATGGCAGTCAGGGCCGGTGGATGTATTTTGAACATGAATCATCTGTATTCAGGCTGCTACTTGCACTCGCTTGGTTTTACCTAATTTCTCTCCAAAGTAGATGGTTTAAATTTTCCCTTCAGCAGTCCCATTTCCTCCCACTTAAGCCTTAAAACAGCTTTAAGTTTCTCAACAGGTCACAGTGAGCTTCTCTCTAAATGTACAGTTTTAACTCCCCTAATTATGAAGATTTAAGTAAACCACAATTAGGAGGTCACAAATGAGATTTATGGCTATTGGAAGCACATTCCATCTCATTAAAACCTATTTAGTTAGGGTCCAAGCTTGGCCTTATAATTTTATCTAGTTGAATCAGAAAACTGAGTTTGCCACAGAATGAGAGTTGTCTCTGTATATTTGTGTGATGCAAACAATTCTGTGTACAGTTTGTACATCTTTGCCCATTTGAGATATCTTTTGAAGATGTGAGAACCTGATTTCCACTCATTAAATGGATTCAAGCTGATGCTTTGCGGTTAAGGCGTGTTATCAATAATGGTTTATAGAAAAGAGAAAGGATGGTCTCAGAGGCCTTTTGTTGATTTCTGGTCGGAGGTTTGACCTGACAGAACACAAGCTCTCAATGCAATCCTCTTTGTTGTCTGAATATTGTGGGTCAAAGTGGTAGAAGTTTGCTTTTTGCACCGTAACCATTTGTCAACGTGACAGCATTCTGTACAACGTGTGATTTACAGCCCAGCCGATTAGAAGAAAACAGATGGAAATGGAATCCCTAGAGGGAATGCAGTGCATATAGGAAACATGAAAGAATTATCACTTACAAGCTCTTAGGGACTTTTTCCAACGTGGTGTTCTTTGCATTTGAGTGCATGTTGTTTTTTAAATGAGTTAACAGCTTTAACAAATTTGAAGCAGCACAGTAAAATAGAGGGAATAGGTAAAGGGGAATTTTGAAAAAACTAACCTCTATCAATTAGGAATTTAAGTGTTTTTTAAATAACATACAGTACATTATAATGGTGGCGCAGTAGTTAGCTTTTCTGCCTCGCAGCTCTGGGACCCTAGGTTCAATTCCTGGGGTGATATCTGTGTGGAGTTTGTATGTTCTCCCTGTGGTTGCGTGGGTTGCCTCCAGGTGCTCTGGTATCCTCCCGCAGTCCACAGTCCGAAAACATAACAATAGGTTAATTGGCTTCTGCAAACCTGGCCCAGGTTTGGGGGTGTGTTTGTGTCTGTGTGTGCCCTGTGGTGGACTGGCCTCCCGTCCAGGGTACACCACACCTTGTGCCCTTTGCTTGCCCCGTGAGCCTGTTTTGGGTGAAGGGGTTAGAAAATGGCGGAGTGTGTTTTATTTCTATAATTCTCCAGCTGAAATGTAAAGTAACACATTTCTATTAAAATGCCTGAGATTTTTTTGTGTTTTAGGAATCTTGATTCCTTAGAACTTGTCACTTACCCAAGTAAACATATTTGTGACAAAAACAAGGGAAAAAAATGTTTGGTGTCTGAAATTTATGTGAGGGAATATTTAAATTATTAATGCAAACACTCATTTTTGGATGTTTAAATATGAACAAAATAGGATTATGACTATACAATGACCCTTATCAGTTGTCAAAAGTCTGTAATAAACATTCAGATTTTCTTTTATTATCTTCTTGACATTTAGACTCCATAAAGACAGGCCATGAAGTATGAATGCCATATGGCTTTTTATTCTGTTTATTGAAGGATCAGCTATAATCTAACAGCTCATCACTTCCCTGACAGACACCGAAAATATTTGGCAGCTCATTTTAAGTGAGATTATGAGTACAGGAATGTTTACATTGCTGGTGCACAGAGTGGTGGATGTATGTCTATACAGTCTTAGGGAATTGAACGATTTCCATAATAAAGTGCTGGAACAATTGAAATTGCCGTAAGTGGATTTTAAATAAAGTAGAAAACTAAGTTTCTCAGTGCACCTGAACCCCATTTGTAGTGCTAGTCTATCATTAAGTTTAGGGAGGGGCAGTAAATTATGACTGAAAAACATATCTTGTTAAAAAAACAAAGTATCATTAAAATTCCCTTTCTGTGACTGAAAGTCCAGTTATTATCAGTTTTAGCAAAGATGGCAGTGACAGGACACCTGGACCTAGGGAAAGGGAAACTGAATTCCTTTTGGAGAAAATAAACAGTAGCAGTTTGTCCAGCATTTACATACTGTATTTACTGTATGTGTTTCTTTCTCAGGTCTCACTTAACGATGTCTCCCTTGCCATTATGCTTTCTATCCCTCTAACAAAAGACAATGACATATCATTAAAAGTGTAGAATTTAAGTCAAGGGATGTTATGTTAGAATTTTAACATGTATAAGTAGAACATAGTTGAAAATAGTGCAGAATTATTTTCTTAGTACCATGGAATATTGCTGCTCTGGATTTGGTTTAGAGAAGAGCAACCATGTACATCCTCGGGTTTAAAAGACTGGCTAGAAGAATGATCAATCTTTTGTCTCGAACAAGATTGTGAGAGCACCTGATACACATGCTCAAGATGCTCAAAAGCATTGACAAAGTCTGCCCAGTGGACTTCTTCAGAACAGAAAACCACAAACCATAAGACAGGATTGGAGTCTGTGTGTTAGTAAATTTAAAGCCATTTACCAATGTTTTTACACAAAGGGTATTGGGTTTATGGAAGAAGATGACCAAATATTGTTGAAGCTGATACCTTGGCTTCTTTCAACAAAATGACTAGATGGGATCCTCAAATTAACCACTGAACTGACTTCCAAACTGGCCATATGAAGCGAATGGCCTCCTCTCATTTTCAGCCTTTATGCTCACTTTATATTCTTGTATTCTAGTAGCGTGTGTGGCAACTGTGTGCAAGTTGTACATTCTGCAACCCAGGTTGCAGATGCTGTCTTGTGGGATTCTGTCCAATTCTTCTTGTATATCCTGGATAGCCATGTTCCTTTTACCGGTCTCCGAGCCCTTAATGGTGCTATCATCCCAAGTCATTCTACAAATGTCAAATGGGGTTTGGGTCTCAATAGGGCGAATAGGGGATCCCAACCCTTTCTCATGTCACATTATGTTGCAAGAAAGCCACTGTTACATGACCAGCATGAGGATGTGCTTTACCTTGCTGCAATATTGTCAAATGTCTGATGAACCCATGGGAAATGAAGTTACATCCCAGGACTTTGTCTTCATAGCACTGTGTAGTCAAGTTGTCATTAATCTCCATTAATTAATGATGGAGTTCTATAACAACTACACAGTACAGCCCAGACCACCACACTTTTGTGATTAAGGTCTGTGACTTATGGTCCCACCGATGTGCTTATCATTTATGGACTGTGTTTGGCTGCATATTGCCAGTTTAGACAATTCTAGCTGTTCACACGCTTACTTGTGCTAAGTCCAGCCTCCAGTATGCCATTGGCACAAAGGTGTTGTTCTCCAGAATAACAGGGCTTATCGGTTGCTTTCTGTGTTCTTCTTTTGTGATTTTCATCAGGCATGACATGCAGTGGGTTAAGTCATTTCACCTGATGGCCTAATTTGGTGATTTGGCAACAGTGAAATTCACTCAAGGGTATCGCAGTCAGGCGTGAAGGAGTGATTAAGAAATGGACGACAAAAAGGTTCTCGTGCTTAGAGTGAAAAATCTAATAGACACTTTATACAATATAAAGATACAAATACACCATATACAACCTTTTATTATAATAAAAAAGTAGATAAAAGCATATAATTCACTAATAGTTTTTTTCCCCCACTTATTTGAGTCTCATATCCTGGACCAGGGAGTCAAGACCCAAACTCTCCAGTTTTGCACTGTGAGACTTCTGTCAGATTGGATATATTCTGGATACATTGTGTTTATGCAGCGTGATGAGCTGGTTACAAAAGCTGCACAATTACAGGCCCTACAGCTGTGTTGTGAAAGTTACATTACAGAAGGAGCCGTAGTCTGTCTGTGGGTCCTCCCCTGCAGGGTAGCCGTTTTCCTTCAACACCTTTGTCAGTGATAAACATCAGGAAAATTTTATTTCAAGGCCTATGTGAGCCGGAATGCTAGCCTGAGCAAGTTAAGCCCTGTTTTTTTAAATGCTTAGTACATCTGGCATGTGTGTGTTAGAGTGCTGTTATTTAAAAAATAACATAATTTCTTTCAATAATTATTATATCTAAATTATTCCTAAAATTAAACTGAATTTTGCTTCATGGATATCCTAAATCTAAAAATACAATTCTTCTTAAATTTGTGCCCCATACCCTTTTCAGCCCGTGTGTTCTCTCTGATGTTGATTTAGGGATGTTGTCTAGCAGAAGTGGAAATCTTGGTTTTGAAATATTGATGGTAAAACATATTCTAGTCTAGTGGTCCAAAATGTCACCTTATTCGCAAAATGAGGAAAGTTCCATTAGGTGTTCCTAGGTTGTTTAACTAAATATAAACAGTTACATCTGAAATGTGGTGCTGCTGATATTTTTTTCCCCCAATTTTAGTTTTTAAAACAATCTGTCTCCAGCAGCCAGTTCCTCTCAAGCTGCTGAATGTTGTACAGCCCACCTAGCTAAAATGAAAATGTACACTTATATAAAGAGCTATTCAGGTATATTGCAAACATTGCATTAGTCACCTACAATGAGTATAAATAGGGGAAAAAAGACTGTTCTCCTGAGTGGAAAGTTTAGGTTATGCAGAAGTGTCAACAGTTGTAATTTATAGCTCCTTACAGGCTTAAAAGTGCAAGGGAGATCGAATGCAGAAAGTTGACATTTGGTAAATGTATGTTTTGACACCCTGCCAGGACCAGCATTTAGATTTTCAGATGAATGGTTCATGTCCTTGGAGACTAACTGGTAATACAGAGGTAATTTAAACATGAGAACAACCTGCGCCTACCTGCATTCTTTTCATCAGGGAACATTTACATATTTTATAGACCTTGATGTCAAACAAACATAAAATATAAATATATTTGTAGCTCTGCTGTTAGAGGATGGAGTCTAATTTTCAGGTATAATATTATTTGAAAGTATATAACACAGGAAACGTAGATGCATTAAAATGTAATGTTTTTGATCGTTTTAACTATGTTCTGTACAGGCTCTGATGCTTCCACTCTACAGGACTTGAAAGTGGTGCCACAAGTTTCAGACAGCACTGTCTTCAAATTAAGGGGCAAGGATCTAAAATAACAGCTGGAATTCTGGCTCTGGATCCCCAGTTATAGTTTTATAAGGTGTCAGATATGTAGCAATGTAAGGTTTTAGTGTAAGGCTGCTCTGGAACTGACTTTAATTTTACAGCTACTCAAGCAAAGGGTCAATGTGGGGGCACATGGAGGACATAATTCTGAACAAAGAGCCCTTTAGGTGTGCTTTAAAAACAGGAATAAATGCAGAGAAGTGCAAGCATTCGAGAACATTTTTAAATGAATGTTTTCAACAAACAGCAATGTGACAGGAGTTATGAGTAATTGAAAGCAAAACGCAGAGGCTGGGAGGTAGCTAACCATTTTATTTCTCATCTTGCACGCAGTCACAGTGTGCCTTCAAGAAGCATTATTGCCTTATATTTCAGCAGCACCACTCATCCTTTGACTGCACATGGGCTAGATAAGAAAAGTAAAAAGCACCTTACGGATGTTTTGGTTCACTAATGCTTTTCATGAATGTTAAAAAATAGTGACCTTATACACAAATTCCCTATCCTAAAGGCAGGCTGTGATTTCACTTCACACCTTATGATTATAGTGTCATTAGCTGTTCTGAAAATCCTTGGTCGAGGTATCTCTTGATTCAGTTTTTTCAAAGTGCTGATTGATGGTTAATGTCTACATGTTGTTTCAGCTTTCAGTCCAAACTCTGGCATTCTGGGTAGGCCTCAGAAGTCTGGCTCATTGTGACTAATGACCATTAGGCTTTGTGATAAGTATAATATTGATGCATTTTATTTTTGGGTTCCTTAGGTGGTGTGTATTTTCAAGGTCACAAACATAAAGCCCTTGAATCACTCTTTTCCCTCCAAAATCATTCAATGGGCCTGTATGCCAGTGTTTCATTTAACAAATCAAGAGGAGAAAATATGGTTATTGGTTTTCAGAGGCCAAGATGCTTCTTTTTGCCAAAACTAAGAAAACCATGGAAAATGAAATGAGTAGATCTATGTAATGATAAAAATGCAAACCAGTCTTTTGTGGTGTGTATTTAAGGAAGGAGAGAGAGGAATACATGTATATAAAAAGAAGAAATTTGAACCATATTCAGATGTGTATTGCCCTTGGAGCATTTTCTCTGACCAAAATCCTCAGTATTTAAGTGTGTGAGCACGGCAGTATCACATGTCACTGGTTTACCATGGCTGTGCCAGTCACAGGAAACTCTCCGACTATGAAACTAACACCTAAAGCCATGCCATTCTTCACACTGAAACTTTCCTTTGTTCAACCTGAGCTTTTTTTTTTTTCAAATCAGCTCTTTAAGTGGCAATGTTAAATTAGCAGAGTAATAATTATGTACCTTGGTTACACAAACCACAGTACAAGTACAAAAAGAGAAAAAAAGCTTTTGGCATTGGGTGCCGTTGGTATCTAACAAAGAAGAAATTCTTCCTCAAGCGCTGCCTGGATTAGGAGTAGAGTGAAAGTATGGAATTCAAAGAAATTGGGGAGATCCCCAATTATTTTGTCCTGAACCTATTATTAACATTAAAAATCTTAAAATTCCTTTTTGTCCCCTGCTTAGATTGGTAACTGTTAACATGTACACATATTAAGGTTAAAATAGCATGCCACTGCGGTAGGAGGTTTTAGGTGGTGATGTTATAGTTCTAAAAATGTAAGAGGGGAGAGAAAAATTAGTAAATTAAGACAATGGTTCTAGTTAAAATGGTTTTTAAAAAATTGCTAAGGAAAAGAGGCCCTTCACTCAGTCTGTCATTTTTTTTAGTTGCATGTTGATAAGTAGTTTCCAGCATACACAAATTAACTCATTAGAGTTTCAGCCTGGGGACGTTTTTCCCTGAAACTGTTTATTTATTCAAGAAGCTTGATTCCGAAAGGTTCACACGAAGCAGAACCCATTTCCCCCATGAGATCCTCAGGATGAAAAATGCTCTCTGAAAAGTTTCCCCTTTCTTTAGTATTCTTATAAATGGTTTTCAGCTCTAAATACCTGTCCAGTCCTAATCTTTGTACTTCTTCATAGGGTATTGAGAGTCTCCAGAGACTGTTTCTACTTTGGTGAAAGATTATGCTTTCTGTTGAGATTATACAGTATGCATTAGGGTACACTGTAAATAATGATTGTTCTCATGCTCCAATAGAGTTTCATAGTTCTTCTGTTGTTTTCATAGTCCTGTACATTCTTTGTATACCTTTAACTAAAGAAAGATCAGTTGTTTTTTCATTAATGCATGGTAGTATAATGCGGGTGAATTATGTGTTGTTTATGTACTATCAAAACACTTTTATTGGGAGGTACGATGTATGCATACCAAAGTAATGACACTCAAAGACACCATGACTCCTTTATGGGGATGAAATTTGTAAAAATGTATTATGTGGCTTTGGTCCTGATTGCACATGGTTAGCAATGAAAAATAAAAAGTTAATTTGGTACTTGTTTTTTTTAGGAAATTACGCTGAGCAGTGCCTTCTTTGTACAGTATCTATTGGTATGCAGTAGATGTCCAGGCACATGCAGTAAGCTCAGCTTTTTCCATTCACCTCTAGAGAGAAATTCAAGACTTATTTTTTTCTTATGCTTCTTTTTCCTTATTATATTCCCTAAAGGAAATGTTTAAGAGACATCATTGATAATCATCATTGAAATGTTTAAGAGAAATCATTGATAATAAAAGGAAAAGGTGCCTACGCCTTTTCCTTTTATTATAAAGAAATGGTAGCTAGGGGTGTCTTTATGTATTTTAACTGGTGTTACCTTTGGAAATTTATTGGACATCTTGTGTGCGGCTTCTAGGATGGACTTCTGCATTTGGCTTTGTGACTCTTTAAGATCTCGTTACCCAGAGGGAGTTTTCCACTTTGAATTTCAGGGCAGTCCTCAGCTTTGATCTACTTGAAGAGGGAGATAACTCATGTCCTTTATGTTTTAGCTGGCAAGAGTAAATCGTTTTTAGTTTTGTAACTTCAACAGATTAAATCATGTTGGCTGATGAATTGATGTATTCTTAACAGCTTATGAAAAAATCAAGAATATGAACCCATAAAAACCTCATATACAATTTTTCTTTAATGCGATTTTAAACTGTTTATCCTGCATGTATTAATCATGTTTGTTCTCCTTGTCAGTTGAGACAGGTATATTATAAATGTATATGAGTATAAAAAATGTAGGAAATTGCTTCTATCAACTGTCCTTAAGTATTACTGAAAGTGCATACAAAAGGAAAATGCGGAAAAGTGTGAAACATATTGTGTTGTGGTTCATGTAGGTAGCTGTGTCAACATGCCTAGGGTGCAGAGGAACAAGTTAAAGGTTTATTCCAGGCTGAAAAAAGGAAGAAAGGAAACGTTTCGGCTGTGGAGCCTTCTTCAGGTGTGATATTATGTTGTGTTCCTGTTACTGTGATGTTATATGCTGTAAACACATGAAGTTATGATTGGTAGTTCTGCAGCTAATGCTGTATATTTATATACATCATTTTTTAACACACTTACTAGTTTCTGTTTCATTTTCAGATTGTCTAAATTCATGTATAGATTTGTGCGATTTTATGTTCTCCTTGCCCTTTTGGCTTTTTTTGCTTTGAATGCGTTCAGTAATCATTTTTCTCACTTTAATCCACATTTGTGCATCTTAAGTTTAGCCTCTTGGGTTTTTCGAACTCATGCCACCATACTGAGTGTGATGCACAGTGAAGTGCTCTCCAGTGCTGCTTCACCTTCACTATACAGTCTGTGTGAGTGAGCCATGGCCAGTTATTCTGAAGTGCCTTACTGAGGGACACTGCTAGACATTCAGGATTCACTAGAATTTAGCTTTACCATGGAGAGATATATAAAGTATAATTGGTAAAACCTGAAATAAAAATAAGTCATTGTAGATGCTAATTAGTATTTTGATAATATTTCCTCATCTACTCCTTACATAAAAAAAAATCTTTCGTGACACACCTTCTCAAGGCACTTCAGATGATGATGTAGAAAGTTAAACAGAATTGAAAAAACGGAGTACAAAACTGCACTTTAAGACAGACTTTGAAGGTGACGTGTGACATACAAGATCTGATATTTCAGGAGGAGCATTCTTTAACCTTGGAGGATCAAACAGTGCAGTGTCTCAGTACCAGAAACTTGTTTTGGGAACTGAAAATAGGCCAGAGTCCAAAAAGTGCAAATGACCTGGAAGTGTATAGGGAGTTAGCAGTTCACTGATGTAGCCAGGAGCCAAACCATTCAAGCCCTTAATTGTGAGCAGCAGCAGCAGTATTTTGAATATTATTCTGAAATCTACAGGGATCCAGTAAAAGGAAGGCTTAAATAAGCGATATCAATCATTCAAATCTTTATTTGGTAAAGTGCCATTTGCAACAAGTTGCCACAGAGAGCTTCACAAGTGATGAGCGTGAGAAGTACATGATAAATGATACATGCTCATGCATTTTAGTTTTAGTTAAGATCTGTGTAGCCCAGTTCTGAACATGTTACAGCGTGTTCAGAATATGCCTGGATACACCAGAAAGCGCCGTATTACAAAACTGAAGCCTAGGAAGGCAAAAGCATGCATTATTGTTCCAGCATCAGATTAGGAGATGTGTGAATGGATAGGAGCAATGTTACAAACTTGACCTTTAAATTCAGGGCTCAGTTCAAAGATGACCCAAAGATTTCTGACCTCAGTACTTAGACTGAATCTAGGACTGTTGACAGTCAAACTAAGGTGGACATATTTCTAGAATATATAAGAAGAGCTAATCAGCATACCTTCAGTCAGTGTTGTCAGAGGTCATATGTAAGAACGTTGGTGTTTCCATTTCATTATAACCAATGGAGTGACAAGACAGAAGGGTGTTTGATTAATATCAGGTTTTGTGTGAGCATAAATTTGGTGGGCAGTCAGCATAAAAATTAAAACAAATACCATGCCATACCTACAAAGGATTGATAACGCGCAGATACTGAAAAGAATAGGACCAGAGCCCTGTAGACTCCAAACCTGACCAGTGTTGTTGCTGAGTAGAAACTATGCAGTTGGAACACATTTTTCATTTGTTGGAAAAGAGTTAAACCTTGACAAATAAGTTCCAGTTATATCAACAGCTGTCTTCAATCTGTTCATCAAGAGGGTATGATCAACAATACCAAAGCTTTCACTGAGGCCCCGTAGGACAAGATTAGTACAAAAAACCAATCAGTAGTCATTAGCGGATCGGATCATTCAACTTTAACAAGAGCCGTTTCTGTACTGTGCCTCAGTCTTAAACCAGATTGAAATGGCTACTACTGCACGTTAGAAGCTATGTCACTTTATAAGAACAATACCAGCCCTTTCTAGAATCTTTGCCAAAAATGGTTCAGTCTGATATTGGCTAATAATTACTGAGCAGACTGGATTGTAAGTCCTGCTTTTGTAACAGAGGTATAATAACCACATTTTCAAGCGTCGTGGGAACAATTCTAGGTCTTAATGATTAATTGATGATGTGTTTAAAAAAGGAGCAAGGAATTGCAAAATGTGAATACAGAAAGGCAGTAGGAATAGGATCCATGGATCATGTATTGGTTTTTCCTTTTGGTGATCATTTATAGCTGCTGAGGAGAAACTCGAGGAGTGATAAACCAAGCTTGAAAATACATAATTTAAATTTAGCTTGAAAATAAATTAATTAAAAAATTGAAAGCAGTAGATGCAGTATGACTTTAGATGCCATCAAGCAAACCAAAAATAATTGCATTGAACAAAAGACTTCTCAGAAGTGGTTTGCATCTCTTAAGAGATGGTGGTGTGCAGACAAGGGTCCTGGGATGACTTATTTCTTATTACTCATTCTTATTATGACATAGACTTCATGACAGTGCATTGCTATAGATTTGTATGTATTGCTTGACGTCCGGTAAATGAACAAGTAAGCCATTTTCCCATCTATATTAAAGTTCACACCAATGACATTTCATGGACAAATTCATTGTTTAAAGATGTGTGCAACTTTGGACCTGTACATTCCAGTCACGTTGTTTGTTGTTTTTACAATTGGAAGTAACTGACCTTTTTGAGATATTAAATGGCAAGTCTTTACTGGTGTTTTCATCATCTGTATGGCTTTGTTTGGTGCCTGTGTTCTGATTCATCTGATAAATTTAGCAAAGACCCCGATGGAAAAATTCCTGATTGAAAGAAAATTTGGGAGGGTGTTTGAGTGAAGTGATTAAAATCAGCTGGATTTGGAAGTTGACTGCTTTTTGGAAAGGAAATGGTTCAGATCAGTCTCAGCCTGCACAGGGAAAACATTTCAGACCATCTCCACTGGCATTCTCTCTGATGAACATGCAGAAAAGAAATTGCTCTGGTTTAGGAATGCAGTCCAAAGTTGTCCTCTTTTTTTTGCCAAAACCTGAAACCTTCACATTTTAAAAAGATTTTAAAGAGAAGCTGTTTGTGGAAATGGGAACCAAGTACAATAGTTTGGCTTGTTACTAGATCACTGGAATCTCTAATCATTCACAGATAAAACTTGAGCATATGCTTTATATAGTTTTCTTCATCTTTCAGAAAGCAAAATGATAAAATTATCCGATGCAAGAAGTGAGTAGAGGTTTCCTTTGGGTCAGAGTTTGATGACCCAAATTACATTTATACCAATACAATTGTATGACAACAATTATGTTATCTGTTAGGCTGTTGACCTTGAACTTTTGGTTCAGACCCTCTGTGAACCACATACCAGTCTCGTTATTGGATTAGAAAAGTAAAAATTATAAGCTTGCTTAATCTTTTAATTCAAATCCTGAGCATTCCAACAATGTATTTCTCATTTCCCCCAGAAAACTGTAGAATGGGGGAAATGTGAATTTCTTGGCAATCCAGACTGAGATGGTTCATATAGACGGCTTAGGAAGATGCATTACATTAAATTTTGTTTCCATTACTTTCAGAGTGATTGTAGATCTAATGTATATTAAGCACTGAAATGTGGAAATAAAGCATAAAGTCTTATAAAAACCTATAGACATTCTCGTATTTGTATGCGTGAGCGAAAAAGGACAGTTATGAAAAATATTTCTAATAGTTTGTCTGTGCAGTCTTTGTATCTTAGGTTTGGTCATTATAAGCCACATTTCACTTTTACTATGATGAACATTTGGTGAATGAAGACCTGGCAAGTGTTTCCTTGAAACTTTGGTATTGGGGGTGCTGGAACAGTGGTTGTGGGTGTGGTGCTCGTACTGGGGTGTTTACACTTCTGCCCATGTTCTCTATTTGTCTAATAACCTGTTGTGCTTTAAGTTTAGCTGTCCTGTTATGACTACCAGAATTCCTCGCAATAAACACAAAACCTCTAATATTACTTGGAACAAAGTTTGTCTGTGGAGAGATCTGTCATTATACCATAATTTGTGCAAAAGATCTGAAGAATTGAACATTCCTAGTGATATGTAATTATGCCTGGCTCATAAAGCAAAGCACTATAGAATTCATCAGGCCTCTAGATTTTCCAGGATATTTTTAGTTTTGCAGCAGTTTAATACGACAAAAGTAAAGATAGGAAATGGCTCATGTAATAATTTACATGGTAAATTTAAGTGAAAAATATATTTGCAGTTTGGTGTACTTCTTTCTTATTTGACAGTTACTATTTCTCAGTCATCAGAAAGATATTACAGTGTAAGATAATTCAGCATACCGAAAGAAATTGGAAAAGAGAAGGTAGTTTAACCATTTGTTAACCCTATCAATGTGGTGATATTAAAGCACATGCAGACCAATAGGATCATAGTTCGATTGCAGAGATTGAAAAAACATGCAAACATGAGCAAGCTGAGATTTGATTTTGTAATGAGTATCACTTGGAGATTTCAAAATTGAGGTTCTCCTGCAGATTTATCGATTGGGGGTTATTGCCTGAATTCATTCTATACAGGAGTTCCTTAATCAATTTTTGAAGTTGTTAAGCGTTACTGTTCCAGGAAGATGAAGGAATGCATCATTGTTTATTTCCTAGAAAAATCAGGCTTCTGGGAAGGTGCGGTGATTTATCAAGATTTCACCCCTCCGTGTTGATCTGCATTCTGTTACTGTTTAACAGCTTTCTCATTATGATAAAACATTTAACTCATAGTAACCTCAGATCTGGGCACTGAATGGATCTCTCTTGAAATGAGCCATGTTCTCTGCACAGTGATCATGAGTTTTATAAAATGGAAAGTGCTGGATGATATGAAGTGGGTACTTGTCCTAAGTAATAATAAAAATGCAAAATGCCAGTTATTCATTTATTATTTTTCCTGCATTAGGTTATATAGGTTTTTCACTGTATGTATTTTTAAATGGAAAGTAATTTTAACTGACTAAGGAAAGCTGGCTGTTAATTGTTGATATGTCTTACCCTTCAGGCAGATTCACTCAAGCTGACTCATTACTGAACTAGGGATATAAAACAATTGTTCAAAACCATTGTTGCATTACACAATTCTACAAATATTTAAAAAGTGTGGCATAAATTAGAATTAGTTTGCAGAGTGTTTGTCATTGGGTTGTTTGCAGTCACAAAATATTCCTTCTTGCCAAAGAACAAAACATGATTCAGTGAAGTCAAGGGGAAAAAAAGTGCAATGGTTTCCAATGGCTATTTCCTGTAGTTTTGTCCTGCATTAAATTGCGTGGAAGAAAATAATATATTATTTCTTAATTTAGTGGTTCAAAAGTTACAGGAAATTGTTAAATGTTTTTTCCACTTTATTTTGATTTAATCAATCTAGAATTCAGCATAAGTGTAGGAACGTGTGTGCAGGAAAAAAATGGGAACAAAACCACTGTGCACTGACATGACATACCATTGGTTTTGGAATTTTCTCTTCTTTCCCTTTTAAAATGGAACACAGGCAGGCTGGCCTAATGTAGCCGATTGCTTTCTTCTCTTACATTCTTATAGTATGGCTTAGTTTCTAGTTGTAAAGACTCACCATGGTTTATGCATTCTTGGTATTTAATGAAGTAGAATACAGAGTGGTCACTTTTCTTTAAAGAAAGTGTGTCTGCTTGTTTATAACTGTGTGATGTCCAAAATTAGATTCCGTATTGTAGTATTATGTTATGTGCACATGAAATTCTAACTTGTGTGGAAAGTTGTTAAGAGGCTAAAAGTAGAAGGAGTATTTTTCTTTAGACGATGGAGAGGTGAGGTGTGGCATATGAGAGGAGGGAATGAGTGTTTGTTGCCAGAGATAATAAACTTCAGAAACTGGAGACACTGAAAAGAAAAGGCTGGACCAAGCTGGATCCTGCTGTCTAATGAGATTGGACAGATGTCTGCTGTTGCAGTGACCTGATGGCTGATAAGAGTTGGCAGTACAGATATGATAGGATTACAGAGTGATAATGAAAGCTGTTAGTAGTGTTTGCTGCCACCACTGGGAGAAAGCGCAGTTCATACACACCTTTAAAACAATGTTAAAATTTTGGGAGACGGGAACATTCATTTCCTTTTTATCAGAAAAAGTAAAACCCTACAAAAAGTGCTTCTTTGAGATTGGTTAATACTCTGACACAGCGAGGCTACTGGACAGAGCTACTGAAGTTATGCCATGTTACTTGAGCTTTTTTAAGGTTTTGTAAAATACATGTACTCTTTGAAATGACCCTTGACAGAATTGGTGCTGGGTACCTGATTTCTTTCTGGTTTGGTTTTTTGGTATAGCAAGAATAGGCCCTGTCACCCGCACAGTTAGAATGGATAGTAATCCAGAATCAAATATATAAACGTTGTACAGAGGGGATTACTAACATAACATACTATATCAGACGGCTCCTGGGGAGTCAAGTCCTATAGAGCCTTGAAAGCTTTAAATCAACTCCGAATCTGACAGGAAGCCAGGTTAGGTTTACGAACCAGTTAGGTTTACCTAATATGGCATCCAATGCCATATGGGGTTTTTTAGACACTGGTGTGAGTGCAGCAGTTTTTAAAGCTGACGCCACCAATACCATGCCAGAGCTCAGGGAGTCATTTATTATGTTAAGCACTAAGGAGCAAAGGGCAGAGAAACAGGAGTAAAATAAAAGGAATGGGGGCCCAACAAACAGGAAGTAGTTTTTGTGTATGATACCAATTCAGTAAGGCATGCAGGAGTAAGCTGTGTAAAGTGAGAAAAGGGAGTCTCTACAACGGCAGGCATACAAACAGACATTCTGTAGAGGAGAGAATGCTGTGGTGGATGTTATCAAACCTCCCTTCTTGAATTTTTGTAGTATGGGTAATGTGCGGCAGCCCCCCTAAACAGATTAGGTGGCGGAGTGAAAACTGACTTCACCAGTCTGTTTGAAATGCGGGAAATTTAGGTAAACCAATTTTTACAAACCCAAAGTGGAATTTATCCAGGACATGGGGGTTAATACTCCTGCTTTGTCAAATTGTGTCATAGGAACTTTGGTGGCTGCATAGTCAGGAGATAGGTTTGTGTCATCCAAAGGAGCATCTCCTACATCACAGTATCCCTGATCACCATACTGGGTTATTTGTTAGGACATTCTGTTCCACAGGGACGCAAGAGGAGAATTTGTTAGATTTGGGGTTGGGAATATAAAGTTTGAAAAGTTTGAAATGAATTTTTCCTCACTTAGCAGTCTTGTTTTCAGGAGTATGCTTCCCTGACATCGGGCAGAGACGTATTGCTCATCCCCTACAGCTGCATTGTGAATTTCTAGCAGATAACTCATTAATGATCTGCACACATGGAGAGCATTTCTTGTTAGTTTTTTTTAATGTTCCAGTTGCAGCATTCCTTGGGTGTACTGGGAGGTATCATCAACATTTAAATAAATCAGGACTCCATTAGCTTGATGCTAGGCCAAAGGCAATTTGTAGCTCCGTATTACAGCAGTGCTTTGGTATCCTAGACAGGATGTGGTATACTAGCAGAACTATCTTCTAGTTGTGACCTGATTATTAAACAACATTTACCCTTGGCTTATGGAATGTTCAAAGGCAAGTCATTATAATGTGTTGAGGGATACCAACCACAAAGTACACTTTGTTACAGAACTGTATATCAAGCAGATGAGAAAGGCATTTAGGACTGTGCTACAGTACGTGTAAATAACATAATATGAGTGTGGGTTTAATAGGTTCGTATCACAGAAATTAAAAACAAAATGGATGAAACTTATCTATTCTGAAAGCAAGCCTTTAAAAGGAAAATATGCTTTTTCTTTGCATATGCAGGCTTTGACTCTTTTAGCATTCAAAATTATTTCTGCAATGTTGTCAAAATGTTCTCCCAGTAATATCTCTCCAGAGTAAACGTCAAGGTGATTACAAGCTGCTTACTGAAGGGCCAAGGGTCTGGTGTCTTCTAGTGGAGGATTTTGCTGTTCTTTTCATTTGCGTTCTCTTTTATGAGCCTGTGGAGCAGTGGCTCTCACTGGTTGCCAGGAGCACCGGATGTTGCAACGGGAGAATTTTTCAGTGAAAGGCAACGATTCAGTGGTCAAAGTGCCCTACATCCTTCACAGCCAAAGTAATCAGATTAACAGCTGAAACGCAGGTCTACAGAGGCTTCTTTGTTGGACTCTCCTGAATGTCTGTAGGCTCTCGTAGGGGTCAGCAATGCTCAGTTTGAGGAAAAAGAAGCAGCAAAAATATTTAATAGGTTGTTAACTGAAAAAGTTAGTTCATTTGTGGGCTTTGTGTTCAGGTGCTCTGGGTCCATAGGCTGATATGTAATGGCAGAGGTGTTTTGTGCTTGTACTGCACGTTATGCATTATAGAGATGACACATCCTAAGGTACCCTTAAGTGTTAAGGGTGAAACACAGCTGGACAACAAGCTCATTATGCTGGACACTCTTTTCTCTGCATCTCCTTACACAATATAGCATTTCTAAACATTCTTGTCTATCACCAATTGAAATGTCACTTGCGCTTAATCGAAAGGATAAATGTATCTGGGGACTTTTTATTAAGAAAAATGTAATGTGTCATGTCATGTGTTATAATGTTCTCTAAATGGCGTTCTTTAGATGGTCCATGTGTGACAAGATTTAGATAACAGAGGAATATGTTTGATTTTATTAACACTGCTGCCATTATCATTTTTTTAAAGCTGACCATGGTTAAATGTTAATTACTTTAATTATCTAGTATTTAGCAAAGTAGCTCATTCATCTTGTAGCATTCTCCTGGGAAACTGAGGAACTCCACTCAAGGTCAGATTTCAAGTTGTCACATGTTTGTTTTAAGCATGTTAGGAGAGTCATAGCTGAGAGACTTTATGTAGCATTCTAGAGGGTAACAAGCAGTTCAAATAAAATATTAAATAAAGCACTGTGTAGATTCTAGTTTTTCTCTTGTTTTCCCAGTCCTAATGTATGCTAATTGTGCATTATCCTAACAAAGGTAGGATACGTACACATTATAAAACAAACCCCAGTGATTAATTTGAGATTAGGCCTACACTGTTAGATGCATACAGTCAAGAAGTGTTCTTCCATAACTTATTTCCTTAAACTGGTCAGAGTCCTACTTGTCTCTTCATTGTCTTTTCCTTAACTGTGCCACCTGAATTAACTGCATTCTCAATTCATTCTAAATTAATGAGCACTGTGTAGGTACATTGATGTGTAATGCTAGAGGGTTTTGGAAAGGTTGTAGTTTTTCAGATATCTTTAATTCCCTTTAGATGCAGTTAGATTTTTACAGTACAATGTAAAAAGTGTTTAATTGTAATTGTTTCATTATAATTACATTATAGTGCTGCTTGAATTTATACAGTGAAGTAACATGCTATATTTTCTTAGGAGCTGGACATGCTAAACTAACATTTTAATACATGCAAGAAAACTTAATCTAGGTACATACTGTGGTGACCACAGTGAATACATTTGCACAATGAAAGTCCTCTCTGTAACAGGGTAGAAAAGGAGTACCATAACAGTTTTTATTCCAAAAAATGTACAAACTTAATGCTGGAATTAACATGATTGAATTGAGAATTCATTCAAAGAATCCCTTTGCTTTGCTTTGCTATGTGATATGAATTTGAGGCCTTAGTTTTTGGCAGGAAGCAAAGTGATTTATTCCATGTTGTTTGTTGTCTTAATTTTTCTGTGATTTACAGTAGTTAGTAAATTATGCTGTAAAATATAATTACACTCCCAGCCATGATGAACAAATTATATCACTTACTGAAAAAAAATAATTCATGGATGGTTTACATGACATTGCCCTGAAAGCTTGTTTTGTTCCTTGATTTTGAAGATCTGAATTGTCAGAGAGAGGGTGTTGATTTAGTGATGACATTATAGCCTAGTTATTAATCTAATAATAATTGACCCTCTGGCACATTCCAGAGAAGATTAGGGAAGTCATACACTATATAATTACAGACTGACCCAAGAAGCTACAGCTGTAAATGTGAGGTGCTTCATAGTCACATGCATTGATTTATATATATTTTCTAAATATCTTAAAATATACAATCAAACATTTATTTTTGTCATACTTCTTATGAATGGGGTGAACATACATTCTGGTTAAATTTTGGTATCTAAATTATCTGGGTTATATTCGCACAGGAAAAGATTCAGCATTCTAATTATTGTTTGTTTTAAAACAGTTTTTTGCACTTAATTTACAAAAACATAATGTTTCCTGACAAGCATCTGCATTTTATCTTTGCAGTTATGTACTATTTTAAGAAAGCAATTCATTTTTAGTTTTCACTAAGTAATTAGTAGTGTTCCAAGCTGGTACACTACTTGCAACACCAGTCAAATAGCCAGTATTTACAAACTGGTATTAAGATGGAAAGGTTTAGATTTCAACACTGTAATGTAAGGGTTGCTGATTTATATGTTACTACCGATTTTACTATATTATGCATTTACATATATTTGCATATTATGTAGCTGGTATATTAAAATGATTTCTTCATTCCATGAATTATGTTGCTCCTCTTGTTTCGTTCACACAGTATCTTGATTTATATAACATAATTTCCAACTGTGTCCTAAGGTCAAAATTCATCATGCTTTGGTCGCCCCTAAACCATTTTTTCTCTGCCTTTTCTGGTGTTGGTAAATGTGATTCCCATTAAATCATTTTGGTTCCCCTTCATACTGTTTTCCTTAAATTTTCACAAACCAGCTGTAACGAATTAAGAATCCAATTTGCCTTCACCTCTTTCCTCAGCAATGTTTTTGGAGTTCACTTCCTTTCCTTCATCTGTAATAGATGCTTGTATTCTAGACAGAACCAAGCTTCCTGTTCTTCTGTCAGCTGACTGCTGATGATTGCTTATTTGGGTAACCATGATGGAATCAGCTTATAGTGCATCATTAATCAGTTGAACAAAGTCTAGGAAATGGTTTTCTGCGCCAGATAAATTGCACTTGGAAGAATTTGGTGAGAACTGGTGGACCCATGGAGAGTTTCCAAATTTGCTCCGAGATAATCTCTTGGTACGCTTGGCTTCTGAAACGTTTATTCAAACTGGATCTTTTCTACTGTGAGGTTTTGGATACCACAGCCAAGATTGGTACATACAAACACTGACCTGAAAGACGAGAACAAAAGCGGTTCAAATCAATTTAGAGTTTTTTTTTTCTTTCCTTTCATCAGAAGATGCAGACTTCTCCCCCCCAGGAGAAACAATAGGACTGGCTGAAGCCCAAGGCAGAGGCGTGCCAACACCTGAAGGTAATTCAAGCCCTTTGCATTCAGTTTTAGAACCAAGGTTATAAAATCGTTTTAAAAATGATTTAAATTATAAAGAACTGAACCTGACAGGTAAAGTTCCTGAAATATACAACTGTTCAATGCCAGTTGGACAGGTCAGACCATGCTTTCAGTCTGGGCTACAAGTTCATGCTGTTGTTTTCCTTCACCCATATTAAACCTTCAAATAATTAAGGGGACAAGATGCATGCAATAGACAGTAAAATGCAGTCATTGACCAAAAACGCCATGCCCCCACCCCCTGCTTCCCACAAACCTGATTAAATTGTGCCCAAAGTGTTATGCTGTGGTTGGAGGAGATGCACAATGAATATTTATGAAGTTATTTTAAGCGCTGATTTACAAGATGCGCTTGTAATAATGTTTGGTTTATAGAACATTTAAAGGATTAATTTAGGGAGAAAATAACACAGATATTGCAAAAAATTAATTGTTGAAATTGGAAGTTGCAGTTCAGTGTTTTTAGAAACAAGAAGCTTTTGCATTCATTTTCATACTCTGTGTAATGTTTGCACTTCATAAGATATTAATAAATAAGAAAGTTTTTAAAGATAATGTGAAGATATTGTATATTGCCTTGAAGTTTTTAAAGACATTTTAAAAAATAGGTTTTGAATAATATACAAACCTACTAATACTCCAGAGAATATTCTGTTTTCGTGCTTCTCACAGAACAGGACACCACCAACACCAGTTTCAAATAGCTGGATCTATAGTTTGAAGAACCTCCTCATCAATTGTTTTTCTTTAATATCTTCAATTTTCAAAGTAGTTTTATTTTTACAGCATTTTGGCTAAGTCTTCCTCTCAGGAGAGTGCAATTAAACTGAGACACCCATCCTATGTAAACCATGGTGTCTGTGTGACTAAGTTATTTGCAGAGATTGCAGACAGAGGAGACAATCAGACAAGAATAAGACATTTGTTCAGGTAGCTTTTTTATATGTGTTTTGTAAACAGATGTGACAAATTAACCTTTACAATGTCCACTTCCCAAACAGGCTGACAAATTAACCTTTACAATGTCCACTTCCCAAACAGGCTGACAAATTAACCTTTACAATGTCCACTTCCCAAACAGCGTTCCTCTGTCCTGTTGTAACAAAGATTGACTTGAAACACATTACTGCAGCACTTTTTTTGAATAAAAAGAAAGTCTGGTGCTTCTTAATCGAAGCACGTTTAATTTTTTTCTGAATGTGCAAGCTACAAGCCAAGGAGTGAAAAATACTATAAATCCAAATCCAGATGCTTTTCCTAAGAACTACCACTTCATATATCTATATCTAATTTTATTTCAGGCTCAGAGTATTTTATTGTTGTGAATTTAGAATTCTCAGTAATTTTTAGCCACTGCCCAATTGTATTTTTAACACCTTGGCTTACAGCTACGATTCCCATGGGAGAATTCATTCCTGAATGTGGAACCTTATGAGAGAGTTGACAGGGTGCATTGATATTAACTGGTGAAAATCAAGAAATGATCCAATATGTTGCACTTATGAAGGGAACAAGACCTTTGTGCTATTGAAATTTTGTTTGGAGCCAAGTCCTTTTTAACAGTGAATCAAGGTACACCAACCTAATAAATATGGACAAGTGTGGAACAGACTGGCAGAACTCATAAAACACAGACAGACCCTTCTAGCCAGACCTAAGCTCCATTGAACTTTGCAACTTTGAGTTGGAATAACAAGGGGCATCTAGGCTCTACAGGGGGAATGAGGCAGAAATGGGGCAGTAGTGTGGACCAATGGTTAGGGTTGTGTACTCATAACTGGAAAGGTCATGGGTTCACATCACAGGTGAGCTGCAGATGTCATAACCTTGACCAAGGTACTTTGCTAGAATTGTTACAATAAAATACCATAATGTGTGTATATATGGGTTCAAATGTACTGTAAATGGCTTTGGATAAAAGCGCCAGCCAAATATATAATCTTAGACAGCAGGTGGACTATGCCGAGTCATGTCTGTTCAACAAAATGTCAGTGTACCTGCTGCATAAAATATTTTTTCTCAAATTTACTAATAAGTAGAAATTGAATCTCCAAGTTCAATCTCCAGTTCTTAAAGTTTTTTGGTCAGCTCTGAAAAAAGCATTGTACTCCATATTCTTATGTTACCTTCCCACATGCAGCTTTTCTAACAGAAATGTGTTGTAATTTCCTTGGTATTTTAAACAATTCAAAAATGTCACAGCGTGGTGGTAAACTCTTTTGGATAAGCCAGATTCAGACTGGCAGAGAATATTTTGTTTAAAAATAAAAATTGGAAGATATATTGCAGCATGTAGCATTTAGGCATTTTGTCTTAGCATGCCAACTTAGTATGGTATTTTGCTAATCACATGGGTATAAAAAGCACTATATTCTGTTTTCAGTCAGTGAAATATTTCATCAATTTCTTTGCTTTATTAAGAAAATAAAAGCAGTGCCTTACCCACAATTTGAATGATATAGGAATATGGTCATTTTTTTTTTACCGTATCATTTTGCAATGTGCAAAACAGTACAAGCCTTTGTGCCATTTGGAAATAATTCAGCGAATTATTTATTCATTCCAAAAGATCCCCATGCATTTTAGGGCTAGTAAGGAACAGCCTTCATCCATCGTTGATGTGCGGCATCCATGTGGGCAATGTGCAGCAGCCATACTACACAGCAGATCCCGTAGAGAAGTGAAAAATTCAACTGAATTTAGGGGGAACCTTAGGAACAATTATTCAAGCCTAGAGTGGAATTTAGTCTGTACAGAGTGTTAAATTCTTGTAGGAACAAGGGATCTTAACTCATTAGTCAGTACCTGGGTTTAATCCACATGAATGGCTCCAAGGATGATAGCTTCTGTAATGCAGGTCACCAGATTTGAAAATTCTGGACCTGCTGGCCCATCTACACCGCTTGCAGCAGCAACATTTTCTTTGAGGCTTCTCACTCCAGTACTGACCAGGCCTAACACACCCAGCCTAACCTAGCTTCCGATAACTGGGGAGATCTCCGAAGTCTACAAGGTGCTTACTAAGCTGTTAAGATGTCATGCTTGAAGTGTTGAGTAATAAGATCTTATTCAACCCAACATTAAGAGTTTATGCTGCTGCAGTCAGCTCAGAGTTCATTTTGGCAGTGCCCCTCTAGACTGAGCAAGCACCATAATAGCTGATTTTAATCAGAGGCATGGTTAGTCAGCCAGGCCTCTTGACCAGAATCCTATTGACCATGCTCAGGATAATATCAGCCTGTCCAGGACCATCCTGGGCAACTTGCTCAAGAATGGGTCCAGGTCTCATAAGTGTGTGCTGCATCTGCATCTGGTGACAAACATGTGGTAATGATCATATGCAAATATGCAGGAACTGACTCTTTAAGGAAATTGTTCATGACGGTGGTGTGTGTGGCACTTTTTGTTGTTTTAAGAGTCTAACTAATGAATTAAAGATTTTTTTTCTGTTCAGCGCAATTTTCCACAAGTTAAGCGTTATATAAAAGAAATAATCCATTCTGTTCTTTAGAGTATAAAATACAACATTCTAAAATCTTAAGCCCTGTCAAAGTTGAATCGTGCTTAGATATACAACTGAAGTCTAAAATTGGGTGATTTGCATATATTCAATTAAAAGTTTTGAATTCTTACCAATTAATATGTACATTTGTTGTATATATGATTTAGATGTTTATCATCTTTGCTTGGGTAGGTCTGTTTAATACAAGAGAGAGAAATTATCACAGTGAGTCACAGAAGTTATTTGTGTTGGCCGGCAGTGCCAAGATCTGCTACCAACATAAGCCAGCAGCTATATCACTCTGCAACTGACAACTGGCAGCCCGCTGAAGCTAAGCCTGGACAGGTGGTGAGCGCTCCCTACTGGTTCCACTAGCACCTCTTTCTGCAGGGGATGGGATTCCCAGGAAGTCTCCAATCCAGGTGTGAGCCTGGCCAGTGCTCATACTCAGTACTGGATGGGAGAGCTCCTGGGAAAGCTAGGGTTGCTGCTGGAAGATGTGTTAGTGGGACCAGTGGGGAGCACTCATCCTACAGTCTACGTGGGTCCTCATGCCCCAGTATAGTGACGGGAACACTATACTGTAATAAAGGCGCCTTGCATCAGATGAGATGTAAAACTGAAGTCCTGACTCTCCGTGGTTATTAAAAATCCTAGGCCATTTCTCAAAAAGAGCACAGGTGTTAACCCCAGGGTCAAACTTCCTGCTGGACTTTTCCAATCATGGCTGCCTAATAATCCCAATCTATGAATTGTCTTCATTACTCTGTTCTCCTCTACACTGATGGTTGACATGTGGTGAGCGTACTGACGCATCATCCAGGTGGAGGCTGCACCTTGGTGGTGATGGAGGGGAGTCTCCATTACCTGTAAAATGCTTTGAGTGGAGTGTCCAGAAAAGTGCCATATAAGTGTAAGGAATTATTATTGATTATTACTATTAACATAAGCAAATGCTATGTTGCAAAATGTAGGCACTGTTTCAGAACAGGTATTTCTGAAAATATACTATTTATGTTCAGAAAGATTGATGTTACATTAGATCCTATTAGAGAGGAAATTGATTGTAGAAGTGGTAAACGATGGTTGAGATGCAACATTAAGAAGGTTACCTTTACCATAATTCACTGACCAGAGAATGACCACTGGTCACAAGCCCTGATAAAGTAAATCTGCAATCACCCTTAAACCAGTGTTCAGGACACCTATCATCAAAAAGGTGATGATATTGGGAACATGGGTTACATTAATAAATTATAGTACTGGAAGTATTTAAGATGCCTTTTTACAACTTGTAGTTTTATCCGATATGTAGGCATGTTGCTTGCTAATTACAGTCTGAATCCTTTACTGGTTACACATTTCTTATAATAGTGCTTGCAAACTCTAAAGAATCTGTGCACGCATTTGTTTTTTACAGAACCTCCAGTGATTCTCTTAAGGATTTAATGTAACACATGCTAATGTCACCCAGAATCATTGTTGTTTAAGTTATCATGAAGTATACTTGTGTGTCACTGCTATGATGAAATACGTCTTTTCTACGGGACTAGTTATGGGAAGAGTAAAAGAGATTTGTGGTCTTGTTCATGTCAGTCCTTAAAAGCTTGTTAACCAGATATTGTTAACGGCAAAACTTCCAAGAAGTAAATGAGGAGTAAAACGTCTTTTTTTCCCATCTTCAAAAGGCTCCTAATTATGATCCAGATACGTGAACAACTAAATTTAGGTCATGGATGTTTTGGCCGGCTTTACATTTTCTAAATTACTGCAGGTTTTGCTCAGCACCAGTGAACATTACAGAGCCTTGAAAAGAAACACGTGTTATGCTTTTCAGTTAAGATAAGAACCCACAGTAATTTTCTGCCTCTACTCAGATGTAGTTTTTGTTTTCTCAGAGCTAATGTCTGTTTTGTTCTCTTGTCAGCAAGTGAATATACTGTATTAGATCCACTGATCCAACTTTTGGTACACTTTGAACCTCATTATTTTTAATATTAAATATTAAAATACTATGTAATACTAGTTATGCATTTGAAGTAATACAGTAGTTGTAATTCAAATGTAAAGCATTCCAGTTGTTTAAACTTACTATTTTAAGAGGATGGTAATGTTTAATGCAAACAAGTCACTTCTTAAAAATAATGCTCTGTGTGCTGGTAGTAGTTTTTTACATTCTGTTCAAAAAATGTTTCTCCCATTACATCAGTTTTCTTTTGCAAAAAAGAGTATAATATTAATATTAAAACCTTAAGATATATTTAAGAAAGAAAAAACCAAAAGAAAATATGCAAGATACAAAACCAATAAAAATATTAGGCACTCCTTGTTCTCCTGACAATTTTAAGATATCATTAAAATACATACCCTCTGTTTACATGTTTTAGACTGTATGTATCTGAAATATTTATGATACTGTCTTGATTTGGACACGCTTGTGGACAAGCAGAATACATTACTGACTATGAGGTTTAATATACATGTGTATTTATTTTACACAGCGTTCTTCAGATGCTCAATTTGATTAAAATATTGTCTTTATGGCCTGCCTCTGAAAACCTGCTATCTGAAAAGTAATGGGCTTCTTAGCTTCTTCAGCTTGAGGTTTTAGACTGATTCACTTATGACTGGTTGTAAGACCAGTCATAAGACCAGTGGTGACTGATTCCTGAATTCCTGCCACACCACAAGAAGTGAACCACTGACATGGAAATGATCATTTAGTTTGGGGGTTTCTATCTATATGAAAAGTGATATCATTATTCATGTGGCAAGACAGATGGATTCAAAAAAATGTACAAACTAAATTATGCAGATGTTTCTTTTTCATGCATTTTTCAATTTTTATTTTTATTTTCCTTTTCTTTGTAAAACAAATGAACAGGTTTCTTTAAACTTGTTTTAGGATAGATACTGTGGAGTGCTTAAAACACAGAAGTAGATAATAGAATCATCGTTATCTTGAATATTAATGCATTCAACCTGTGATCTATGAAATATTAATTACTCAATCCAAATATACTTAGAAAACATTAAGAAGCTCAGTTGTAATCTTAACTTAGAGCACTACAGTGTTTCATTCCTTCTGGGCTAAAACATGTTAAGAGCTTGGGGCATAAAATATTTATTTTTAAAACTTGCAGTCCTGTACTGGAGAACTCTACCTCTGTGCTGTGGAAAGCGTCATTCCTTGGCTAATTTAGCACCACCTTTGGTGTCCTGGCTCAATCCCACTATGGGTTAGCACAGTGTGGAGTACCGAAAGTTTCCCCTATTTCCTTTCTCAATTCTATTCCTGAGCAGCTGTACAGGGGGGCTGATGTTCTACAATGGCTGCTGTGAGTCACCCAGTTCTGGGGTGAATGAAGTAAATATATCCTGTCTGATATGTAAAACTCTTTGGGCTGAAAAATACTGTATAGATGCAAGGAATGATTGTTGATTATATAATTGTCAATAGTAATTTAGTACAGGGCTGCTTTGGCATGGTCTTCCTAAAAATAAACATGCTGCCTTTTTTCTGAAATAATTCTCATAAATGGATCAGGGCCATTAGCAATGGTCTGTTTAGTTATGTAACATAGCAGCTGGTTTTTGTTTTATTTAACAAAAGTTTTAAATTTGCACAATGCTGCACATTTAAAAAATATTGTCTGCTCAAAGTGTTGTGTACTATATTTATGGTATAATTGTCAAGGTATTTTTGTTAAGATGTAATGACTTAGAATGACTATTGCACAACCAATAGTCAGAAAGCCTTAGTAGGCCCAAACGGAACCTGGCAACTGCCCAAGATATTTCACTTTTTATAGCCTCACCCTTTTTTCTTGCTGCTTATACATGGAACAGGTAATTGCAGTTTCAAACAATTACTTGTATTTGTGGTTTCTTTTAATTTTGCTTTCCTTTGCAATAGTGATTGTAATGTCTGTAACTGCTTGTCTCCATTTAAAATACAGGAGAGATTAACTCAAATGCAAGCAAAAGACAGTGGTATCTATTCTGTGCTAAAAGACACCATTGTAGACCAGCTCAGTAATGTATTTCTGTCTTATGGAGGCTTGAATCTCCATAGACTGAGAAGGTTTATGTCAAGAACCATTATTTCAGTGCCACCGATATGGAGGATATCTTTATTGTCTTGTGTTGCATTAACATACTTTGAAAAACAATTTAAGCTTTATTTTACTGTTTTTTTAATGCAAACTGCAAACTTTGCATAACACATTCACACACCTGAAGAAGGCTCCACAGCCAAAACTTTGTGTCTTTTCTTGTGTTTTCAACATGGAATAAACCTTTACCTGTTACTTAGCATTACAGCTTGTCTTCATTTTATGAGAAATTTCATTAATTTAATATCAAGAAAAGGCAGCTTTGTGGCAATGGAAGGACAGATAATTTATATTTACAGAATATACTCACCTGTATTCTGGACCTTTCCGCATACATCTTTGTATGTCTTTAACTGAGCATAATAGCCTGATGCAGTGATATGGAGGTGGGCTGTGTTATGCAGCTGTGATCTCATCTCCGTAAGAAGTTGTGCTTTACCACCGACGACAGATTCTGAATTTCTTGTGAGAACCTGCTTCAGTCTGAGATGATTCTTCTTTTTTTGGCACAAAGGCTGCATTTTTCGTTTTATTTTCCTTTGAGATAAGAATCTGTTAAAGCTTGATGCTTCACTGTCGCACAACGGTGTGTCTTCACATACAACAAAGGGAACATTTTTACAACCTCTTAATGTTTGTACTTTGTAATAGTTTTTTCCCCCTTATCAGTGTGTATTTTCAAACACTTAAATCCATCTTCAATAACTGCTTTGTCCTTAGAGGGTGGCCTAAACCATTTTAGAATTTAATTTGAAATGGTTTGCCAATTTGACTGTTTTGCATCAGTGGTACTCCTGGGTGTGCTAGCATTTCCTGGAAGTTACTCATAGTTTAGAATAATTTCTAAAGTCCGTCTTGAATAATTTCAGAGGTGAATTTATTGAAGTTCTCTACTAATAGGCCAGACACTTGCCAGGAAAGACTGTATATTGGCATCTACATGTCTTTTTTTCTAGGCTGAGAGCAGACTTTCAGGCAAGAAAGCTAGACATTACACTCAGTGCCTTCCAGTGTTAGTCCCAGCGATCTCACCCGTTCTTCTTGCTAGAATAAAAAATCTAGCAAGACAAAATTTGAGTAGGAAAATGGCTATTAAATCATGATAAGATGTTTATAAACCTCTAGTAGTATGAAGCATTTAACGACATTGGGTTTTGCAAGAGAGAAGACAAATGATACTAAGATGTAGACACTGGAGCCTGCCAAGTTTGGGAAACTATTACAAAATAATAGAAGGCAATTCTGTCCATTTGGCCTGCTCTTAATACTAATGATTCTTTGCTTTTATATCATTCTTTTTATCCCTATTATTGCATTGTAAAAACAAATTAAACAAGCTCTATCTTTTTAAACCCATCCTCACTAATTGTGTTGGCATGTACTGTAAATACGCCTCTGGTTTTCTGGTTACTACGGTCATGATATAAGTATGTACTTACCTGACTGTGCTTTCTCTCTCTTGTTGTGGATGTGTGCTAAATTTTAAATAGCTCCAGTCACTGAATACAGCATCTTTCTCTTGTGTCTGTTTAAAACTTCTAGTTAATGGTCGCTGAAAGTAAAGAGAATTATAAATTAATATCACTTATTTATTTGAATGTGACTGGAAAACTACAATGGGGTGCATTCATTTATTGAAATGCTATTCCCACCTCTACTTAAACTCTGTTAGGAAATTATGAGAATGATCTTTCGTAAACTTTAAATGTAAATGTTATTATATTTTTCCTTGTTGAACACCTGCCTACAACATACATATTCAGCTTATTCTCTAAGAGCACCCCTTTACATCTTAGATCCTTTGAGGAATTCTTCATATAGAGTTTTGCTGTTGCGCTGCTAGAAGACTTTTTGTATTAATTTTATCCTCCTTGGCAATATTCTTTCTGTCTCTATTTTATCTTTTTTGGCTTGTGCTGGTGAGTCAGTATTAGTCTTTTTATGCATTGGGTCTTGTTCTCTTTTGTTTGAATAGCAGTGGGAGGAAAATATTTATTGCTGCCAGCAACATCTATTTTCTCCAAATACGTGGTTGACATAAAGCAGTGTCTGCGTTTTTATGTGTGTAAAACATTTTTTCTTCATTTGCAGTTGATAGGTAGGTTTGGAGTAGGAACATCAGTGCTACCAATTCAAATCTGTTACAAAGTACAATAGAATGAACAGCCTCCGTGTGTTCTGAAACTCAATCAGTGCCAAAATAAACATCTTTGTACAAAGTATTTTATGTTCGCTTTTAATGGGTCATAAGGTTGTCTCTTGCAGGAAGATGCTTGTTATATTGAAGAGTCAGAATTACTTAATCCATATGCTCATGATCATACTGGCCTGCATTACCAATTATATATTGGATGAGCTTATGCTATCCAACATGAGGTCATCTGGTGGCACAAAAGGCATTGCCCAGTCAATTTTAGTTTATTTTCTAGAGAAAATAAACCACATCTGGATTAAAAAGTGCTATTATAAGTCTCCATGAACAGGAAAGCAATTTGAGCTAATTTGGCTCAAAAAGGGCTTTCATCAGCTGCTGCCAGGGAGCCAAAAGCAATCTGGAAACCAGTGAGCACAGGGGAAAAAAGTGCTTTTAAGGACTGCATTCATGTTCATTTTTAACCTTTGACCCCTTCTTGCTTTTCAGGTCACTACCTTTACTTCTTGGAACCAGTGAACAATATAACCATAGTTCAGGGTCACACCGCTATACTGCATTGCAAAGTAGCAGGAAATCCAACGCCGAGCATCAAATGGCTGAAGAATGATGCTCCAGTGGTCCAGGAGCAGGGGCGGATATCAATCAGGAAAACTGAAACAGGATCCAGATTGCGCATCCAGGATTTGGACACCACAGACACAGGCTACTACCAGTGTGTGGCGTCTAACAACCTGAAGGTAATATCTGCCACTGGAGTCCTGTACGTCAGATTAGGTAAGATGTAATTATTTTCTTTATCTCTAGCAGCCCTTGTCAGTGGAATGGGCTGTTCAGGCTTTCAGGCTGAATTTCTGAAAAAACATTGCCTCAGGGGCATTCACACCTTTTCTGGCATGTACTAGCCCTGGAATTCGTTAGTTTAATTACCATGCACTGCCATGCACAGCCTTGCTACCCAACCTTGTGCAGGAAGTGGCTCAAAATATTGTGCCTACTTAATGTCAAGTTGAGTTACTCCACTGATACATTCCCTATTTTGTGTACAGTATAATTCTCCAATAATACTTTGGTTTTGAGCCATTGTTTTCATTAGGGAAGATGGTTTCCTCTGGAGAGTCTTCGATATCTCTTTATTGTATGGAAATAATGGTGGACCTGTCCAATTACAATAATGAAATTTGACTTTAACAAATCACTTACACTTTGTGAAACACGGTTTGACATCTATAATTAACAACATCTAGCTACATAACGGAATCAGATGTGATTTTCATTCTTTATCTTCGTTTACTTCATTATCTTCCAGCCTTTTACTTTCCCACTCTTCTCTAGTCTTCCACAGCCACAAATGAGTTAACATCATTTTCATTTTTGTTTAAAATTGATGTAGTTTGCCTTGAATAGATTATGGTCTTGTCGCATTTTTTATCAGGTTTCCAATGAAACATTCTGCAAAAATTAGTCTTCTTTGACATAAGGCTTAAGTTTTAAGTAAGTGTCTGAAGGTTGATGCTTCAGATACGCTGGGAAAGTATCAAATTGAGTTTCCTGAACACTACATTTATGTGTCAAGCATTTAAAAAAGACAAAATTGAATCATCAGGTTGAAATATAAATCATGAGCTGTGTTCATAATTAGGTTTGCTCTCAACACGGATATTTTTTTCCCTATTAAGCCGTTATCCCTGTAGAGAAAAAGAAGAATCCCAGCATTCACCACTGCACTATTAAATTTGTTTTTCTAGAAAAGTGACCTAGCTCTCATTAGAGCACTTTCTTCTGCCAACTGTCTTTCTTTGAATAATCACGTCCTTAAAAACCCAAGTGGTAAGCATTATCTTAATATTTTTGCTCTGTAAAAAGAGCTGGTGCTCATATAGTCCAGTTTGTCTCAAATTTAATGTTTGAGTCGCAGTGTTATAAATTGTTAGATGTAAATTGTAGATGTTTTGAACATTATAAAGCATTACTTATGGATGTGTAATGCAGATTTGTACACACAAAGGGCCTGGCAAAAAGTTTTATTTGTATACATTGACTTCAATACCCAACTGCATTTTATGAGCAATAGGCACAGTTAGGACAACAGAGCTCACATGGCTGGAGTTTCATAGGAATGAAAGTAAGCCACTATCCCTCTAGGCCACATACTGTAGCAGCTTAAAAAGCCAAACCTAAAACAAACTGCTGTGGGACTTTTTGTATGCAAGTGGATGAAGTTCTTCTCTATTCTGTAATTAGGTTAAAACCCAAAATGTCATTTCTTCACACATTGAAGAACACTAGCTTCTGAATGTTTCAGATTGGAATAAAATATTAAGTTATTTTAGAATGAGTCACATTGTACATAAAATGTGCATAAGCACTCAACAAAACAGCCCTGAAACCTGATGTGTGCCTTTCCTTTAGATGACAGTAAGAGGATATGGTTTCAAGTTTGTTTTGAAAAGTTGGCATGTTTATTCTAATCCTTTGTTTTGCTTACTATCAAATGGATAGAGCCTGGTGTGTTTCTGACAGAAGATACATGTGATGTTTGTAGTTTCGGAAATATCTGCATTATTATGTACTGGAAAACTGAAATCTTAAACCACCTACTTTTTTAAAGGAATCTGGGCTCTGAAAGTCTGAATCCTTTGGGTCATTTCCTTCATTAACACACCTGTGTCCTTCTGCTTTTACAGGGCAGTCACCGACGCCTGGCTCTAACTACAATGACCAGTAAGTTTCTTATCTTGCAGCTGTAGAATACCAACAGCTGTAGTCCTCTACATCAGCTTCTTCACTTTATACATATACAGCCTTATCATTCCATCTAACTCTGTTTCTCTTTGCTTTTTATGTAATAAAAGATAAATGAGCGAGAATTTAAATATTCACATAATAATTAATGTAGATATTGCCTCAAAACCCAATGGAATTTAGGCAGAGGGTAGTCTGGAATAAGGCCACATTGTCACAATGCATGACTGGAAACATGTCTGATACAGATGGGGTTGAGGTACCCTAAAACTGTGAATCTGCAAGCTTTGGTTTAGTTTCAACTTCGCTGCATCTTAAATATAAGCCAGTCAACAGTCACTATAAGTTGCTTACAAGGAATAAACTGCTTTCTGATGATGGAAGGGAGATCTTCCATTTTAATTTCAGGGAATCTGTGTCTTTGCGATCTTAACTGTTGAAGATCTTCATATCACCATTCCTGCCATAACATAGGTGATATGGTGTGTTAAAACTTGTAAAACTTAATGAAATCCAAATAACTTTAAAATAATGCTATATTGCCCACAAAAGCAGCATTTGAATGTAAACCAGCTCTAAAACCACAACTACATTTTTTTCATGAAGACACCAGTATCTCTTTAGCTGTATACATCTGCAGTTTTATACTTGTGGCAAATTGCATTTTCATGCCAAGTATGTAAACAAATATATATATATATTTCCAAAGATATCAGATATATTGGGAGATGTCATTTCTTTAAAGTTACATTCCTTGTGCTATTCTTGTACTGTATTCCTTTCACATAACTGTGACAGTCTTGCCAGCGGAAAGGAAAGCAGATCTGATGCTGATTAATGCACTACCTGAGGAGTTTACAGTTCCAAGTCTTTAAATGTCAATGCTCTGAAGAGTTGTCTTCATCGGTTTCTCTTTTCACTGTGGCGTCTCGGCATTATACAGACATTTCCATTGCCTCTGAGGCTCACCTGCTGCCAAAGAGCACTTGTTGCTTTTGGCTGGAGCTCTGTGTGACAAAGCTGGCAGAGAATAGGAAGGTGGACATACAGTACCTCAGGCCTTTGCAGATTTAACTGGTGCCTTTTAAGGACTTTTTATGCAACAAAAGACCTCATTCTTTTTTAGCTTTACTTCTACTCAGTATCTTAGAAGACAAAGAAAACTGTCTGGCTTGGCTCTAATTGTGCCTTTATATGTAAACATTAATAGTATAAAGGGTGAGAATATAATAAAAGAAGCTTTTAAATTTCCAATCAGTGTAAAAAGGGTAATTCTGCACATTGATAAAAAAGACTTCTCCTGGGAAGAAAAAAAAGCAGATAAGCAGTCCTTTTACTCTGCTTATTGATCCAAGGTTCAAGTTTATTCCAGTGTTGACTTTACAAATATTTTTAAAATCTCACTTACATTGCAAAGAGGATACAATTTCTGCTCAGTTCAGCAGCTGGAATGCGGGCTGGAAACTAGCTATTGAACAATGTTAAACGAGTCCTTGCTTGACTACATTGCCTATAAATCAGATAGTTCAGTTATTTTCGAGATTCATTTCTTAAAGTCTAATTTGTGAGGTGCTTCATTTTAATACCTTGAATTATGCATAAAAGTGGCTTTGTGTTTTTTGGCACCTGTAAAGTTCAGTTGTCATGGTCCAGGCATCCTCTCCCCATTTCAGTACACAGGGCCCATCTCAATAAAAATGATTGCCTGTACCCAGGAGTATCTTTTAACTAAGTCACAAGATATCAGAAGGTATGTTGTTAATTATAAGAGTGTACCTTCAGATAGCAGTGAATATTTTAGCTGTGCTGACATTGCATGTGCCTTAGAGCCAAAAGATCTTGGTTTGATTCCAACACAAAAGAAAAACCTGACATTTCTGTTTCTATTGCTCTTTCTTAAAGAGTCCCTGAGTGAAAATGGTTATACAGCTGAACATACTTGGATGGACAATAAAAGAAATTAGATATTGGACCTTAATTATATCACTTGTGGAGGAAAATAAAATTTGGTAAGGCTCTGTAGAGCCTGAAGAAAGCCCTCAATAGATTCCATTCACATGTAAATGAGAACTCTCCTGTGTTCATTCCCAGCCTGGGTAAAGAGTGGACAGTCCACCGTTGTTCATGGGATCTCCTGGGTTGTTACGGTAGCTTTAGGTTTCTTTAGTAGCAGGTCACAGCCGGACTAGGCCACTTTAACAAACAGCCTGTCATAAATACCAGACCGCAAGAATTCTTTTGTATCTCTGTTAACCTTTGTGAATCAGAGCCCTCCAGTTTTCCTGGTTGGCTTTTCTCCCTCCTCCAGTGTTTGTCTTGGAAAGCCAAAGCTGCCCATGAAAGGGAAAAGATGAGTGCTTAGGTGTTTAAACAGGCAGTCAGACCAAAAAGATTTACTGTAGCATATGTTAGAAAGCACAAGGCACAAGAAGAATTCTATATTAAACATGTCACAGGGTTTGTCAGATTACTTCACTTATTTTTATTTTGGAATTGTGAATTCCTCATGCCAAGATTCTTTCTAAAAAATATTGTTAAGTCATTAAATAAGACATGTTTGCATTGAAGCATGGAGGTCCTCTTTTCTAATATTATCAATCATAATTTAATTAAACAAAGTATTACAATAAATATGCTGCAATGTTGCACATTACAGTTTCCGGTTCAGCCAGTGTTTTGGATGGTTCAAGTGTTTTGAATGGTTGATTAAAACCCATATGTTAAATGATTGTAATTCTGTAGTCCTCTTTCATTAATTACTGCCGTTATTCAGGAAGAAGTGGTGAAATGTTTTTCACTGGAAATGATTCCCACCTGAGAGCGGAATCTCATTAATTTTGTTTAGCTCAGAAATCTGTCTCTGATACAAACTAACACCCTATGTATATTTTTATAGTTATCCTTATGGGATTTTAGCTTACATCTCATAAATAATAAAACGCAACCATCCATTCTCTCTAACTTCGCAAATGTTAGACTGTATTACAAGGTTCCAGTTAACACTGTAAAACAATTCATTTCTAGCACATCATTACATTGTGATGCACAACACTTGGTTGTGTGCTTTTTTTCCAGACATGCGTCTTGGCCTGAATCCATTGAGGTTTGTTGCATTGCTGTCTTTGTGAGCTGACATTCTAAATTATGGCAAACAAGATGTTTTTCTCCTTGGCTCTATGTCTAGGCTTTTATGAACCTTTTAAACAATTAGTCTGCCTTCCTTTGAAGATGTTTTAATTGGTCTCTCAGACTTCAGCAGTTATTCCTGATCTTACCTCTTTCCTTGTACTTGTGAAAACATTATCTTAGTGAGAATATCTCGTTAGCACTGCCTTTTCATTGTGCTTAGTTCTGGCTTGTGCCTTCTTTCACTTATTTTCTGTAATTGTGTATTTTAAAATGAATTGAAAAATTCCTTTAGTTTCTGCTTGTGCAGACATCATAATTGCAGAAATGCTTTTGTCCTTCAGTTGTATGTAATTCTGCAATGTAATTTTATGTTTCAAATGATAATATAATCTACCACAACGAGATTTATTGATACCTTTAATTTCAAACAATGTCATTCACTTATTAATTTACTTTTAAGAAATATTACTGATTAAAATACTTTTGACATGTGGATTTTTAAATTTATTTTTAGGCTTGTTGAACATTGAGCAGTACAATTCAGCATTCCAGGACAGTTAACTGATTTCTTTACACTGTGCTTTTAAAACATGTCAGTTGCTTTGTAATCAAACTAAAACCACTAAGTACTCAAGAACTGGACTCGAGACTACCTCAGGGAATAAATCGACAGCCCAGCTCTAAATTAGATCGTATAAAGTAGTACCAGCTTATCAGAACAGTGGATGATGTGATGCCAATCTACGTTTTTCATGACCACCAGTGGACCACAATGCTTACTTATTTTAGGAATGTCTGTCTTAAACATGACATTGGTAATAAGTTGTACTGACTCTTTAAAAATGGTGGACAGGGTAACTACATGGTCTGTTGCTGAAATTATAGCACTAAGTAAGAAAATGGCATGAGGAAAATACGCCCTTGACTACAGATGTCTTCTCCATTGTTGGCATCTTGCTTTTCTGAGGACTAAAACAGTATGGACTTTCATGGGCGTGGTTCCAATCTAAGATTCTCTATACAATGATTTTTATATATAGGACCCCTGACTCCATCACTGCTACATTTGGAAACATACTTGCCTGGTGGGATGCTGCTATCTTGTTATCCATGGGACTACTAGGAATTGTAACCAGAATTAAATCTTATATATTATACATGTATGTATTATATGTGTGGGAACTTCATTGTGGATTAATCAGATGTTCTTGAGTGTGATTCTCCCAGTTGGGTATGTAGTGTGCACAGGAGCATACATATGAAGTTGCAGGCAGAAATAGTGACATCTACTGTTGAAACTTTGCCACTGCTTGAGAGGGTAAATCAGGGTTTCACAAGCCTCATAGGTTAATGAGTCAACAAAATTATTTGTGTAGCAGTGGGAAGTGGTGTTTAGAGTTCTGGACTTGTAACTTGTAGTTACATTTAGAAAAATGAAGTTACATTAAAGATAATAGGTGCTTGAAATAGTTCAGTCTGTTTTGATGGCTACATCTGAAAAAAAAACTTGGAAATACAAAGTTCTCTTTAAATCGTAGGCTGCAAATATTATTAATAGGTGTGTCAATTGGGTTGAGTCAGTGCATGATAGTTGGCATTGATGTGGATTGCAGTTTTAATCTTGATGCACAGGAGCTGCACAGTTCGAATCAATGTGACTTGTACATTTGTGAAGATTATTTACATAGCTTTTGAAGTGTCGTTAAAGATATGTTATTTATTTAAAGGGAATGCAGACAGTCTGCAAATTTAAGCGCCAATAAGAATGCTTCACTTTCAGACTAAGTAAACTAGATTATTGTTACACAAGACATGTGAAAGGTTATGGAGGCAGTATGTGCTCCTTGTATTAAAATGGTTTGTCATCAAACAGCTGGATTTTGGAATTACACAGAATAACAGATTCATTGGTTTCTATTATCATGAATACTATGAGAACAGTTCAAAGCAAGAGAAGGTCATCTGGCTTATCTAGATTATGTGGCATTGGTATCTAACTGAAGCAAGGATCTTATCCATCTGTTTCCTGAAGGAAGCTGGGGTATCATCTTCCATAACACGGGTGGACTTTCTGTATTCCCACAACCCTGTGTGTAAAGATGTGGCTGCTGTTCTGGGTTTTAATGCACTTTTCCCTGTCATTTTTGGGCCACTGTTTTCCTTACTTTTATTTACTTACTGGTGGGCCAAGTTGTTTTTGTGTTTCAAGCAAAATGTGTTTCAGCTCTGAAACTCCATTCATTATCTACCAATTTCATATCTGTTCTGTTTCTTTCGGCTTAGGCTCTATCTTCATTCCTCTATCTACAGTTTTCCTGAAATTGTACCTGTAACAGTTTCAAATTACAGCATATTTATGACTGCAGTTGCCTTATGGTTCTTTCATGTCTGTTGTTTGCTAACATGAATTCAGTAAGGCCCATTATCAAGGCTCTTTAGGACAAACTACATTATAAATAATACAACAGCTCAGTTTTTTAGGTATTCTATGGAGTGCAATAGCTAGTATTTAATTAGCAGGCTTTGATGCCATTTAAAAACATGTCTAGTAATATTCTATTTCCTGGCAATATCTTTATCAGTAATTGAATTAAAGGGCACATCTGTTTAAAATTGGTTTCCATTAGGAAAGGATTCTCTGTGATCAGACTGTTCTGCTGCTTTAAAGCAATACTTTATTAAAATATATAAAAGGGTTTTACTGCACTAAAATCAACGTTTTTGAAAAGATTTTAGCCTGTTTCCTTTTTTAAACATTGTAGACATTAACGTTTACCAGGTAAATACTCCAGAAATAGATTCTACTGTTCCTCTTTACTCTTGTAAATGGTCTGCTTACGTGCAGATTTGGAGCCACACAAATACTCCTCTGTTTAGGCTGCACACCAGAAGCACAGTCCTTGGCTCCTTTCTGTGAAATGTTAGCAGCTTGTTCTTTATACTTTCCTTTAACGGTCATCAGCAATGACTGAGTCCTATACTGTATTAAGATTTAAAAAAGGGGGTCTAAGCAGGTCGTCTTTTTCCATTACATTTTATTTCACACCTTTTCATATTTTAATCCCTAACATTTTCCAGTCACTGGAAAATAACACACAGCAAAAACAATTACAATAAACAAATGCATTGAAACCTCTTCAGTACAAAAGTAGCTTAAAAGAAAACAATATTACTTCTTTTCCCCAATATATTTATTTGTTGGCATGCTAAATAAAAGTACATTATGTGTGTCTGTACCATCCTAACCACAATCATCATTTGAATCAAATATTCAGATTTAATGGTAAAAGAATCCCAGAAATATGCATGTCACTCAGTTAATGTATTGGTTAATTTAAAAAACAAACATGAATTGTTCTGGGAGCCACATAGGTTGCTTTGAATATTACTATTTAATTTTTCATCCCTTCAGTGACAGAAATTTTAAACCAGCTCTTCTGGTTTATGACATTACATCTATAATATGTCCTTGTAAAAATGGTGATTCAAAAAGATATTTGACATGGGTACTTTAATGTGCTACAGAAAGATGAACCGTCAATAAATAAAACATAAAAAAGAATTTTTGGAAAGCAGTTAAAAATATATCACATGTACTGTAAGCAAAAAAATCTTATTTAAATATTGAACCCCCCACTTCTATCTCGGCACTTGGAGCAGATAACTTGCGAGTCCCATTCGACTTCATATGATACATTTCCATTTGCAAACCATATCAGCTCATTGGAAGAGAATTTCTCCAGGTGTCCATGGCGCTAAGCAGGCCAGGGGGCACCTCACGTTTCACCTGGATGGGACACTGATTGCCCCCAACAGTGCTCAAGGGCATGACATCAGATTCACTGCTGGGACTTAAGCCCACAATCCTGTACTGTACATTAGGATGAGGAAATTAAGGCATTGGATTTTTGAGGCGTGTTTTTGTTGTTTTTATAAAAGAGGGATAATTTTTCTACTTTTTAAAACCTTGCATTTAAAAGATGCCAAACTTTTTTAATCCCCTTAATAATGTCCTAGGCCTTTAATGAAAATATTAATTTTCAAACCATGCCTTAGACACCAATACACACACTTGAATGCTGTGGCATCGGCCACACCCTTCTTGGTTTTCTGCTATACTGTTTTAATTAAATGTGAATAAGAGAATGTGCATTAGTCAAACAATGAGCAAGATATTAATATCAGTCTCGTACATGCAATATCCTTACTTTTCTTTTGGGATGCTGGGGGGAGATGTACTTTTTTCTAGGAGACTCCTTTCAAACACAAGTTAAAAAATCCCAAACAGTCAATCCTAATTGCAATGAAATTGTAACCATATGTGATATTTATTCCTTCAAAATTAGAGGTTTAGGCAATGACAAGTCTCTTGGGAGATGACTGAGTTGCAAAACGAAGATGAATATTGAAAATATTTTTTTCCATTGACTGCTGTTTTTTAGAACTTTTTACAATCTGTTTTCGGAACATTTGAAGGGTGGTTAAATGGGAACATAGAAAAATTCTAATATTATATTTTGAATATTTATTGCAAATGTCAGCCATATAAAGCACACTGTAGACTGCCGTGTAACTTGTCATCTCTGCACAGAGATGATTAGAAATATTTTAAGTGGGTTTTATGGAGAACATAAAAAAACATACCATAGTCAACATACTTATATGAGCAGAACTTTGTAAAATCTTGACTTAATAGCTTTTATATAGTGCTTTTCATCCCACAGGATCCCAATGTACTTGAACTTTATTGCGATATGTAACCGGTACATGTACTGGTACAATGGAATTCTTACTTACAAAAAGTCTCTCGATTGTAAGAAGTGTAAAACACAAAGTGCAGACAGTGCATTAAGTCAATATACAAACAGTGGACAATATACAAGTAAACAAGTAAACATTTTGAATGTAAGCAATGCAAGCATGACTGGAGATACACAATAAATAAATTAGGTATGAGGTAGATGGTGTAGGTGTGGTCCGAGGTGCATGACCAAGTGTGTTTGCCAACCACACCGCCTGTGGGTAGAAGCTGTTGAGGAATCTGGTGGTAAGTGTCCGTATGCTATCGTATCTCTTCCCTGAGGGCAGTAGGGTGAAGAGCTCATGCCTGGGGTGGTGACTGTCCTCTTTGATGGCCAGAATTTTACCACAGCAGCGGTCCTCATAGAGCTGTATAATCTCGGTGAGACCACAGCCATTGATCTTCTGGGCCAGGTTCACCGTACTCTGCAATGCCTTCCTCTCTCGAGAAGAGGTGTTGTTGTACCATACGGTGATCCCGTTGGTGAGGACTTTACATTTAGAAGGGGACCTGAAGGACCTCACCTTGTACATTATAGACAAATTGTGGCCCAGAGGACAGAGTGCCTCTAGCTGGTTCTCAAATGCCATATAACAGCAGCAAGTTTGTTTTCCTTAGAGCACCCCCTTGGGAACTCTTTTTAATACAGCAGAACTGAGATGAGAATAAAACATCTGGCAAAAGGATGCCAAAATGAGTATTCTCTCACCTTGGCAGTTGTTATTTCTGACATACATCTATGCCTGTGTTAGTGTCTTACATGAATGCAAGTTGAATTCAGGACACTTTCTGTCAAAAAAAGCTTAATGTTTACTCAAATAGATTAGATGTCCCACACTGACTGCTCCTGAATGCAGGCTATATCTCACTGCTGTTAACAAAGAAGGTCTCAGTTTGTATAACGTTGGACACAAGCTAAAACTCCAGGGTGGTTATATGTCACAGAGTGCCAAAACGTGGTGTAAAATATGTTTGCAGTCCTTATTTGACTGAAAAACATGTCTAAGTAATATTTTTCTTCTTCTTATCCTTTATCAGGATTTGCATTGCATGTATTTGCATCGCATGTCCTGATAAAACTTTCTTTCTGCCTTTGAAGATATAAAATATACAGAGCTAAGCATATTGCAACATGATGTGTATCACCACAGCTGGTTGGCCTTAATCAACATTGCCTTGTTGCCTAGAACTAAAAAATAGCTTGTTTACGGAAGTAAAAAATAGTGTTTACATTCTGTATTTTAGTATTGTGTAAGGATGACATACGTTGTACAGCTCATGTAAAAAATGCGTAGTTACATATGCTAACCTTGTGAGATGCAATATTCTGTTTATAAATCTGTCCAGCTTAGCAGACATGGGAACAACGTTGATCAAACTACACTAGTTCGTATCTTTGACCTTATGTACACAAATGCTCAATTTGGTTCTACTTTAAAACATCTGTACCTAATTAAGCAATAATATGCGACACTGAGGGAGTAACTTGCAATTGCAGGCCATTTTCTTGGCAGGAAGAGGGCTGAGGGAGTTAACGTTTTCAGTGGATATGTATTTTTAATCATGGTGTTATTGGTATTATTGAACTACAAATATGCCTACACTGTAAAATCATACCTCTTATATTACATATTTTATCTACCTTTGACTGTTCAGTGCAAACACTGACATCTTGTCCTGATTCAGGGTTTGATAAATCAGTGTAAATACATTTCAGTGCTGTACTATACAAACCATTTGTGTCACAGTCTCAGATTTAGTTCAGGTACTTTAACGGTGACTTGAATTCTGTTCATGTGTACACTTTACTGAAGGTTAGAAGTTGCCAAAAAATAAATTGCAGTCTGTAGGTTTGTTAAATGTGAGATATCATATGAACTATTTGGAAATATACCTCTAAAGATGGCTATTTCATTAAACTATATTGTTTTCTCTTGTGACTTTTTGTCTCTTGTATTGTTATAGATTACTTTGTAGTGATATAAATTACAATGTACCAGCAGGCCAAACACTATGCAGTTTTGCAGCATATGTGGAGAGGGAATTACACTGTTTTGTTGAGTTTCCATGTGAAATGTTATGTCACTTTGTAGGATCATCTCCAATTGACCAGCTCTGGGAAGTTTAAATAAGCTAACTAATGGATAATTCAGTCTTGTAGGTCAACTTCTGGCAGTTTTCACATTTTTCACAGCTTGTAAACCCTCCAGAGCTGTCATTTGAAATGTCAGAGTCCCTTTTACAGAAGAACTGCTTTTCCTTTCTTTTTTAAATACTTCAGATCAAACCCAGAGTTCAAAGTTACATTACCAGAGGAAACACAGACAGGACAAAGACAGTAAAATGAAAATTAGACATCTTGTCTGCAGAACGGATTTCTTATAAGCAGGTAATTAAGGCACTTAAAGACAGGGTTTAAAGAAAATCTCTCCTTGTAACTATTATTTAAAAAGCTTAACAGAGTATGAACACCAGCATAAAGCACCAGCCATGTGCAGTTTCATGTGTCTGCTGTGAAGCTGCTGCAACACTGGTTTCTTGTCTTTGTGGGAAGGCCAGGCTCTATAGTGACCATGGAGCCTGGCCTCCAGATTGAAGAAGACAAGAAAATGAAAACATTGTGGCAGAAAGGAAGTTTTATGTAAAACAACAGGTTGCTTTTATTAGGAAAAAATATAAACCATATTTTGGAAAATCGAGCATCAATCAGAGTATAATAACCGTATTCATGTTTGTCATAACATGTGACAGTACATGTCTGAAGAAAGCAGTTTTCCTGTTCCAAGGGAATGATTCTTTAAAAAGGCAAAAATGTGTTGTGCTCGTTGACTGTTGATTTTGAACGTGATTTAAAACAGCCTTAGCACAAAATATGGGGGAAATGTTTTGTGTTAGTATGGATGATTATTTGTAAATGTACTGTTTTTGTTCCTCAGGACTTTTTTAAAAAAAAAGACCATATGAAATCTGTTTGCTTTGCATCTCAGATCAAAGGTGTTCTGTGTACCTCCCTGTCATTCTTGAGTCAGGCTTCTAAATTATTGAGTTCAGGGCTGGTTCGTACATAGAGACAAACTAGGAAATAGCCGTCACCTAGAGCTCCAAGTGGATTGGGTGCCAAATCTGAGGAGAAAAAAGAATATAAAAAAGCTTGATTTTAAAATAAAAATTTAAGATCTACAAATTAAATAACAAAGTTGTAATTATTTCAATTCTTATGTGTATGAAAGAGAGTGTTAATTATAATTCTTAGAATTTATGAAAACTCAACTTGTAATTGTGCTCTGCAAGGTGATACACCACTATTTTTCTTCCCCCCACCAGCTGTTATTATCATAAAGCATTTATGTAAATCCAGAATATGAATATCTTTATGTGCTATTTTACCTTAGCCATATCGGGTTGTATAATTATTAGCCTTTCTTAGAACTGGCCTCTGTGTAAGAAATTATGGCTAAAAGATGCTTTTGAAATGTAACTGTCAGTATACATTTGAGAATATTGTTACAACTTAACATCATAAAATGAAAAAAACAATAGGCAGAAACTGAGCAGTTTACCTAGTTGTAGGTGGGCTGTGAGAGACAAAGGATCAAAAGAAATCTCTGCTGGTTAATCAAAACTGAAGAATAAACATTTAACTCACAGCAAGACACTTATCATAAAAAGATACAGGTAAGATTGAGGTCAGGGACAAGAAAAGAGAAAGGAATTAAGGAGCACCAGGTGAATGGACCTTGTTCTGGTCTTGGATTGGTGATGTATTTTTAGAATAGGCAGACTGAGCCTCTTCCACTTGTGAATTTCCAACATTTATATGGAGGAGAATTTAGCTGTTGAATTCTGTTAATTTGGGACTCTGGGTGTTTCTTTTGTTGGCCTGTTTAGCCATTATAGGTTTTCAGGTCTGAATCACATTAAAGTTCATTGAAGAGTTATTATTTCTTTGTTGGATTTTCTGATAGTGGCAGTTGGGATTTGGAATCAATATTTTTTATATCAAGTTTTTTATTTGACATGGGGCTAAAATGTTATCTAGCTGTTGTGTACAAATTCTTTCTGGAAATATTTATTTTAATGTATTTTAAGAACCTTGGTTGGACAGACGGCTGGACAAATTGAATTATTGAACCTCGATTTTAAGCGTTTAATCAACCAGATTACCTAAAGGGGGGGGGCATGGTTTGCCTAGGATGCCAGGTGCTGGCAGCTATTCTGCGGCAACCCCTAGTTGATTAGGATTCATTTTAATTTGTGCCATTGCCGTTTCAAAATCAGAGCTTTTCTGTTTGTAATATTTTATATACTTTGACAGTGAAAAGACAGTTAATGAAAACTGCAACTGAATATCTGTGCAGCATCAGCTAATATGCTAAGCGTGAAAAAACATGTCAGTTTTAACCTCAACAAATCGATTTACTATTGATTTACTAATTATTGATCAATTTGAAGGAAAATTACTCTTTTACTAGCAAATGCACTGGCACTTTGCAAAGGTGAATTACAGAGGTCAATTTATCATGTGGACTAGCATTTGTAGCATGTGGAATAGCAGTCATAAACAGGGTTGATCAACACGGCTGTTACTGGGATCGTCACAAGCTGGTAGCAAGCATGGCTGCCTTTGGAAGCAATGTAAGCTGCAGCTCTTTGATGCAAGCTTTGCACCAGGTTGAACACGCTGTCCTGTGGGATTTTGTCCTGTTCGTGTCAGAGAGCCCGGACAAGCAGGTGCCTGTTCATGGGTCTCTGAACCTCTTAGCTGCCACACATGATGCCAGCTCATCCCACAATTGTTCAATGGGGCTCAGGTCTGGCAAGTAGGGCATCCGTAGCACAGCTGTCACATTCTTATTTTGCAAGAAAGTGGCTGATGCACTAGCAGCGCGAGAACAGTCTGTCCTACTGGAATGTTATGTTGGGATGAGCATGTAGGAAGAGCAGTAAGTGAAATTCCAGGAGTTCACTTCAGTGTAGTGTTGTGCTGTCGGATAGCCAACAATTACCGCAAATGGAGTTGTGTAGTAACTAAACTTCTGGTCAGATAATCACACTTATCTTGATGTAAGTGTGTCACGATTCTTGGTCTCGGAGATCACGGTCTGTCTTTGAGAGACTGCATTTCTCAATGTAGTTTATTGGCACAGAGGCATTGTTCTCTTTCTTAATAAGCAGGTTGTATTGGTTCCTCTCTGTGGATTTCACTCTTCAGTTTCACTATGATTGACATAAAACAGGTGAAATTTCAATAATCTTAGTTTACTTTAAAGATTACATTTATGACAAGTCTAAAGTCTTGCTTTTTATTATATAATGATTAACAGTGTTAGAACAGTACTTTAGAGCAGAAATGTGTGATGTTTAAATACATAAATCATGTTGGGAGTTTTGGGTACAAATTCATTGTTATGGTACATTCAAGGAGAAATGGTGTCGTGTTTTTATTTGGCACATTTAGCACAAGGATTAGTGAGATTTATAAGTAAATACCTCATCTTGCGGATTAGGCTTTGGGATAGAGTTTCACACAGATTAAAGACTTAAGGTGTGCATTAGAGCTTGTTTGGCACACATTATAACAGAAGGCCGAATGAATTGCTTTCACAGATTTTCCATATCATATTCAAGCTTTTGTTCATTTCTTTTAAAGCTGCACTATTTAAACTGTAGTTAAACTCTACTGTGGAACTTGAAGAAAACATCTCCCTTCCCCCAGTTTCCTTTAACTCTTATAACAAGAGCTGTGAAAGATGATGGACGGTACACAGCCTTCCATTTTTATTTGTGTTGATTTCTGTGTTATTTAAACTTCATTGGTAGTCTGCTTTTATACTGCTTATCAGTAGGAGGTGAAATTGCCCAGTGCATTTAAAGTGACAGTCTTTATTTTCAGATACCCTGTGTGGAATTTATATTATCTTTGCTGGAGTAAGACATTTCTCATGGGTAATTTGACATTACTCACACAGGTCTATCAGTGGATTAAAATAGATCTAACAGCAGTTTTACTCACATTTTTTTTTCATTCTCACATTTACAGGGTTTCTAGAGAGAATTAAAATTATATGAACAATGTGATCAGTCCTTTTCTTAGTGCTAGTATACAGCTCCTTCATAAAGATCCAGTCTTTAAATTCAGGGTTAAGGCTTGTTAAATTTGAATATTCTCAAATGAGATACAGTAGGTCTGAAGTTTGAGCATTATTGAATACAAAAAAAGGTCTAGCTTTGGAGATAGACACAAAAAGATGTGCCTCTTTGTTAAGTAAGAACTTCAAATTGATCTGCTTCTTTAAGTAATAAACTTTTTTTTAGTTAATTTTTCAAAGCGTAATGCAGTTCTGGAGGGCCGAAACATTCCCTATTTTTTTATCCACTTAATTGAGTACATTCTTTGCTTATTTGGGCTTATTAGTCTTTCCTTGTTCTTAAGAGGCTTGAGAGTTAGAGAGTTACCTCTCTAAAACCTGTTGAACAGTTGTCCTCAAGGACCAGAGTTAAACACCGCTGGCATAAGGTAAATACTGTATGTAATACTGTAATTCTTTAAAAGAAAGATGAAACTTTCCAACCATATGTTTGTTAGACTATATTTCTCTGAACATTGCTTCAGTTTTCAATTTTGAAGGGTCTCCCTAAGAAATGTAAACTACTTGTCAGCAAATAATATTCTTGCCTCATTGTCATGTTGGATTTGAGGAAAGAAAAAAATGGAGATCAATCCCATATGTTGGAGCCATGTCATTCCAAGGTCTGCACATTGGCAGTCAGGGATTAACCAACACTATATCCGAAATCCCTCAGTCCCAACCACTGTAATAATAATAACATGTCTATTGCTTATGCAGATCCTATAGTTTTTGGAAAAAAGCATATGATCGTACATTTCCAAAAAATCCATGAACAAGATGAAGAACAAAAACCTGAATATTTTATTTTGAGCTACAGAGAGGATTTTATACTTCATGTGACGATGTGGTATTTGTTAAATTTAATAAAGTAGTTACTTGAATAGTATTTAGGTCGATGGTGGCTATGATTTTAATTACCTTTCTCAGTCTCTCTTTGGAAAATAGGCTTCACTCTTAGTTCTTACTAAGATAAGGTCCCACAACAAGTTTAGCATTCAGTCAAAACCTGGTCACGCCTGACGCCTGAATTGAAATTCAGTACTTGATGGCACGCTGACTACATAAAGAAGATCCTAGCACACAAAAGCTGCCTTCAAGAACAAGGATTGTTATTTTGTAATTTTGAGGTTTTGATAAGGCCTGGGCCTATGCCTTACAAAAATTAGTCTATGAAGTAATTGCGAAAATTAACACTTAATAAAATCAGTTTTAACAATCTGTGAGTTAACCTGAGGTTTGGAAAAACGTGGGGCATTTAGCCTGTAAATGCATAGGGCATTTAGTTTTGGGAAAAAAGGGGCATTTAGCTTGTTTCCTTGCTTATAGTTACTTATGCATGGGCATGGCAAAGAGTGACTTGAATGTAAGTGGAAATTAATTCACCTGAAAGCATATTTTCTAACATGAATAGCTTGTGTATGTCATTTGTATCCCTCCATCCTTTTTTAATCTCTTTACCCTTAAAGTGTCACAGGAGAGCCAGAGTCTACCCCAAAAAGCAATGGTCATAAGGCAGGATACACCCTGGGTGGGACGCCAGTCCATTGCAGAGCACACACTGACACACCACACACTCACACCAGAGCCAGTTTTCCCAGAAGCTAATTAACCTACCAGTATGTTTTTGCACAGTGGGAGGAAACCCACACAAGCACAGAGAGAACCTACAAACTCCACCCATATAGCACCTCAGGAATTGAACCCACAACCCCAGCTCTGTAAGCCAGTACTGCTAACCTCTGCGCCCCTGCGCTATTGTACTGCTCTGTTAGGTGTATTACCGATTTCAGCTGTTTGGTTTATCTGTGAGATGTTTTATGTAAATATTACCATGTGTACACTCACAGTTTAGAGACAGGCTAACATTCTGAGAGGCTGTGTAGAGATTGTACCTGTTACTCCACACAATTCACCGCCACAACTGGAATGTTTTGTGATAATCCTATTAGTAAATTGTGTATTTGCATGTTTAATATTGCAATGGTGCTTATGTTTATGTTTACATTTTAGTTTTTTTAATTATTTAAGTGACATTTCTTCATAAAAAGTATTGTATTGGGGAACAGTTCTGCTCAATACCCCCTGACTGACTTTGATTAATTCTTGTGCTAGTATGTTAGGGTCTGTGGTACATATGGATCTTATTTAATGAGGAACTGAGATTAGTACATCCTTGGCAAGAGGGCTAATTAAAATGCAAACCTAATGTCAGCTTGATTGGGAAGTTTTCAAAAGGAGGTTCAGTTACAAAAACAATCTGCAGAATTTAAAATTAAAATACAACACAGAAACCAGTATGGCAGCAGTTGTGGAACTGAAAGTTTTAAACCACTGCCAGTTGATAAATTGGTCAGCTGTATGCCATAGTCCAGCAGTATTAGCACAGCTTGTTTGTATTGGAGAAAACGGGCCTAACACATCGAATGAAGACAGGACATGTTCATGTCATGCCTTATTAATTAAAATGGTCCAAGCTGTGCAAGTTTTAATTGTGCAAAAACCATCAATATCAGAAAAGCCTAATATAATTGAAATTTACAGAACATTTCTATACCAAGCTACATGACTTCTGAAGCAAGTGTTTTTTTTATCAGAGGATCTTTAAAGTCTCTGGCCTCAGGCTTCCTCCCAGTGGACATTTTAACTTCTGGAACTTTGTGGGGGTTACTCTAAAATGTCAGTTGAACATCATGCCAGAAATAGATGTAAGTAATTGCTGTTTGAACAAACACTGTAGTTCATACTACATCTGGATAAAACAATAATACGGGAATAAAAATGTCTCTATTGTGGACTCAAACGCATAAGAAAATAATGAAAAAGAAATTCATTCCGTTATTGGTGTGTGTGGGGAGGCTGCTTTTAGATTTTTTTTTAAGTTTCAGATAGGAGTGTCTGGAACCATATACTGTAAGGGGTGAATAATATTGTTACCTGTTGGTCTCTAGAGATTTTCCTCCGTGAGGTAAAGGCAGGGATAAAAAGACATGAATGCTGCTTGCTGAGAAGGGTTTGAAGTGGAGTACAAGGACGCAGATGAGAGCTGTTTCCTTTGGGGACCTGACATTTGCTGTTATACTTATGGAATCCATTTGTGTTTTCAAAGGGACAAGTTTCATGAAAAAGGATTCTGTCAGCCATACCGAGGAATCGCATGTGCGCGATTCATTGGAAACAGAAGCATTTACGTGGAGTCGCTCCAGATGCAAGGGGAAAGTGAAAACCGAATAACTGGTAGGAATGGCATGCCTCTAGCAGAACAATAACCATTTGTTCCTACTCTCAAATGCACGTAGATGGTATTTGTTGTACTGTTCCAGGCTTCCAGGAGAGTGCTTAATCACAGTCCTTTTTGTATATGAAGTTGTCTTTTACCCAGTTTAAAAAAAGGTTTTTAATTCAATTAGACACAATGTTTGTTTGCATTTAAATTCTTTACATACTTGGTAAATCTCTGTATGTCTTATTATCTGGGTACACAGTAGTAACTTCAGCCAGGTTTTAGGGTAAAATTACTATGACTCGTTACCAAACCGCACTTTGTATGTAATTTGGGGTGCAGCCACAGCTAATTATTTTGTCTCGAAGGGAATATAGAATTTTGTTCCCCCTAAAACTAGTGTTTCATCGTATCATCATATCTTAAAATGTGCTGAGTACTCAAAATGTTGGAAAGTGTTTCTGGGTTTTTTTATTTACAAATTTGGGTAATTTGTTCTTATTGGACAGAGCAAGTAATCCAACTTTAAATACTTTGAGATTATTTTGGACATTTTCCAGATACAAATACATCTTTCTCTTATGTTAAAATCCATGAAAGCAACTACTGGTTTAAGTTTAATATATTCCAGGTACCGATCAAATACCATTTTAAAAAAGTAAATATTTGCCCAACATACATTGAAATGTAATTGATTTAAGAATCAACAATTCAGTATTAATTTGTTCTCTCTTTAAGCACAGTTGCTAAATTAAAACCTAGATCTGTTTTTATTGGTTGCAAAATGTTATGTATAATAAATATGAAGCTGCTAGATCTGGTGTTTCCTGTTAGAATTGTTATCTCTCTTTTTTTCCCTTGTGATATTAAGTTACCAGTTTCCAACTTACTGTAAATGTTTTTTAAAGATTATTGAAACATAGCAAGAACATAAGAATCTTTAAATTTTGCAGGGTAAACTTTTAATTGGCATTTTGAAATATGTATTAGTTGAAATCGTTTAGTTTCTATGGCCTAGCTGTAAGTTGACAGATTGCTTTTTCCTGACATGAACATTTAACAACATAACAGCTCAAAGTAATGTTAAGGGAAAGCATGTTGTGTGTCACACTACCTTCACAAAATACATGCATTTTTAAATTCTCTCTCAAAACATTTCCCAAATTTTGCAATACAATACCAACGAACAGTAGCACCCTATGAGAATTTAAAAAATTGAATTGTTGGTTGTTAATCATCTTTGTTTTACTGTCATCAGCTTTGTGTCAACATAGGGTTTGAGGACTGTGTACACTTTCCAAACACATATGTAGCAGTCAGAGCAATGCAGTATATTCCATACTAACCGTTCCTTCAATTAAATGTGGTCTTGAAGGGCCAATATCAGTATTTCAGCTGAGTGCTTATTAAGCCATTCAGAAACCCATAAAAAATACATTTTCTATTTTCATTACTATTTGGATAGATGAGAATAGGTTAATATTTGTCTCAATAAAACACTTATTATTAAATATGTTTGGATAAACTATAAACACTTGCATTATAGTTCACAGATTCAATTTTGTTGAATAATATATAATAAATGAACATTTTAATATATGTTCAATACAGAGAAATAACTGCATTATGCAAAGCTGTTAATACTTCCTACTTCACTAGCTGTACCAGATTTCTGGGCTATCAGAAGTCAAACCTTTCTGTGAGAGTACAGATATTGCTGTGGAAACTATCTCCAAGTTTAAACTGATATCAAGCTATTAAAATACTGCATTTCAAGTTTAAGTTCAGAAATACACTATTTTACGTTAGATGGCAAAGAGAGACCCCTTGTGAAAAAGATGGGAACTATTAAAATGCAGACGCAGCAGAATATCAGTTCTCAATGCAACATACAATCTGACACGAATCCTCTGGGTTGTAGGACTTTCTCTTGAACTTGAAAAGACCAGGACCCCTTTCAAAGTAGCTTGGAGTATTATTGCTGTTGTTTAACAACATTGTTAGATGTTGTCTGTAACTGCATTATGGTTTGGGTATTAGAACTTCTCCAGAGTTGTACTTCACACTATGATGATGCATCATTATCTGGGTTCTTAAATCAATTTTAACTAATTATTTTTGTATCTATAATTAAAAACAAATAGTCACAGATTACTCAATACCAACAGTTCGTGTTTTGGCCCATCACAAATTTGGTGTTTAAAAACAGGATGTGATAAGTAAAGAATCTTTGCACTACCTAATATTCCTTTACTGATGTGAAACAGTGTTCACATGGAAAGAAATCGGGCGGAGGGGTGGCTCTGTGGTTTAGGATCTGCGCCTGTGACTGGAAGGTTGCTGGTTCAAATCCCGCGGCCGGCAGAGGAATCCTACTCCGTTGGGCCCCTGAGCAAGGCCCTTAACCCCAACTGCTCCAGGGGTGCCGTACACCCTGAGCTATGACCCCAAGTTTCTCTCTCCCCGTCTGTGTCTCCATGGAGAAAAGCTGGGGTATGTGAAAAGACGAATTCCTATTGCAAGAAATTGTATAGGGCTAATAAAGAAACATTATATACATTATTATAAATCTTCGATGCTGAAATTGCAAACAAAACAGTAGTTAAATTCCTACTCATTTCAAGTTTGAAAGGCTTAATGCAGAACTGTAAATTTGTATCTTCCCACCCCCTCCAAATAAAAAAAACTAATGTTTTTTTAGCTTTTAAAACATTAGTTTTCTCTTTCTCCTTCTATTGTGGCACAGCTGCTTTCACCATGATAGGAACTTCCACTCACCTGTCAGACCAGTGCTCCCAGTTTGCCATCCCCTCCTTCTGCCACTACGTCTTCCCGCTGTGTGACGAGGGCTCCCGTAACCCCCGGCAGCGGGAGCTGTGCCGCGACGAGTGCGAGGTGCTGGAGAACGACCTGTGCCGCACTGAGTACATGATCGCCCGCTCCAACCGGGCCATTCTCATGCAGCTGGAGCTGCCCAGCTGCGAGGCGCTGCCCCTGCCAGACTCCCCCGAGGCCGCCAGCTGCATGCGGATCGGCGTCCCGGTGGACAAGCTGAAAACATGTAAGTGCCACAGAGCTCGGAGGCCAGAGGGGCTCACTGCGGCCGTGTCTCTGACTGGGTCATCTGGAGATCTGCCACCTCTGCTGACGGTCCTTGCGAAGTCTGAGACGGCCTCCTGCAGTACTCCACAGGGCACCAACATACCTTTTTTAATTTACTCTGCTGCGAGAAGTTCGTGCCCCCCTGTCATTTTGTCATACACCAAAGAAGTTTACAAGGATGTGGGCCGCAGCAGAATTGTTGCGGGGGAAGGTTCCCGCAGCCACAATCCGCAAAGGGCCGTAATTTGTTTATTTCAGGAAGAAAATCTGGTAAGAAAAATAGATTAGCACCAGAGATATTCTGATTTCCTTTATAAATAACAGTCTAAGGAATTTGGCGTGATTGCGGGCTTAAGTAGGATTACCACTGCAGAATGGGAAATGTGATACTGCTTTCTCAAAGGCTTTGCAAAAATGCTTTCCAGACGTGGCCAATTCACTGCAGCCACAGAAAAGGTCCATGACCCCCAGCTCAGTAGTTTTTCCTCCTAATCAAAGTCCTTGGAAGAGTTGAAGTCCCCAGTAGCCTTGTGACTTGAGTTATATTACACTACTAAGAACTGGTGGATTAAGGGTGAGAGCACAAATGTATTTTTTATTTCATTCACTGAAAACAAGCATGTTATCAATCGGGGAAGCTAACATACTGTACATCTAAGAGTTTTCCTCCTCTTTGTCTTTCAATTTTCCTAGAATCGCATTTATCCAGTCGTCCCAAGATGAGTTTTGTGGCAGCCTGTTGGTGTATTTTTTTTTTATTTGGTTTTACGCATTTCTTTTTCCTCTCTTAATTTTTAATCCTTGTGAAAGATCCTCCTCCAGATCACAAGTGTTACAACGGCAGCGGAGCAGATTACAGGGGCACGGCGAGTGTGACCAAGTCAGGGTACAAGTGCCAGCGCTGGAACGCCCAGTTCCCTCACAGCCACCACCTGACGGGTGTGGAGTTCCCGGAGCTGGGAGGAGGACACAACTACTGCCGGAACCCAGCCGGCCAGATGGAAGCTCCCTGGTGCTTTACACTGGACGAGAATGTGCGCGTGGATCTGTGTGACATTCCTGCCTGCAGTAAGTGGACAAAACAAAATATGGGAGAACGACAATGCTTGGTTGGAAATGTTGTTGTTTTGCAGCGTGTCTAGCATAGATGTTTTGGTACTTCTTAATAATAAACTATTTTATATAACACCTTAAAAAGTGCTTGACAGTTAAAAAAAAAGTACACAATGAAAGGAGACATCAGGATTACCCAATTACAATTAGGGTTTGGAAAGCAATGCAGCAGACACAGGACCAGTTAAATAAAAGCCAGTGTAAAGAAGAAGGTTTTGAGTCCTGATGTGAAAGTGCCCAGGGAAGGTGACTCTCTGATACCCATAGGGATAGAATTCTGGAGCTTTGGGGCATAGCAGGAGAAGGCCTTGTCACCCAGAGAGGGTAGAGGGGCCTGGGAGACAAACAGGGGACCACAATTAGACGAACAAAAGCTGCAAGATGGGGAGTAGGATGATAGTAAGTCAGACATACTGATGTGCCAAGCCATGTAAAGCCTCCTAGGGAAGAATTAGTTAAGCATTTCTTGTATTACATTATGATGAGGCTTCATTTAACAGTGTTTTTTAATTATTACAATGATAGCTTACCTGAAATCTCCTTTTTGGGAACATAGTCTGTTACACATTGTGTTCCAGTGCTCCATGTCTTGAAAAAAATGGTTATTCTGGAATACATGTAGACTTCATAGTTTCTTTCTTTCCCAAATAAAAGAGACCAATATGCTGAAATGTTATATGGATGAGATGCAAAAAAAAACCTTTCCATTCCTGGCACAGAATCTGAATGTGGTTTACCGGAAAGCATCCACTGGGGTTTCTGGAGAATAGCGCACAAGCACATAACATTTACTTAGTGACCCACTAATTCTAAAGTCGATTGCGGATGCACTCCAGTTAAATTTCATGGCATTAAATTAATTAATGCTGTTTCCCTTTGGTTTGCAGAACCTCGAGAAAACCATAAAATGGAGATCCTCTACATTTTGATTCCCAGCATAGCGATCCCCTTTGTCATCGCCTGCCTGTTCTTCCTCATCTGCATGTGCCGGAACAAACAGAAGGCCTCCTCTGACACTCCTCCTCGCAGGCAGTTAATGGCATCACCCAGCCAGGACATGGAGCTGCCCCTCATTAACCAGCACAAGCACCAGGTAACACAAAGTTGAGCTTTAAATATGAGTATACTGCACCCATTTTAAATTGCTGCATAAAATGATGCACTTATTACTATTGAATTAAACATGCTGTGGAGCTTCATGTATACGTATTGTTTGATACCAATGTAGTAAGTTTTTATTGTAAGGAAATAACAGAAATAAAAATCACAGTAGAGCTCATTCATCCATCTACCCATTTTCTGACCACTTTATCCAGTAGCAGAGCTACTGGAAACAGGACTGTCTACTGCAGGGCTCACACAGACACACTCATACCGCGGCCAATTTTCCCAGAAGCCTGTTAACCTAGCAGTGTATCTTTGGACTGTAGGAGGAAACCTGAATCCCAGAGGAAAGCCACGTGAACACAGAGAGCAAACAAACTCTACACAGATAGCACCCCAGGAATTAAACCAAAGGCCCTAGCGCTTGTGCAACTGTTCCTGTCTCAAAGTTATTTTGATTTACTTTTCTGGAGGTGTATATACATAATCATTCATTGTCAGTTGTTACAGTCATCGTGATTATGACTATGATGATACGTTGCATTGAGGAAGAGGTATACAAACGTTAATCCACATTACCTGAATCTAAATATACATGCTTGCCAGATGGTGTTGTCTCTTTCAAACTACTTAAGGTAGTTCACATTTTGTGCTGGACTTAATTGTGCAGAACATATTCTGGACAATCAAAGCATGTAGCAACAGTACTAAGGCACTTCAAAGAAATAAGCAATTGGATCTGTAAATATGTCTTGATTTTGCATGTATTACTCCAAACATGACCCATGTAAATGTTGTGAGGATTTTACCTAAATTTAAATGATATATCCTTTATATACTGTAAATATATTTTATAAGTCCTAGTTATTTTAAATCAGTGCTAATAAGCAAAATATCATTTTGTGTTACGTAGGGAAAACTCCGGGAGATCAACCTGTCTGCTGTGCGCTTCATGGAGGAGCTCGGTGAAGACCGATTTGGGAAAGTGTACAAGGGACATCTTTATGGCACAGCACCTGGGGAACAGACCCAAGTAGTTGCCATCAAGACGGTAAAGGATAAAGCTGAATTGACCCTGAGGGAGGAGTTTAAGCATGAAGCTCTGATGAGGTCCCGGCTGCAGCATCCCAACATCATCTGTCTGCTGGGTGTGGTCACTAAGGAGCAGCCCATGAGCATGATCTTCAGCTACTCCGGACATGGGGACCTCCACGAGTTCCTGGTCATGAGGTCCCCCCATTCAGACGTGGGAAGCACTGATGATGACAAGACGGTGAAATCCACCTTGGAACAAGCTGACTTCCTCCACATCGTGACGCAGATAGCCGCTGGGATGGAGTACCTTTCCAGCCATCATGTGGTGCACAAAGACCTGGCCACCCGAAACATTTTAGTGTGCGATAAACTCAACGTGAAGATCTTAGACCTGGGCCTTTTCCGTGAAGTCTACTCGGCTGATTACTACAAGCTGATGGGAGGAAATCCTTTTCCTATCCGTTGGATGTCTCCAGAGGCTATCATGTATGGCAAATTTTCAGTGGATTCAGACATTTGGTCCTATGGTGTGGTCTTGTGGGAAATCTTCAGCTATGGCCTGCAGCCATATTGCGGCTATTCCAACCAAGATGTCATTGAGATGGTGAGGAACCGACAGGTCCTGCCCTGCCCTGATGATTGCCCAGCTTGGATCTACACCCTCATGCTGGAGTGCTGGAATGAATTCCCTGTCAGAAGACCCAGGTTCAAAGACATCCACACCAGACTACGGACGTGGGAGAGCCTGTCCAACTACAACAGCTCGGCTCAAACCTCGGGGGCCAGCAATACAACCCAAACCAGCTCTCTCAGCACCAGCCCCGTCAGTAATGTCAGCACGGCGCGGTATGTTGGCCCCAAACAAAAAACCCAGCCTTTCCCTCAGCCCCAGTTCATTCCCATGAAGGGTCAGATCCGTCCCATGGTCCCTCCTCAGCTGTATATTCCCGTCAACGGCTATCAGCCCATGCCAGCCTATGGAGCCTATTTACAAAACTTCTACCCTATGCAGATCCCTATGCAGATGCCTCCACAGCAGATGCATCCACAAATGGTGCCCAAAGCTGGATCACATCATAGCGGAAGTGGTTCCACAAGCACTGGCTACGTCACGACGGCCCCGTCAAACGCTTCAATGACTGAGCGAGCGGCTTTGCTCACGGAGGATGGAAAGGCCGTTGAGGAAGATGTTGCAGATGGATCTTCCCAGACTGCTCTGCACAACGAGGATGTGTCTGTCCCCGAAACAGAGCTGCTCGGCGACAATGACACCCTACATACAGAGGACCCCGAGATGCAGTCTGAAGCATAGAGAGTAATGTAGTAGCGGAGACCAAAACAAGAACTGTGACATTTTGTGGTAACAAAAGCAAAACCTACAAAAAGAAAAAAAAAACTTAAGTGAAGGGAATGATCTGCATTCATTGTTAACTCAAACTGAATTGTTATTTATAGTGATCTGCATTTATACTCCAGCAGTGTTTCAAATCAGTCATTACTGAGATTCAGATTGTGGATTGTGGTGACTCTTACATGGATCCTGAGCACAGGTGACTCTGGAACAGCAATGAAGAATCACGTGTTCACCCAGAGGAAATGTGTGCAGGCGCAAAGGGTGTACAATATTTTTTTTTTTTAGTGGAAGTGTTGCAGAGTCATTCAGAAGAATTTTTTTTCTTACTGTTGCTGTGCAACATAATGCAAAATTTGTCTATAGCGGATTTGTAGAGTTGCATTTTTGAGGTTTTTGTTTTTTGCTGTTTTTGCATACAACAAGGTAAGGATTTATTCACTGTGGACATGAACTGATGTTCAGATGAGAAAAAAAGTGATCTTATGTTTTATACACACATTTATACTTCTTTAAAGGATATATTCAATTCTTCAGCCTCAAAATGGGCAAAAAGATTGGAATCCTGGAAAATAAGAAGATTTTAAGATTGTATTTAGATGTTAATGCCTTTCTGAACTACGAATGATTTAACTTTTTAAGGCCACGTTTTTTCCCCCTGGAATTCAGTTTAAAAAGGAAGCAGTTGAGAAGAAACCCTGGTCTTTACGAGAGACTGGAATTTCGGCATTTCAACCTGAAATTGCTGTTCATGACTTTTAAAGTAAAAGAGAAAACTGGGAGGAGGAATAGCTTTCTTTGCTATCATTTGGAAATGTGACTGCCTTCCTACACAATGAAGTGGCTGAAAAGCTTCAACATCAAACACATATACCAAGGCAAGTTTTGTTCTGGTACTGCGTCTTTTATCGTTTTAAACCCTGTACAGATGTGTAATTTAAAAGCCTTTTTCTCCGACATACTCGAGATTCTCCGATTTTTATTTCAATTTGATGTAATTTAAATGCTTCCTCTCTTCTGTTCAGATGGGGTTTGTTATTCAGTGGTATTGGCTTTTATGTACTTTTTTTAGCCAACAGGTCCTTGCATTTTTCAAAAAATGTGTTCTTGTAAAACTCACGAATGTGATATTCTTTTTTTTTGTAATCGCCACACAGTTTAGCCATATATTTTGTACATCCAGCCACGTGGAATATTCAATAAAATGATACATTACTTAGATCTCCAATGAGTGGGTGTCTTCAAAAAGTTACAGTAAGTGCTTTATTTGCTTTTGTGTTACAGTATATTACAGGAAATTAAGCTCTGTATTCGAATAGGTGGTTATGTGCTGAAATATAGTGGACTCACAGAATATTTAGAATGATTACTGACACAGTACATTTCAGTAGCCTGCCTCATCCTGTAACATTTTAATAATGAACATGGAGCAGAATTGGGAGTGAAAAGTGTATTTGTCCCCGTCCCCCCCCCATAAATTCATCCTACATTGCAATTACAATAGAGTGCAATTCAATTTCTGATTTAATTGAGTGGATTAAATTACCTAAGAAGATGTAAAATATATTTTGTTACATTACAGTTTACTAATAAATCATTCTTCTACACCTTGATGTTTACATAATTCTTATGAATCTATAGGTACAATATGCAGTATAACATGAAATTGACATTTACAGATACATCTTCTAAGTACTGAGTCATAAAACGACTGGTCCGGGGTGGAAATATGTTGATTACTTTTCTAGATACAATACAGCAGAAGGGAACAAGCAGTTTGCTTGCCAGTGTGTCACAGATAGACTTTATTAAGTATCAGTTGCAGGCAGAGAGGCTAATTGCATTTAAGCAGCTATGGAAAAATAAGGAACATGTATAAATTAGGAAAACATATAGAAATTAGGAAAGCATACAAAGTGGGATTTATACAATTTCCTATTAATCCTGCTTAAAAAATGTCTATAAGCCTTTGGTTTGCAGCTTGTAAAATCAACCAGACTACATCTTTGAAAACTGCCACAAAATCCAGTTCCTCATTGAAAAAATGAAGTTACAGGGTCAGGAACAGAGGAACAGAGAGAACACCATGAGATGGAGGAACTGGCAGGTCATACATTCATGGAAGCATGCTCCCCTAATTGTCAGAGTCACCACTATTCCTGCCAGAATTCTATGTAGTGTTTCCACCCAGCTCAACACAGTGAAACACCTGGTGTTTGAAGTTGCAGTTGAATCGGTAAGAAACGTACAGTAATAATAACTGTATGTTCAAACCTGAGACTTGTTAAAGTACCTAACAGCTATGCTGTCCATTTTAATTAAATAGCACCCCTTTAATGCAAACATGTAGTTAATGCCTGTCGTTTCATTGTTCGATTTCTGCATGTTACTTGGTGACAAGAACTTGTCGCTTATGTGAGTAACGAAGGTGCATGCTTTCAATTAAACAAGGATTTCTTTCATGTTTCCACTTGTTTAAGAAACGACAAATATAACCTAGATGAGGAATCAAGGATCTCAGAAACCACTTACAAAACGAAAACATTAAAAAAAGCTTTCAGGGTTGTCAGCAACTGCAAATCTCAGAGTAGTCATCACTAACGATTGCTCCTTACTCAGTTTGTCTGGACATCTACCAGAGTTAATGCTGGGATTGATGTAGTGTTTTCAAACAAAGACAGGGTAAGAAAAGTGGAGATGAGGGACCCATTAGGAAACTGGGATCATAACAGGGTATGCTTTGAAGTTGTTTTTGAAACATTATAGGTGGAGCCCACAACAAAGGTTTAGTTTCAGGAAAGCAGACTACAAAAGAATAGAACTGATCTCAATGGCAGTAGAATGTGTTAGGAAGGACAAGTAGAAAATGGATAGAAAGAGTTTAAAGTTAATTTGCTTAGTCAGCACATGTTAGAAAATAGTATCCCAAATGGTCTGATAAATCCATTCCAAAAACTGCACAGAGAAAAAGTATTTTGTAGCACGATTAAAAATGATTCAGGTAAGTAAAGGAGTGTAATGAGCTTCAAGTGGTAAAAAATAAGGTCCAACAGAGGCGTGTTGCAGTGGAAGCTTTTCATGTTACAACATTAGAAAAAAATATTAAAGAAGAAAGTGTCTCAGAAAAAAAATGAAAAGTAGAGAGTGATGTTTACTAGTGCTACTTTTAACGTTTGTATAAGCTAGATGTATATTTTGGAACTGCTAGTTGGGAGGTTTGTGCATTTACTATCATCCCTTGACTTGACTGAATACTTAATCAACAAGCCTGCTGATGGACTGGAACTTTTTTTTTAGAAATGTGGAGAATTTCTTGACTTATGAAACACAAACATCGCAATGCAATGCAAACATCCACAGTGTTTTCCAAAGTGCCTGTGAAACGTTAATGGTTCATCAATGAATATACCCACCACACATCTTACAATCTGATTTTTTGTATTGATGTGTCAATCCAACTTTTTTGCAGTTTTGCTTTTTAAAGCACTTAGTTCTTATATAAATATATATTATAACAAGCTCCTATTGTTTTCTGACTGCAAGACCCCTTTTCATTTGGGACATGGAGTTTGCACGTATCAAACTTTTGTCTGTAGCCACCATGATGCAGAACGCTACAAATGTAATCAACAGTTCTCTGTCATTATCTGAAGAGAAGCTTCTTAGTAAGATGTCTGACAGTCCTTGATACACGGATTCGTTTTTTTACTTTATCACTGCATGTAGCTTAAGGGCCAAATATTCTGTCCGTGGATGTTTTTAGGTTTGTATTCCCAACACTTTGCCCTTTGTGTTTTTTGTAACTTTGTCCTATTTGGGGTCTGATACCCTTGATTCATCTAGGTTAAGTTCATTATTTTTAAAACAAAATGGTAAGTTTCTCAAGTTCATCACCTAGTATTTATAATGACATTATACTACCCAGCAACGTCTGGAACCGCAATTTTCCTGTTTGTCTTAGACAGATACAGTACATAACCATCCTTGCTGGTGGCCATATGAAAACGGTGCAGTAACCTACTGTCTACCACTAGATGGCTCTACAGAGCTAGGTGGCCACAAAGACGTGCCTTTTTAAATACTTTGCGAGTGCGCAATTTAATCTGCATTCACTATTAGAAGGCAAACCACCAAGTTGCTGGAACCCTGATTATTTTTTTATTCCAGTGTTATTCTCAAATGTCACAAGTGAAATTGTCACAAGTTAAAAATTAAACTGACTAGACATTTAATAATTGTATTGGTTTTGCTCTCTTCCAGATGTCAAAAATAGTGGTGTCTTTTTCATGTGCTGTCTTTGCGCACATAGTTTTTGGAATTGTTATAAAATTCAGATTTGTATGTAGCCTTGTTTAGATTTTCTTCAATATGAAATATGCATCTGTCCACAAATACTGCTATTGATTGTAACAAATTACATAACATCAGGAATAACATGAAGCAATAAAATTACCATAAGGGGGCACTGTTACTGTATATGTTCTGAATTGAACATCCATGCAGTACTTTATTTGCATTGCTGTGCTGTTTAATTTACTGGCAAGTGGCAATGTTAAGGTAAAACGGAATAGTACTTATTTGCTACAAAAATAAGGAACATGCAGTATGTACAATAAACCTGAACACTTTAAGAAACTATTTAATATGTCCTTAGCTACCTTACTGCCTGTGAATAGGAATGGAATTTTGAATCATGGAGTAATAACTTTGAATTTTGTATTGCATTATTTATGGTACATCACCTCAAGATGTTGTTCAATAAATCAAATAAAACAAGGTACAGTATGCCCAAATTAAAACAGAAAATAGAATTAAAAGCAAGAGTAATAAAAATGAGTTTTAAGGCTCGCTGCCTTGAAAGATCTATTATTGGTTGGGAGATCACTTTGCAGTCTAGGAACAGAACAGGAAGCACAATCTCCTGATGTCTGGAGCCTTATATTGACGTCTTAATAACATGTTATAGGGAGTTGTGTCCCTGGTGTAGTCAATGCCAAACTGTTCAAGCTCCTGAAAGTGACCAACTCTAAATGGAATCTTATTTGAGATCGACTGGGAACTAGTGCAAATTAACCAAACCAATACTGGTTACGATCTGAACAGCTCGGTTGCCCACAAATGATTCCAAGATTTCTCACCTAAGCACCCGGACAGATTCCAGGACCAGCAAAACTAAGGTTGACCCATTGATAAGGTGAAATGTTTTTCCTTGCCCTTGTTTTGCAAAGGAATCAAATTTCTTTTTTTTTCTTGCTCTGTACCAAAGCCCTGGTCAAATAGCTACAGCCTGCTAGTTTAGCCTTTCAGAGTCCAGACAAATTGAGCTTTTCTAACCCCCAAAATATGTTTTTAAAACAGCTTAGCTGAAGCAGTGCATTCTATTCTGATCAATGTTTAAACCTTAAGACATAAGAACATAGGAAAGGTTCCAAACAGGAGGAGGCCATCTTGCCCGTTTGGTAGTTGGTAGTTTATTGATCCAAGGATCTCATCCAGCCATTCCTTAAATGAGGCCAAAGTACCTGCTTCAACCACATGGGTAAGAATATTGTTCCACACTCCTTCAACCCTCTGGGTAAAGGAATGTCTCCTGTTCTCGCATTTAAAAACAACAGAAGGAAAACATTGCAAACCAGCCTGACGTTGCCTCAGATCAAGGTGCCTCAGCTCTTCTGTCACTTTTGTACCTTCTGTTATCACGTGGAACACTTTTTAAAGTTGTCATTCTTTGCCCAATAATTTAGTTCCCATGCTTCAAAGTAATGTCCTGAGATAAGTTAATGTTGTCTTGCTGACAAGTTTGCAATGTAATTCATTTGACAATATACAAATGAGTGAAATTCCAAGCAACTTTGATGTAACAGAAATGGGCAAATGCTTCTTTTTAGTTTGCTCGCAATGCAGTTTTAAAATGTGAACACTTTTACTAAAACATATGTCTTGTTTTAACTATTTAAATGTTTAATATATATTTTTGGAAGTGTTTTTTTTATGCAAGCTTTATTTTTGAAACCCATTCCACAAAAATATAATGTGGTAAATTTATTCTTGTACTTTAGAATGTTATAAATGATTATACTGGGGCTTTTTTAATGTGAACTTGAATTACTGTGTGTAGTCCAATGACTTAGTATACATCAAGTCTACCTTTGACAATGGTATTAACTCTAGTTACTGGATCAGTGTGGTGGTGTTTGGCTATTTCCTGTTCACTATAGCATTGTATTTATCGGCAGGGATAAACTACTAAAATTATGATATTTTTTAGGGCAAATGTGCGTAATGCAAAGATGAGCACTGACTGAAGAGCTTACAAATCATTACGTCCGACAATACTGACCTCGTTTGACACAGCATGTAGTAGAGTTAAAAGTAATAATGACAATGTTTCTCATTGGTTACCATGACTATCTGTTAGTTATTTATCTATTTGCAATCCCACTGTTAACCGTTTTTACTTTACCATATTGTTCCATTAATAACATTAGCATTTGTTCAAGGACTGTGATGCAATCATATCTTTACTGACGTTTCTTAAAATATTGATGACGACTTTGAATACCTCCCTCTTAATGTTTGTAATTGTCAATTTACTAAAGATCTATAATTACATTTTTATTTTATTTAATCTGATGAAGTCACACCAGCTGATTCCGATTATTGCACTGAATATACTAAATATATATTTAAGTATTAGTGCTGTGGGAAGTGATTACGTAATAATCGATTTTGATATCACCTTGCATCGGCAAAGCCTGACAAAAAACGTCCACAACAACAATAACCTGGATTTGCCAGCATGAATACACAGCAAACGTTAAGTGTTGAAAGTAAAGGGCAAAAGATCACTTGCAGTTAAGCAGACTCAGTGCGTTAATGCAATAATGTGATCAAGGAAATAAAAACTGAAGACTGTGATTACTAGACACCTGTTCTTGCTACATTGGGCGTGGCTAAAGACCTAAAAATGTTCTTATTTGTCAGTCCCACAAACATTTAGGCTGCAACCTAAAACCTCAAGATAAGTTTCACTTTAACAGCTATGAATTCAGATTTGAAGTTTAATGCAACAGGAATTATGCTCGAAGTTAATTCCAAAATTACAGGCATGCTTATTGACTCTGAAGACCAAAAGAACTCATCCAGCCCCGTGTCTGCAGATGCTATGTCTTCTCCGACTATCTCACCTCTGTCTCATGAGTCCGGCGGTACTCCTTCGTCGTGCACACAAAATCCTCGAAGCCCTTGCAGTTTTTTAGCAAGATCTTTCCTTGGATTAAAATCGCACTCTACTACTGTGGGGAATTCCGGATCTCGGAGAAAAAGAGAATTTACCCCGGATGACCAAAAAGACAGCACTTACTGGGTCAAAAGAAGAAGGAACAACGAGGCGGCCAGACGGTCAAGGCAGCGCAGAAGAATGGAGGAGTTTCTTTTGGAGACGCGCGCAGTTGAACTTCTCCGGGAAAACGAGAAATTAAAGGCAGCGCTCTCCGCTGTCCGGTACAGGTTCAGTAATATGCGAGATACCACCGAGATCCCTGAATCAAGATTTTCTACACAAAACCTTTCAAAACACTTTTTGCAGCACACTGCAACTAATCCCGCTCATCACGAGGTAACTGAAATTCACTCACCTACTGCATCTCCTTTGCTCACGAATTATGTTGTTTCCAAACCTCTGTTTCAGGACAGATTCCAGCATTGCTCAAGTCTGGTTAATGTTTCTACTGTTTCAAACCACGACACATTTCGTGTGGTGTCGGAAGATAACCTAAATCGCCAAAGCGGTATTTTTGGTGGTGTTCATAATTTCAGTGCGCCCGCACCTACCCGGTGCGCACCAGACCTGAATGATGACTATCGGTTCCTGAAGAGAAATGATCCTGGTCTTGGGCACTCCACACTTTCTTCTGGGGATAAAAGTTGTGAGTCTTTTGATTTCCCCACGGGACATCGTCGTTTTGAAGATCTAAATAAAACTTGCATTTCAAGTAATGCAATCATCGCTCCTTTAGATGTTCATGCAACAAATGACGTTGCGCCTGAAAGCCACAAATTACTAGAGTCTGCAAATGAAGGTGAAATGCATTTACACAAAGACGTGCCACAAGATATTCACGCTAAGAATACGTCTCAAGATTTTCGCCAAAGTCAAGGGTGTGAATCTCTTTCTTCGGAGAAAGACACAAACAACAACACGTCAGCCACTGATAAATTGAACTGGATAGAGAATTTGCCATTTTTGCCACACAAACTAAGGTTAAAAGTCATCAGTACCCAAAGATGCAAAGTTATACCATTAAGAAGCCAAAATACAGCAATTGTTAAAGTAGCGGAAGCAGAACGGGTACATTTATATCCAGGCACTGGAATCAAGTGCTTGAGTGGTGCAGAGGATAAGAAAAAACCACTTGATGAATCGAAGCTGAAGAACTCGGCTTTTCAAGGAAATAAAAGTGGGAAGGAGGAGGATCGCGTCCTAAATTGTAGTCTAACAAGCTCGGAACACTTCATTCCACCAGGAGAACAAGGTGGGCCTTTAGACTGCGTGGAAACCAATCTAGTTGGTGATAAAATTGAAAATCATCTATCACCATTGTTTTCCAGAGAATTTCCCAGTCAGGGTTTCGACCACGATGGCAGAGAATACCAGAGGGTGCAATGTTACGCAAAGGATACAAGAGATAAGGCTGAAGCTGGGCATTTGAGAAACCAGCTAGCATCGCTCTGTGCTGAAGTAGCACATCTTAAACAAATGCTTCTGGCGAAATCCCCGGTATATTTTTGATGGAGAATATTTATTGTTTGTACGTCTTATTGGCAACAAAACACTTTCTAAAAAAATGCCGCTGTACTTTTTGCCACTTACTATATAAAAAATATATGATTAGCGTTTTGTCGTAGATAGCTTTTTTGATATTAGCATCTATTTCTTTAGCAGCCTTATTCTGATTGTTCTGTTGTAAATGTGAGCTTTTAGACTTCGGATACGAGTGACGTGGCACAATGTTTGGCACACATTTCTATTTTTCAATGCAATAGCGCATTAGTTCATATTATTACAACCACTTGTAAAACTTGGATAGGCGTGTTGGCACGGGATATATATATATAAGTACTTGCAGTTTACATTTATACTTAATGCACTGAGTGTAATACATAATGTTGCTATTAAAATGAAGTCCATGTTAATCAAGTCAAGTTAATCAAAGGAAATATTAACGTTTTCAACGATGGTTACATTTCACTCATATTTTGCCTACCACGTTAATGTTTTAGTTATGATAGTTGGTAGTATTAACAGTGCCTGCAAACGTCAGCTGTGACGATATTTAATATGCACTGTAGTAGGCTGCATTCACGTCCACTTCCCCTTAATAACAAGGTAGATTTAGGCACTTTTTGCTTTTTATGGACGCGTACAAATATTGATTCACAACAGTGCTGTCTTATTTAAACTTAGGGCTATTTTGTATTTTTGGTTGCTTTGGATAATTACCTTTATGTAATTATGTAATATGTCACCTAGAGCCAATCATTCAGTTAAAAAATACATTGGATATTGTGATAGTCTTTAACAATAAGTGGTGCTAACTGTGTTGTCCTAGCTAGATCGCACACCTGGCGATTTATCCTCTTAATTTAATCGGGGAAGCAATTTCTTGGATCCCTTCCTGATCTACAGTGCAGCGGGGACGTTGCGCCGCTCTGGGATCATTTCGGATGAATTTAGAAAACAAAATCTGTTCTTCAATGACGTCTAGGAGACCTATATATAAATGATCATTTAGTGGAGTAATTTAAGTGAAAAACTAACCCACCCCCCCGCACACACACACACACGCGGAATTGAAATGTAGACTATATTTTAAAGAGTTCGGGTGGGTTGCTGCGTCAGCATGCGTAGGCTTCAAAGGAATAAGTAATAGGTTTATTCCATGCTAAAAAAAAAGAAGAAAGAAAACACAACTTTTCGGCCGTGAAGCACCTTATATTTTAAAGAACCTGTTAAGCGCTATATAGCTCTGAAGAAGAAGAGGCGCAGTGTATGAGGATACAGTGTACTTCAAAAGAATTAAAAACACAGTCCAACAAATGAATCCCCCGGAATGGTAAACTCTGTGTGCCCATATTTACATCCGCAAAATGCTCTAGCCCGCAAAGCTGTTAAAATCTGAAGTGCCTTCTTACTCATGTTGCATAATTTATTTGATTAAAATGTATTTTGTGTCAAACATACCTGTAGAAAAAAGTGAATAGTCGGAGTCATACGTTACATCATTTCTAATCTCTAACTGTACTGGCAAAACAGTTGGACTGATGACTTTTTTTTTACTTCAACGCTGGAACTGTTTACCTTGGTTAAATTGAAAAGTGTATCACGTCCTGCCAGATGGCCTTATGATTGTTTTAATTTTCCATGGTTTATTTTTTTTTAGTGAAGAGTTTTGAAAATTTTCAGTATTTTATCACGTAAAGCATAATAAAAGCAAACTGAAGGGTTTACAGTATGCCACGTGTTTTTTTTTTCGGGGGGGAGTTACATTGATAATTTGACATGACTCACGAGAGATAAAGCACTTACCAAGTATTTGGCTCTCTTTAACTCCCTCTTAGTGGCAACGGTATCATCATTACACCATCACTATTATTTTCTACTCTTATTATCAAACAGCATCATTACAACAGTTTGTTTATACTGGTTCAATTTCTGTTCTTGTGTGTTTTACATTTTTAATCTTATTTTATGTTAATAGTTTTTTATGTCAAAGGTTTAATTAGGAATTAAACGTTAAAATGTTCGCACGTATCGCTTCTAATGCATGCAATAAAGTTTGACTTTATTGTAGATCTAAAGATAAAATAACCAGTTCATCTAGGGTAGTTTCCTGTATGTCGTCATCATATTATGAAAAATATATTTTTTCTCATTCTCCGAACTACGTGAAAACTTTCTAATTGAAAATTTAACTTTAGGAATGAATGACGTTTTCTATAAGGAGTATAAACTTATAGATTTGAGACGTTTGGCGCATTTATTTAAAATTTAAAGTATTTTGCTTATAACCATAGTTCAATTTAACATTTAATTTTAAAAAAGTTTAATTTCAGTACGGGATGTGAAGAGATTAAATTAAGGAAATATTTTGATTGCTACCTGAAAACTGAGGTTATCCTGGCTATTGACTATGAAATTTTGGTTTTTTATGTGTTTACATCTGTACATTTTCAGTACGTTTTGACATCAGTTTATATGCACGTTATCAAGACAATTTTAGTGTGGATATACATATTAACACTAGAGGCCACTGCATACTACACAATTCACGTACATGTTACTCTCAGAATGAGGACAGGTTGCCCAAGACAAAGTACTGTACATACATTTACATGCTGTAAAATAGCTCACACAGTACCACTAATACTAACAGCACTATTACTACTGGGGTTACTATTTAATAATAAATTAGAAATAAATAATACATTAGTAACAATAACATTGTTCGGCTTTAAATTTTGATCTCTAAATATTCAGTGGTTCAGAGATATTGAAGATCTCGTTGTTTTGCTTAAAGTGGGTTTAAGGCTTTGCTTACTCTCAAAAAATGTTAAATTAGCCCAGGTCTGTCTTTGGGTTAGTTTTACAATTGTACAACATGAAATTATGGCATTGATGTATTAATGTATTTTAATAATGTTGTATTAAACGTGCGTTAATGTGTTGTTGATTGTGATTCTATTTCAACTCCCAGACACGCACACAATAACTGTAAGGTATTGCCTCATTCTGCAGTTTGAGCTTAACACTTTGTACATATTGAGATTCCTGCTGTGTGTGTATTCAGTCATAGTTTCTTGATGCTGATATTTACTAAGTGCCTCAGAGACATGTTTGTTCACTTGTAAAATATTAAAATCATTTATTGTAATTAGGAGTGCAGGGCCTCAGTAAGAACAGCAATGCTAGTCCTGTCCTGGGTAAAAAGAGTTCCTTGGACACTATTTTAAAAAAACGTTTTGTCAGAGAATCACATAAAAAAAATGATCCCAAAGTCATAAAGTAAATTAATTTTTATACATTTTCCCAATCAATTTTGTGATTTTCTGCCTGTTTGAAAGTTGTTGTATTTCTTACATGCCAAGGTAAAAGAGCTTTCTGATCCTTCCTCTGATTGCATTGATTTCCAACTTTTAAACTACTCTGCTTATTATCTATTGGATTTATAGACAGTAAATTAGCAGGCTAACAGCACTTCAGATCTCCTTCTCAATAAACTAATTTACAGCTTTAACAGTATGTTCAGAGTTACTGTGTTTTTGCAGTATCCAGCCACATAATTCCTTGCTATATATAATCATTCACTTCTCCAAACAATCTTGGCTTATACGCATTTTTTAGATTTTTATAAATCAAAACTGAAATTTTCAAATTGAACACTTTTATGGATGGAGGAAGTTACAGTATGTCACCAAAAAACCCCATGTAGATGTGCTATACAGTGCCTTCCAAAGTAACAAATCTTGTGGCCTAACGGTCTGAATTGAAGACACAATTAAACAGAATTTATTTACATATTTACATATATTTACACATTGTGACACAACCTCCAAGTAAAAAAAAAACGCTCAAACATTCTGAGTAGTAGTTACAAATCAAACCCCCCAAAATGGGTAGGGTAAGTGTACACACACTTTAGTAATAGCAGTTGTAAATTGATGTAACTAATTAGCCTCCAAATCGCACAACAAGCTAATTAACCTCCACCTTTGTTCAATTGTAGTCATTCTGAGGATTTTGGAATGAAATCAGCTTTTCCTACATGTCTCCTCTGTTGGGTAATGCATCTCAAAGTAAAGAGTCAACTGCGGGCAACAAGGAATTAACAAAAGACCACTGGGTAAAACGTGTGGAAAGGCACAGAGCAGGAGATGGATATAAAAAGATTTCTGAGAACTGAAATATCTCATGGAGAACAGTAAAGATGATTATTAAGAAGTGGAAGGTGTAGGGCAACACCAAACCCTGGCCTAGATTAGGCCATCCACCCAAACTGGATGACCAAGCAAGAAGGAGAAGGAGACTGACCAGAGTGGCAGACAAGAGACCAATGGCAATTTGAAAGAGCTACAGGCTTTTATGGCCATGACTGGTCAAAAAGTGCATGTCACAACAATATCCCAAGCACTCCACAGATCTGGCCTGTATGGCAGAAGGGCAAGAAGGAAGCCATTACTGAAAAAACAGCAACAAAACATCAGTGATACTGCAGACAAAATGTATTGTGGACTGACAAAACTGAAATGGACCTTTTTAGCCTAAATGCAACAGTTCAAGTTTGGCACAAACCCTACAAAGCACATCTCATAAAGAATACCATTCGTACTGTGAAGAATGGTAGTCAATGCATCATATTACTGGGATGTTTTTAATCAGCACAGACTGGGGCATGTGTTAGGATAGAAGGGAAAATGAACAGAGCAAAGTACAGAAGTATCCTTGAGGGGTGGTGGATGGACTGCTGCCTTCTGAGAAAGAAACTGGTAAGAAGATTGAAACTGGGTCAGAAGTTTACCTCCTAGCATAAAAACGAGCCAAAGCAATACTGGAGTTACTTAACAACAAAAGGTAAACGATCTTGAGTGGCCCAGTGAGAGAGCCCTGGCCTTATTATAATTGAAAATCTGTGGATAACTTGAAGGTTGCAGTTCATCGCCAGCTGTCTAACAATTTGACTGGGCTTGAACACTTCTGTAAGGAAGAGTGGGCAAACATTGCCACATCTAGGTGTGCTGTTTTGGTATAGCCCTATCTATCCAAACAGAATTGTCTGTAATTCAAGCAAAATGTACTTCTATCAAGTACTAATGCATGGGAGGGTATACCTATCCAACCCTTTTTGAAGGTTTTATTTGTAACTATTTGTTCTCACTTTCAGGTGGTGTTCCAATGTGTAAATAGAGGTAAATAAATTCGGATTTAATGTCTTGATTTCAGGCTGTTAAGCCACCAAATGTGTTACTTTGAAAATCAGAGGAGTAAACATGCAGTCCCTAAAGAACATTCCCTTTCACATTGATGTCCTGGAGAACCATTTGTATAGAAAGGCTTTGTATTGGGGGAATGTGAATGAAATACTTTGCTCAAGAGTACTACAGCAGCATCCCCCTTAGTTTTGACCCCGATACCTACCCATTTAGAGAACTAACCAGTACTATATCCATCCACCTACTTTTTTTAACCACTTGAAGGCAGATGGGTGAGAGTACCCCTCTGCAGGAGACCAGGAAAAGAATCAGAATCCAGGCTACAGATTCTGAAGTGAAGTGATCCTCAGGAGGTTAATGCACAATAGCATGAGAGAAAGTTTTTCTCTCCTTTTTCCTTCTCTGCCAGTTTCCCCTGCCAGAGCTCTCTTATAGCCAGATAACAGAAGTTACAATTCTCTTTCCCACACAGCCCCCTCTTCCAGCAGCTAAATAACATTCCTTTCTCAACTTTGTTATCAAAAACGTAATATATAGCTACCTGATGTCTAAGCATTATGTCAGAATTGCAAGGACATATTGTTAACAGAAGAAGCATTTTGAAACACAAATTACATTTTAAGGATGCGAGGTCATTAGTGCTTTGAATAACTACGGGGTTACACAGAAAATACAGCCATAAGGTTACAAATGTTATGATTGCAATAATTGTGAGATAATTATGGTGTTATATAAATGATGTAGAAAAAAAACAATCCTTCACACTTCATCCAACACAGGGTCACAGGGGAGCCGGAGTCTATCCTGGCAAGTAAGAGGCAGGATAGCCCCTGGACAGGACACCAGTCCATTGCAGGCACACACAAACCAGGGATTTCCCAGAAGCTAATTAATGTACTAGTAAGTCTTTGGACTGTGTGAGGAAGCCAGTGGGCCCGGAGGAAGCCTATCAGAACACTGGTGAACATACAAACTACACAGTTAGTACTCCAGGAACTGAACCCAGGAACCAAGAGCTGCAAGGTAGCTATGCTAATCACTGCACCACTGTGCCTACATCCACTATTAGAGTGGTCTGCAGGCTTAGAAATGCACTTGTTAACAATTTTTTTAGAAAGTATTTTTTCTGTTTTTTTTTACAATTGTGAATCTTTGCTACTCTTCTTCAGCATTATAAATAACTAATTCCCCTGAAAATGACATCTCTGTTTTTACACTTTTCAAACAGCTGAGTTTTAATATTTTGAGCTCTTTACTGAAAGAATTAATTTCTTAATTGGTCACATTTTCCAGATTTTTAGCCATACATTTTATAATTTGAAAATACTTCTGAAAGTCACTACATTGTGTAGATCAGGTAAAACCTGATTATTATTGATGAAATTATTATTGTTGTCGTTTATTCAGTACTAAACCATTCATAAACTGTTAAACTTGTATATGGTTTCAAATCCTATTTTCAAACCTAAAAAACTCTTTGCACCTCAAAACAGCTTAACAGGCCAATGAGAGGAAACCTGCAACCTCATGAAATTGGATCCTCTCACACCCATGCTCACAAGTGAATGGGAAACACTTTTTGTTAACAACACATCACTAAGACTGGAGAGAATGCATTTAGCCTGAGGATTCTAACAAAATGGGAAATCAGAATTTAATTGAATCATAAAAAAACAGCAAGACAGCTTGTAATAATGCCCAGATCCTCTTCATAGTGCTCAGATTACCTGCACAGAATTGAACACCCAGTCTAGTTAGAAAAGGGGGCGATTCCTAAGGCTCAACTTTCCATTCTCTTTCTTTCTTACTGTACTTTCTTCTTTTTGTTCCTGTACTGTATGTATTCTGTGGACCATTCCTATTGACACTGGTTTAATGACCTCACTAGGAATGGTCCAGTTACTTCTGGAATATGGTTGTCCTAATGATCTACAGTGAAGTTTATTAACCTCAGTAAATCATTAGGAACCCCCTTTTATCATCTGTGTCATTCTCCATGTTTACTTGCCTCCTAGCCCAAGTACAGTTACGTAAGTACAGCAATAAAATATCCATTGTTCCAAATATTCTGAGCAAGGTAATCCAGATGAAAAAAGCAAACATTGCTAACCTTGCTGCCACCCAGATGAGTCCCCACAGTCACAACAATATTTAACAAGGTGTGGGCAGTAATGACTAAGGTTTAAACAAGAAGTTCTGAAAAGCACCATCATAGTTCAAACCATTTGAATCCATTTCATTCTGTTGTAAATATTCATGTCTTAGCATGTATAATGAAAACGAATTAAAGAGCAAGTGTCTTGCACAATTATTTAAAACTGTTTATGTCTTGAATATGGAAAAAATTAATAGGTCAGTGGTGCAAGCCTTTTTAATATGATTTTTACACTTTGTGGGCTTGTTTAGCAAAGCAGCACAATAATAAACAAACCCCCCAAACAAGAAAACATACAGAAGTGTATTATGTAGTAAAGGCTACATTTATTATTATTAATGTATTAATATATTAAATAGGTTCTGAAGACTAAAAAATACAACAAGAAGCATCCTTGGCTTTAGGGGAGGGTGTGGGCTTGAATCCATGAAAAGTGCCATACACTGAAATTCAGTTTAATTTGTATGAGAAAATGGACACTGTCTGCAAAAGTATCCTAACTAAACTATCATTTTAGCAGGGATCCATCAGGCATCATCTAGTACAGGCCTTTTTGACCTGAAATGACATGATCAAGCACAAAATTGATCTTAACTGGCATATTTATATGACCGACCATGACCTCTTAGAAATATAAAGTTTATTACTGACTGGATTTCTTTTGTCTTACTCAAACTTGGCAGCTACTGTATGACTATTTACTTTTGAATGAAGCTGATCCCACTGGACATGGCAATACTGAACTTGCCACAGAGTAATGGCTAAATATAAATATAATTCCAGTGCAGAATGTGATGCTTTGAATGTTTAATTTTTAACACTACGTTTCTATTATTAGCTACTATTTCTGGTAGCTCTGGTGTATCATCTTTTCTGAGTTTTAAGTTCTGCTAACTCTATTATGTCCATGCTTTAAAGGGCAGAATGTTATTGTAAGTTTGGTTTTATTTATTGGAATAGTTAGAGGTATGAATGCGTTCTGGAATTCAAATTCAAATTATTTATGACTAATATGATTTTGTTCTGTGCTATTATTATATAACATTTTTAGAATTGTTTAAAGCAAAGCACAATATTCAATCAATACCAATATGTACATATATAATATGTTTGTACCTAGGAGTATAAATACATCTGGAGGACTATACGAGCATTGAATCGAACAATATTTCAAGCTCTTCTTGTAACACTAGGCTTTATTTTCCATTATTTTGTTATTTGTAATAAATGCTTTCTGTTCATGCCTCCCTGAATTTCTCATATACCAACTCTTGGGGAAAAATAAGGATATTATTTATGGTCTTACCTTGCAAATACTCTTTTGTACTGTAAAGTTATTCTTAACATTATTTTCTAGGTTTGATCTTTACAATGGTAAAATCAAAACACAAATGGAAGTTAGAAACCTTGGTGTTATTTGTCACCAGGGCATCTTTCCTTGCTGAGCCTACCTTATTATGAAATATTGCTACATGCTTTTAGCTAATCAAAACTAGACTATGGTCATGCCTTCCCACTAACTATTCCTATGCTCTGTTAACTGTTAACTCTGAAAACTGTAGTGATCTCCAGTGATATTTAGAGAGAATATTTAGGAGCTTCTTCAAATTAACAATAGATATACTGCAGTATTTATTGAGCACATCCAGGCTTAAATTTTGAAACTTCTTGAAGATCAAGATCTATGAAATTGGAGACAGAACCATTGCATCCATAGCTCCATGTCTGTTCATTCACTCCAAACCCGTTAGAGATATTCAAGACATTTTTTTATTTTTACAACATGCTAATACACTTATGGTTTCACTAAAGCTTGTTGTTCTTCTTTTGATTTCACTAAATCAGTTTGTTTGCCTTTATTTTTCAACATTCGGATTGCTTCAGTTGTTTATTATGTCTGTGCTACTGAGAGTGCCTTGTGTTTCTTGGTAATTTATACTTTGAAATTATTTCAAAATATTATTGACATCCAATAGACAGTTTAGCTGTATCCTCATGTATGAGTCACCGAAACCTTAGCCGGTCTGAAGTCTATCGGGAAATTGTATTAGATGGAGGATGCTAAATGAAGAGAAAATGGATGCAAAAAATAGCCATTGACATTGACATCCTCGCTAATGACAGGATAATGAAAATGTTCAAGTGTTTGAATTAGCTGATGAAATCAATGCAGACAAGCATGTGGTGTCACTATGGCACTGATGACAGGGATGATGAGGTATGTGCTTAAAATTAATTACTACTACTTGAAAAAGAAAATATATTGTTTAAGGCTTGTTTCATTACTTGAGTGGAAGGGTGCTATTGCAATAGTGGTTTCAATGAACATATGTATCCTTTTTAGCTTATGTGAGTTCTGTGTCAATTTAAGGTAAGTGGCATAACTAGAATTACTGGGAAAGCCTAGACAGCCTAGGCCTTAGTGAATAGAAACAAAGTCCCTTTAAATGACTAATATTTTTTGGTTTTGTTGTATGAAAACCTTCTGCCTTTAACATATATTTACCAACATTTTATCCAATAATAATTATATAATAACACTATTACCAAGACTGATTTAGTTTGCCTTCTTATTACATCTGTATTGTATCTTACAGTATATTTAATATATTAATAATTTTAATATATTATTAAGTGCTTGCTGTAAAGAAAAAAACATTAGTATGGTATAGTGGTTGGAGTATGCTACAGATCAAGAAATGCAGATATTGACCATGATCCAATACTGTATAATTAAGAATTTACATGTCTTTTAGAGGAGACTTCAACTTTCCCCACATAGATTGGGATGTCAAGATGTATAGGACAGTCAGCAGAAGAAACTTAAATGGTGAACATGATTAATACATTTCTTACCTAGTGTTTGTTGCAGGAAATGCCTGCATCGATCTTGCCTTCTCAAAAAATCAAGACAAGACACACAAAGATGAAAAAAAAACTATTAGGGAAAGTGCAGAATGAGACACCTTTCAAGAAAATTAAAAGGGGACAGGATAGATGTTAAATCCAAGAAAAAAGAATGGAAACAGTTATTCTCCTTGATGCACACAATAAATGTATTCCGAAGCTCAAACTATGACATCCCAAAAGATAAAAGAAAATAATTAGGAACTGTATAATGGAAAAGACTGTGATGGATCTAGTGTGTATCCACCTTACACATTAACAAGCTCCGGCACTAACTGTTTTGTCTAAATTAGGCAAAGTGGTAAGAAAATGCATGAATGGAAAATGGAAAAGAAATTGGATTATAAAAGAATAATGAATAGCTTAACGAATAGCACACAATAAACTGCATACTAAGGTAAATACTGAAATTGAAAAGAATATTGTGTGGGAGATTAAAATAAATGAAATTATTTGTCAGCACTACAACAGCAAAATAACTGTCAAGGATGAGGTAAACTATATCTGGGACAATAATGGGGAACATTAAAGGAAAATGGCTGATGTATTAAAGTACTATTTCAGTCAGGTATTCAATAAGAAAGAAGTCAACATCATGTCTCAAGCAATTGGAGGACACAATTATGTATTAGATAGTTTTAGCATAGAAGAGGAAGAAGTGTTTTGGGTACTAGAAGTACTCAAGATTAATAAATTCTCAGAGTTTACCAGCTATACTTAAGGAAACAAGAGATATTATTCAGGAACAATTGACACAACCCTTCCAACAGCTGTTCAAACTAAGGGTTCTACTCAGGCACTGAATGCTGATGTAGTGCCCAATCAAAGAGCATAAAACCATAACCAAGTAATTACAGACCTGTAAGTCTGACTTCAATTACATGTAAGGTTATCTTATCTGAGTATTACACTGTACACATAAGGTTATGGAAATAATTAATAGAACTAAATTAGAAGATTGTCTACATAGAAATATTTTCATAGGAAATGTCAGACCAACAGATTTCTTGTATGAATGAACAGTGGATCATGACCCATTTCATGTGACTAAAAAAACAAAAAATCATCAATTTCAATAAGCTGAAGTCTACTCAGAATGGTACACTATTCAAGTTATCTTGAATGATTCGCTTTTAATGAATATTCTGAGGTTTTGTATCTCTACCAGTACTTCTTACACAATCTCCATTACTACGTCAATAGATGTGTCGAACTATGTTTCTATCTGTGTCATGGCTAATTATAGCATTTATGAAGAATATTCTCAAGGCACTGTCAGCATTAAAGGTCTTACTGGTCCCTTTGCTGTAGTGGTGACATTTCCACTGATGAACATGATAATTTTGGGTCTAAATTACAATATCAAGATGTTTGGATATCCATCATGATTTTGGCCACACTCTGACACCCATTAAAACACAGTTAGGTCAGGACTACTCAATAAACTATATTCCTATATTCCTACCCACTACATTGATCTATCCTAACTTCCAGTTTTCTATGAATGAAATCAGGAGCCAGTGGTTTTAAAATTTTATAGTGGAGTATATTGGAACAATTGCATGATGAGTGGTCATGATGTACAGTAGGTGAACCTCAAAATATTGGAGCATTACCTACTGAATTTCTACTAATTCAATATTAGAAAATGTATGCTTCCAAGATAGAGTAGGAGTTAAGAGTAGCAGATGCAAATGGATTGTGGGTAAATGGGTAAGAATACCTATAAATAACTGGCATCCTGTCCAAGATATATACCTCCTTGTGTCCATTGCTCGCCGGGATAAGCTCCAGCATGCCTGCAACCCTGTATTGGATTACAAAATGGTTAGAAAATGGAATTAGATGGAGTAGCCATAAATAGACATAAATGCAGTGAAATGCATAAATATGTAGTTATACTGTAGTTATGCATTTACTATTATAGCATCATAAATACAAATCAGAATTCCATAATGTATAATGTAAGTTGTTCTTGCTTCCAGAGGTTTAGAAATTCACAACAAATAATACATAAGCCGGAGGAGGGGATAGTTTCTCTTTTTTCAGTGCCAGTTTCACTATAGTCCCTGCTTCTGTTTGTGCAACTTGTACTAATTTTACTGAATGAGTAGGATGTCTAATATACAGTACCTTTACAGCAGTCTAAACATAATGTTCTATGTACTGTATGTTAAGTATAAACATAATCTTCAACATGACTTCCTTCCATCCAGACATTTTCTGTCCAGTTTTCCTTCCAATGGTCACAGTTTTAGAAGTGCTGTGCATGTTAAGAAAGACTGCATTTATTCTGATAAAATAATTAGAAACGTACAGTGCTCTAAATATTTTTTTTCCTTGTTTGTTTGGTTTTACTGTGATCATTGTAAAAAAGCAAAAACTCTATTTGCAACTTAAACAATCTTTGGACTTTTTTATCCATCGTTAACATTGTGTAAAAATCATTAAAACAGTACTTAGTTTCACAGGAATGTAAACACTTCAAAAATGTGATTGATGTCCTATTTAATTCCTTTACCTTTTTAGAAAAATGTGTCTGGAATTACATACATTTGACAGGAAATTGTGTTCCAATAATTAGTGGACTTCTGTTGAATTTAGTAACTGAAATACACTATCATTCCCTTGAGAAATACTTTAAATACTACCTCTTGCAAATACAATTTCATTTATATTACCACAAGGGGTATACTGTGGCAAAGTCTTTGGAATAGGACAGGAATGTCAAGTACATTAAGGCATGGCTTTTAATTTTCTTAAAGTTTAATTCTGTGCTGTTTAGTTTCTGCTACATGAAGCCAAATTTATCACAGTGCACAATAGAGGTCACTATTGCTGTTTGACTCATATTATACTAATATAACTTTGTACCCTTACATGTGTCTCATTACAGTAAAGAGACCGAAATTCAACTGGTAAAGGCACATGAAACCTGGATCTCACCATTTCAGGTATCTACTATTTAGTTAGTTGATTGGTTAGAAATTTTTAAGGAGTGACACTACACCGGCTAAGCATTGACTGGGTTTTACTGGACTCAGATCAACCAGGGCATCTTGAGTTTTCAACATAACAGTGATTATGTGGCTTGTCCAGTGCCTGTCATTTCTTTGTTAGTTCTGTGGGATTTTTACTGTGAGAAATAACAAAAGGCTACACTGTGCAAATATTAGAGGAAAACCTGCTTCTCACCCAACTTTGAGACGAAAATTCACCTTTCAGCAGGACAATGATCCAACACACACAAGGGCAGAAATCCCTGGAGTGTCTAAAGAATAAAAATGTCTTTGAGTGGTCCAGTGAAAAGTCCTGAGTTATTAAGATTCTGTAGAAAGACTTGAACCTGCTGTCCATAAGCTACAGTATCATCAATCAACTTGAGACAGCTTCAGCAACTTTGTCAAGAAGAATTAACAAAAAATGCATCAAGATGGCATGCAAAGTTAAAAGAAATATTGCCCAAAAAGACTGCGGCTACGATTGCCACCAAAAGTGCTGCATTCAAATCTCAAATATTGAGTTAACAGGTTTCAATATCAGTATTTTATATATACAGTATATCAACATATTTCCATCTTGTCTCTGGGTTTTGTTCATTTATTGTATCTTATCTTACCCTCAGAAATCTTCAGCCTGAACATTCGGATTTGAATAAAATACTAAGTTTTCAAAAAATGTAGTTTTACAAAATAGGAAGGATCCTTAGGAAGGATCTTAAGTTAAGTTGCAAGACTGTATGTACATTTAAAAATGATACCAGAAGGCAACTATGAAGCAAGAGAGGAAATCAAACCTTTGACATAACGTTACATCATTACCCACACAATAATGACATTCACCGAGCAGCTCTTATTCACAGGGCAGTATGTCTGCTATACTGTATGATCTGACTGGCTCCGTTCCAACAAGTCATAGTCTGAATGTGTCTATCAAACCAGTATAAAGGTTCACATCATAGCTGATACACAACTGCTAATAGTTATGGCTTTGGAAAAATTCAGGAAATACACAAAATATAGTTCTAAAACTATACTACACTACAACCAACATTTATGGATAAGGGACAATTTTGTTTAAAAAAGGCTAGAGAGAAAAAATCTTTTTTTCAATCTTTTGTTTAGTGACAAGGAAAAAAAAATAAACCTGTAATTATATCGTACATATTTCCTCGTGGCAGTCTTAACTTCAGGTGTTTCAAAGTGAAAGGTAACAATAACAATTTAAAGGAAATGCCATGAATGTCATATAACCACACAAACGTCACTTCAGAGAAAACACACTATAACAAACTAAAAATGTGAATATTGCGCAGTACATATTGAAAAACTGCTGAAAGCATTGGGAGCTCAAACCTAAAGAACACTGAGAAATACATTTTCAAACGTAAACAGTGGTAAACAGGCTTTCCATTACACATTACATTGAGTTGAAGGTAAACCAAAAACAAAATGAACAAGTCGTAGCTTTTACAACTGAATGCCTGTATGTGACCTGTGCTTCCAAGACCATATGTTAGCATTAATATTATAGATTCCGTTCCATGAACAGGAAGCAGGGGAGCCAGAGCCTATCCACAAAACAATGGGTCCAAGGTGGAATACAGCCTAGATGGGGCACCAGTCCATCACAGGTCTGGCCCAGGACACAAAGCCACAAAACACATTCATACTCACAACCGGAATAATTTTCCCAGGAACCAATTAACCTATCAGTATGTCTCTGCACTGTGGGACGAAATCGGAACACCCAGACAGCAGCATGGTAATTGAACCCAGGGCTTCAGCGCTGTGAGGCGGCAATGCTAACCACTGCTTCACTGTGCTGCCCATAACACAGATTTTTGCCTATTTAAATCAGAAAAGAAAATGTATTTTAATAGCAGAAATGTTTATCTGTATATTTTAAAGGTGGATAGTCTACTCTAGATCAAAGTTTTGTTTGAAACACAGAGGACCAAGAGATTACTCCTACGCATAAACGTCACTACCTTTTTATGATGCTGTTTTATGCGTGAGCTTTCACATATCACTTAATTCCACTAAATATGTATTGATTTTACCACTGCAACATTCTGAAAGAACATTTAACACAAAGACTGTTCACACTTTGGTTAGTGAATTACAAGCATTGAAAGCACATATTTTAACAAAGTGAAGTTGCAGTCAAGGTACACATGGTGTTATTTTAAGATAAGATCATTTCAAATGCTGTTAATTAGCATCATATTCAAATGCCAGATGAACTGAAAATGGATGAGTACGAGGGAGTTTATAGTTTTAACATGTTACACAGTCCTGGAGTCCTGGATTAGTAATATTTACTTTACCTAACTTTGGAAAAATAAATTACACAATGTTTGTGAATAATGAATACTCAGTATAGCTTGTCTAAGCTTGTTGACTGCACCTTTTCATGAACCGTTTATTGTATTGTAGAAATCCAAGTGTTACATAAACGAGTCTGTGTTTGCTTGATAGACATAACTATTAATTTTCAGCGTGTGTTAGATTTATCTTGTAGCTAAGATTTTAAGCATATTGTCCTATGAATTAAGTAATGATGCACTCTTGTGACAGGGAGGCTGCTCAGTTAATGACTTCATAGTTTGTTGTTGGCAGCCATGTGAATGTGTGAGGGAAATTCCATTTAAGTTAACAAGTTCACTTCCTACACACATGGCTAATTCAATTTAGGCAATAAGTTAAATGTCTCCTCTTTTAGTTCAAATAGTTCCAAAAATGCTGGTGGGTAGTAAGTACTCAACAGCTCTGAGTTGCTGTGTTATTTCAGACTTAAATGTTTGTTTAGAAACTGGTTTTGGTTTGCTTAAAGGGGGCTGGGTTTTGTTTTGCCTAAGAGATAAGTATCAGGTCTCCTCACACTGGTTCCTGGATTGTTTGGTTTGTCTACTGAGTTACATTCTGATCTTTTTATAATAAAGAGAGCAACTCAATGTGATTTTTTTCAGTTTTGCTACTGTGCTTCTGTATTTGTGGTATATACAGTATATATCTCACATCACATCATTGTTTTGCACATGCATCTGCATCAGCTCTTACCCGGCGCACAAGTCCAAGCTACTAAGCACTGACATGCTCTGTGCTCTGTTTTGTGCCCAACATTGTGTCAAACTTTATATCTCTGCTATTTAGGCTGCAGATTTCAGTGTGGCAGAGAGTTTTATCTTCATAATCCTGATGACTGTCATTTTATATACTGCAGCCCTACAGTTTAATTTAGAATCACAAAAGAAAAGAACATGAATTGAACACTGGACCCAAGGGGTGTGAGGTGAGACAGGAATATGTTTAGGCCACTCAACTAGTAAAATCATCTTTATGAAATGGTTAAAAAGTTCTCAAAAGAAAGGAGAACTTCCTTGTTTAGCCCTCTCCGATGCTTGTTTATCCAAACCCTGAAAGAAAAACCCTTTGAGTACTCATTATTGTGGAGTAATCCATATATCAATACTTAATAACTAAAGATTGCAAAAACGTATTGTTTGTTACCGCCATATACTAGTTATAGTGTAATGTTATTTCCATTTGCTGAAATGTTTTCACATTACTGAGGAAAAGACTGCATTTTCTGTGTAATGTTAAGGCCGTCACAAGACAGTCTTTAAGCAAACTGAGAATAATCTCCAATTGCTAGTCCACTACAGGTGAACATCTCCAGCAGTACAGGTATCCATTGGTACATACTGGTGGACTGCAGCAATCAGTCTAATCGATCTCCAGTTTAAAAATATACAACAGCAAAGCGCTACAACATTGAACCCATAAACCACAACCCAATAGTAATGAATGGATCCAGAGCTGTAAGCACTCACACTGTCTTTGTGAACACATCAATTAGAATGTGAATTTACTCCAGAGTTACCTACAGTATATCTAACTATACAGGAATTCTATTAAATAACTTTACTATAATAAAGTAGATTTCAAGTCAGTTTATTCTGAAAGTGTAGAGTTAAAAAAGTTAATTTCAAACATATACACCATCCCCTTCACTGTAAATCCTAGATAATGTATTCCTCTAAAGTTCTAACATTTTTTACAAAATACTGTACTTTTGCAATAGCTTACTGTATTCCCGTATTAGGAAATACATTTGTTTGTATTTGCTTTTGTAAATGCCAAAGATTGGAAAACAAAAACAAAATTACTGCCAGGTTTTGAAACTGAAATAATGTTGGCTACTTGAATGTATTTGTTCACCTCCGTAACACACATGCAAAAAGCAAATACGGGAGAAGATTTAACACTGAAGTCCAGCAGATAAATGTGAAGGTTGTACTCAAGCTTTATGCCTCGTCAGGTCTGAACAGTTTTCTGTTGTGTGACGTGAACTTGAGAATACGTTGATCTCTCTGAATAAAACACTAGTCTATCACAGGGCAATGCAGAGTCATATTTAGGACTGGAACAATATCGGGATAGCTACCTTTTCCAAGGATATAACAATAGTATCCATTGTGTTGTGGAACCTTAAGCCCTAGAGTACAGAGCCTTAACTTCTACTCAGTGTCACCCTCATTAGTCTGGGATGTTACAAAACCTTGTGAAAAAGTATGCATCTTTTTCTCTCTCTTTGCTGCGGACACATGGGTAGATAAATTGAATGTGTTTTTGCACTGTCGTTACCAAGAGGATTTTTAAAAACACATTCAAGTACTGTAGAAAGAAAATAAAGACAGACCTTCTACAGTGAAATGTTATGTTTACAGTCCCGTTTTGAGCGCATGATCCCCGTCTGCATTTCTACGCTTTTGAAACTTCCAACTAGTTATTTTAGTGTCCTCAGAACTCATCTGAAAAAATCCTTCAAATAAGACCCCGTCACACCCCATTGGTAATCCTACCGGGCGAAACATCTTTCTCTTACTACATACAGTAGTCACATTATACATATAACTCCGTTGCTCTCTAGCTTGTTATGCAATAGGTGCAAATTCGGTGCAGAAGATACACTCTTGTGTACCAGAGACTGGTTTCGCAGCTCGGGTAGGTCATCATTGGGTGAAATCAGATAATGCCTTTCTCGGATTGGCTGTTTTAAGTGTCAATAACACGCTGTGTTGCCAATACGTTTCTTGACTGACCTACTAACACAGATCTGTGGAGCAGACACTCCAGGACTGGAAAGCTAGGGAGAGAGAGGTTTTACTTCAATGCAATTGGATTTTGACCACCAAGGAAACTTAACTTGTTTTTTTTCTTGGTACCGACGTGTATTTTAAACTACGATGTCACAGGACGCCGCATCTTTGACATTTAGGTCGTGTTCGATTGAAAAGGTAAACCATTACTTGTTTATTGAAAACCTACAGATACTTAGTTTTTGAGGATTTATTCAATGGGATAATCGCCACCTTAAGGTAAATAGTTACATTGCAGTGTACCAGAGTGGCACGTAGTCTTTTTTGAACGTAATATATATTTGCCGTATAATAATACAGTCTAAGGATCCACTGTTGCGAATTCCGTCTCTGGGTTTTAATTCATAAGCTTTGATGACTTTTCAGTGTCTGTGGGGAACGAGGTCCTGGCTGTGGCATGATTTTCAGGTTGTGTAAACATCACCGTTGTAACCATGGCATAGTGACCCAGAAAATTAATCATGTGCGCTGTTCTGTATAGAGACGTTGATGTGATAAAAGTCATGATCCTGCCATTGTTGCTTTGTGGTTCTTAATTTATACGATCAATGACCAGTTAGGAGTGAATGTATTGTCTGAGACCTATGAATGCATACACGAACGCGGACTGGTGAGTTTACCAAGTTTCTCACTTAAAACCAGTTATGAATGGAGATTTTTATTTACTCACATGTACATTATGGGCTTAAGCATAGGTTTACTTCCCAAGTAATAGTAAAAGAGACCCTGAGGGGAAATAATTCATAATTAAACACTTTGGGCTAATTTAGCCGGAATTGATGGATTTGATTCGTACGCGTGCCCGTTTAATTAAATGAAATACATAACATTCCTTCGTCATTGCGTATTTCATCAATATTATCAGTCACGGTTGTTCTGAGGACGTACGACAGGATCGTTCCTGGAAATGTTGCATAATGCAGCCACAGAATTTGCTGGCAGCTGGTGGAAAGAATAGGGGAGCTGATTACGCGATTTTGTAATCCTGACAATAAAGGAATCTGGGACATAGACGTGAACAATGTTTAATTCACCCATGCGAATGTAGGCATTGAGGATTGTTTGACTAAAGATACGCTTTCTCTTACTGGAAACAAAATCACAAAACTTACAAGGGGTGAGTTGTTGTTAAACCTGCCGGCGCAGAGGTTTTAAGTTATTTCTTCTCGATTTCGGAAATCTTGAGTCTTGTTTGAATTACCGAGTCAGATAAGTGAGGCAAGCATTTGAAAATGCCAATCTTAAACCTGAATTGAACAAAACAACCATGAGGCCATGTTCCGAGCACTTCTTTAAACGAGGTGCAACGCACGCCAGAAACGGGTTAACCGGTAAACTCGTCTTTGAGCTAGCAATGTTTGCTCTCTTATGTAATAGTAGAATAGTTAAGTTACACTTTTGTGTTGTGATAGTATCTTTTTTTTGTGTGTGTGGCGCATAGCTAGTGGGATGTCAAGGGGCGTTGGTGTTTCGCATTCTTACGCAGGTCTGGCTAGACCGTTGTCCATAAAAGGGGAGCTGGAGTGTGGCTTTGCGTACGCTAACATCTAAAAAAGGCAAACCAGAGAAATACATATTTTTTCCTGTGCGCATACAAAATAATCTCAGCAACTTTTAAAAAAAAATACGAATCTGGGCTTGAATACTCCAAGCTCTGAAAAGATTTTTAGTCTGAGAGGAGAATGGTCTGAAATATTAATATTAAAAGCACGTGTTTTACGTCTAGCTCACGAAACCTGACATCTTTTATATGTGCTTTAATTCCCGTTTTTTTCCCCTATCGGCTGCATACACGTGTATGGATGGCAGGGTGCATTCCTTTGTTCCTGGTGCGCTAATAAACACGACTGGCTGGCGTGAAAGCAGCGAGTCCTACGAGCTCCAATGGTGCCTTAGTCACGTACTGTACGTCTACATGTACAGTGTTGCAATGAACATTTAGCACAACAGCACATATTATAATATTGCTTAACAGTCCGGGAATCCAGTCAGGCAGCCCGCCCTAATCCGTACGATGAAATTTCTTTTAACCACAGACAATTAAGATACAATCCGATCAGCAACTGTCACCTGAAGGTCATCTGTGTAATTCAGCCTTATAATTTCCGACATGAATCCAAATGTTGTTCAGTATTTAAACGTCCCACAGATGCTATCCCGACGGATACTTAACTTCTTTTCGCCCTTACCTATTTTTAGAGTTAACGCCGGGGGAGCTTTTAAACTATTTTTATCAGTGCAAGTGTGTCGAGCCGTTTGTCTGTTTATGCGTGAGCTTGGCTTTATTTATTTTTAGTTTACAAAGAGGTAAAGTAATTGTGTAATCGGGATACTCCGATAAACGAGTGACATAATTCGAATCCGAGAGGCTAGCCGTAGTGAGAGTTGCTGAGGCAGTTGCATAACAATTTGCATTTGAGCAATAGTGCAGAGTTCAAGTAAGGCGTGCCAGATTTTCCAAAACTGGCAGAGTACAGCTTCAAACTGTTTGGAAAAAATGCCTGAGCTAACAATGGAAACGTTTTACTGCCCAAAGTGGGTAACTTTTGTACTGTTTTCATTTTTAATACTTGGATGTGTTATTGTTACCTTTATGCGGTTATTTCAATCTTTTTATGAGGGATTTAACTGTGGCTGCTTTCTATGTTTTATATAAAACGTTTTATATTGTTTTTCCCGTGTTTTTTATTTTACTTTATCTTGACGACTTTTTAAAAATCTCACCTTTTTTTATCTCTACCTATTTTATGTATATTGGTTAAGTAGCCCAATGTATCTCTGATGCGTCTTTACTTTATCCATTATTCCCGAGGGTTTATTTTCATTTTTTAAGTGAAGACATATTTAACTAGAACATTGAGTCCAGGAATCACTTACAGTTATGTCCAAAACCTGATCATATTGTTCATTCATAGGTGTGTCGAGTCATTAAATGAATTGTATTTATGAATAAAATACTGTTGACTATATCTTATTGTATAGTGATTTAAGTTATTATTCACTCAGAACTGTCAAATGTTCAGTTGATGAAATCATAATATTTTAATTATGGAGCCCAACTGAAATGAATGAGTCATAAATAGCAAGTCAGGAATAAATTAAAACAGGATGTGTATTTTTATCTTAACTCTGAACTAAGTTTAAAAGGACTTTTTGGTATCTCAAAATAGTGTATTGAACTTACAAGTTAGTCAGATATATGTATACAGTATGTCAATAACAATCACTGTTATTGTGATTATTCATGTTATTTGATTAACTTAAGTCCTCCTGATTTTCTCTCTTACCCTCTCAAGTATGCCCTACGAAACCAAATTCAAATATTGTGGTAGCATCACCAAAGGTTTTGTTTCAGATTTTCTGTAGTAGCCCATGAAAGGTCTAGAGAAAACGCACAACGTTCACAATCCTTCCTAATTAGATGTACTTGCTTTTTTATAAATTTAGAATAGACAGACAGATGATTTTCAAATAGCCAGTGGCTTTGTTTAAAGTCTTATTTTCCTGCCAAGAACCCTGTGACCACACATGGGGAAAGTGTAGGGAGACTACTCCCATCTGCCCAATTCCTGCCATTTGTCTTTTCACATGTCACTGGCATCACAGCCCCTCACGAAAGGTTCAGTACCAACTGGACGATTGGTCCTTCCCTCGCCGACAGCACTGTATGCCAGGAGGCCACAGGTGTCAATATGTCGCTCGCAGCCAGTAGAGCCCACCTGCACTTGATGACACTCAGCCAGTGGTCCCGGTTGCAGTTGACTAGTGACATGATTCGGTCCTGATTCTGTGATCACAGAGCTTGGGCAAGGACCTTTGCTGGTTGAGTCACTGAGGTGGACCCAAAGCACCCACTTTTTGCGCATTGCTTTGCATGCTTTAGATGTTTCACTTGGCATATGTAAGAGGTCTTCCAATCTGTAAGAGAACAATATATTAAATATAATCAAAATGTGGTGCAAGCCTTTATATCAGAGCACATCTTATAAATAAAGCACTGGCTGCTGACTAGGTTGATCTTACCTTTATCAGAGAACAGATGGTCTAGGTTTTAAACTATCTGTCCATTTTCTAACTGCTTCATCAGGTTAAGGGTAACGGGGGAGCCCGAGCCTAACCCAGCAAGCAGCTAGGCTAGGCGAGATATGCCCTGAATGGGATGCCAGTCCATCACAGGGCACACACAGACACATACACACTCATGCCAGTTTCCCAGAAACCATCTAACCTACTAGTATATCTTTGGACTGTGGGAGCAAACTGGAGCACCCAGAGAAAACTCACAAGAGCATACAAACTCCATTTAGATAGCATTCTAGGTCCAGAAGTGAACACTGTGTCCCCAGCATTGTGAGGTAGCAATGCTAACCATTACAGCTCCCTACAATTTCAGGGATTTTTTTTTGAAAGCTGGGAGTGGGATTTGAACTTGTGCTCTTAGAACCATTTGGGCACCCAAGGCTGTGGTTTAACTCATTGAGCTATCTTGTCTGGTTTTAAACTAGTTTCCTGAAAAAGTTAATGTCACATACCACTTAATATTCACTCCTTGTTACTACCTTCCAGGTCTTACTCATCTGGGATACAAGTTACTCATAAATGTAGCCTACCATGGCCCTCTGGGACCATGTGAATATAACCACTTTACATCTTTATTTTGCCAGTTTTTTTGTTTTCAGAAAATGAGCGCGTTTTGTAATTGTCTTATGAATTTGACCATGGGTGTCTTAGTACACTTCAGATTTCATGTCATACCTGTCTTGTTCATTGAAAGTGACAATAGTCATTTTCTAATAAGTTGAATACAGTGATGTGTTAGTGATATTGCAAGCTGGTATGATGATTCTTTTTTTTTACAAGTGTACACGCACCCTTTTATGATTGAATGCAAATTAGTAGCCCTATGAATTAGTAATTTGCATTTACCAGTTGTAAATCTCTTCCAAGTACTGTTAGTTTTTATTTAAGGGTGTCTTCTGTGAAAGCTTTGATTTCTTTCCTTTTAAATGAAGATTTGTAGCATTTGTAGGTTGTAACATTTCCCAACATCACAGATTAATGACAATGTCTTTCTGTTCTGTTTGTAGCATTTGTAGGTTGTAATCATTTATATCACCCACATACGGTACATGGTGCAGAAAGACATTGTTATTAATCTGTGATGTTGTGAAAGAGCTATGATTAAATCTTGAAACATATGTTCACAAATTTGTATTCATTCATTGAGCTCTGATTAAACCACATTTTAGAATACCTACAAGAAAACAATAACTGTTAATACGTTTTGCTTTTGTAAGATGTATATCAATACATTTGATCTATTAATTATTTATATTTTAGATTGTAATACTCTAACATCATGAAATAGTGACAATCTCAGACCCTTAAAGAATCCTTATGAAATTAAGTAGAATAGACATGAAGAGATTTTTAGGCAGAGAAAATGAACCTCTTTGTACTTGAGAGTACTAAGTATTTATTAAAGTTCTGAACAAAAAACACGTAAGTTTGGAATTGCTTAGGTGATGTGTGACTGCCTTTTGAAGGTAACTGGAACATAATTTTATTTCTTAAATTGTCTTTAAAAGACACTACTCTGGGCAGTAGCAGTTGTCGCAATTCACTCGTGTAATTACATTTGAACTTGAGTGCACTTTAGTCAGGTTGAACTAGTATATGCTGCTCTCTTTTTATTAAGTTTGCTTTCATTATCTATAAAGCATGCCAAAGGGAACATTGAATTATGTTGTAAGCCACATCAGCTTCCTTTGAACAAAAACTGTTTCTGTAATCATATGTAGTGACCAAAGCTTAAGATTGTGCATTTTTTTAAATAAATGCTTTTATTTTATGAATCTTGTTCAGTGTTTCCACTTCCATTATGATAAATAATGATTCTTATCAATGGTAAGCAGGACCCCAGAACTGCAGGGAGGCTTATTCTGTTTAAAACGGTATTCATTCAGTGTACTTTGCGTACTCCTTTTTCTCTGACAAAACTCTTTAAGGTGTTCTGCTAAATTCCCCTAGTTACTTGCAAAGGCTGACTCATAAAATAAGATCTTAAGTGCATTGCAGCTGTACTGAGTCAGAGGAAGTTACACTTGGCACATTGAGAGAAATCAAGATTCCAATTATTTATGACGTCTGCCTCTTTCTTCCCCTCTTTTAGGTATTGTAGAACCTTTGCCACTGAAGAAAGAAACCACCATCTTCTGGAATTAAAAGGCATTAAGAACACTGCTGCATCTGAGTCTTACCTGTACGAAAAATGAAATCCTTGTAGAGCCTTTTTTAAAGCCAAAGCAGTGTTTTGAAATTTTGAAATATGCAATCGATTAAAAAAGAGCAGAGGACTGTAGACTCTTGCGGTGGAGATGATGTTTTAGTGCTTGCGGCTGCTTTACAAGGCTCGGACAGGGAGTTGGTGGGTCAGAAATTACCTGGTGTGGCTTTTAAGCAGAAGACCTCGACGTGCCGCAGGAAACGCGAGTTTATCCCCGATGAAAAGAAGGATGACCAGTATTGGGAGAAAAGACGGAAAAACAACGAGGCTGCCAAACGGTCTAGGGAGAAGAGGCGACTGAATGATATGGTCCTTGAGAATAAACTGATGGCCTTGGGGGAGGAGAACGCTACCTTAAAGGCCGAACTGCTGTCCTTGAAACTTAAATTTGGTTTGGTCAGCTCATCAGCCTATGCCCAGGAGGTACAGAAACTTTCAAACTCCACAGCTGCGTTTTATCAGGATTTTAACTTGCCCAATACAAGCAGAAGCTCTTACTCAGGGGAGTCGGAGTCCACCTTGCTGAGCAGCAGTTGCATTTCAGTTATTAAGCACTCCCCACAGAGTACTCTGTCTGATGTGTCGGAAACGTCTGTGGTTGCCCAGGATAGCCCTTTACGAAATACTTGCAGAACCCCTGAAATAATCAAACAAGAACCACTTGAGAATGGTAATTACACACGGGAAGCAAGAGAGGAGAATATCCCCTATGACCCGTACCGGAACTATATGGGAAACCCGTTCCCAGGAAGCTACTCTCAGCCTTCTCCAATTTTACAGATTACAAGGTCCTCCAGCAACTCTCCCAGAACCTCGGAAGGGGACGAAGGTATGGTGAGCAAAGCCTCGGATGGGGAAGATGAGCAGCAGGTTCCAAAAGGGCCGATTCCTTCTCCCATCGACCCAAAGAGCATTGGCACCTCCACCGTCAAGGTACCAGACACAAACTCCTCAGCCCTGCCTCATAAACTCAGGATCAAAGCAAGAGCCATTCAGATTAAAGTGGAGGCCATAGATCCTGACTATGAGTCCTCAGGAAAACTGTCATCTCCCCTTGACATGTCTGCTAAAGGATGTTATCAGATAAGGAAACACACGACTTCAGATTTAATACAGTCCTCTATCAGTCCTTTATCTCTCCAAGTGACTAATCTCCAGGACTGGTCTCACCGGCCAGAACACTGGCACAACAAGGACCACCCAGTGACTGTTCCAAGCAACTGTAATAACAGACTTTGCCCTGCCTCTCCAGGGCCTTTAACCAGCAAACTAATTGTGGACCTGAAAGACAATTCTTACAATGATGCCGATTCTGAAAACTTGTATTTAAAACAGGGTATTGCTGACTTGTCAGCAGAAGTTGCATCTCTAAAAAGACTCATTACAAAACAGCAAGTGTCTGTTGTAGAGTTGGGCAAAAGCACTACTGATCATAGCTCTTTGTCTAAAGGATGTTACACAAAATGAAATCTGTGTATTTGCTCAATGGCCTGTTTCCACTGGAGCTCTGTTTGTTTTTCACTGTTGTGTTATTATAGTGTCTTATTGATGCAGTATGTTTTTAATGAATGGTGTCCTGTGCACAGATTGTTGTAGTCGGTGTGTATTGATTACTCTGTACAGTCTTAGTCAGGCTTCAGGTAAATGAAATGTTCACTTTTGTTGTAAATTGCAAATTTACATTTACAATAAATGTCTGTAGATAAGCACTGAAACTTGTGTTTTTCAATAAAAGTATCATGTATTTTACAATAATGGAAGTAAAATCTAAAGTTTTTTTTTTGTCTTAAGTGGTTTATTGTACAAATGCTTTGCAACCTTTAAAATGGCCAGAAATCTAATTGATTACAGATACAGAGAGGTGTGTGCTAAATTTTAACAACTTAAAATGCTAGAGCTAAGAGTTTCTCAGATGTTTAGATCAATTGAAGTGCAATATTCATTAAGAATGTATATTAAGTTCTTATTATAGTAAAGTATTTTGAAACATTGACAGCGTGGATAACAGAGGATGACTGGCAGATTTAAAGGCTCTAGGTCCTGAAAGTTGTAACAGTTTTTGATCCCACAGCAATTGTTCACTTTGTGAAATGAAAACATTCTCTTTCCATTGGGTAGAAATGCAAGAAGCGCTGTTTTACAATTTGACATGTAAGCTAAAATGTCTGTTGTTGTCATTACCAGTTCTGTGGAGATAAGTGTTTTACCATATGGACAAAGTTCAGTGCTGCAATTTTTATCCATTTTATATGCAGTTACCATAGGTAGCATTGGCACCTGGTGTGACCCTTATCAAGTTTTACATGATGTCAATATTTCAATAAATTGCAAAAGCACATTTACAGTAAGTACTAAGTGCTCTGATTTAATAATTGAACAACATTAGTTTAAAAAAACAAGGGAATAGAAAAATATAATGCTGCCCATAAAATAATTGTATTGAATATCATGTTTTCTAATACAACTTTTGTAGTAGAATGTTAATTTTTAGACAACAGATAGTGGTTTTAAGTAATCAAAATAGTGAAGTAATACAGGAAAATGTACAGTAGCATAATAATTATTACATCAAATTATAAAATTTGGGAGTGTCAACGCAAAGTATGTTAACCAAGGAAATGAAACATTTGAAAAAAATGATGTCAAGTCATGATAAGGCAAATCATGAAACAAAAATACAGTAGATTTCACTATGTATGAAACACTAGTTAAAATTTCAATAACTCAACGTATGTTCAGTTGGAAATTCGAGTGGCAGCAAAAATCCAAACTTGTCAGTTTTTCTTTTTCTTGCCTCTGAGGAGTGTTGAAATGTTGGGTATCATATTAAATTTCCAGCAGCCATATTACCCTGCAACTCACATCTGGCAACCCACTGAAGCTAAGTAGGTGTGAGCCTGGTCAGTACCTGGATGGGAGACCTCCTGGAAAAACGTAAGGTTGCTGCTGGAATATGTGTTAGTGGGGCCATCAGGGGGCGCTCACCCTGTGGTCTATGTGGGTCCTAATGCCCCAGTATATTGACGGGGACACTATACTGCAAACAGGTACCGTCCTTTGGATGAGACGTAAAACCGAGGTCCTGACTCTCTGTGGTCATTAAAAATCCCAGGGTGTTTCCTGAAAAGAGTAGGGGTGTAACCCTAACCAATCATGGCCTCCAAATAATCCCCATCTATAAAGTGGCTACATCACTGTTCTCCTCCCCACTGATAGCTGATGTGTGGTGACCATTCTGGTGCACTATGGCTGCTGTCGCATCATCCAGGTGGATGCTGCACATTGGTGGTGGTGGAGGGGAGTCCACATTACCTGTGAAGCGCTTTTGAGTGGAGTGTCCAGAAAAGTGCTATATAAGTGTAAGCAATTATTAATTATAAATTTATTGTGAATTTGAAGGTTATTAATGGGCAAAATACCTGCATACTCTATTTGAATTACTTTTTTAAGTTTTCAAAAATTAAACATCAAAGAATAGTTGTCTGAAAGCTATTAGAAGAGGGGAATTCAGACTGTTCTAACAAGTCCAATGCCAGACCTAACTGAGTTAGTTGCTATTTGCTAAATATACCATAACGTCCTGTGTTGAGATCCTTTCAGTAATTTCTCAGAGCTGTTATGCGCTTCCTGTAATTAAGTTTCCATTTAGATAACGTAGAAACAAAGGTGAATTGGGTTGTTCAGTAGTGAAAGCAAGTATGACCGGTGAAAGCATACCTCTGCCAAAGTATTTTATTCTGAAAATCCTTTGATAATGTACTTTGCTTTTTGCTTTTTGTTTTGTGTAAAATTGCTTTGGTGTTACATTTTGTTTGGTTGCCAAACTTAATTAGAGTAAGACTTTCTGTGATGGAATACCTCTAAGGAAATTCAGGTTGCTTCTGTATGTGGTGTTGGTGGACCAGTAGGTCACACACTTCCTTAAGGATCAGAGTTTCCAAGCCAATGGAATTTTGGACAGAGTTACAGCAGGTGTCGCCCTTTTGAATGAGGTATTAAACTAAGGTAATGACTACCTGGTCATTAAAGATCCTATGGCACCATTTAGAAGAGTTGGGATGTTACTCTACTTTCAGTGTGTAAAAGGAACCATTGAGGATTAAGTAAAATGTGCCCCAAGACAAATGTAAACTAGACGATGAAAGGGAAATTAAAGATTTACTAAACAAGTATTTCTCTCAGGTGTTTGCAAAGAAAGAAGTCAACATACCTCAGACAGCAGCAGGATTTAGTTTGTTAAATGGTATTAGAATAGAAGAGGTGTTTTAAAGTACTAGAAGGACTCGATAAATCTCCAGAGCCCAATGGTATCTTAACAATTTTAGTCAAGAAAATAGGATATCATTCAGATGCTTTTAATGTCACTCTTCTAGCAGTTGCTCAGTAAAGAGGTAGCACTCATGTACTGGATAATTTCCAGTGTAGTGCAAATCTAGAGGAAGGGTGACTAAGTCTGACTTCTATTACATGTAAGCTTATCAAAACAATTATTCAATCTAGAGGAAAACCTACTTTATATGGAAATAATATCCATTGGAGTAGTCAACATGAATTAAGAAAAGGGGAGGGTTGCATAACCAACTTAAGAGTTAAGAGTTCTTTGAACAAGCAAAAACAGTATTTAGATTTTAATTTGGACTTCCCATTAAAGATCAATTCTTATATTACAGGTTGCTGGCATTCAGGGAAATGTGTGCATTTAGATTGAGGATTGGTTATTAAATAGAGGCTACAGATAAGGGATTATGGTTGATATTGTATGTATTTCTGGGATCTATACTTGGACTACTGCTATTCCCAATTCATGTCAATGATCTGGACTCTGGTATAGTTAATAAACTAGTCAAGAGAACACAAATTAGGAGGATTATCAAACACTATAGAAACAGCAAATGAAATAAAAGATTTATATAAAATTCATGACTTGGCAAACACTTGGCAGATGACGTGCATGGACATAGTAAAAACAAACTATAATTACAAAATGGGAAACGCTAAACTAGAAGAGGCTACTTTTGAAAAAGACTTGGGTATTTATGTTGATACTAGTTTACATTTTCCATAAAAAGGCAAACTAATGTTAGACTGTACAGTCAAAAGTGCAAAATTCAAACCAAGGGATGTTACGTTAAAATTGCAATTGTGTACAGTTTAGGTCACCATATTAAAAAAAAAGATGTTGATGTTCTAGAATCGGTCTAGAGAAGAGTAGATGGATTTTGGTGGTTAAGGGAATGTCCTACATTGGTAGGATGAAAGAATTGAATTTTTTAGTCCTTATACTGAAAGCATAGGGAACACAGAGAGACTAAACAGACTGCACATGGAAGGTGCCCCAGTTTAGAATAAAACCCAGGATGCAAGAGTGAAACAGCAGCACTAACATCCATGCTGCCAAGTTACTTAAAATGCATTTATTCTGAAGGTAGAAACATAACACTTTTTTCTTTACTGATGGAATATTTCATCTCATATTTGATTTAGATAATCACTATGTTTTAAGAGATTAAAAACCTTTTATGAACTCATATCATCTGTACATACTGTACGTCTTGAAAGAGAGCAAATTCCCATTAAATGAGTCATTTCTTAGGTGTGTAAATCACCCCCTTCTAATGGACTGTAAACAGGCAGCTGCCCATTTTAAGACATTTTAAGGATAAGAGTGTGAATATGACCATTACCGAGGAGATAAGCACTAAAAAACGTAGAAGATTGATTTCTCATTGAAAACTGAATTCATTTACTTTATGAATGAGGTTTATCATAAGTCTTTTGACTCACTGGCTGTCGTGTCAGGTTTCTGCAGAAATGACTACACTCCAAGCAAGAAAACAAACTAGGTCTGTTGAAGGAACTAATCCATCTGCTTTCATCACCTCCAACATATTACTTGGGCTCACATCTCTCCACTATAGACGCTGAGATTCTACAGTCATGTGAAAAAGTACAGCTTCTTTCAATTGTATGGTTTTACTGTACATATCATGACGTAACCAAAAAATAATCTAAACTTAAATTAGGTAAATCCAACCTCAGGTGACAAACAGCACATAACAGATTCCACTTTGTTATTATTTATTTAACAAAAAATAAGCCAAGATGCAGAAGCCATGTGTGAAAAACTAAGTACACCCCATGATTCAGTAGCTTGTAGAGACAACTTTAGCAGCAATAAGTTGAGTAATTGTTAATTCTGTTAGTAATTGTTTTCTGTATGAGTTTATCAGTTTCTCACATCGTTTCGGAGGAATTTTGGCCCACTCTTCTTTACAACATTGCTTCAGTTCATTGATGTTTAAGGGGATTTGTTTATGCTCTCATAGCTCTCTTAAGGTCCCGCCATAGCATCTCAATGGGTTTGAGGTCTGGACTTTGACCTGGCCATTCCAACATCTTGATTCTTTTCTTTTTCAGCCATTCAGTCGTAGATTTGTTGGTGTGCTTGGGATCATTGTCCTATTGCATTGACCCAATTTTGGCCAAGCTTTAGCTGTTGGAAAGATGGCCTCACATTTGTCTCTAGAATACTTTGGTATAAAGAGGAGTCCATGGTCGACTCGATGACTGCAATGTGCCCAGGTCCTGTGGCTGCAAAACAAGCCCAAATCATCACCCTTCCACCACCGTGTTTGATGGTTGGTATAAGGTGTTTGTGGTAATATACTATGTTTGGTTTTTGCCAAACATGGCATCGTGCATCATAACCAAAGATCTCCACTTTGGTCTCATATGTCCAAAGGACATTGTTCCATAAATCCTGTGGTTTGTTCAGATGCAACTTTGTAAACCTAAGCCGTGTTGCCATGTTCTGTTGTTTTGGAGATAAAGGGGCTTTCTCCTGGCTACCCTTCCATGAAAGTCATACTTGTTCAGTCTTTTTCTGATTGTACTATTATGAACACTTAAGATGGAATCTACAGGCCTCGATTAACTAGACGTACTATAGCTCTAGGGTTCTTTGCGATTTTTCTGAGCATTATATAGTCTGAGATTGGGGTGAATTTGCTGGGACAATTGTACAACACCCACTCCTGGGAACATTGGCGACTGTCTTGATTGTTCTCTATTTGTAAATAATCCTTCACACTGTAGAATGATGGATTTCAAATTGTTTGGAAATGGCCTTAATAACCCTTCCCAGACTGATGAGCAGCAACAATTGCTTCTCTAAGTTCATTGATGATGTCTTTTCTCCTTGGCATGGTGTTAACACACACCTGAATACTCCAGACCGCCAAACTGCTTTTATAGAGGTGGTCATACCTCCTTATGATCAACTAATGAAGTGCATTTGATTAGCAGCACCTGGCTGCTAATTATCTTCTTAATTCCCATGGAAGCAATAAGGGTGTACTTAATTTTTCCCACATGGTTTCTGCATTTTGGCTTAATGTTTGTTGAATAAATAATGACATAGTGAAATCTGTTATGTGTTTTCTGTTATCTGAGGCTAGATTTGTCTAATTATCGAAGTTGGTGAGGACCAGATGATTGTTATTTATGCCCTGATATGTAAAACCACTGAATTGAAAGAGGGGGTACTTTCTTTTTCACATGACTGTATGTCTTGAGCAGCTCCTCCACTGCTGCAGTGTTCTAGTTGTTGAATTAAAAAGTACAGGGGTTATGTTTTCACTGATATTAATGCAAGCATGAGATTAACTACACTCACCTCATCATCATTGATGACTCTGATTGCTTTTAGGAGCTGGCAGCCTCCATAACATCCGGTACAACAAAATCAGATCATTTAATTCTAATTCTCATGGTTGTGAAATGTTCACTTTTAGATTGGACCCTCTGTTATTACAGATCTTGACTGAGCACATCTTGCCTCTCTTGCTTTCAACTAATGTGAAACTGCTATTACTAACTTAATATTTTACTCTCTACATTGTGTATACAGTATATAGCATAAAACCTTTTTACAACGTTTTATGCTTGCACTCATCTTTATTGATTACATAATTATGACAGCAACAGAATTCATTGTGAGATTTACAGATATGATTTGTCTGTTTACAGTGGGTATAGAAAGTCACCACCCCTTTAAAATTTTCACCTTTTGTTGCCCTAAAGTCCAAAAAGAAGACAAATAAAATCTGACCTTTTCCAGTTATATTTGCAAATTGTACCTTGCAACATCCAGGTGAAAAAAGAAAGCATTTGTTTTTAAATAAAAAAGTAGAATAACTGGGTTGGATAAGAGAACACCCTCCTGAGTTAATAAGATAAGATCACATTATTAGCCATATACAATTTCTTGCATTAGGAATTCACCTTTCCACATACCCCAGCTTGCTCTCCATGAGACAGGGAGAGAAGCTTGGGGTCAGAATGCAGGGTCAGGCATTGTACAGCACCCCTGGAGCAGCTGGGGTGAAGGGCCTTGCTCAGGGGCCTAACAGAGTAGGATTCCTCTGCCAGCTGCAGACTTTGAACCGGCAACCTTCCAGCCACAGGCACAGATCCTTAGCCACAGAGCCACCGCTCCACCCATAATACTTGGTGGAAGCACCTTTTGCGTTAATTACAGCCTTGAGTCTGTTTGGATACATCTTTACCAACTCTGTACACCTAGAGGGAGGAATATTTGCCCATTCCTCCTTACAGAATTGTGCAAGTTTGGTCAAACTGTGTGGTGACTGTTGATGGACTGCCCTCTTCAAGTCATTCCAAAGATTTTCGATGAGATTTAGGTTGAGGCTATGACTAAGCCACTCCAGGACATTCACCTTCCTGTCCTTCAGCCACTGTACTGTTGCTTTTGGTCATTGTCATGTTGAAAGGTGAAACATCATCCCATATTCAACTTCCTGGCTGAAGGCTGCAGGTTTTGTTCAAGAATTTACCTGTATTTTGCACTATCCATCTTCCCTTGTATCCTGACAAGTGCCCCAGTCCCAGCTGAAGAGAAACACCCCCACAACAGGATGCTGCCACCACTGTGCTTTACTGTAGGAATGGTGTTCTTTAGATGATAAGATGTGTTGGGTTTTCGCCAGATGTACTGTTTTGCATTCCAGCCAAAAAGATCAATTTTGGTCTCATCTGACCAAAGCACCTTTTGCCACTTGGTGACAGAATCTTTAAGGTGCTTTTTAGCAAAACATAAACAAGACTTGATGTGGCTTTTTTCTTGCCACCCTCCCATACAGGCCAGATTTGTGGAGCGCTTGCGATATTGTTGTCACATGCACACAATGACCAGTCTTTGCCATTAAGGCCTCATTCAAAGTTGCCTTTGGCCTCTTGGGAGCCTCTCTGATCAGTCTCCTTCTTGCTCGGTCATCCAGTTTGGAGGGACGGCAAGGTCTGGATGGGGCCATACGCCTTCCACTTCTTAATGGTGGTGTTGACTGTGCTCCATGGGATACTTTGAAATCTTTTTATAACCATCTCCTGACTTTATCTCAAAGTTCTTTTGAAAGCACCTTTCTGTCCATATTGGATTCTTTGCTTTGAAATGCACTTCCAAGCAGTGGAATCCTCTAGAAACAGCTACTTTGATTCTGAACAAATCAAAATCACCACAATTGATCACAGGTGGAAGCCCAATTAGTTTGTTGTGTGATCTGGAAGGAGATATACTGTACCTGAGCAAGTTTACAAATGCAATGGTAAGGGGGGTGTTCACTTTTCCAAAAAAGGTATTTTACTGTTGTAATATTAATTAATTTTCAAAATGTTTTAGAAGTTTATTTTCACTTGGCTAATGTGGGTTACTCTGTAAATAAAAATGGAACAAGCCTAAATGAATTTATTTTTATTTTCAGAGTGTCATACAACAAAAGGTACACATTTTGAAAGGGGATGGTGACTTTCTATACGTAGAAGAAAGTATATTTCATATACGTATATAGAAGAAAATATTTTCATACTTATTGAAGCAGCACCTCACCATGCAGGATGATAATCAAACAAATATATAGCCAAGGTGACTGAGGAGTTCATCAGGTGAAATAAGTGGAAAATATTAGACTGGCCAAGTTTATCTCCATTTTTAAATCCCATTTAAGCATGCATTGGGCATGCTGAAGAAAACAAAAATGAACTTGTGGTACCCCAAGAATAGACAAGAACTCAAAGTGGCTGCTGCAAAGCACCTCAGATGATTACACAGAACCTGGTGAGCTCACTGGGTGGCAAATGTCATGCAGGTCTTGGCTCAAAGCAATATGCAATCCAATACTGATTATATTTACTCTCTAAAATTGTGTCCCAAAACGAACAATTGCCTAAAAGTGAACTGGCTTGAACACAAAGTATGGTTTTGTTCTAAGATAATTTGATATGCACATATATTATACTTCATCTCATTATCACAAATACAGGTTGTGATACAGATGATCAATTCCTATTGCTATATAGCAAACATTCTGGCTTTACTGTTCCAATACTTTTGAAGGGCACCTGTGGTTCAGTTCTGGCAGCTCAAAACACCTTCCACAACCAACCCCCCTTGTTTCAGGCAGTTTACCAAACGCCTTTTCATGTGCTCAGAATTGCATCATAAATATTTAAATTTAGACATGACGGAAAGTTACCCTCCTTAGGTTGCCTGCCAAGCATATCTGTCTCTCATAAGACCTTGTATCTAGTTCTGGAATATTCTAATGCAACCAAAATGTCTCTAATAACTATTATACTCATTAGATTTAAACAATAATGGACTTTAAATCCAGTAAACATAGAGTTAAAAAGCAAATGTATTGGCAAAGATGTCTGTAGAAACATTTTGAATGCCATATCACAAATGGTGACAGACACAAAAAATGTCTGTTCCATGGTGAATACGGATTTAATGGTTTTAATTATAGTAATATTACTAAATCTTTTCTTAGAAAATGCATTTGGGGTCCTGTAGAAGCAGGATTGGGGACTCTTGAACCAGAGGAGATACTGATGTAATAGAGAAATAGATGAGTAGAATCTGTGAGGAATATAAAAAAGGGGGAACTGAATTCTTAAGGTCAGTTCTAATAGGGTGAGGGAAGCACTGGGCAACAGAAAGAACAAACTCAATGTTTAAACTTAAATAATAAGCATATGGAATAAAATTCAACCACTTAATACAACCACATGCACGGGAAACAGTGGTTTTATAAGAGGAACTGAAATGTGCTTAGAAGAGCGCACAGGGATGAATATAAAGTTGACAGTCTTTTTGTTTTTACACTGATACAGTACATATTTTTCTGAATGACAGGCAGGACAGGAGAGGTGGTGTGGTGGGATTATATATCAAAAGCAACCTGCAAGATAGTGAACTGGAGCAAGAGACTACAGGTATTTTAGAATCTATATGGGTAACATAGTTACTTGTACAGTAGCTTAGCGTATGATGAGAAACGGAAGGTATATATCATAGTCAACATTATATTTCTGTAAGATTTCGATTTTCCACACTTAACCTGGAATATTGTGATGGAGAACAAAGAAATTTAATATGATACGGCTGAATATGATTTCTTCTTTAACTGTACTTGTAAAGACACCAACTAGGGAAGATGCCGTTATTGACCTATTTAAAAAAAAAACAACTTGATATAATTAAAGTGATAGTTGTAATAGAACCACAAGGAAACTGTAACCACAATCTTTTGATGTATACTTGAAATATCTAAAAGCCGAATTTAACATTTAGGATTCCAGATGAGATTTCAAAAAGTGAACTAGAACAGATCATCAAGAGTAAATAGAAAAAGAATGGTTACACGTCAAGCACATAACGTTAAAAATGAATTAATTCCTAAAACAATTGAGTTAAGATGTAGGAAAATGTGGCCTGACTCATTTCGAAATTAGAAGATCATCAGAAGGTAAAGAGTGCTCTAAAGACTGTGCAAAAGCGTCCAAGATTCAAAGATAAAAACACAATACACTTAACTCCAGGTGCCCCAGAAAAAAAAGACATTAGAATTGCAAGAGAAACAGAAAAGAATATTGTAACAGTGGTACAAAATGCAAAGTTTCTTCATCAGTATTATAACAATAAAATAAATGTTAAAGTAGAAGCACATGCGTATGTCACAATAGTGTGTTAAAAACTATGATGATAAAGAAAGAAACACTATGTTTAATAAATATTTCTCATAAGGTTTTAGAGTGGAAATGCCAATAACTTGCCTCATGTTATGGAAACACTTACCAAAGACTTGAGAATTGGACAACTACTAATACTTGACTCATCAATTCACAGACTAATTCTGGTTTTAATCTATGTAAATATCAAAGTTTTGAAAACAAAGGCCGTTTGTTTTCTTCATGTGATAATAAGTGTGCATATGTACTGTAGTGCAAGCAAGCTGGATTCAAAGCATGGTCACAGACACACCTCAGTGTCCAAAGAAGTATCAATCTGACCACAACAAAAGATTAGTCTTCTGGCCCAGGGGATTCAAATACTCTTGAGAGGCAAGGAGAGTGAAGGCATTTAACAGGCTAATTTTACACTGTGAGTCACTCTCCACCTCTAAACTCTGTAGCAGCCTCAGCATCTGGAAGATGACAGAAACTTCATCAACAGAACACCTCGTATTTTCCTGAACGGACCAAAAGCACGTCAAACCTATGACTTATGTCCCTTGACATATCTTATGAGGGACCTGAGAACTCACATCACAATAAAATATTCTTTGTGGACCCTGTTTCAGTTGTATACTTATCTTATAGACAGCCATGAAACTGGGGTGTCACTTGTTAATAAAAAAATAGGAAAAGCAGATCTTTTGCTAGTTTTGTTAGTTTACATTTAGGTTTATGTTCTATATTTTCCTTGCAGCACTGGAACCCTGGGTACAATTACCTGTGTATGTTCTCCATGTGTTTGCACGGGTTTCTTCCTGCAGTCCAAAGACATACTGGTGTGTGTGCACGCAGTGATGGACTGGATGTGTTGGATAAAGCAGTCAGAAACTGGATGTACGCAGGTACTGTATGCCCAACTGATCACAAATGTGCAGCCGGCTCTCACTTGAGAACTAATTAGCACAGACTGGTTTGTCCACACTACCAAATATATTAAGTATTCTTTCTGGACATTTATGTTTGAAGATATTGAAATAAGATGTTGTGACAGGATTTAGTTTTGTTTAAGAATTTTTAAATTATCTTAAATGAGAACCTTCATAAGACAATTACATAACTACTGTATCTCTTCAATGACATCATCAGGTATGGCTGATTTAGAATTTAGAATATTTTGAATTTTTCAAAAGAAAGAAGACACTTAACGCAGGTCTCTTTAGTTTTGTACCTATTGTCCATTCACCATCAGAAAGAACAGAAAGATTCAGAAGACCGCCATTTTAACACTGTTGCAAATAATGCCTGATTTATTGATATGCCACCTGGTAAATTAGGTATTTCTAATGCTTCAGAAATAACCTATGCAGTAACTTGTTTTTAAAATGTAGCTTAGCATTTTCTTAAAAACAAGCCACTGAATACTAGATGTATCCGGTTCAGTCTGGTTCCAAGGTTTTGTTTTTGTAACACAAGATGTGAAAGAAGACATTGTGCATGTGAATCAGTTCGTCTTGAGTGGCGCTGCATGTATGATTGCACAGATGAGCAGTAGCTGAAAGTGTGTGGCCGGGTTCCTAACACTGAATGAACTCAGCGTGTTGGCAGAGACTGAGGAGAGGCAGGTGTCTGCAGAGTGGCAACAGGCCACGTGTGCTCTCTTAGCTTGGCTGTGATCTAACCATTGAGGCTTCTCTGGATATAATGGATGTTTGCAAGTATTAATTAGATTATAATGAATAGGTTTAGCCTTCTGCAGCCATACACTACCAGCAAGAAACCTCTAGTCAGCAGGTTTTAGGGTGAGAATGTGACAATTAACAACTTACAGTAGCTGAAATACAAGTTTTAATTAAAAACAATATGTTTCATGATAGAGGAGGCCATGATGACCTTGGAAAAAAAATCAACTAGATAAAAAGGTGACAAAGGAATTTGACAGATCTTAGGATTTGTTAATAATGTCACAATTATTTTTTCTATAACTTAAAATAATACATTTCCTGCTACTGATCACATTTTCAATAAAACCTGATGGATGAAATAGAAGCATGAGTTGAAGGATATTTTTGAATAAAAACATTGTGGTTTTGGCTCAGTCTGTGTTACCTTTTCTCATACTGCAAGCCCCACAGTTTCTTATTAGGAGCATAAGGAAGGTGGGAAGTGACTGATGTCATTGCAAATTTGCAGGTGCCCACCCAGTCGCAGAACCTACGGTTTTAGTAAAAGGTAATAAATAAAAAATGGTTTCATTCATGTGGAAAGAGTTTTAGCCAAGGTTACAAAAAAGATGCTTTGTGGTACTCACGGGTAAGAGCAGACATTGACAGCTTGGGTTTATTTTCACAGTGAGCAGCTGTCAGGAAGAACTGCTGTTTCTGAAATAGTATCGCCGGCTCTTACACAGTGCCTGTCGGCCGTAAGCGTTACAGTATCATCAAGATACGAAGTTAAGAAAGTTTACAGATGAGAGGAGACTAACTTTACTCATCTTTTTTATCCAGGTTTTCAGTGTGTTAGAACTAAAAACAGACCCCATCAACACCCTTCATTAATGTTCCCAGTGGCTCAGGTGTGTAAAAATGATTAGGCAGTTCAAAATACATCCAGTCCTACTTGTATGGTACCTGCTATGCTCAATGCTGAAATTAATAATTGTATGAACACCAATCAAAGAAATCTCCAGCAGACTGAACCTACACACATTCCTTCAGGAAGTGTTCGACTAAACATTCCTTTCCAAGGAGAACCTGCGAGACAACTAAGCAAGGCTGGAGCAGAATTCAGGAAAACAAAAACCTCACAAAAGCAGAACACGCCTGCATCAGTATGCTGTTTAAAAGTTGAGCTCGCCTGCTGCAAGTTTTCCGTTGCTTAATAAAGGCAATGTTTTAATTAAAGAAAATAGTTGTGTACATAGAAACCCCCCACCTCTATAAAAACGTTCCACTACAGTAGCAGATGGAAAACACCACGCTGCGCGCAGCAGAGCGCTGCAGGAGACACGTGACTAAAATGTCGCAGTTCAAAGTTGAAAGTCGAAATATAAACACAGACACGCAGTGCAGTATGGCGGTTCTGGCTGGGAGTGGAGTTCTGTCTCGGACGTTTCGGTCTGTTACATTATGCCCCAGCATTAACGGAGCTCGTAGGCTGTACGTGAATGCAAAATCCCTTTACCATGCTCTCCTCACAAACGAATTGCAAAGACTTCGACCTGGGGGAGGTACAGTGGGTCGACTTTACAGCTCAGAGGCCAAGTCGAGTGGTGCAGACGACCTGAGCGTTAGGTACTTGGATGGAGAGGACTCAGGTATAGAGATTAATATTGTTAAACAGCCTGACCGAATACACAGTTAGTGAATATATTGCCACACAATCATTTGTGCTGCACGTTGTTTGCACACAATATGTATGTAGAAACGAAGTACCGAAAGTGATTTAAGTATGTGCACGAATTGCAGTTTAATTTGACTGCACAATTTTATGCAGCTAACAAAATGTGCGTCGACTTTGAAATGCTTAGCTTTGAAATAGTTACGTGATATCTGATAGAAAGTATTTTGAAAGTTATAGAAGCAATACTCAATGAAGTAATACATTTCAATATATTCAGCAATAATTATTCTGCGTGAAAATCTTACAATGTCACACACATATTATTTTCAACGATATTCTCAGTTTGTGAAATTTTATGTTTCGTGCTTTGCTGCTTGTGATGGTTACCTCCTGGTTAATGACCGTGAACCGCCTGTCGCTAGTGCTTATGGGAAGTAAGGCAGAAGACATGGCACATTCAATAGGTGCTCACTTATGTACATTCATGAGTTAGTGGTGCAGACATTTTAGGTTTAATTCTGGGGTAGAGAAATTTAACTGTGTTTATGCTTACCCGTGTCGTGTTTAATTTGTGGATTTGCTGAAGAAGACAGAGGCCCTGGTAGTCTAGAATCATTTTGTCAGGTAAATTTGGAGATGGAAGATTTGGAATTTATTATAGGTTAGAAGACCAGTTGTGTACCCTAAATATTAGTAGTGCATGTTCAGCAAATCTGATCTTTTTAAAGAACAAATGAGTTTAGAATACAGAACTGGCTTAACCCTACTGTTCAAAAACCGCACTTGGCTTTTATAGCTTTTAGCCAAAAGGGTCATCTGTCTAGTATGTTAACGTCTCAGTTTTAAAATTGTGGTTTGTTCATGCTGGTGATTTTAAAACCTTACAGTCAAGAATTTACCAAGGGTTTTCTCAACTGTAGCAACATTCTCAGCAACAAATTATTAAATCTTTTCCTTGCATTGAATGGTTTTCATTTTATAATGAAAGAAACAGCTGGGTGAATATATTTTGAAATGTTGAGTGATGCATTTTTTCCAGTTCAGTTTAACATAAAATATGGAATGACACATAGAATCATGTTTTATTTATAAAATTGCTCCAATTAAAATATGAGTGGACTTTTGTAGTGTGGATAGTTTTTTTGTATTTCCTCTGGCTTGCTTTTTTGTGACAAACATGCCTTTTTAGAGCCATGTATAAATACAGATCTTTGATTTCTTTTTTAGGAATTGTGGTGCTTGGAATACACAGACCAAAGGCTAAGAATGCAATAAGTAAAAACCTTGTTAAAATGGTAAGTCCCTACTGTATGTAGGTTTCTTATGTGATCTTTCCCCCTGTTTATTTTTAAGTTAACAGATTTTCATCTTTGTTTTCCAGATGACTGAGGCTGTAGATGCAGTAAAAAGTAATAAACGTGTTCGGACAGTCATCATATGCAGTTTGGTGCCTGGAATATTCTGTGCTGGTAAGTGGTTTTCAACTGACCTTTGGTAGGTCTATTTATATTTTTATATTTGAATGGAAGTTTAAAATGAATGTTAATGGTATCAATGTATGAAAATGCTTGTTGATTACTTCAGAAGTCAATTTATTGAATTTGAAAGTTTACTTGTTCAAAATTACCCTAATGTCTGCTGTTACCTACAGGGTATCGAACTTTAAAAATATCTCAAAAGCTGATATGATTGACTTAGGTGCAAAGTGGAATGTTTGCAGAATGCTTTTAAGGCAAACGCCTACAGTCTAGCTTGGCAGATGTTAGGCCTTTGTTTCACTATGGAGCTATCAGTTCTTTTTAAGGGTGGACAAAGTAATCTTTTACATAAAAAATGTCAGCAATGGCTGTGTTCCATATTTGTAGATTGAAATTCAAGTTGCTCATTTTGACCAGCTGATCTTAATAGAGTTGACAGAAGTCACCAGTGGCTTGTAAAGAGTTAAGGAGAAGACAGCCAGCTTTTGTATTTTATGCTGATCACTTTGCATTGTCTTTCTGTTCAAATCATGTTTTTCCTGGGCAATGTAGCGGATATAAAAAGCAGTAATGTGGTAAGCATGCAGGAAATTCTAGATGATGAAATTCTAAAAATGTGCTTTGGATCAATAACAATTCTCAAGGATTAGGAGAAAACACTTTTCATTAGAAATGACTTAATTAAACAGGATTTGATACTTCACATTCAGTAGCAGCATCATATAGTGTTATTGTTGCCACTACCACTACCACCACCTGTCAAAAGATTTCAGAACAGCTGTTTGTAATGACGTTAACAGTCTGTTTTCCACTCTTTTTGTGTTGATAGAAAATGTATTTTACATTTACAGGAGCTGGTTTTTCAGTGCATGTTTTCAGATGGCAATATTTGAAAAAAGCTGATAGTTTAGATAATTGTAATTAACTTTCTCTACATGTGAGATCACCAGCAGATTTTCCTTTACATAAGGAAGTATAAAATTGCTTTAATGTGTTTAGTGTGGTATAAATCTTATCAATAGATAAGCAATGCTTTTCCAAACAGGATTATCTGTATTACCTAAGAAATTGACATTGTTCCTGTGTATTGCTGTTTTCCATACACACCTCCAGATGTTTCTGTATTGTTGACTGTTGCATAAAGAAATACTTTTTCAGCATAACATGTTAAAGGTGCCAAAATGTTCAAATGAATAAAAAAGCATAAACAAAATTTTAAGAGCAAAATGTCTACAGAACATATTAATTCCTATTTCTTTATAACATTTGTGAGGTTTTTTTTAAATATTGAGCCTAGTAAATAAACCTTAAATACCTGAAGCATTACATTTTGTTTTTTTTGTACACTCATTTTTAAACAGCCATGTGGTTTTTCAAAGTTTTTTTTAAACAACTTGGTTTAGTGATATTCAAAAAGTTTAATTCAAAACGGAACACTTGAAATTCATCCGTCTATTCTGTCTTGCAAATCTACAGTAAGTGTTCAGATTTCATGGTGGGTCAGAACGTTCATAGCACAAGATGATAACATTCTTCACAGCAGTTAGGCTCATGGCTTCTTGGAAGCTTGTTGCTCCACAACTTTACATTTTAAAGATGTATTTCCTGATCTTGTGGATAAGGCCTAGGTGTGTCATAGGCCGTATTGTTGGGAGCACAGAGAAGAATTTAGGCTTGAGGACAGGGTAAGACCCTAAGTCACACAGTGCCATGGGATATGACAAAGTAATCTGAACTTTGGTTTAATGCAAGATCAGGCAATCCCTGAATTCCTAACTTCCTACAGTTTTAAATTAGGACCCGATTAAGACCTGGAAAACAGCTGATGTAACATCTTATTCTTATAACTTCTTTTAATAATTGGTTGGCATTATATATATAAAAAAAAAACAGAAACATGGTACTCGAGGAGAAGAGTTGCTCTGCTCCCTGTTGAACCTGCCATCTGAATGATGGCACCCACCTCCTACAACACAGTGCATCATGCTGATGCATTATTTTGGAAATCCTGCGAGGGCAGCAAAGTTTTTTATTTCTTAGATTTCTCTCAATGCAATGTGTCTGTATAAGCATTCCTACTACATTCCTCTGTTTTTGTCTCATGTATTGTAAGGTGATAACTCAGAAGTATTTTCCACAGGATCACATACAGTACTCTTTTGTCAAGGGGTTTTCTTCATGTGTGGGACTTCTGGGCTGACACAGGTCTGCATGAACCTGCTGGATGGCAGATGCATTTCCATCTGACCTGTTTGCTGATGATACTTTTGCTTCCATGTCTTTACAGTGTTTAAAAGAGAGATAGCCAGGTGTGCTTGGTTAGGCTGGCCTTTGCTTCTGATAACCTTTAACACTGGCATAGTAACACTTCACCCTGTACTTTGGCTTTGAAGTTCTAGCTTACTGATTATAATGGTTTATTTTAAAAACATAATTTTTTTGGCAGTGCAGTATTATGAAATTGCTGTCTGCTCTTCAGTTGGCATTCTATCAATTTTGTTGTAGATATTATTTCTATAATTTTATATTTATATAAGTATTTGTTATTCTCTTGTTTTTTTTTTAATCTTATGTCACAGAAATTTCCAAAATCTAGCTAATGGTTAAGGGGGCTGTTAAAGATCACTGTCTGTCATTTAAGATTTCCTCTATCCATGTATAAAATCTGTTTTTAATATAGTATTTAATTTGTAATATCAAGTCATTTCATTTCGTATTATGGAACACACAAGTAATTTTGTCAAATCTGATTAGCTATCGTTAATAAACCCTTATAAGTACAAGTTATTGTTTTGTTGAATTACTTTTAAATGGCACAAGAGAAAAGCTTCCTTTCTTAATTTGAAGTAAAAATTCTTACAGTGACAGAAAAATGAATATGACTGATTTATGAACTGATCACGTTGTTAATACAGGATGTGAATCTTATAACAGAGATTGAATATGTTAGTAGTTCTACTATAACAGGACATATCTTGATTGAACCTCCAGCATATCATTTTGCTTTTGATAAAATTTACAGAGGTAGAGATTTTTAATCTCTGACTAAAGACAGATCCAAGAAATCAGGCAGGATGTGACAGAATTACGATGTTTTGTTTAAAGTGCAGATTTTGTTTATTAAGTATGTCCTGCAGACTGGAAATTTGCACTTGTCTCTTTGTAACTAAAGTGACAGTTTGTATTTTCATTGTTTCAGGTCAGTTTTATTCTTATGTAAAGCAATGGAGAATGAATAACCCAATGAGTTTTCTGGACACATTCTGGGAAAGATACAAAATCATCAGTAGTTTCCTTAATATCAATACATTATTCACATTATATTGGTGCTTTTTATATTTGATCAATATTTATCTTATTTAATATTCAGACAAGAATATTCATAATTTGTTTATAATGTAAATAATATTAGGCTAGATATTGTTCACTATCTAAAGCCCCAAAATTAATAGTACTTTTTCAGTTTATATTCAGTATGTTGAAATTTTCAGGTATACAATGCACTGGGAATCAACAGAAATGTGTAATTTACAATTGCAACAAATTTAAAGTTCATGGATGATGACAAAATCCCTTTTGTAGGAGTGATGACATTTTGTTGAACAGACACAACATGGGTAAATTGATTATGTTGAGTAACATTATCAAAAGTGTTGATCAACAGGGGGTCTGCTGTGAAAGTCATAGTGTGAGGTGATCTAATAAGTGTGAAACAGCCTCTCAAGTGTATTCATTAATAAAAGAAACATCAAAAGCATTTAATCAGTTACAAACATCATTATACTTTATTTTTAAAACAATATAGAAATAAAGGTTTCAGTTTCTTTATATGCTTAGTATAATTTGGAATAGCAGATCACAATATTAGATGATTTTTTGCCATATGTTTTTACAGGAAACATGAGTAATGTTTTTCAAGCATGGGGTTTTACAAAATAGTTTGGCTTTGGTGTTTTTCATGTTCCTCCTTCAAGATCCCTCGGTTTTGTAATTTCACTATTAGAGGGTGGGGTGTTTTGTCTTCACTAGAGGCTAGAAAGGTCAGTGTAATCTAACTGAGAGATTACATTTCAAGCTCATTCCAAGGTTTAGATATCATGATGAATCCTGAAGTACATTAGAAATATTATGACAATAGTAAAACATTTAAAACAAATGTAATTCTATTCAGTGCTGAGTCTTTCCACAGAAGCAGTTGGATACAAACTGAAATTCAGTGAATAAGAAAATTATAAACCATTCATTTAAAATAGGATTATGGTCACATCTTATAAAATTATGGTCTTCAGTGCATCCTTAAAATGTTTTTCAGTTCATGTACAATGTGAGGGTATGTAAAGACACAATGGCCTGCAGTTGTAGTACTCTCTGTATCCTGGTTGGGGCATTACCCCTACAAGTACTGGACAAAAAAGTGGAAGCATCTGGATAAATGAGGGATGCCACGCATGTTCAAAGGACTTCCATAGAGGTGTGGTTCATTTGTTAATTAAACTAAATAACATCCCAGCATAGGGTCATGTATAGAAAATGGTGGACAATCCTAGTTGCCTATAATCTGGCTATGATTAAGAATTATGAATTATGAAGAATAATGATTGTTAGGGATTTTTGGCAAGCCCTTCAGTGACCAACTTTTACTTCGTAATGTTTCATGAGTAATGGTGTCTCAGGTGATGTCTGCTTAGAAAAACAAAGTAATTTATATGGGTATTCCCATGGTATTCTGCAGAGAGCAAACATGGGCGAAAGTGCATACTACAGGATCAAAACATCCATGTATCAAAGTGCAAGGCAAAACAGGGTAACTGTAGATCAGAGGGCTGCTAATTTCATCCTGGGCCACGAACAGGCAGTTTCATCAAAAATGGTCCACTGAGATCTGACAATTCAGGATACCGTAGTTGGGTTGCTGTGCATAAATCTGTCATCACACCAGCAGTGCATCTTTGAGAGATTGTGGTCCAGTGGTGCCAAGAGCACAGGTAGGAATTATGAGTATTTTTGATACGGTTAGACTAATAGTCATTCATTATGTCCTTGATGTGCGTTGCCAACCTAAAGAACTCTACAACCCAGGCTGGGAGTTCCATAATAATGTTGTGTGGTGAATTTGCCTGGAATGGTTTGTGTGTGCTCTTTCTGTTGGAAGACAAGGTCAGTGCTAATCGCTACTTAATGGTGCCGAGTGATCACCTTCACCCAATGTTGCAGAATATCTTTTCTGCCTGGAGGGGATGTCTTTTAGGATGACAGTAGCCCGGTTGGTTTAACGAGCATGAGATCACCAGATCTGAATCTATCTGAGACTTTATGGGATATCCTGGAATGAAGGCTGAGACAGTGTTTTCCATTTTCTTCAATCAGGTGGAAGTTGGTAGAGTTTCTCATGGAAGAATGATGCTGCTTCCCTCCTGCAGAATTTTAATTTTACACTGTATTGCGCATTGCATACAGGCCATAATGGCTGCATGTAGTGGGTCAACACATTATTAAGTGACTTTACATTGGTTTTCATTATAATTTCCCTATATAGAACAAATTTGCCACATCTCACTTTGACTTTTTGTATTTCTCCTAAACACAAAAAAACTTTATTTTGCATGAGGAATCTCAAGATTGTACCCACCATGTTAGGAGTCCCTTTACGGTTACGTGAGAATCGCTTGGCTCTGATTCTTATAAATTATTTTCCCACACAACTTTTATCCTTGATTTTATTCACCACTGTTGAATTTGGGTGCTTGTACTCCATGCTTTGCCATTTGTTTTCTGATGTGTAATGGTATATCATTATTTGTGTAGGTGACGAGAAAATGACCAATTCTTTTTGGTTATATTGGTACATATGTATGGTAGATTCATGGACATCAGTTCATTGGACCAATCTGGCCTTGTTCCATTATGCAGTTTCTCATCTAGAGCAGCGTTTCTCAACCTGTGTGCCATGTCTCAGTGGTGCTTGTTCAGTCATGCTGCAAAATTTTGGCAAAGTAACATAAAAAAACAGACAATTTAAATATTGTTTCCTGATTAATTTTAGAGAGCACCCAAGTGTCATGTTGCAATTTCAGTGTATACTGTCAGACAGAAGCCACACTCATGAGACTGTTCACATGGGAATTGCTTGTTGTGAGAGTTTTCATATTTGAAAGATGTTAAGAAAAAAAAGATATCATCCAAAAATTCACAAACAACTGAGCAAGAGCTTGGCGTTCCATTAATTCCTGCCAGTATAATATCACTGTGCTATTCAAGGCAAACTCTGATTAAAAATTATTTCTAATATTATGTGCTCAGGACAGTGACGTGTGGGGTGTGCCACAACATTTATTTGTGGATGATCCTGTCTGATTTTTAACTTGTTTTCTGCATCTTTTCATGATTTAAAGGTCCCATATAACAGTCTATGTCCAGGCAAAAAGATTAAATGTAACAAAGCCATAGAAATATTATTAAAACCTTGTATTGCTAAATATCTGCAATAAATAAACCACTCAAATGGGTAAATAATGTAACATCTCTCACATTTTGCTTGCTGATGTTTTCACTTATAGTAGTGTCCAAAACTTGCAGTGGTGAATAGAGCAGGGTTGCTTATGGACAAAGTAGCAAAAAAAATAATTAAAAACACACAATGGTTCACAGTCAAAGTCCATAAGTAATTTTCATTGTCAATAAAAAGAGTGTCCCAGTTCAAAAGAAAATAAACTAGAATATACTACTCCTATTTTACAGATTTCCTAAAATTTTTAATGTTAATTTAGGTTACTGTCCTAAGGAAGGAGAAACATTTGAAGACAATCTTTGTTCCCTGAGTGAAAACCTGTTAGGTTTAAGTGCAACAGTTTTAAGTAAATCTGTTTTGTGACGTGATTCTGTGCATTGTGGAAGTATTTTCCAGTTGTAAATGGTGTGACTTATTCTGTAGTTCAGTTTTTCCTGTTTCCCTGGAAATATTTTAGCGTAAGAAAGAATTTGGAAATTGGGTCTCTGGTTTACTTTGCCTTTTGGCTTGGGACACTTCCTCTTGTATGTTGAGTATTGAATCTAAAAATTAACACTAAAAGGATTTGGAATTTGGTTCCATTAGAAGAACTAAATAATTGTAAAAACCTTGCTATTATCTTTTTTTTCATTTTTATTAGTTAAAGTGTTAAAAACAAACTAAACCTCTGGGTGTGGAACTTGAATGAGATGAGTCTTTGAGTTATATGAATTCTCATCCAAATAGAATTAAATAATTTCTCGAGCTTGTTATGGGAGCTTGTTTTCCTTGAATGCTGAAGCTTATTCATGAGGCAGTGGTTTTTAAGGTCTGTGATCTAATTTAGCTTCACAATGTGAGTATTTGTGATTTTGAATAGTTGTATCAGGGATGTGCAAATATTAAGAGATTTGCAAAACTTTATAAATGATTGACTGTACCTTGGTGACTTCCTTGAATAGGTTTGATCTATTCATTAATATATTGAGTATATTATGTATATATGATATTGAACACATTGTGGTTTTGTATTAAACAAATTAGATTTAAATAAGTAATCAACTATATATTTTTTTATTATTAGAAATTATTAGAAGGATCCATACTTTGGAATAGCTTTATGTGCTGTATTAGTAGGGACTTTATTGCACAGTAAAGGTTAAAGTGTTTCACTTGAACACATTGTGGTTGTTTTCACTTCTTTTTTGACACACAGATTTCTAAGAAAGTCTCAGTATGAAAAGGAATGTGGCAGTGTTTTTCATTTCCTCTGGAGCTACAGTATTCAAAATTTTATTTAGCGATTACTTGGCAAGTCTGGTTTGCTTAGTTTGCAAGTGTTCTTGAACCTTTTTTTAAAGTTCTTGTGCATTAGTTTCCACTTAGTGTGATGGGGTAAATGGTAGCAGAACGAGTTAATCTGAAATTTTGTTGCATTTTCTGTTTGTCACCTTTAGGAATCTCTTGGAATCTGGAAACTTTTAGGAATTTAGGAATCTGGTAAAAAGTAAAGTAATTAGTGGCATATTTGAATACAGTATAAGCTGTGTAGTTAGACTTTCATGATATTTGAATATTAGTAAAATAATACAAAAGTCTTGAGTGTGGTTTTTAAAATTCTAACAATAAAACATTCTTTTGTTACATTTCCTCTTGGTGGTGTTTTTCTAGCTAAAATAACAAAATGAGATAACTCTTTTTTATGTTATAATCAGAATGTCTAATATTGAAAGTATTAAGTGCGTGCAGTCATATACTGTACGTCAAGCTAAAAATCAAATAATCCAAAAGGAATTTCGTAGTGATGACAAAGCTAATTTATCAGAATTTTGTCATCAGGCTTCAGAATAAATGAAACATTAGATACATTTCTCTTAAAAGATTTATGTAGGGTTTTAGTTGGTTTGAAAGTCCCTACACAATGATGCGTACTGAAGTGTGACGTTAGTTTTTGAAACATATTGTAAAAAAAGAATCTACTTCTGCTACAACAGAGGTATCACCCTTGTCAGTGTTTCCTGAAAGTGACAGCACAGCTGCATGCTTTTATATTTTCTTCTGTTTTCCATACTTCAGATATGACTTTGGTGTTTTTTACAGTGTTAAAATTAAAATTCAAGCATTTCTTATACAGCACAACTCATTACTGTCACATAGCAAGTATTTTAAATAGATCTGTAAAAAAATACATTTACAGGAAGCATTTAATCGTGTTAAAAAATAACTACCCTGATGCTTTGAATTGTTGATGAAACGTCTGGGTTTTGTTAGGAACAGTAGTTATTTAGCAAGAACACTTAGTGTCTAATTTATTCATAGCCATATTTAGCTAAAGTCTTAGTAAAGTAAAAACAAACTTCCTGTTTTTAGAGTGCCTTGCAAGAGTATTCACTCCCTTTCAATGATGTTCCTTTTTGTTGAGTTACAAATGTATGCATTTTTTTTACATTTGCTGACATTTATCTTCTTTTCAATCTAAAAAGTGACTATTTTTAATAAAACATGGATGTTCAAATTGAACACTTTAAAAATGTATATACATCATCTGGAAAGCAACAAAATAAGACATCATTGGAAGGCACTGTATGTATCACCAGGACTGCTTAATAATCTGGAAAGTATGGATGAGGCCAGGTAGGAACCTCTGGAAAAGTGTTTGGAACACCATAAGACAAACAAGAGAAGCATTATACCGTGTATGTTAGTGATCACCTTGTTGATGACTCGTTTCCTTAGTTTCTTTGTTCGGTTATCTACACCTTGCGATGTGTTTAACAGGAAAGATGATTCATGGTGTAAAAAGGATATTTTTGTCATTAAACCTCTTGATTCACACATGAATCTTTACTATGGGAACGTAACTATTAAAAACAGGTGCGATTAATGGTTAATACTAAGGACTAGAACCTTTGAAATATCAATTACTTTGTCTTTACAGTAAGATCATTAAAGTTTCATTGCAGAGGACTGTTCTAAAGTTCTGTGAAGAAAGATATGACTATGTGGTTGGGTTTTGTGGAGTGCATTTTACAGAAATCAAGGTTTTATGAGTTGGAGGGGCAGTTTCCAATATGTACCTGAGTTCCATAAAAAAATCATGGACAAATGCAGTAGTTCTGAGCCCACATACATAAATACAACTTTTTTTTTGCTAATGATTACTAAGGAGAACATTCTTATACATGTACAGTAAGTGATTGAGTGAATTATTTGTTGTATCAGGCCAAACTGACTCTGCTCCTGATTCTTCTGAGGGATTTCAGTAAAAAGACGTGAAATACTAGGACATGAAATGGAAAATTGTAAAGTTTTTGTGACTTATTTGGTGTCCGGTTGTATTATTGCAATTGGGATAAAACGTTTGATTGGCTCATATACAAAAAAATGTTGTGGATTTGGTTCAAAAGGCAGGAGTGGTAGATGAGATGAGTGAAAGCTGTCAAAAAAGTTCAAACTCCAAATAAGGAAGTTTGGTCATAGAATCTCATTGAGATCTGTAGTGTTAACAGTTCAATGCATTATTGCAATTTTTTAAGTGAAGTGGTAGAGAAGCCTAGAATCAGTAACAACAGGTCATTATCCTTACCGCAAATAAAACAGCAAATGAACAAAAGGCTTTTGTCCTGTTATATTTTCTCTGTTTGTGGAATTTTGCACAGTTTTGATTACTTGATTACATGTTATTACATGTTACTGTTATTGCTATTGTGTAACTGTCTATTGCCTTATCTTCTGTCCTATTTATATACTGCACCTGAGTGACTAATGAGAAACACTTTTCATTATACTATGTACCTGTGTAAGTTTAATGACAATAACGTTGAATTGAATTGAATTGAAAAGGTGTTTAGTTAAGCAATGCAGTGAAAAAAATGTAGTCTTTTCTACCCTCAAGGGCAAACAGAATATTTGCATTTTATCTATGCAAATTAAAATTGGCTAAATTTGGTCTATTGAGCTTATCTGTTTCTTCTGGAAATTATTCTGCTTTCTTAGAGTAAACAATCAGGATTATGGTTTCAAAATATTTACAGTTCAGAAATGTAATCTTTGCTGTAGTGCTGTTCATGTGTTGGAAAATGTGTTAATTCTGTAAATATACAGAAAAGTGGCAGACAAAAAAATTATATTGCTTGCTAGTGCAGCAGTATGTTAAACAGTGTATCTTGAAAAATATTATTAAAAGTAGTTAGTGGAATACAGTTGCATGAAAGAAAGAAAACAACCACCATGCTGTTTTAAATGTATTTCAGATAACTGTGTAACTGTGCTGTTTTCTTAAAGAAACAAAAGAGTTGTTAAACTGAAAAAATAGACTTTGTGTAAAGTACATATATTAATTTAATTTAAAAGACCAGATGGGCAACTGATACTATACAGTATATTCTTTGTGGTATTCAGTGACTCATCTTTAAAATGAATCAGCTCTTGAAAATTAGATTCAAAATAACCAATTTGCATAAAAGTCTACACCCTGGTGTTAATTTGCAGTTAACAAGCATGTGTTAACAAGCAGAACAAAAACATTAGTACTGAAACTTGTTACTGAATGTAGCAGTATCTAATTAAAGTAAGACACAAAAGATTGTGTTTTGAGATCTTTTTTATTCCTTGTGATAAGAAAGAGTCTGGTTTGTACACAAGCTAACTGTACATGTATAAGGAATATTTGTTCTTTTTAAAAGGCTGCTTAGATTTAGATTTTAGGCTTGGAATGTAGATTACTTAGATCCAGCCATTCAGAATGAACGATGAATAATGCAGCACAATACATTCCACATACCATATTGCACCTTGCTTTTTTAGAATATTCTTGTTGCAGAACTCTACTACTTGTTAAACCACCAGGAGGGACCGTGAATGCTTAAAGTGACATATGGAAGCATTTGCGAAGACACCTGATAACGCCTGTTTTCAAAACACTGTTTACTTTATAACTTTATTAATTGTATACTCTATATTACAGTATGTTAAATATTAAATTAATATTTTAAAAAAGAAAGTAGGGCTGTCTGCAAAACCAAATTACTCAGCTGGCTATATAAAAAATAGTTGTGAACACGATGTGCTTTTTCACATTTACATTGGCATTAAAATCTTTTTTTTTAATGCTAATTTCAGCAACAAGTAATAAGGAAACAATTTTGCTTTAGATTTTGATACTGTACTTTAGTGTCTTTAAAACTATACTGTATTTACTGTATATACAGTATTTATACACTATTATACTGTATTTACTTATATACAGTATATTTATACAGTATGCTGATCATACAGCAGTTCATTGCATACAATATCTGTGGATATGATTTTATGTGATTCCCGTGTGTGAGACATCGGGAATTGTAGCCTTTGTTTCCTAATTTATTAATGTGGTTGATGTTTTAAAACGTGCGTTTGTGTGAACAGTAAAATAGAACTCTCCCCAAAAACCACCATAATTGGTGTTTCAGCTAATTATATTTTATTAAAGATTTTGACCAGCTGCCGTCATTCGTAGCAGTGTTGATTTTTTAAAAATAAAGGTGATTCTGATCCGTTTATCATTGAATCCTTGAATGTTTAAAGTTTCAACCCTTCTGTCGAGCCACACATTTAAAAAGGCGCTATATATTAACTTTAAGTAGTTTATAAAACTTTTAAGTAGTTTTAGTAACAAATCTATAAAACAATTACCATATTACCAAATGACATATACAGACTTCAGTAGTATTTGAAAATATTTGTAGGTATAAGTGATCAAATTTTGAAGCCAGTATCTCCCATGTTGCATTTTAATTGGAGTGTTTTTACATAAATTCAACAGTCCATCCATTTTCTAACCACTTTATCCAGTACAAACCGGTGACAAAAAATGGGTGCAAGCCAGGATTCATCCTTGACAGGACAGTATCGCTTATTGTGGGAGGAAAGCCATGTGTACATGGAGAGAACATGCAAGCTCCACACCGATTACACCCTGGGAATTTAACTCAAGAGCAGCTCTATAAAGTCCCCCCCCCGCACTACAAACAGCATAAACAATGACTCCCATCACATTTAGTTCCCGAGATAACGTCTTATTTTTCAGGATGTGGCATCACTCATTATTATTAAATGTATTACTATATTTTGAATGAAATATTATAATTAGATGCCACTGTTTGATCTTTAAATTGCATATATCACCAGCCCCACAATTTTAAGAAATATTTGAATGTGACAGAGAATACTTCATAAATTAAGAAGCTTAATATTTTGGAAACAACATGATTGTTACAAGAGAGTTAAACTTGACTATACTTGACTTGACTCTTGAAATTTGAAACATTTTGGTTTTGTACAGTTTTATTTTTCGTATTTTTTCCTTGTGGCTTCAGAAGTAATGTTTTTTGTAGTTCATAGTGTAGGGGTTTGTGCCTTTACTGGGACAATTATTAATTGTAGTGGATAACTCAGCAACACAGTTTGTGCACATGAAAAGTGACTGTGGATCCAAGCAAGTCACACTCTTTAGACGGGAAGAAAACTCGGTCCTTCCCGATTCAGCGCTAGTCCTGAATCCTGAGATTCAGCTGTCCACAGTTCCGACCCTAGTTCACTCATTGATCAGGTGAGTGTTCGTGGTGGGTTCACGAGGCTTGCTGCTGGGGTAGCCTCGGGCATCCTTTGGTTATGCGCTGGCAACCTCTGTTCTTGACTCTTGGAACAAAGTAAAGTCCTGGCACTCGGACACACTGGCCGTTACGTGATTGTCCGAGATGAGTCTGAGAATGTCCTGGAGGAGCCCCTTCTGGGCCCTGTGCTGCCTGTTTTATCTGGAGGAACTACAGTCGTTCATTGGTTTAAAGTTCCATGGTCATTCAAGACCCAAGTGGGGTTAAACCAAATGGAATGGGCTCTCTGTATCCAGCACCACTTAGGTGTCTGAATAATTAATGCCTCCAAATTGCTTTCTTACTCTGTCCAGGGAGAGTGGGCTTACGTTACTCTCTCACTTCCTCAGTGTAATATGGGATAGGTCCCCAGTACTACTATGGGGTTAAGAGATCATGAATGTAAAGTAAATATTTCACAGACTGTGATATATGAAATAATACAAACATCATGTTAGATGTAGTAACTTTAAATTCTTTGTAATTAAAACAAAACTTTTAGTCATTTGAATGAATTTGCTGCACTCCATAACTTGCTTTTAGGTAAGGTGCATTAGCAACCAGGAGACGTAGGTACGTCCAGGATGTTGTCCTATGGTGTTCACAGGAATTAGTTACTTACCTAAAGCTGCAGCAGTGACTATTGGGAATCCGTATTGAAGATGTAGAGCAGAGAGTGAAAATAAAAACCCACATTGGTGGTCTGGAGGTGTGTTCATAATATTACTTAATTATTAATATTATTTTAATATTTGACATACTGTGATAAATAAAATTATCAGAAATGTGGAGAAAAAAAAAGTTTGCATGTTATTTTGTTGTGATAGGAAGTCTTTACTATGCCCAAGTGGCAGTTAATTAAAAAGGTTGCTTGGGTTTTGGCTGGAATTGAACCCAGGTCCCTCTCGAGTAGAATCCTACCTCTGAGCCACCAATGCAATGACGATTGGTGTTTGATTTTCTGTTATAACTGATGAAGTAAAAGGAGCATGTGAACACCTTCCCAAAATAACCACAGGAAGTGATTGAGTTACAGATATTTGTGCAGAAAATGTTTATGAAGAAGGTGGAATAATACCTACCTTATTTTTTATTTTTAGATGCCACTATACATGTATTATTGTCCGTTGTTATTCTTAAATTAATATTGTTAATGATGTTCAGAGACCTTATTATACTTCAGTGATTTTTATTTTTAGCTAAGAAAATTTTCGTTTAGTTAATCAACAACATGATTAATGTTGTTTAATAATTATTAATAAGATGAATATTCCCTATTTAGAGGATTTAAAAAAGTACTACGACTTATTTGCAACAATAACAACAGCAAGTATTCACTGAAAATGTTAAAATATTATAGCTCTTAAACTTAAATTTAGAATGAGCACGTCAAAACATTTCTGAAATAATCACAGTAAGGGAAGTGGAATACTGTTGTATATGTTTTTTTTTTATTTTATGCTACCACTACCAGCTGCTGTATGTACATTAGGTATAATAGATTTAAATTAATAATTTAATGTAGTCTAATACTTTCAGAGATGTTATACTTATACTGTTTTTATTTTCAGCTACCAAAAGTTTTCTTTAGTTACATAAGTGGATATAGAGACAGTAGAGAAACATTAAATGAAGCAATTGTTTTATTAACATCTAAGGCACCACAAGTGCCACCTAGCAATCTTCTTTGGTCATACTGTGCCCCAATACTGCAAACATGGTAATAAGAACTGATGTGCGTTCTGAGTGGCTGCATCTGTACAACAGGTATAGATTTCTTGAAATTAGTACTTGAGAATTAAGTAGATGCTTAATGCTTTATGCCTTATTCATGACATTGCAATAAAACAAAAAAAGCATGGTCATAATATTGTATTAAAATTTCACAGAACACCATGTAAATGTTTCTGTAGTGAGTACCAAGCACCGCAGTAATTTTAATGTATTAGGGGAGGCAGCGTAGGAATCACTGGTGCAGTCTAGAAAGAGGTTTTGGAAAGATGAGTGCAATAGGTGGTCAGGGATGGAACAGATTTGATGTCCGCATCTGTCTTCTGTGGTAGAAATAGCTGAATAAAAAGTTAAAAGTAAAGGTCTAGTGGCATTTAAGACATTTTAAGGATTTAAAATATAAGGATTTGTTCATCGTAAAAGCATAGCTGTTAAAATCTACTGTACATAATGCGTTTTTAAATAAATATACTGTAGTAAAGCATTGTATAGAAAGGAATATTCTATTGTTTTACTGTGCAAGGTATAGGAATTCAAGTTTCTTCTCACCTAATCCTACTTTCTTTCTTGTGTAGGTGCTGACTTAAAGGAGAGGGCAAAAATGCATCCCAGTGAAGTTGGACCATTTGTTTCAAAAGCGAGAGCCTTAATGAATGAACTAGGTAAAGTATATTGCAAAAAATCTCAATTATACACTCGGAGATAATTTACAGCATATACCACTTTTGGGTAGCACTGGTAATCCTGCGTAGTGAGTGATATAACTGTGAATTTAACAGTTAAACATCCATTTCGAGGTCATTTAGGTAAATGAGAAGAACAGGCAAGGAGGGTAAATAGTTTTCATGAATCCTATAGTTAAATGATCTTTATACCATCTCAAACTTTGTATTCATGGGTCCCACTATTTTAGATTAGGCATCAGCTATTTCTAACTAATACATATTATATTTTCTTGTTAATTTCCCTAACCTGCAAGTAATATATGTAGTACTGTACTTATTATCTTTACCAAACACCGATATACGACAAGCACATGTCAGATCTAGTTAAGCACTGAATTTCATCCAAGAAGTTCTTGGAGTTCTTTGCCTTTTCGCAGGGCTTCCTGAATTTTGCACTCAAAGGAAAGGGTATTAGTATGGTAAGTTTGCTAAGTTATATTTAAAAAATTGATCTGATTTATACATTGGTTTTAAAATAAGAATAAGGTAATAGTCTCTCATGAAGCCTCCTCAGAGCTGACCTTCTATTAGATAAGAAAATGAGCCTCTGTTACAGTCTGGTCAGTGGCAGCCTGTCAAGTGGCTCTACTAACAGTTTGAAGTGATTATGTATCTTTATTAATTTATACACTTCTGAGTACTCTGCTCTGTTAATGTGGTTTGTACAGCAAGAGAGATTAAAAAGGAAGTGTCTAAATAAAAACCTTTACAACAGCAAAATGAGATCCACTGCTTTTAAATTGATCTGGAATCTGCGTTATTCTCAGAAGCAGTCATTGGTAAAGGAACAAATGGTTTCTGAATATACTGACTTTGAAATAAAATCTTCTCCTTCCCATTTTAGGAAACCAATTCCTAATAGTGACAGGAGCTTGTTTGATTTTACTAGAACTGTCCTCGAACTAAATCTTAGCTCAGTTGCATTTTTATAGACTTTATATTAATGCTTCCTGCTGGAAAACACCTTTTAAAAGAACATTTAAAAAAAGGCAGTTTAAGTAATGGGTTTTCAAAGACAATAGTTGAGATTTCAAAATTATGTAATTGCTGATTATTTTCTCATGTTTCACTGGATTCATATCTTGATATATTTTCTTTCCTGAATAGATACAGCATATTTAGCCTTCCTTTAATCCCAAATAAATCTGGCAATTTATCCTTAAATTATATTTTCTGGTCAGGACTTTTTACAGCACAATCAAAAACATGAATAATTAATAAAAAAAGACATTTGGTGTCATGCTAAACCAAAACATAATTAAAAGAAAATAGTTAATTTGTCTCAATTTAAACCTGATGTCACATTTTTCCTTTACATTCTTATTCAATGTAAAAAATCTTTACAAATGTTAGATGTTAACTTTCATTATGGTTTTCTACTGTAGTGACGTATACCTACATCCTCCACCTCCACAACAACACTAATATTAGGAAGTAAAATTTTAAAGGAAGTGAATCAGATATGTGTAGCAGATACACAGTACTCAGAAAAGAATGCCTAGCTTAAACATTAAATAAGAAAGCGGTAAAAGCAGAAACAAATAAAGCGAATTTTCTTAGAAAACCCCAATGTCCATTTCATGGTTTTCTTTTCTTGCAGTGGTGTTAAGCAAAGTGTACAATTAACATCATTTAGTTTCTGTTTTCTTGGAATCTATTTACAGATATCTTATCTTGTTTATCCATTACAGAAATATATTCACGTCATATGTCATATGCTGGCTGATTTAAAAAAAATAATGACAAAATACCCTTTTTGTGTGTAATTTGTCAAATGAGGTTAGTTTTATCTGTTAGGACTTAGTGAGGTGAAAGTCAGATATGTTTAAATGTTAAACCATCAAATCTAGAAGGGGTGTATTTTTTACCACACTGATGGAAAAAAGAAATGCAACACCTCCTCCTACGCACCCTGGCCCTCTGGTCTGCGTGGAACAGGCTGAAGAGTGACTCATCTGTGAAGAGGACCTGATGCCACTACTGACGAGTCCATCGCAGCCTCTGTCTGGCCCAAGCCAGTCGGGTGTGATATCTAGGAGGTGTGAGCAGAGGGCCTCTGACAGGTCACCTTGCTCTAAGGCCAGCAACATGGAGCCTCACTGTCCTGTGACTGATGCGGGCATTGTTTCTGCCGGCAGTTTCAGCAGCAGTAGGGGTGGCAGATCTGAAACAATCTCTCAGATGGACCTGTTTGATGTGTTGGTCCTGCTTTGGTGTGGTCACTCGAGGGCGACCGGATCTTGGGCGGTAATTTGTCCTGCTGGTCTGCTGAAACCTTCTCTGCAGGCAGGACACAGTGGAGTGGCTTACTCCATAGTGTCTGGCAATGCTGGCACATGACATGCCTGCCTGCTGCATGCCAATGGTCCTCTCCTTTGCTTCTGGCAACATTTGAGGCATTATGGAATGCACAGAAAAGTGATGTGTGGCCTTTTTCTTGCAGGGACCTAAGCTTTGAATTAAGGCCTTTTTAAAGGTGACCTGATCAGGCATTGTTCCGCCTGGACCTCATTGGGTAAAAGTGCACCTAACAAGCTTTCATGTTGTTGGAAATTGCAATGCCTCACTGCACAAGCTGTATTGCTGGTCAGAGGGCTTAAAACAAATTGACAACTTTTTGTGAAAGTACATAAGCTATAACTATAGTATTCTGATTCCATAAAATGTTGTTTCTTTTTTCCCCATAAGTGTATAATAATATAGTTTTCACATTTTAAAGGTAAGTATTTTGTTTAATATTTCCGTGCTTTTTTCACATTATTTTCAAGTCAGTGCTTGATTCTTTCAGAAAGAGAAAGTCTGTTTGCCTCTGAATTGACAGGCACCCACTTACTGTACATTTATGAATTGTTTAGAAATGCTCTCCAGAATGTAGATTTTTTTTTTAAATACTCAAATTATATAAATTCATTTGGAGATTCTGACAAGTCAGTAAAGCCAGCAGCCATATCACCCTGCAACTCAAAACTTAGAGAAGCCAGTAGGGGTTGCTCTCCCTGCGTTCTGTGTGGGTCCTGAACAGTGACAGGGACGTTATACTGTAAAGAGGTGAATTCCTTCAGATGAGACAAAACCGAGGTCCTGACTCAATGTGGTCATTAAAAATCCCAGAGCGTTTCTTGAAAAGAGCTGGGGTGTTACTCCAGTATCCTGGCCAAATTTCCCATAGGCCTTTACCAACCATTGCCTCCTGATAATCCCCATCTATGAATTGGCTTCATCAGTCTGTTCTCCTCCCCACTGATAGCTGATGTGCGGTGAGCTTTCTGGCGCACTATGGCTGTCGTCGCATCATCCAGGTGGGGCTTGGTGGTGGTGGAGGGAGGAGAGTCCTCATCTGTAAAGCGGTTTAAGTGGAATATGCAGAAGAGTGCTTTATAGGTGTAAGGGATTTAATTAATTAAAGATATTTAGCTTTATATTGATACTGTAGGTGTATGTGAACTCTTAAAATTTGTATCAAGAGTTTGTAATCATTTCATTTGCATATGAGGGTGTTACTTGTAATCTTAACATTTCCAAACATAAGGATAGACTTTCTGGTCTTTACAATTCGTCATATCCCCGACATATACTCAACATATAAAATATAACCTTGATAAATCTTTTTAAAGTTGATATACTGTGGATTATCTGTTGAATATGAACACATATTCTGTTTGAATGATCAGAGTACATTTTATCCTGTATACAGCCCTGGGCGGGGATCTGTTGTAATTCATTCATGATAACTGCAAATGTTTTACTTATGTAAATTATAACTGACTGGTTTAAAGTACATTATATTTAGGAAGTATATCTAAATATCTTATATTTGGCCAGTTAGCCCTCACATTTAAGCAATTGCTCATACTTTGTTTCGATGTGAAATTTGAATTTACTCTCTTCATTTCCTGGCTTTCAAACATGTTCAAATAAGGCCTGAGAGGACATCCTGTGGCTCTGTGTTGATATTCTGTTTATACTACAGTGTTTGTTTAAAACTGCTAATTATTTTCAGCATTATTGAAACAGCATTTGCAGTAGTACTGCATATTGTTTAGTAGCCATACATAAAATAGCACTAGAAATATGATAGGTTCTGTTCAGTCTTTTTCCATTCAGTTTCTTCCAGCTTTGCTTTCTGTAACAAAGAGTGAGTATTTGATAGCAGATACTGTATTTAGAGATGTTTTGTAGGCTAGGTAATATTCACCTTTGAGGCCACAAGACTTTTAGCTATAGTACCACCTAGACTGTGAATCTAAATATTCTTTTAAAAATGTTGAATTTTACTGTAGTTTTTTTTCAATATTGCATTAAGTAGAATGAAATTACTCACACTGTCTTCTTTATATAACAGTGCACTTGGGTATTTTTATATTTGTGATTTCCTGAACATCTTTGTTACATTTAAAAATCTGCATGTTAACATATGATAGTTTTTCCGATCTGTGCTTTTGTGTTGATCCTGCTGATTAAAAGTTGACATTTTTATTTATATAAAGATTCAAAGTGTTGATATAATATACTGTACATGTACAGCTAAATGGATTAAGTTTCGTACAGTTACTTTTTCCATCAAAATTGCTAACCTTGGCTGGTAATATTTTATAAATAAACTGCTATAGATTAATTTTCTTTGACTATGTATTTAGTCCTACCTTTGATTTTAGAGCATTGTTGTTCTACATGTAATTGACAGACCTTTAATTAAAAATACTGCTGGAATTCTGACTTTGATCTTGGCCTTTTCTAAATCATTGGATCACTCTTTCTTTTCCCATAACATTCACTCTTTGTTCTGTAGTTTTCACTTTGCAGAATGTATCTTAATACCTCTTCATATGTAGCAAACATCACACATTCTGAAAACATTTACTACATAGTCATGCAGAATCTGTAAATGTAGCAAATGTATACATAGGATAGATAACTCTTTGAGTTATGGCATTTGAGTTAAATATTACATAACCTTCGATCAACTGTCACCTTATGGTAGGTTTATTTCTATCAATTTTTTTGCTGTTATAAAAAGTATGTATATTCCTTAATCAATTTCATTTCAACATCTTGGCTATATGAATAATAAACAGGTAAGCAACAGTAGTTACCCAAGTCTTTTTTTAGTCCCATGGAGATGATATAATCCTTTCTAGTGTTAATTTTTTTCTTAAAGGTACATGTTGATCATGTTGATTCAAATATGTAATGTGAGCCATTGATACCTTTTAAAATGGACAACTGCTGCAGGGTAACTGAAATGTGAGACTCAGGCAGGGGTGGTGTGCAAAAGCAGTGAATTTTTTTAAGTAGGCGGGTTTAGTTAAAATCACATACAAATACAGCTATTAGGTACAAAACTAGTGTTCATTTATTTAGTGTAAAAAAGATAAGCAGAACAACCACAACAACAACAACACAAAAACCTAAGCTCCTCTTTGAGCTGATAGCTAGACCTCTATACAGTAGTTCCCTCTTTATACACATATATGGCTTATTACTGCCCTCAAAACAAAAACTCAAAAACACTCTTCCAAAATGGCTAAGCCCCTCTCATAGACTCTTCAGAAAAACTCACATGGCCAAAAGTCAGAGGTTCAAGTATCCAACAGTATCTCCCACTGTCAGTCAGTGCATTCACTGGTGAAATTGCACATCTCAGTTTTCCCTTGTTTTCAGATAACAGATCAGACCAACCTGGAAGCCCTGCTTCTTGTTTTTTAAAAAAATATAACCTAGATAATAGTCTTCTCCCAGCTGGTCAGGTTTTTGAGGGTAGCAACTCATTCCCCGCATCATGCTGGAGAATGTGGTTCAGACAAAGATCTCCATCTTGTCTCATTGTAGCACACTCTTAAAATTGTTACAGGGCTTTTGAAGAACAGGTTAAACAGTTTACCACATAGGCAAGAAGGTATGCATACAAGTTCCCATTAGTGACTGTGAATTATATTTATGTTTTTTTTTCCATTATCGTGACAAAGTTTTTTATAGTCACTGGTATAAAGCTAATAACTTTAAAAATTATTATAATGTTTTTGGGATTTAAAATATAGATTTCTGTAAATAAGTGTGTAGCATCAAATGCCCTTGTCCAAGAAAACAGAAATTGAAAAATCATTCCTTTGTTCTTAATGACTTAATCTTAAATGTTCTTAATCTGTATACACTTTAAGTGTAAAATGGTGACTCGAAATTTACCAATCTATTTTCTGCATCCTGACTTTATTTAGGCTTAACTCTTACTTCCTGTTATATGTACTGTAGTGAGGTTCTTATGCAACACCCTCAATTAAACAACTCTTCTTCTGTAATTTTTTTATTACTGAAACTACACTTGCCTCTTACTAAAATACTTCAGTATATAAAAGATTGCTAATAGCATTAACAATTGTTAGCCCTTTTCCTATAAATATTTTTTGTGTCATCCATATGTGGTATATAAGTAGAATAAAACCTTTTAATTTAAGTGAATAATAGTATGTATATTATCAATATTAAGTAACTAATAGTATAATAATACTAATATATATATATATCACTGATTAATATTAGTATAGAATATTAATGAATAGTCACCTGTAGAGCACTGGTTCCCAGCTTCTGTCCTGGTTCTAGAGGAGCACTGTGCCTGCTGATTTTCATTCCATCTGAGCTCTAACGCTGGTGCTAAATGATGACCTCATCCATGTTTTCTTGTTTAGATTGGACTTTGACTATGACTTCTTTGGTTAGTCCTGAGTGTCAAACAATGTTACCGATGCTCTTTCCTACAACTTCACCATACAGAACTTTGAGCAGTCTTTCCTCAACTTACCTGCATTTTTCTCTTGACTAAACAAGTTGACTAAATGGTGCTGAGAAAAATACCTAATTTGTGAATTACAATTTCTATGATACCCTTGTTTTATAAAAACTGGTCTTTTTCAATTAACTAAAAATGGTTATTTTTACAAATTCAATTTTTTAGATGAAGTGGTATATGAAGTAAAAATAATATAAATTAGTGGATGTGAAATAAATGAACCCCTTTTTTATTTAGAACAGTTAAGGGTAAAATTAGAAGCTGGTTGAATAATCAGGTAACAAATAAACAAAGACTTGGACCAACCATGTCCCATATGAAGTAAACTTTTTGAATTCACTGTACAGGTTAGTGAAATGTGTTATTCCATGGTCTGAAGATCACATTCCAAAGTAATTTCAGGGGATTCAGAAAAAGAGTTGTTCATGCTCCTCAGGCTGGAGAGGTTAATAAACCATTTATAAATATTTGAGTATTCAGATAGCCTCCAAATGAAAAATATTCAAGACCACAGTGACTGTGCCCCTGACGAGTCATCCTGTCAAGATCTCCCCAAGAGCAGCCCTGAAGATAATCCAGGAAGTCACAAAGAACCCCAAACATCTTGCAGACCTCTGTTGCTTTGGTCAGTCTTCATACCTCATCCATCAGAAGAAGACTCAATGGTACAGGGGAAAATGTTTTCACTCAGAATAACAATGCTATCCATCTCGTGTGCCAAAGAGCAGCTGCAGTAGACAAATCACAAGGCTGGAAGAATCTTCTCTGAACAGATGGAGTCAAAAGTTTAAATCTTTGGCAACAATAAAAAATATTTTGTGTGGCAAAAACCAAGCACTCCCTTTCAACAGAAAAACCTCATCCTGACTGTCAAGCATGGTTGTGGGAATATCATGGTTTGGGGCTGCTTTACAGCCTTAGGATCTGGGTGGCTTGCAATCATTGATGGGAACCATGAAATTGATATCATATCTGCGGATTTTGAAGGAGAATGTCAGGCTATCCATTTCTCAGCTGAAACTGAGCCAAAAGTGGATCATGCAGCCGGAATGATTCTTAACATGCAAGCAGATCTACAATAGAATGTCTGAAGATTACATTTTGTTAGGGTATGTCTTATGTACTGCAGTTTTTTTCCCACAAAAAACTTTCCACAATTTGCAATAGGATTTAAGTCAGGACTTTGACTGGACAGCTCAGGGCCATTCACTTTCTTTCTTCAGAGACTTTAGTAGTTTTATACCCTTCTCCTGATCTGTGCTTACTTTGACCGTCTGTGAAAGCTCCTTTAGACTTCCCAGTTGAGTGTTTGCTTGAAATTCAGTATCTGACCAAGGAAGCTCATAGAGTTTTTTTTGAAATTATAAGAACATTTATTAAAATATATTTTTTATTTTGAATATATGGAGAAGGTTGTGTGTGTACAACAGATATTAATTGCTACAGTACTTCAAAGTGTAACTATCATTTCCAAATTCTACCTTTTAATGCACCTTTGATTTCCAAACAAATTTTCCAATATACCTCAAAATGCAGTTCGAATGTGATTAAGAAGTCAGGTGGAGCAAACATCTTTAGACACAATGCTTCTTCAGGACCGGAGCTGGGAAAGATTGTTGTAGAGATTGTTAATATGATTATCATGGCAATAAATGAAGTATACTGCATTTGAATTTTGTCAAACTACCAGTTTTACTTTAGAATTTTCTTTTTACCTTGTTTTCCATTAAGGTTGAGGGGAAAATGGCTTTAAGTTACAGAAATGATAAAATATCCTCTAAAAAATAAAGATATAGATATAATTTTTATAAGCACCCAAATACTTTTTAGCTTTCAACTTGGAATCAACAGTTATTTTTTCTGCATGTATGATATTGGAAGTTATTACTTGTTCATATGCTCGATTAGTTATGACCCCATCAGCAGTACAGGAGAAGCAAGGTCTGTGGAAAAAGAACTGCTTTGCTCCGGTACTCACTGTAGTGTTACTGGTGGTACTGCTGTGCAGACACCTGAGGATATCAATGTTTATTTCACACCACCTCAGTTGTATAGTCCATGGGCAATTGTGCATTGCTTCTTGGGGAGTCCTTAATACAATTAGGTGGATAGTTCAGAGCTCAGCTTGACTGACCAACTTTTTTTTTTTGTTTTGCTTGCTGGGCTATTCATTAACCTTAGCTCCATGATACCTTTTTATTATCTTGTACATTTTAATGTTTTTATTTGACTGCTTCAGTAGTTAGCAGTGGAGATTGCTGATCAGTTCTTTAGAGATCTTAAAACCCCATGGTTCTAGATTAGTAATTCTAATACATTAAGTATGGTAATAGACTTGTTAAAAACATTAAAATGTTTTTTGTAATGTCAGTTTGAACACCAGATTTGCCAGTTTTCATGCAATTCTTTTCTTTGTTCTTATATGCTCACTAATTCAGACTTGCTATGTTACATTTTTGACATGTTTGAATAAGTACAATGCAACCACAGGCAGAAATGTGCTGGGGTTTATTTTCAGAATGTGGTTTCAGAAAAAATGAGGAGCAAAAACCTTTACCTCTATACCATTCAATATAAAACATTTATCTACTAGACAGTAGGCATTTACCGCATATGAGGTATTTGTTATATCTGTGTTAAATCTAAAAAAGTTTGGGCTTCATGGAGTTTTATCTTTTCAGTGCTGTATGATCACAAGGGCTCTGACTCTTGTTGTTGACATTGCTCGACTGGTTACCTAGCAGGGCTCCTGGTCTTTATTGACTCATCTTTTCCTGAAAGAGAAACCACAGTGTGAGTTTAGAATTTTGAAGCTATAGCGTTACAGAATTAGAAATGGTTGGCAGTTATAGAGTATGTGTGATATTTTTAAGAAGTGATTCATCCTGGTTTACCATTGTTCACTCAGGCTTCTTTTTCCAATTAATATTTTGACAAAGCAGCTCAAATTACCTCTATTAAGAGTAGGTAGCATGGGTGGCACTAATGCGCAGTGGTTAGTTTCGCTTCCTTGCAGTGCTGGTTCAGTTCTAGACGTGGGGTGCTGTGTGTGTGGGGTTTGTTTGTTCTTACCTGTTCTTTTATTTGTTGTGGGAGGTCATTCCACAATTTAAGGGATTTGTAACCAACGGCTTTGCTGTCGATAGTTGTTTCGGAGGTTCTTGGGACTACTCGGTAACCACTGTCCTCAGACTGAAGTGCATTGTTTGGAAGGAATGGAATGTATTGTGTCAGTAGTTTGCATAAACATGGGAAAGCTACACCTTTTAGTGCTTCGTGGATCCGAAAGAATGCAGTAGGGTCTCAACATCTGCAAATTTAACATTCACATATTCGCTTATTCGTGATTCAGTCTGGCCAATGAAGCCTTGAATGGAAAAAAAAGCAAGTCAAAAGTTACTACCAAGAGCCAAAGGTTGTTAAGCCCAACTTTTAAATTAACTACACAACAGACTAGCCTCGTGAGATGAATCTAGCGAGTAAGCGAACCTTTCATTGTGCCCTGCTCTAGTACAGAGCAGGTGAAATCAAGTTCAAGTTCAAGTTTGTCATTCCATCCATATACAAGTATACAGAGGAGCGAGACATCGTTCTCCAGGTCTACGGTGCGAATACAGACAAGGCACTGACAAGACAATGCTATAGACCAGGGGTGTCCAACCATTTTTAATGCAAGATCTACTTTTTCATTTGCTAGTCTAGCTTGATCTACCAGTGTGAATTTGAAGCTCTGATATAGGAAAAACAGACTTTGGGCAAATCAGTACAATAACAATACCCATCACTAAAATGTCAGCAAACAAAAGCAAGTGACTCATGTTACAGTGAACAAGTTCTGTTATGTTCCCAATTTTATAAAAAAGAATATCCTACTTTAATGTGAGCATTGGCACTGAGAAGCTTACTTGAAAACACTTGTTTTTTTTAACGTGTTGATACTGCTGATCATGTCGATTGACAATTTTATTTTGTCTGCAATTTGACATTCAGCAGTTCAGTCGAGTCTGTGAGGAATGCTAAATCCAGATGCCACTGGTCATCCTCTAACTGGGTATATTCACCATGTTTAGACGACTTAAGAAACTCTTTGATTTTTGGCAACAGCAGTCTGAACTTCGCCAAAAATGTTTGTTTTTGAAATCTCCAACCAGCAAGTCAGCTGCCTCAGCAAAAGTGTTTTTTATTACTTCTCGATTTCTGAATGACTTTTTGTGTCTATCCAGGACGTGGATCACATGGAACGATGCGATTATATTTGCTTTCCTCTTGTATTAGGCCTTGTAAAAACCGACTATTGTTAGTTGAGATTTTAATTTTTCCAGTTTTCTTTTCCGTAACTTTTAGCGGGAAAGTCTACATCATACATTTTGTGTGCAGTTATGAAATGCTGGTCTGTATTTCCCTTTTTCGCATAGATGCTATCATTGCAGGTTTAAATGTGAAAGTACAAAAAAAAATCATGCTCCCATTCCTTGTGGTAATGGTAAGGTTTCGGTCTTTTTGCTTAATCATTTTCGCTCAAACACTACAACTATCAAATCAAACTTTTGGCAAATTTGCCACAGCCAGTTTGTCCACTATGCACTGTAGCGAATGTGAGGTTCGTGCGGCAGTAACCAAGAGAGCGTTCTTGGGTAGCACACGCAACACTCTTTATTTACAGAGCTCCGATTGCCTTTTTTCCCAGTGTCAGCCAGCACTCAGGGAAGAGACTTTTACAACCCAACACACAGGTTAAACACACAGAAGGTCAGTAAAATGTATGGCATTACATGCATAGATCTGAATGAAGTTTTAGGGTATCAAAAAAAGTGAATAGTCAAATAGCCCATTTATTTTTTGCCAAACATTCTTGTGGATCAACTGGTTGGACACCGCTGCTATAGACAATGGAGACATAGACATTTCTGACAGGGTACATAAAGTGCAATGTGCATAGTGTAATTTACTTTACATGATTGTGCAAAGAATACATCAGACACTATGCCTGACATAAGGCAAAAAAAATTCCAGATTTGGAGTAGGTGCAGTAGGTACCAGGAGCTTGTTGAGGAGCCTGACAGCGTGTGGGGAAAAAAGCTGTTACAGAGCTGTTACGGACTCTGGTGGAGCTGGCCCGTATACTATGATACCTGTTATACCAGATGGTAGGAGGGCAAAGAGGTTGCAGGAGGGGTGGGAGAGATCGTCCACAATACTGGAGGCTTTGTGTGAGCAGCATTTGTAGTATATGTTCTGAATGGATGGAAGGGAGGCTCTAATGATATTTCCTGCTGTGTTGACAAATCATTGCAGGGACTTGAGTTCTGAGGCCTTACAATTCCCAAACCAAACAATGATGCAGTTTGTCAAGATGCTCTCTCTATAGAATGTGGATAGTATGGGGGGGGGGAGTTTGTCCTTCTCAGTTGCCGCAGGAATTGGAGACGTTGTTGTGCTTTTTTAGCTAGGGAGGTGGTGTTGATGGTCCAAGTGAGGTCATCTGTGATATGCACACCAAGAAACGTAGTACTTCTACTGTAGCTGTCTCCACAGGGGAGCCGTGGAGTGGGGAGTGATCAGCGAGGGCCCTCCTGAAGTCAGTTATCTTTTTTGTCTTATCTACATTTAGAGACAGATTGTTGTTTAAGCACCAGTCCGCTAATTGCTCCACCTCCTCTCTGTATGGTGTCTCATCATTGTTACTGATGAGGCCCACCACTGTCGTGTCATCAGCCAAACTTGATGATGCAGTTTGAACTGTGCTTAGTAGTGCAGTCATGAGTCATCAGTGTCAACAGGAGTGGACTGAGTACACACCCCTGGGGGGTTCCTGTGTTCAGTATGGTGGTACTAGACATGTTGATTCCAATCCGGACTGTCTGAGGTCTCTCGGTCAGAAAGTCCAGAATCCAGTTGCAGAGGGAGGCATTGAGATTCAGCAAGCTCAGTTTTTCTATGAGTTTCTGGGGGATGATTGTGTTGAATGTTGCTTGTTTTGTTGATCAATATTATTTTAATTAATTTGAAACCAATGCATTAATACTTTAAATATCATACAAGGAAGGAATGTCTTTTAACCATACATACTATATACTATTAAATTCTGTGAGGGTATAGGGGTGGACTTGGTTACATGAGAATTTGTTCGCAGTGGGTCTCCACACTGACCCACTGTGAATGTAGAGACCCTACTGTGCTTTACGGTTTGTCCTGTGGCCTATGTAAAGATGTTAAAATTATTTTAAAAGGATTTTTGTTTAAAAGATGCGTTTCAGAAGTTTGAACAAGCTGACGTCACGATATGCTGTTATATCAGATGGTAACGCATTCCACAGGAGTCGAATCTGTATGTAACAAATGTGTGTAGCTGTTTTTATTGCGTTCTGTGTAGAATACTTGAATAACTTCTAAGATGGAAAAAAGTTATCCTAGACAAGTTTTTACATGTTCATAAAGCAAGAGTTCTTGGTCAAACAGTACATCTAAATTATCAATGAAGGCAGCGTGGCTAAGGCTATAGTCATTTAGATACAGTAGTTTATGGCTGTGGAGTCATGGGTTTTCATAGTCAAATGCTATGAAAGTCAAATTGTTTCCTGATGATGGCCCTATGCTGACCTTAATACCATATGGGGAAAATAGGAAGTAACAATCTGTAGTAATATTTTAAATGAAAATGAATGCTATTATTCAATTTGCAAACAAATTAAACCAGTGTTCTGATATTATAGCTTATTCTGTATAAGACTGTGGACTGAGTTTTCTTTTGTTATTTAATATTTCTTTTTATTTTGAGAAAAAACTCTCATATACAGGCATTTCTCATGACAAATCTACACACAACGTAAATCTGTAACTTTCCTGATGGAAACTCATTTACTAAAGCATAACTCATGAGGCACTTCTACATAAACATGTTAACTCTTTGTTTACCAAGTTATGTCTTCACTACACAGACTGATGCAGTTCAGTTTAGATGGATCTGTGAGATGAAGAAGTACAGTGGGTGCCCGCATTTATGCTCCTACTGCACAACCAACAAATAGGCGATTTTGGTCCATGAATGTAGATAAAGTAGTTACTAATAATTTTATGCTAATAGGCAAAAAATTGCAGTTGTAGAACTTGCTAATACTGAGTTTTTAAATACTGTATACTGAAAACAGTGTAGGTCCCAGCATAGAGCCTTGTGGAACTCCAAATGTATCTTGTCATAAATACGTCTGAGTGTACTATGATCTGTTTGTTAGGTATGATTATACTCAGTAGAGGACACAGTTATAGAGGAGGACTAAGGTTTCTGAACAATTAATAAGTAACTAATGGTTGATGGTGTCAAGAGCTACACTTATATCCAGAAGGATAAAAAGAGTGATGTTGCTGGTTCCTAAGGACATAAGCACATCATTCACTATGCTAATTAAAGCTGTTTTGGTGTTGATGAACTGGGTGACAACGACTGCATTTCTAAAATAAATATTTTATAAAAATAAACTACAGTATGTATGTTTTTCTCAATAATTTTCAATAAAAATGGGAGATCAGAGGTAGACCCGTGATTTATTTTTTAGTTCAGATTTGGTTTCTTGAAAAATGGCAACATTAAGTGTAGCTGCAAAAGTGCCAGAAAGCATAAAAGTGTAAATTATATTTAATATGGATTAGGCATGTGTATGAAGCAAGTCTTTTAATACACTAATTGGCTCAGGATCTTAACTATGACATGTTTTGTCGGTTAATGCAACTAATTCCTGATGACTGTGTGGAAGGTTTCAAAGATAGCCTTATTGCTACAAGGCACTTAGGGACAAGGTAGCATTTCTCATACTGGGTACAGTACTGTTTGATTTCTAATGCTAGCATTATTTTCCTTTAAAAAAACTTAAGTAATTGTTTCTAATATTAGAAGGTAGTTATAGTTATAAAAGCGGAGATTATTGTTTTTCAAATCTAACAGGTTTGAGTAATAGGCCGAGGAAGCTGAAAATAACACTTCATGATACTATCACTCCAAGCAATTTTTAAGACTTGCAACTTGGTTGTAAAATTATAAAATGGTTACTCTCCATTTTCTTTCTATGACTTTCTAATGTGGCATTATCTAACGTCTATGTGATAACAATTTTGTTAACAGAGGTGCTTGAGAAAAGAGCAGTTAATGTGGTCTTAAATATTTTACTCTATTACAATTACTGAATGCAATATTAACCTTTCTAAAGCTGTCTTCATACAATGTTCTGGAAAAAAAATTACATTGACTATCATTACCTACTTGGAGAGTAGTACAGTCAAATAAAATGGTAGATAAGTGAAATATGATTAACTGCTGCTAGACTAACTTGTAAAAATACATTTCATGTGGGTGAAATACAAAGTAGAAAATAGTTTGTAAAGCTGATAGTATGTATCTTACCAGGTTGCTATAGATTTACTGCTTTATATCGATAAACTGTAAACAAGATATAGAACGTTTACTGCTTTATTACAATGCTGCAGTTAGAGCATTTTGTCCATAACATACATTAGGCCATTGCTAATTTCACTGTGTCAATTCCCTGTGAAATCATTCTTTAAGAGGAATTTTTAACTTTGATTTTAAAGCCTTGCGTTTTTTAAATGTCTCTCCATTTCTCTGAGTTCTGTTTCTAGATGCCACACATCCCTCCCTAAAATCTGGTAAACCTGGCCATCTCCATCATTCAACACAAAATACTAGGAGCTTACCCCAGGGATGGTTGAGCTAAAATGAAACGTCTCTCTTTAAACAGTTCTATTTACATTATTTTTAAATTGTACTTGTTTCTTTTCCTTTGCTTTTAGCATAATTTATTGCATTTTTGTGTTTTATATGTGATAAAATGTCTGTGATGTTTTTTTATGTCTGCAAGTGTTAAGGTTGAATTGTGCTTTCTAGAATAAATGGCAGATGTTAATGACAACACTGATTTTGCTGTGTTGTCAGAAGGCTGTAATCCAGCATTGCATATACATGTTGCCTGGGAGAAACTATATCCCCTGTGAGACATGCTACAATACCTTTTCTTTTGGAGGTGTGGAGTTGTGTGATTAAGTCTACTTAAAGCCCAGAGACTGAATTGCTTTATAATTTTATATGCGCTGCAGCTTGTCAGCATAATTTGTGTAAAATTACATGCTGTGAAGTCAGTTGTGGTCTAGCTGTTAGGTAATTGATAGTACATTTCATATCATGAAGGTTTCTACTGTGACAATGTGATAAATATTTTGTTCTACATATACTTTTTAGCACAGTAAGGTCTTGGGCTGAGAGCGTTAATAGCCATGGCACTCCATGGATACATCATGAACCGTCTTCAGGGTCTTCTGCTGCTCAGCATATCATAATCTGGTTGTACAAACAGACATAATTTATTCACCGCTAATTTGAAATGTACATAGCAGTGCAAACTCATTGTCATGCTATAGCTCTAGTTCATGCTACACAGATTTAATACCACTAAAATGATTCTTGACATTAGGTTTTGATATTGTATGTTTGGAATTGCACTTTCTATGTGTTTTACATGTGATAGAATGTCTGTTGTGAAACAATTATTTTATTTTGTGAATATATTGATTAAACAATTATAAAGTAGATATTTGTCATACACTGTAGTAAATGATGCAGAGTTGTGGCATGGTAAAATAAAGGCAAAAGTAATTTAGCCAATACCTTTTTTTAACATTTCTTGATAACTTTTCTGTATCTGATCTTGTTAGGGCCCATTTGTTATTGTAAAGTATATTATATTATCTGTTTAACTGTATGAAAATATCGAGCTAATTGTGGATGTTTCTAGGCATTTTTAACTAACATTTTTTTCTCCTTAGTATGTGTAGGTGGTTGGTGATATATATTGCATTTAAGTGAAGTATTAGAAAACATAAAAAATAACATTTTAATTGCATTTGCAAGATTCATCTCGAAAATAAATGTGGTATTGGATTAAAAAAATTAAAGGAAAAATAACATTTTACTAAAACTTTAATGTAAAAAACTCCAAAAAGTAAAAAGAGGAGTGGTATTCATACTTTGAGATTTAGATCTTTACTTGAGTGTTGAAATGTACCTTAAACAAATCTGTGGTTTATGTTCTGTACTCGTTTCCAGATCAGGTGGACCTACGGTGATTGCTGGGAAGATTCTCAGGCAACATTAATTATTATTAAACTGTAATAATTGCTTACACTTATATAGTGCTTTTCTGGACACTCCACTCAAAGCACTTTTTACAGGTAATGGGGACATAAGTTTGATAATTGTACATTTTTCCCCTTTAAATGTTACTAGACTGGTGCTATACACAGCACATAAAAGCCTTTCATGTAGATTTGCTCTTTTGTATTTCTAAGTGAAAAGAAGTTAACACAATCTCTGCAGCGAAAAACTTAAACTTGACATATTTCTGCACATTTTGATGCATAGTTACTCTTTATTTGCTGAATTTAACAGATTGAAAAAATAAAACTGTAAATGTGGCATGTGCAAACGTTTTGGCACCCTATCAGTCAATACTTAGTAACATCGCCTTTGGCAGAAATCACATGTTTCTTGTAGCCAGCTAACAGTCTTTCTGCATTAGGAGTTTTTTACTAATATGGGGATATGGGGGGATTTGCTTTGCATTCCTGACCAGTCTATGAGCAGTTCTTTGGGAGGTTTTTCTTGGTCTTCCAGAACGTTTGTATACAACTGTACATCTAGGACCAGGGCAGTTGAAAACCACTGGCATAGATGGTATTGATGTTATTTAAATCAAGATGTTGTACCTAGCCAGTTAAGATCAGATTCTTGATGTCTTTTTAAGGTCTATTCTTACTTTTAAATCTATATTTTTTTCTCACTTTTAAATCTGGTTGCTATAGGATCCTTTTTTAGATTTCAGTTTGCAACGAATTGGAATGACTGCGTAGGCAATGTTTTTTTTTGTTATTTTTAATTTAATCTTATACCAACATTACTTGAGAACAACTTGGCAGTTGTTACTTCATTCATTTCTTTTTGTCGGCACATTCATTTCTTTTTCTCGGCACACATCATTGCACTGCATTAACTGGAAAAGAAGGATAGAGGGTAAAGAAGCTTTTCAGACCTGTCCATCCATCAGTACTTTCTTCTTTTGACACATTACAGGCTCCACAAGGACTTACAGAAGTGCTGACTGGAGGATTAGCCTGTCCCTCACAGAAATGTCTGCCAGGTTGCTGGAGCCTGAGAACCAGCCCTATCCTTAGGGGCTTTCTGTCAGTTGTGTACTGCCACTTGGCGATTCCTGGTCACTGTTTGCTTGTGATGTGTCCGGGCTCAAATTTGGAGTTGAGCTTCTTGAGAGCACCTGTTATCTTGCTTATTTTAATCAGTATTTTTCTCTTTATGTTGTTCAGTAATTTTTGTTAGGGTTTTGTATTGTGTTAGATAGCTCTAAACCAAGGGACCTATGGGCCATGACCTAAAAATTGGTCGCCATGTCATTTAGGGCATGTTGTAACATGGAACTCTTGAAATTAAATTTCCTCCTAAACAAGCACATTTTTATGAAAGCCTTTTAATGCCACAGTGAAAAAAATATGATTGAGTTATTAGGAGATAACATTGCATTATTTTTCAACAATTATTACTGAAAAACCTATAAAAATTCAACAAATAATGTTGTGAAAGTTTGATTAAAATAGTAATCAATTAGGAACCAGAATACCATCTTCATAAAATAAAAAAAAACAACTTAACACTCCCTTTTGTGGGAAATCAGTATAAAGGAAAATGTTTAATATGTCTGTTTTAGATGTTAAGTATAACTTTAAATCAAGCATTCCTGGGTTAAACACGTGTAACATTAACATATATTCCTAGAGTGTAATCTGAGAAGGAGGACAAACTGGTGTATCATTTCACATGGTCATAAAATCCCAAGATCAAACCACCCTTATGGTTACAGGTAAATTTAAAGTGGCTTACTTATTAAATTTGAAAATTTTATTTTTTTTTGTGAAACAGACAAGTGAAGTTGGCGTGGACATGGCTCATTTTTCATGGTGCTTTTATCCATAAGTTATCTTGTTAAAACAGTAATTATTGCAATTAATGCAATAAATTAATGGGGCTGAGAAAGTTTTTTCATTATTATCCTTTTCTACATTATTTCACTTTTCTACTTGGGAGAAGCAGGTTTTTCTAGCACTGTCCATCACAAAAATTGATTAAGCCAACTCCAATCAGACCAGGACTCAAGAAGCCTCCTTTAAATTACACAACCATGGTTTGAGACACTTTCAAAGCTTGTGCAAAGTCAAGGTTCACATTAGTATACCATTGCTGTTTTTCTAATATTTGTGCTTTTGCAAGACCATTGAATACTACTAATAAACTGATTATTAATCATTTTTAATAGTATTTTGTATAAGTACCCTGCTCAGAATGAATGAATATAGTTTAATGTGTTAGAGTTTTCTAGAGATGATTAGATTATTTGTAATGCTTTACTGATTGCAGTTTAGAGGACAGCATGCATAAAAGACCCTGCATTTGATTCTTTAGAAAAGCCTTACAAGTTTTTATTTCATTGTGTTTTCCTCTAAACAGGTAATCTTCCAATGCCAACAATTGCAGCAATTGATGGTGCTGCTCTAGGGGGCGGACTGGAAATGGCTCTTGCTTGTGACATCAGAATAGCTGGTAAGAATATTTGCATTGTCCTAGTTATGTTTTGTAGTCATAAGCCTGGTGGTGCTATGGTCTGCTTCTTGATACATTGCATGACATTTCTTTCTGAAGATTTTTCATTTATATGGAAGTGCATTGGTAAATCTCATTGATGAAATTTGATCATTTTACTTGTTTTTTTAATGATGGCTTTTTAGTATGAATGATACTGTAGGTGCAATGTAGAGTACATTTTTGTGTAATTCTATGGCTATCTTTGATCTTATTAAAACAAAAACATTGTTTTCAACCCACTGATTTCAAGTTGCCACAAATATTGCAATGCATTCACTTTAAGTTCAGAGTGTAAGGTCAGCATTCGTTTGCGTATACCTTTGAGGTAAAGCAGTAGTTCTGAAACTTTTTGGACCAAGTATCACCCCCGATCAAACCAACGCATCCAAGTACCACCTACAAGTCATCTTCTCATAGGAACCCCAGAAAATCTCAATGACCAACATGAGTGCTCGTGTGTGCACACACTCACATACACGTATAATACATATTATAATAATAAAATGTATTGGATATAGCGCCTTTAAAGGTGGCTTCTCAAAGCGCTTTACAGAATGACAAAAGGAACAACAACAGTTAAAATAAACAATTAAAAAACACCCTTTCAGTGAGAGGGGTGAGCCTGTTTAGTCGAGCAAAGCAGATGTGAATTCATTGGTCGAGCCTTGATACAATTCACAACAGAGTCTAACAGATTTTAAATCGTCAGGCATTTTCTTGACGGCCAAGGCCTCATGGTGGATGCTGCAGTTCATATCTGGAGCCACCTCTCTAATTCATGCAACTACACCGCTGTTTCGGCTTGTCATCGCTCTAGCACTGTACAAACTCTGACGCATTTTATCCAGTCGATGCCATTCTCTTTGATAAATTCATTCAGAAGCTGAAATATGTGCTCTCCAGTAGTTCCTGTTGGTAGCGGCTTAAAGAACAGAAAGTCCTCAAGGGACTCAAGTGACTGAGTCTTTCGGTGGGGGCAGCAGGTCGAGCTGTTCAGCATCTTTTTCTCCACACATAATACATGTCAGCTCTTCTGCCAATGGTAAAAATTTCTTCACAAGTAGTGTGGGGCTTACCTGCTATAGCAATCCGCAAGCTTGCCTTTTTCCCCGTTTCCATTTCAGGAGTCTGTCTCAGAAGTTAAAAGAAGTTTTTATTTCATGTGCATGGGAGCGTTTCCTGTGCTTACAACATTGTCATTGTTCCAAAATCACGCACATTCTCCTACCTCCCTATTTGCTGGAGATAACTTTTTTAAATACAATTGGTCACTTGCGTTTGTAGCACGCATTCCTATAGAATGGTATAGAATTACATAGTAGCTCGTGTCCACTCAAGTATTAGCGCACGCTGTATCGTAGTTCGTAGGCTGCATATTCAACATGTTGAGTTGAATTAAATGTAGTGACTGACTTGGCCAGCCTAAGATTTTCTGCCTTTACATTGGCTGTAACATTTTCTTCAATACAAAGATGAGCAAAAAGAGGACTGGAACAAAGTTTTATGTAAAGCATGAAACCAAGATAAATTTTACAAAGAGATGGAAAGGTTTCAATTGAGAAAGAAAACAAGTGCAGAAACTTCAAAGACCGCCACCTTATATGTAAAACATGGTCTGAACATAAATGACCCCCTCTGGAACTGTTGACTCCATATCTATGGTCACCTAAAACTACTGGGCTAAATTCAAAATGCTTTGTTATATCAGATGTTTGCATTAATGTACCCCAAAATAAAAAGCATATTATATTTAGCTTTTGTGTTAATTTCGTGATCCCAAATATAAAGTACTTAACTACAGTATGAAGCAAAAACAATAGTCCCAATACTTTGTAAGGGCACTGTTTATATGTTTCTTTGAGAATTATCTGCATTTATTTTGTAATCAAGCTTACTAGCCACTAGATATGAAAATAATCTGTTGATCACGATCAATGCATCTAACTACCTCATGCACAAGATTATACTTATGAATCTGTTAATTATATATGTGTCCTAAGTATATCCTGTGTGCTTTCATATTTATGAATAGATTTGTTTGCAGACTATTTTAATTCCGTTCTGTCTACAAAACTGAGTTACCTGTTTTGTAAAACCATATGCAATAAAAAACGATTCTGAAACTTTATTTGTTAATACAGTACATGTACAAACGTTTATGTACATTGGTATACTGTATGTTCAGTCTTGATGTTTTATATTTTAATAAATTTAGGCCGTTATGAATAAACATTTTCATAGCTGACTCAGGCAAAATGTGCTAAACAGGGTGAAGTCCATTTCTAAAATTATTTTTAATAATTGCTGTCAAATGTTTATCACAGCCTAGTTTCACATACTACAATTTACTGTTATTTCCTGTGCTTCCACTTTTCACAGGGATTTATCTGCTGTGATAATGTGATGTCACTGACTAATTTCTTTAGTTCTTTATATTTTTATCTTTCCATCTGTGTGATTTTGTGTGTGTTTTTAGTAATTTACTTTGATATCTATGATCACGTGAGGTGAACTGTGAGTTGCTGGCATTTCAAAGAGAAAATGTCAGCTAAATTTAAGGCGTAACTGCAAGAAACATGCATACATATGTCAATATGAACTTCAAAGGATGTTTTGCAAATGAACTTTTTTGCAAAATGGAGCTTTTTTATCTTTTTGCAGAAAGTGTCAATATTTATGCTTTTGTTAGAGATGTGGTAAGAAGGCATTACTATTGCTACAGTTGAGTGCTTTCAAATCAGTTTTGCTCTTTGGTAATAGACTGTAATAATGTTTACAATTTTTCTGTGAGGCCATAAAGAAAAGTGGCAGCATAAGCTTATCTGAGAGTGCAAAGTAATTGTAACAGGCAACATCAAAGTGAAACATATGAGGTGCCGTTTAGGCCATTATTTAATGGCCCCCTGGCCCAGCCCTGTGCATGCTGCGTTGACAGAAGAACACTCATCGCAGGGGTCATAGCCGATGACAATAAAGCTATTGCTTCTGGTGTGGCTAAGATGTTATTTATTAATTAAAGCTACGGCTTGGCTTAGTGCTTGTTGCGGTTGAGGTTAATTTCTTTCCTCCATCTTGGAGCACAGCAGAAAATGAGAAAACTTGTTTATACATTTTCTCAGCCAATCACATTGTCCCATTTAGACGGGCCGCCTACATTGGCCGTAATTCGTAAAGGGCAGAGTGGTGGCACTGTGGCTAAGGATCTGCGCCTGTGGCTGGAAGATTGCCGGTTCAAATCCTGCAGCCAGCAGAGGAATCCTACTCCACTGGGCCCCTGAGCAAGGCCCTTAAACCCAAGTGCTCCAGGTGCGCTGTATAAATGGCCGACCCTACGCTCTGACCCCAAGCTTCTCTGTCCCTGTCTGTGTGTCTCATGGAGAGCAAGCTAGGGTATGCAAAAAGACAAATTCCCTAATGCAAGAAATGCAAGAAATTGTATTGTACACATAAAATCCACTCACATTCACTACTTTTTCTCTCAGGTTCACATTGTGAAGGAGTGTTTTATGTGTATGCGTGAGGTAAAACTAGTGAATGTGAGAGTTTTTTGTGTGTATGTGAGAGAGAAGATTTAGAGTGTGAGAGCATTTTATATATTAATGTGAGAGGTAAAATGGAGAGTGTGAGAGCATATTGTGTATATGTGAAAGACATTTTTGTGTGTATGAGAGGTAATTTTTGAATAATGGCCTAAACAGCACCTAAGAAACATGAGGTTGCTCTATTTCAAATCTTCTTGTTCCTATTTTCATGCCATACCTGTCACTAAATACTGTATATCTGTGCTGAAATTGAGCTTGGAGAGGTAGGTCTAAGAGGGTTGTCAGGAACGTGTCAGTCAGTAGTAAATCCAGTACACATGCTGCCTTTTTTTATGTAGCATAATGTTATGCCTCACTCAAGACATTCATAACAGTTTTAAACAGATTGAGAACATCAAGCTTTCAGTTGTTTTTGTGCAGTAGTCCCAAAATATAGGAGAGGGGAATGTCTGTATCTTCCATCTGTTTCGTTATGTTCCGTGTTCTTTTTGATTCTCTGTGCCGTTTGTCCTCTGATATTTGTCATTATATGTTGTGATTAGTAGGAAGTGTACAAGATTGTGCAGGACAAACTTATTGTTCTAATATTTGCTCAAGATATAAAAGTTGCAGACACAGTAAAAAGAATTATAGGATTAAATCTGACAAACGTTTGCTGAGAGTAAGTTCATTAGGAAGTGTTTGAAATTTGTACAGACAGTATGAAAAATGTAAAACAAAAGCCAACATAGAAATATGTAATTTCTTGAATAAATAACCTTTCTACAGTGCTACTTTTTGTTTAGTTGGCTGCTAAAAGAAAGTCTGATTAATTGGGGAGAGTAACATAAAACTGTATTGTATTGTGTTTCATGAACCTACACATTGGATACATTAAAACTTAGCATAATGTTAAAGTTTTGAAATTCAAAAACTGAATTTTAATAAATACAATTATTTATTCTGGAAAAAAATATGAAACAATCTAGTTGTAAATATGCAATAGCCTTGTTATCCAATATTAAATAGTTCGTATAGCAGGAATGCCAAACTCAATTTGCTGTGGTGGGTCAGAATCGATTTAAATGCATTTCAAGCAGGCCACACATTGCATAAATTATCTAAATAGTAGGTTTACCAAGATTATTTATTTGTAGTGTTTTGGATTCATTTTTTTATTTTACAACAGAATACATTCCTTTAAAATGCAATAAGTAATCATTGCATCTTCACTAGATGTCAGTTTTGCAACTTAACTCATTACACTCTAAGTGTGGGATATTGTTTAGCATTAGTACTCTTTTACAATATCCTTACTGTGATTATTATACCCTGGTTAAATAATAAAATAATAAGCCTTTACTCATTAAGATTAGACTACTATAACACCTTCCTTACTGATGTATTTATTAAGATACTAAATCATTTTGATTATGTCCAGATATCCATGTGCTACTCAGCCTCAGCATGCAACTCCTGTGTATTGGCTCCTTGTAAGGTTTCGAGTAGATTTTAAGGTTGTTCTGCTTATACATGAGACACAGGATTGTCCAACCGCAGGTTACCTTAGTTCCTGTCCTTGTATCAAATCTCCCTAGTTCTAGACTGAAGAAATTTTGTTCCTCTAACCTGTCTCTATAAGACAATTGTCTGACACCAGAAATCCTTCTTAGTCCTTTTTTAACCTTTTTTGTGCTGTGGTGACTAAGCATGAACACACTATTCTAAATGAGGTCAGGTCATAACATTGGTAAACTTAAGCATAAAGTTCTTTGATTTATATTCCACACTTTTTGCTGAATATCCAAGCATCGTCTTTACTGTTTTATTCTTTTGCCACATTGTCTTGATGAGAACACAGAGAAAGTTTTGTAAATTCAAATAAATTGATTTTTTCTTAATTCATTTAACATTGTTACGGCACAGTAACGGGCTGAAACCCAGCTGATGAAGCTGTGTTGCAACTGTGGAGGATGTCCTCAGGTTTTTGGCGCTGGTCGGAGATTAAAGAAAATAGCTCGCCAAAAGCAGCCGAAGGTACATTGAGGATAGTCCTGGCTGACTGGGAACACTGCTAGTAGGCGGCTGCAATCTGGTCTGGTAGCCAGTAACGAGAGAGAAGCGCTCAAACATTAGAAGCAGCTTTACAGAGTGGATTTCTACAACGAGAGTTTAGAGAGAGCAGAAGCTCAAAACTTGGTCAGGTGCGCTGACAAATACCGTGGTGCAGTTTTGCGAGCCATTATTCCCTTTGGTAGCTCAATGATGGCGCGGTTCTTTGGTGGTGTCTAAGAAGTAAAGAGAGGACCTTAATTGGATTGATTAATTGGTAGATTGGATGCCAGATTGGTATGCAGGTGGTTTAATTGTAAGGCACCCAACCAAGTTCTCAGACCCATGAGAGGGCTGTGATCACCCGTTAAAATGTCACAGTCTCCCGGGACAACTGAAGACTGGGAGCCTTAATGGGTGCCCACCAGGCACCAGACAAGGCTTTTGGGGACACCAGACTTGAAATCTGTAGATCATCAGCGGCATGTGAAGATCCCAAGCAGGCTCTCGGGTCTGCTTCTCTGGTTCATGCCCCCCTCCTTGAATGCTGTTCTGGATCTGGCAGGAGTCCAGAATTCGCTGTGGCCTAAGTTCTTCAGAGTGGTCCACATGAGGAGTATCCTGAGTTAATGGTTGCCAGTGTGGGTTTTAGTAGGGACACGTGGAACATAGAGGGAACTCTGCACCCCAAGGCCTAAGGCAGTAGGTGCCAGCTTTCCTATGCTCAATTACCTCATATGGGCCAATTTTCATGATGGCAGTTGAAGGCAGAGGTGTTTTATGGAGAGCCAAACCCACTGTGCTGTCCTCAGGGGTGGTTCCTCCCTCAGGTGTTGGTTGGCTGCCTTGTCCTGGTGTTAGGTGGCTCTACAGAGATTTTTCTAGACCTGTGAAAGAATTGACAAAGATATACCAGGAGAATTCGGCTCACAGGAGGATGCAGAGACATGGCACCTCAGGATATGGCTCCAAATCCTGATTGACCTGTTCCTTCTGGCCATCTGCCTCGGGGTGGTAACCTGAGGAGAGATTGATTCAAATTTCCAGTTTCTGACAGAAGGCCCACCTAAATTTAGAGACAAACCGGGGTCCACAGTCAGAAACCAGTTATAAAATCAGCAGAAATGTGTTGCTAGCGTTGGTTTTGGAATGTCCTTCTGGGGTTGTGTGGGAATCCCTGGCCCAACTACAGAGAGGTCAGGTCACCACATAAGCTTCTATATCCATCCTCAAGGATGGCCACCAAGGATGGGCTGTTGCAGGAGAATATGTTGTCGATGTACACCACCATGAAGTCTTCTATTAGATCCCAGAAGATGTCATTCATAGTTTTGCACAGGCTGTAGGGCATTACTAAGTATTAAAAATGAAGGCTATCTTCCACTCATCTCCTTCTCTTATTCAGGTGAGGTTATTAGCCCCTCTCAGGTCAATCTTCATGAAGATCATTGCGTGACTGGCCTTCTCCAAGAGAGATGGGATGAAGGGCAGTGGGTACCAGTTCTACCTTGTGATTTTATTTAGCTCTGTGCAGTCAATACAGGAACGTAGGGATCCATCCTTTCTAGAGACAAATAAGAAGCTGGCCCATGCCGGTGACAGTGAAGGGCAGATGAAGACCATCTTGAGATTTTCTACAATATATTCCTTTATCGTCCTGGCACTCAGGTACTGAGTGGGGGAAAAGGTGACCCCGAGGTGGTGTGATGCCAGGCAAGAGGTCTACAGGACAGTCATTGTCCTGGTTTGATGAGAGTATGTGAGCCTGCTGGTACTAGCTAAACATTCCAGTAATTCTGGTAGGCTGGTAGAAACTGGGGAAGACTGGGACCCAAGACCCGCACTGCCACTGCTTGGAAAAGAATGTCATGGTCTCCCGGATCAAATGAGGACTGGGAAATGCCAGAGTTTGGAAGCGATCCCACAGTTTAGAATCATCCATCTGAAATGTATGGTGTATCATACTTCTGATTCCTGTGTAGATAGCTGGTCTTGTCAATGATAAAATTCATTTGCTAAATTTCTCCTATGTTTGTGTCATTTACAGTGCAATCCGTAAGTATTTGGACAGTGAAACAATTTTTGTAGTTTTGGCTCTGTACTCCAGCACGCTGGATTTGAAAGGAAACAATGACTGTGAGGTTAAAGTGCAGAATATCAGCTTTAATTCGGGGGTATTTACATCTATATTGGGTGAACCATATAGGAATCACAGCCCTTTTTATACATAGCCCTCCCATTTTAGGGGACCAAAAGTAATTGGACACATTAACATAATCTTAAATAGCATTTGGCCTTCGGAATCAGAGAATACATTCAAAACTGGTGACTGACTGCCCCTGAAATACAAGCTGAGCTCAATGCAGCTAGAAGTACAGTGGTTTCAACATTAACTGTTCAGAGTAGGTTGCGTGAAGCTGGCCTCAAAGGTCCAGTTTCTGTGTTTTTTGGCCCAGGCAAGTCTCTTCCTCTTATTCTGCACTCATAACAATGGTTTCTTTGCAGCAATTATTCCTGGTTAGCCAGCTTCACGTGATATTGTATCTTGCAGTCTGTTATTTTAAAAGCAGTGTTGGAATGATATGATAATTTTTTGGGAAGATTTAGCCTCATAAGATGTTGATCCATTTGGTCTTCACTTATATGGGCCTGTTGTCTAGTTAAATATCCCAAAGTCTGTTGCCTGATTATCTTTCCTAATGCTTCAGCTGTCCAAAAACATGTCAACAAATATTCTTTCTCAGCAGCCTGAATGGCTCTCCAAGATTAAGGACAATACAAATAACCAGCCTGCACTTTAATAACTAGACCCAATACCCAGCAATATTTTACATGCCTTTGGATTGCTAAAATAAGAAATTACACACATAAATGTCAACAATAAATAAGATGAGTTTTGATATCAAGAGCTGCCTGAATTAAATTCCCATTGGCTGAACAGTTATAGCAGAACTATGTCTTTGTCTCGCACAGTTCTTAAAATGTCTTGACTCTTCCAGTGATGGAGGAATTCATGGTCATCAGAGTATAACAGTTTTATGGTACAGGGGGCCAGCTGCTAAAGTAATTAAAGTTCTGCTGAGATAGTTATTCTTTGAACAACCAGGTTTGTTATGTTATGTAGTCCCATTGCAAATACTATCATTATGGAAAAAGGCCCCCTATGTATTTCATTGGCACACTACTGTATTTTCCATTATGCATACAGTATATTAAACATTGATGTTACATTACTAGTCTAATGTGATTAGTACATTAGAAATCTTTACTGTTGATGAAGGTCTACAAAGGATTTACTACATTTTATATTTCTATTATTTACTTTTTGATAGCTCTTGCTGATTATTTTAATTGTTGTCTGGGTTCATTTTTTAAATTTAATTGTCAAATTTCATGTCATCCATACTTTACAATTAACACTTTCCAATATTTTTTTTCCCTTTCCTTACAGCCAGTACTGCTAAAATGGGATTAGTTGAGACCAAATTAGCCATCATCCCTGGAGCAGGTAAGATACTCTGTGAAACTAGATGGGGATGGATAGAACATTTTGATGATGCCATTGAAAGAAAAGACAGAATTGTCCCACACTTGCCATTCAGAATGCTTTAATCAGTTGTTTTTGTGTAGGGTGTTTTTCTGTCTGTCTAAGGAATAATGTCAGGGGTTATGATGGCTTTTTGAGATCATGTAGCCACTACATATTATGGTTATGAATTTTAGTTATATTTTACTGTATACTCAGTGCCAGGGAAATGGAACCATCTTAAAACTTATATTTCCACCATATATCAAGTCAAAGTTAGCAACTGTTTTCCTTTACCTATCTTAGATCAACCATGAGCCTAAAAATATCCATGAATATATGCAAAATGTTATTTTCCAAAAATTTGAATTATTGTAAGTATTGGATTCTATGTTTAAAGAGGGAAATTCTAAATTTGTGAATAAGAAGCATGTGCTAATGTCTCCTTTCATCATGCAGTTGAACTTGGCAGTAGATTATTTCACCTAATGAAAAACAGTGACCAAGTGATTAAACCTTGGTATGCCCCTTACTCAATGCTAGCCAGGGCACTCTTAGACTTTTTGGGTGCTGTGTCGTGTGACTTGATGTCCCAAAGTTTGGTGTCAGTCTTTAACATTGCCTATTTAAATAAATGCTGTAAAATAGCATCTTCCACTTTTTATATCGGCAAATATTCTAGGTATTTCAAAGGAATTTTATGTTCTCTTGGTAGAAAATGCATGTCAAAGTTATTATATCTGGCAGAGGTGGCCATCTCTAGTTCTGGAGAGTGCAGCAGGTCTTATAGGTCATAATTTCTCATAATCATGATTTAATAATGACCTGGGGCAAATGTGAGCTTTGAGCAATTTACTAAGTTATTTGGTTAGGAATGGCCAAATGTGGCCCTTATGAACTAGAGGATGTTGGTATTTTCATTTCATATTATTGCTAAACTATCATGAAACTAAACATATCACCAGCCTAAGTACTCAAAAATGGATGATTTAGGGGTCCCCCAAAACACCTTCTGGATTGTAGCTTTCCAGTACCTGAGTTGTACATCCCTGATATATAGGAACTCTATAACTATGGATACACAGATACAGTGCTATTGAAAAAAAATCTAATATTTAGGGGCGTGGATGAAATAGTTTTATTTGTGTTTGTACTATAGTGTTGCAGTTTACAGGCAGTGACTTTAGAGTTACCTTGAGGTATTTTTCCAAGAAAAAGCATCTTCCTGTCAAAGTATTAAAGAATTGGCATGCAAAGTATTAACATTAATGTTTTAGTCCTTTGAAATCACAGTGATAGTGCAGTGCTATCGATTCATTGTTTGGAGAGCTCTGCTAGTAATGTTTACATTTTTATACTGCATGTGAACAAGCTGAAACATTTTGAATCTGAAGCTACATACTGGCATCTGATTATATTTTCTGTCATAACACCTTTCAAGGTCTTGGTTTGCATGGAAGTGACACATTCAGAGGTCTGTGCAATACCACTTTGTTTTGGCTTGTAATCCTGATTAATGTTGACATTTAATGGGAATAATAATTTGCTTGATCAGACCATTTAAATTATTTTCAGTAATGAAAAGTTTCAAGTTAACCACACTTTTGTAATTAACTTGAAATGCTTTGCTCTTCAGGTATTGAGAAGAGCTAAGTCAAATGAATTTTATGTGTCTGTATGCTAGATTTCATGTCCTCGTTTTTCTTCTCTGCTCTGAGAGTCCTTGCTTCTTACATACCTAAAATACTGTTGTTTATCTTCTTTTCTCTTGTCTTCAGTATATAATTCAGAAAAAGGTCAGTCATAGGTGTGCACTGTGTGGTGCTAACCAGTATAGGAGCTTTCACAGAACCACTTGGGAAAATGCAAAATCAGGAAGGGGTCACTAGATAGTCAATTCTGGTGTTGTGTAAATAAACGGACTTGTCCAAAAGCAGCACTATTGGAAAATGACACCAAAGCTCACTCTACCTGGGTAGCATGTACATGAAGACAGAAATGAGCTCAGGGTATGTCAGTTCGGACAAGGTCTGGTCTGTTGCTTAAAATGTATCCTTTTTGAACATTTGTTGAATATCCTGCCATAACATGGCTGCAGCCTTAATGATAGCCTGTTTTGCTTGTGTAATACATTGACATGTTGTTGCTCTGAATTAAACTAAGGCACACCCTGTTTAACGGCTGCTCTGAACGGTGTTAAACAGGCGTGTCTATTGATCTGAGTTGCATGGTAGGTTGTAACATGATTGTCTTATAATGGTCTTGTAAATGACCTAATCTTATAATATTTCTAGAATTCAGAAACAACCTGAAAATTAGTCAAATATGAGTACGTAACAATGCGTTATATAAGATGTTCCGTATTTGTTGGATTTATACCATACTGATGGAAAAAAGAAACTCAATATTTCCTGGAATGAGAATACTATAGTTATAGTTTATGTACTTTCACAAAAAGTTGTCAATTTGTTTTAAGCCCTCTGACCAGAAATACAGCTTGTGCAGTGAGGCATTGCATCTTGCCCATCATACGAAAGCTCTTTAGGTGCACTTTTACCCAATGAGGCCCAGGTAGAACAATGCCTGATCAGGTCACCAGGCCTTAATTCAAAGCTTCACTTTGACTGCACTCACTTTGACTGCAGAAGAGGTTTCAGCAGACCAGCAGGACGAATTACCGCCCAAGATCCAGTCGCCCTCACTTGACCACACCAGAGTAGAACCGACGCATCAAACTGGTCCATCTGAGAGATCGTTTCAGATCCACCTCCCCTACAGCTGCTAAAACTGTCAGCAAAAACAATGCCCGCATCAGTGACAGGACAGTGAGGCTACATGTTGCTGGCCTTAGAGCAAGGCGACCTGTCAGAGGCCCTCTGCTCACACCTCCTAGACGTCACACCCGACTGACTTGGGCCAGACAGAGGTTGCGATGGACTCGTCAGCAGTGGCATCAGGTCCTCTTCACAGATGAGTCACTCTTCAGCCTGTTCCACACAGAGGGGAGGGCCAGAGTGTGGAGAAGGAGGTGTTGTGTTTCTTTTTTCCTTCAGTATATATAGTGCACACACACATTTATATTATTTATTGAGCATCATGAGAAACATGTTGTAGTGTGCTCTCTGAAGGCACCAGTTCTGTAGGGTTTGGGCATTTACTGGGACAATTATTAATTGTAGCAGTAAATCACAAAATTATTCTTTTGATGGCTTTAGAATCCAACCATGCGATATAGCTCAAACAACGCACACACACAGGTACTAATACACGAGGATACATTTATTAATACATAGAATATGCTTATAAACCTAACAGATCTTATCGAGAGGGTTATCAGAATACAAAAGGTAAATATTCAGTCAGCTACGAAGTGTTACATATATCAAAGAGGACATACGTTCAGTATATCATTCATTTAGACCATTTCGTAAATGAACTTGGTTATAACTTCTACATTAGATACTCAAAACAAGTACATAACTCTTTAAAGTTAAATTAAATTGATATCAACTGGTTGGGATAACAGTTGAATTCTCGAGCTGTAATGCATTGAAGTAATGCATTGAAGTTGAATACTCATCCAATCTTTGGGGATTCAGATCTCCTGCAGGCACAAAAAAACAGTTGCAGGCTGTTGCTGTCCAATCCGCGCTCTCTGGCTCGGTGCCAGGCTGTGCTGTGCGGCTTGCGACGGTGCACTGCTGATGCTCACTGACCGGCTAGTTAGTGTTGGCTTTAACTAGCAAAGTTTGCGCACAGGAGAAAAGATGACTGTGGGTCCCAGCAGGTCAGGAAGAGGACCGGTTCGTTCCTGATGAAGCGCTAGTTCTGAATAGTGATTCAGCTGTCCACACTTCTGACCTTTCACGAGGCCTGCTGCTGGTGCTAACCTCGGGTGGATCCTCTGGTTACTCTCTGGCAACGTCCGCTCTAGACTCTTAGAACAAAGGAAAGTTCTGGCACTCGGACACACTGGCCGTTCTGTGGTTGTCCGGGCTGAGTTTCAGGATGGTCAGGAGGTGGGCTGCGAGAATGTCCTGCCCTTGGGAGCCTTCTGCTCCTGGGCCGTCCTGCCCTGGAATTCTCCTTTGAATTCCCTTTAGAAAAGTCTCAGAAGTCTCCCTGAATCCCTCAGGCTCTCTGTGTTGCCTGTTTTTACCTGGAGGAACTTCAGCTCATTGATTGGCTGAAAGTTCCATGGGCATCAGAGTCCCGTGTGGGTTACTTGCCCCTACCAGTCCCTGATTGGTTGATCAATGTGAGATATGAGTCACTTACTCCTGACACTTAGGAATGCAGTCCAGATGTCCATCTGGCACTCCCTAGACAGATAGGTGCCAATGGATGACCATTGATCATGATAGCCAGGCTTAGCTAAGTGCATCCCCCTTTGGGAGCTGTCCCTTATCAAAGGAAACCTTAAATCAGCCTGCATTAATAGTTTCTCTGTGGCTGCACCACAGAGATGAACAGAGATGGGGCCTCATTTGGGAAAGCTCAGAACACTTAATTCTTTCTTATTAATAAGCCTCGCCGATACAATGTCAATTCACAAATATATTATTAGACAATCTATTTTGTAGCAGGTGGACTGACATTTTATCTACCAGACATGGCATAGGTGAATAATTGTGCTGATAACCACTTGACATCAGCAAGTTTGATCTGTAGGGGGGTGTACTGTGAAAGTTACAGTCTGGTAGTGTGTGGCTGCATTCAGAAGATGTAAAAGATATGTAATGGGATTTTGTCTCATTCCTCCTATTGAACCTGGATATGCATGTGTCCATTCATTGGTCTCCTAGCCCCTAGGTGTCACACATTTTTGAAGCTCTTCCAACAAAAATTCAATGGAACTCCGGCGAGTGGGATCTCCAGAGCATAAGGATCACCATTGTTACATGAGCAGCCTGAGAGCACTGCAGCATCATGTTGTTAGGTTGCCATCAATCACTACAAGTGGACTTCTGTAGTGACTGGACACATCTGGCTAGTCAGATGTTGAGGACCATTACACTTGGACCTCCACATTGAAGTTGGCAAGGTGTTATAAATCATGGTCTCCCTGATTGTGGCCTGTCATTGACAGGCTGTTAGGAATTGCTGGCATCCCAGACAGCAAGACCCTGTGTGCTAAGTCCTACCTCCAACATACCATTGGCACAAAGGTTTTGTTTTCTTAATAAACAGAGAGTATGCAAGCCACTAAGGGGACTTCTAGATTGACAAAAATTACATTTAAACATTTATTCAGTATCTAAAATTCCTATATTTTTCTAGAAGCACACATGCATGGATTTCTTTTGATAGCTGATATCTGTACATGTGCATATGCTAATGTGGAGAAAATGAGTTTTTAAATAATATAAGGTTAAGTTCCACCTTTCTGCAATATGTATTTTGAGTTGGTGGTATCTGTGAGATTACTGCCTAAGACTTAAGTTATTTATTTACATTGCTCAAGGAAACTGTGGTTAAGAAATTTAATTATAGATGTAAAAATAGTGTAACCTTTTCTATACATGCAGGCCTGTGGGTGTTTAGAACACCTAATTTGTGCTTGTATGAGTTGCTTTATTAGTTAAATGAAAAGGAATGAATACTGTATATGAGTAATACCTCCATGAAGGCACCCTCTTTAGTTTAACCATTTTTTTCTCAATTTATTTGTTCCTGCCATCAGATCTGAATTTCTTAATTTACTAAACAAATAATGTTACTTACATAAAAAAAAACTTAAAACTGATATACACTGTATTATCACTTGGGAATGATGACTATTATTAATTTATTACAGTTTTCAGGTTGTTTTGTGTATTAAGTTTTACAATATTTATTTTAAAAAGGGGTGAGGTGTTCTTCTGAGCATGGTAAATGTTGTTAAAGATGGATTGAACTGTGAAATATTGTGAAAAACATTAGCAGAAAGGAAATGTCTTTGTGACTATCTGAAGAAACGAGATAGGTTTATCATGTGTTGACTAAAGTCTAAAGACCTCAGAGTGGTTCCCCGATCTCCATTGCAGAGCACTGGCATGGCCTCTGTGTTCCCAAATCTCAAATCTCAGTTTTCAGCTTTGCGGATGCCAGAGCGATTAAGTAATCAAGTCTAACCCAAGCAGTAGTGGGGACCACCAGGCAGGGATTGCATAGATGTTCTTCAGTAACACTGAAGAGTGTACTGCAGAGTTTGTGTGTTCACTGAATGTGATTATAGGAAGAAGAGGGCATTTTGAACTAATTTTAAAATGAGGATGTTATCCACTGTTGAAGAACAGGGTACTTATGAATTCTCTGTTATTAAAGTATATGTTAATTTAGCTTAACTATTAAATCTATTATCCACAGCAATAATATTTTAAAGAATAAATTACCCTGCATACAGCAACACATGAAAGGTTTGTGTGATACTATTGACATTAAATGAGGTGAAGTAGAAAAAAGGTATTTTAGGTACTTTGGTTCTTATTGCAGAACGTTCCTCCAGTACACAATATTGTTTGTATTAAATTTGTGTTAAGTGTGGTGTTACCCTTAACAAAATATGAAGCATTCCGATCCATTTATTGTTTAATAAAAATGTACAAGTTGTAATTGTTACAGTGGATATTTGTATTTTTAATGTTGTTAACACTGATAGTAGTATTTGTGGAAAAAATATTTTTAAAAAGTCACTACAGAAGGAAGTTTTTTTAAACTACAAAACTCAAACTCAGTTATCAAGAACATTGTTTCCTTAGGGAGAGAAATGGGTCACCAGATGCTATGGTGATCTGGGGTTTAGTGATGTGATTGTTGAATTGAAGCCAAGGAATGTTTAATAAAAGAAACTTGCTAGACAGATTAGCTCATTCTAAAAATAATGTTACAGCATAGACTTCAGGCAGAAGTCTCAAGCAAAATCTTCATTAAGAAAAATTTTTTCACAGGAAACCAGAGTGACTGTGAGAAACTATTTTCATGTCTTAAACCTGTTAAGTTGAAATGATAGTAACTTTTTAAAAACTAGTCTGGTGATTCTTATGAGGATGTTTGGTAAAGAAGGTTTTAGATGATGACTTCCTTATGTTTGACATACCTTTAAACTGTGACATATAGTGCTGAGTGAGGAAGAAAAAAGGGTTTGTTTTATAGTCTATATATTTGATCTTTAAGCTGCTCTCCAGACTATGGTAAAAAGCATTGTCTGATTTTGACTAATTATAGCAGTTTGTTTAGTACAGAGGTGTTTCAAAAAGTAAAATCAGTTCACAGAACTGTTTTTAATCATAACATACCTGTACATAGTCCTCCTGTTTTACAATGTACTGATTTCAGAGACTCAGTATTTCTTGAAAAAATCCCATTAGAAGGTTTTAGGTTATTGTGTGTGCCACAGTTGCACTGCCGAACATTATGATCACTTTGACCTCCAGGACTCCAGGACTACAAGGGAGGAAAGAGGTGAAGATCAGACAGGGTAGTGTTTAGTTGGTAGGAGGTATGTGGTGAAGGTTCAAAGTGCAGTCTCAAAGAACTGAAAGTGTAACCCTGTGAGCACTGTGTGTTATTGAATGATTGTTGATTGCTGTAGTAATCTTATGCTAGACTTGTTTGAATGACACAGTAGATCTTCAGAATTGTTCCCAAAACGACTTAGTCCAACACAGTAATACTTTCTTCTTTAGTTGGGACTAATGCATACACATGTAAATTGACACTTTTTACACTTCTGACAAACCACACTATATAATGGAACCTAATTAAAACCATACTGTAGTATGAACTGTAGTTCATGTGGATGGTCTTAAATGTTCTGTGGAAATGTACCATGTTTACCAATATTAATCCATATTAAATGCAACTAACACTGTTTGAATGCACAATATAGGTCTTCATCGCTGTGGCACTTGCTTTTTTCCCCTGAGCTTTTTTTCACTTGACACCCCTAGACTACTTACTGTAGGGATCATAGCTACTCAGATTACAAGGAGACTCAGAATATTTCTAAAGACATTTTCTGATATACACAACATCCTTTGCATTTCTCCAGCCAAAACAAGAGCTCAGAGACTTTGGTTATGAACAGCAGTTGGCATATGATAAAGCCTAGTGAAGGTCTTGTGTGTTGGATGATCCCATCCAAATCCTGCTCCGCTGTTTCTTTCACATATCAGCAAATTATGTTACTGTGATAATGTGAAAAATGACGGCGAACACATCACCGCAGTCTCAACACTGCCAGAGTCTTTCAGTCCCCCTCCAGGAACCTAGCTCTTCCTTGTTGTTCCCTTCTTGAGGTGAAGTGAACACCCCTCTTCCTTCTTGGCTGCTCTTCACTTGTTTTTACACAGCTCACTAGCTTTCTTCTTCACACTGTCTCTTTCCTGTGTCTTTATGAAGCACCAGGCATTGCAGTATTCAACCAACCTAACTCCTTGTTGCCCAACTCTGTCTTTACTTAAATATACATTCAAACTGAACTCCTCATCAAGCACCAGATTTTCACTAAAGACCACAAACTCTTCCCAATATCTGCCATTCATGGCTGATCCTGTTTGGCCCGGGACACGTCTCTGGAAACATTACACTGGACTCTGCCTTTTAGACTTTTCTCTCAAGTGATGCTACCTAGTCAAATGATGCTCAAATTCCCAAGGTGCTAATTTCTCCAGTCAGGCTTGGTTCAACTGACCAATCTTGTTCCCCGTCAGCACACTTTAACCCCGTTGATCCTGGCAAACAACTACCACACAGCCGTCCTGTCCAGAACCTGTGAAGACCATCAGTATAGCTAAGCTGTGTATTTGCTAAGAGTCCAGCATTTATGACAGCCCAGTTTGTTACTAGGAAGAGCTTTCGCACAGAGCTCTTACTCTCCGTCCTTCAGGCTGGAGCCTAGTTGCAAGCTAAAACCCTTTTTCTCCCAGCTGGTCGTATAATTTGCTTAATTAGCCTATCCCAACTGCTCCCTTACCTCACCTTGAGTCTTACTCCCTCTGAGTGCTACTTATTCAAACAAGCTGTGCCTCATTCTGCATGCTCTTGTAATTAACAGGAGGGCATTTTGGCTCAAGGCCACACCACTGTGCAAAGGTTTTGAGCCAACATGGTGGAATTCTAACAAAGCCGTCTCTCATTACCTCACAGATACCCACAATTATGTTTGTTTTTCCTTCATATTTTCAACCTGGGTGTTCAGGTTTATAACATTTTTCTATTATATCTTTCATAGTTTAATGTAAAAGATGACTTAAGGCAGAGTAAAATATTGTTGCCTTCAAAGTATGAGAAATAATTACATTTATGTTGCACAATTGTCAAGTTTTGTATGTGAGTACCACATTACTTTCATTTTTTCATGTATCTTATTAGTATATATACCATAAGCACATCATAAATGATATAATTTGATGCTTTTATTTGTTGATGCTTCATCATTCTGTATTTCAAGTAAAAATGGGGAAAAAAGCAGCTTAAAGAGAAATGGCAAAACTAATCAAGAATGGTTTGATTTTTTTCTGATTACAGTACATGGAACTTAAATAGGCTTCTCTCTCTTCTAAGGCCAGTTGTTGTCAGTTTCTCTTCTGGATGAAAAGTGGGTCATTTGCTTTTTGGCACTTGCCCACACTTCAGAGGTTTATTCAAAGAGCACATCTCCTAGAAATAGAGTGATGCAACATCAGCAGAAGCCATATTTTATTTGTCATACATTATTTCCAGTGCCCTGGATACAGTTCATTCACTGGCCTGTTATTGAATGTAATTCATCTATGGCATGGCTGAGAAGCAAATTTCTACATCCGTCAATAGTTTGTGTATTTCAGAGAGTTCAGACACCATCCTCATACGTATCCAGTTTACTGTACTTAATTTATTATGAAAGTTCTTATTATCTTGTGTTTGACGGATGTAGATATGCTTATTGGAAGTGTGTTAGATCATCCAAATATTGAAGCACTGAACTAAACTGAAAACCCTTCTATTTAAAGAAGTAATCTTTTTAGCATATTTTTGGTAACTATTTTTTTTTGATAAAGGGCAAATCCCAGTTTATGTAATTCAATAAGTATCTTTCAGTGTCAGTTTATCTATGAAAACATTACAGCACGTCTAAATAATTTCACCTATTGTGATTATTTCAGTACATTATTATTTCCCCTTTAAAGCCTAAACTAACACAAACAGTAGTATATACACATATTTATTGATGTGTACGGCTGTTTCACTGCTTGTCACGTGACTGCGTCAGTGGCATGATGGTTTAAGTGACTGACATAAGACTAAGGTTGGGTGTTCAAATCCAGCTATCGCCACGAGTTTTCTTTTAACAAATAAACATTTCTTTGAAAAACTAAAATAGAAATAGCAAAATAGCAATATTATGGACACTATTGACTTTTTTATATTTCTAAATATCACATGTTCGAAGCTAAGTCATTTATTAATAACAACGAATAGTTTCAAACTGCTACTGATATCATTATTATCAATATGTGAAAAAAATGTAAATCCTGTTTTTTATGGTCTGTAGCTCAAATCCTGCTTAACTAAAAATTAGACACAAGAAGAGTATTATTGGACAATGTTGTGAGGCTAAGGAAATCAATAATGATATTAATTCAAAGGTCTAAATATATTTAACACATATGCTTGACATTAGAGGGTGTGTCTGCTCGCCTGCACGGTGACATCACAGTCTTTCCCTCTGAATAGCTAGCAGGAACCTGTACCGTGTGGGTCCCTTTTGATCTCCCTTCAGATTTAAAAGGTTATTAATAATATCTTCAGTGTCGCATTAACATTGGAATGTTCTTCCAAGTGTAAAAAGAGGCGATACTTAATGGGTCCCCTTCATACATTTTCATTTTACAGACCGGACAAGATCATTTTTTATGAATAATGTCTTCCGTATCGCATTCAAATTGGAAAGCTTTTCACAGGTGTAAATCCACCTATTTTCTAACCGCTTTATCCAGGATAGGTAACAGTTTCACAGCTCACTCTCTCCCTGCCTGTCTGACTTTCTTTTTAACCCTTCTGTGCTCGAATCGCAGCGGGTAAAAGACATTTTTCCAAGAAAGATCTGATGACGAGAAAGAAAAATCACCCGTTTTTCGTGCACAAAAAGTGGTTATTAACTATCAAAACCTTTTTTATCACTTTTAAAGTCATGAAATTTCTAAGTTAAGCAGGAACACATTACATCAATTTTTTTTTTTTAATGGAAAAATTAAATTGCCCAGCCTAACTGGGGTGTTTATAATATTGTGGCATTATTATATAGGACGGACACAGTGACTCATTGAATGAAAAACGGTGCTTTATTTTTCAGTACAGCTGAGTACAGACAGAGAGATATATATACACACACACACTTTTTCATTGACAAAAAGTAACGCCACACTGTCTTGTTTAACGCACACAGGCAGCTGAAACACCACGTCTCTTCCCGTAAAAGGTCTTTGTCTCCATACTGTATACTCGTAGATTTTTTTGTAATGTGAACTCAGCCCAATCCCTTGGTGTATTTTATTTTATTCTCATGTACGGTTAGAATAGGTTCATTGTCTTCCACTGAAAGACAGGTTCCTTTCGGCCAAGACAGTCAGGGGACAGTAGAAACTTGCCACACCCGGACTGTTACAGTAACTCAATCAACCTTATGAGCTCACATGTTGGATATATACTCGAAGCTCCAGAGATGTCACATTTTACTGTACATGTCAAACCGGTTGCTTTCTATTACAGATGTTCTCCTGCGGATACTTTTTTTCCTCATAGCACTTTACAGTTAGTTTAAACTACTGAGTGAAATTGGTTTAATACAGGTGGGAAGCTGCGTACTGCATGCGTAGGCTGCAAAGGAATAAGTAATAGGTTTATTCCATGCTGAAAAGAGAAGAAAGACAACACAACGTTTCGGCCGTTTCAGGCTGCGCTGTTCTGCTTCCTCTGGTGATATACGGGTTTTTCGCACAAAGCCGTATTGAGCAGTATTTCTCGCATTGTGAATATGTGTAAACAGCGGTCCCCCTGGGTTCCAGTTAGTGTGTAATTACGCATCGATGAAAAAACGGAGGTTTAAAAAAAGAGAATTCACTGACTGATAGTTTTGTGGAGGCTGTGAAGATTTTCACATGTCACGGTCTTTAAAATGCATTTGGTTTGAGACTTTCTGTGTTTCCCTTCCAAAGATATGGACAGAAGAATATTCGAGCGTGGTAAAAAATGGCCTAAAAACGACATAGTGAAGGCCGTGAAAACATGTACTTTGTACACGCAGCAAGTGTTTTTGTAACTCTAGGAGGTTTTGTGAAAAAGCTAAAGGTGTGCCAATTGTAATCATTTTTATTTTTAAATACATTTTAGAAAAGTGTCATCTATACAAAAAAGTTGCATTTAATACCACTTGATATTAATATATTAATAGAGGTAAGCTCTCTATTAAAGCTCAGATCAAAGATCAAGCACAGATCAAACAGCAAGATCTCACACACTGGGACTGATCTGTGATCTGTGATGTGGTTGAGTGTGAATTGTGGTGCTCTAGCAGGGCTAGCTGTGCTGAAAAAAAAAACGGTTTAACAACTCTTAAGCATACTGTAGTTTTTGTTAACACGAGTTTATCAGTGAAAAGACCATGGGCATTTTTCCTCCCCCCTACATTCTCAGAGTAGAATATAATTTATTATTAGCACAATTTATTACAGTGCTAAATTTAATATTATTGATTACTAATAGTTTATGCTTACAACTTTCTTAATTAGATGTATTTAAAACAATGAACTAAGTGTAACATAACGTTCAGAAATACAATTGAGAATAGTTTTGTGGTGTATGTATAGATTAAACTTTTCTGAAATGTACTGTATAACAAAATTAAAGATGATTAAAATCTGTAATCTTTCCACCTGTAATGTCATTAGAAAATACAATAAGTTCCTTTGTCTAACAATGGCATCAAAAAGTAGTCTGAGTTCTGAGAAACCTGTGCTTAATGATAGTCAAGGGACTTAGGAGTCAAAGAAAATGATCTACGTTGTTTAATTTTAAACACTAAGTTATGAATGCAGACCCAATTGGTACTTTACGGCCATTATGCAATACTGAGCTCAGCGCTTCCTCCCTCTCTCGGTGCCGCCTCCCCCTCTGACAGCGCAGTGGGCAGCACACTGTTTTCAGAGCCTGTAATTGAGGGAAAAAAAGACCTGCTGATCTGTTCTACATACCAGAAAGACAACAGAATAAGATTTTTTCTGTTCGAAACGTGTATTTTAAATGTTTAATTAAGAAGTAAAAGCCTTATAGCGTACATAGAGATTTTAAGCTGATCAGGAGGAAGAAAAATCACCCTTTATTTGCACATAAAAAGTGGTTATTAACTATCGAAACCTGTTTTTATAGCTTTATAAGTCGTGCAATGTCTAAGCAGAAACACATCATTATATCTTGTTTTTGCTTTATTTCTTAAGAATGAAAAAAAAACATCTAATTTTAAAGACCTCTACTTGTGAAAGTTTTCGCAGCTTGTACATAAAACTATATACACAATACTGCTGACAGCAGGAACATTCCTATTCTTTACTCAGCAGCTTATTAAAAACAGCAGCCATGGTATTCATGGCTTTCATGGTATTCATTTACACAGAAGAATGACACAGCTTCGCGTTGTAAATGTTTTTCCATGTTTACAAAGAAAGTGGAATACAGTAATACTACGTACTATATAGATACATATTTTTAGATATTTAGATCCTTAAATTAATATAATTATTAATTTCTTTAGATATGTGATTACATACTATATTCCCTATTATAAAATGGATAATTCCGGTCCTGAAATCTGATTCTCTGATATACGCACACCCCAAGATTTTGACTTTTTACTGTGTGATAAAGAAAGTTTAAAGACTACTTCTTAGAGTAAATAAAAAAGCTTGGATTCTCATGTATCTGATACACATATATTTTTCTGCTGTCTTGGTTGCGCTCTTGAGGATCCTTGTGATATTTTGAGCTCTCGTTGAATGATAAGTGTTGCATAGTTTAAATAATTTTCATTCTTAGAAATTATGAAACGCTCCCACAGCGAAAAAGAAAATGCCTGACGAACTAGGGATTGGACAGTTTTTCAGTGCTTGTATGATCGATGGAAATGTTCAATGATTAAATGTTCAATGTATAATGATTATCATGCTGTAAAACACAGTTTAAATTTAAAAGTCTAAAGAGTATACAACTTAAATTCTTAATTGAATAAAGATTGTCCGTCACCAGTGATCGGGATTTGAAACCGGATGTTTTCTGGTGACAGCTCAAATGATGTACAAGAGAGGTTAAGCTTTATTAGCTCCACCTGCTAGTTTTACAAGGTGATTCCAGATACTGTGAACATAATCTAATTTACATACGGTAAATTGTGGTATAATGCGACACGCCCACTGCGTGTACGGCAGCATACCCCGCTTGTTTTGAATGGCTGCATCTATATATAAACGTACAGTAATATGGTCATAAGGAGCATGTAAAAATGTTTCCAAAATAACCACATATAAGACTTTGATGCTTAAAATGTTTAGAGAGAAATGGAATACTTGTGTGTATTTGTTCTTTAAACTACCAATATCAGCAATATACAGTTTACATAATATGTTTATGTTCCTAAATTACTATCGTTTATGACCTTCAGATGCGTTATGCTCTTCTTCTTTTTATGCTCAGCTACTAAAAGTTCCCTTCAGTTATAAAAATCCATACAAATATTCAATATTAAGCGGATTAAAATGTGCACAGTAAAGGTATTAAATGATTAAATCTTTTCACTACCGACCAATGCACCACGAGTGCCCCTGTCGGTCATTTTGGCCAGCCAATCACGTACCGCAGTACACTGCAGTGGCTTGTGGGTAGTTGCGTGCAGTACGGGTTTGTACCGCGATGTTTGAATGGCTGCATCTGTATGCATGCAGTTCACATATTTCAGTTATTTCTCTAAGATTTTGCGGACATTTACTGTTACATATCTAACCCTCAGAAGTCGTCAGTTTAAGCATTCAAGTTTTGAATTAAATATTAAGTTTAAAAATGTGCAGTCCAGTATATGCATAATTTTGTAATTTCACAAAATGGGACACCATAGTGTCTGAATACCTTTGAAAGACAAGATATTTTTTTTGCATTAAGTAGAAATGTTTGCCACCACAGTCTGTCAGTCTTTCATTCATTAACTAAACTTTGTCTGCATTATGGATCAGGATTTTAAGTTTATAAAAATTAAACCTTTTCTTATCTTTCATAATTAATACGTGTCTCAAATGTTATCAAAAGCGCATACACTTTGACTAGGTTATACTGTAGTTTTCATTTCGGTGGCAGGAATGTTATATGTGCTGATACTTGGCATTTTTATTTGCACCCACTTATGTATCCCAGAAACATAATATAAAATAACCATAATTTTCTAACATATCCTTATAATGAACAAGTGTAACTCTCTGACAGTTTCACTTCTTTAAGTCATGTGGAGGTGGCCATTTTTGTCCATTGCACCATTGATCATGTCACATGTTTGGTCTTTTGGATAAGAAGTATAACTTCCTTTGCTTTTCTTTTGTGTATTTTGAACTGATGCATGCTCTGTGTATGCATTGTGAGCACTTTTGTCAGACTTGGACACTTTCAGTTGTCTACTGACTTCTATTAGTTGCTTGCTAGTATTGTTCCATCTCTTTTAACTTGCCTAAATGACATGTCTAAAAGGTGATTCATTGTGATGGTGATTTTATCAATGAAATGAAAAAAGCCATCATGTTGCTTTAAGAGAAAGATGTGGACTATTTATGAATAAATCATGATTAAGTTAGATTTTTATTTTTTTGATTACAGTGACTCATTTTTTTATTTTGAGGCTTAGTGGGTGTAAATCAGGACAGCTGACATGACAATAGTACATATTTTCCCAGGACTGCTAAAGCTTGATGTGCCACAAAAGGTACTTGTCATCTTGTTCCAGGCAGTCTGAAATCTCTTTTTTTAAGCGCACATTATGTTGTGCTACTGACCTCTCTCCAGACATTTAACATATAGCTCTATGAAAATGTACATTCAACTAACAGGCTTTTCTGATCCTTTATTAAACCAGGTAAGTCGATGGAGAATGTATTCACATTTGTAATGACAATCTGGAGTATACATAGTTTAGATACATAATGATCCAAATAGACAGCAAAGGTGGAAGGGGGGTAGGTGTTCAATTATAAATCAAAAAGAGTCATAAGAAGTTAATGTAGATGGATCAAGGGTCTTAGAATCTACATGGATCGGACTTACATAAACATTGGGGAAAAAATGTGTGTAGTTGAAGTAATAGACCTGGCTAAAGGCTACTGATTTTTTCACAACACCTACTAGGAAGGGTTGTATTGATCTAATGCAGGGTTCTTAACCTGCAACCCTTAACTCGTCTATATTCCATATTAATTCTTGTCAAATTCCTCTTAGTTCACCATTTCTGTTGCAAAATATAAACTCTTCCTTTCTTATTCCCTGGAACCCATGGCATACTCAAATGCACTATCCCATCCATAGCTGGTCTTCCCTTCACTGGAAGATGCTGTACATGTTCCCTGTCTCCTCTAAAACATACTACTTGCAAGCTACTTCACCACTGGCACCCAGTTTCCAAAATATAATCAGCACCTATCTACTACTCTATAGAGACACTACAGAATTACAATTAATTGAGGAATACATACAGTATTCAAATATTAAATTCACTAAATTTGGAAAAACACTCAAATCTCTACAGCACAAGATGCCACTAACACACACTGAACCTGAACTGTATGAGCTTAGACACAGACCTAACCCTATGCACCTGACTGCAGATATACTGTACTCTGATGGGTGCTCTTGAGGACCTTTCAGTTATGCACAGGGCCAGATGAAACCCTTTTTATGAGGAAAATCAGCCAATTAATGTAGGTGTGTAGCCTAATAAGGTTGGTTTACAGATTCACTCCTCTTTTACATGTTGGTTTCTCTGTCTATCAGGAGGGGCTGGGGATGAGGTTAGGGTATTTAAACCAGCAATTATGGTGTATCAAGTTAGTCTTGTCATGATCTTTGTAAGATAACTGTTCTTTGTATGGTTATTTTTAATTTTTTGTTGAATATTTTTTGTCTTACCTTTTTTTAAAGTATTTTTTTAAATACTTTTTCTGCACAAGAGTGCTTAGTAAACACATACTTTTTTCAAGCCAAGTTTATGACTTCCAGGTATGGACCTATTGCCTTTTGGTGTAGTCATACTGTATATGGTTAATGGATGATTTAAATTAATTAAAACATAATCGTATTGTTACAAAATAAGGAGACTGAAAAAGAGCAGTTGAATAAAATATAAGTGACAAAATAGTGTAAAATGTTCACACTGTGGGTCTGGTTTTTATAATTGAGTCAAACATCTTTTCCTGTTAATGCCTAAACCCTAATATCCGCTACGTCAGAGAATATGTATGCCTTTGTGAAACATGACTCATGCTCTCTAAACTACAGGAAAGTGATTTTTGTTTATGGATTATACCTGTTGCTTAATTGCGAGGCACTGGATTTGCATCTATTTTCTCCATTATTTTTCCAGCAACCACTCACACTAAACTTCTAGGCATTTTAACTCCTTCTTACTCCAGAATTAAGCCTTCATAAACCACCTTTCTGAATCATTAAACACTTTATTACGGTCTTTTGCACTACTTTTAATCTAAATAATTGTAGTTAGAACCTACCAGTCTGTACTTGGCAACACCACTGTAACTTATTGTAAGGCAGATGTCCAAATCTCTAGTACAAACATGTTGAATGTCCTACTATGGTGTTCCCCAACCCTGGTGTTGGGGGGCCAGTCTGTCTGCAGGTTTTCCAGGTTTCTCTAAAGGACCAGCATGTCAGGAGATGGGAAAAGCTGTTAAACTGGTCCATTTAAGCCATACTCACCCCTGCCCTCCAGGACAAGGTTTTGGTACCCCTGTCTAAGAGGATTTCTCATATACCAAACAAAATGTGTTATGGTATTTGGTGATTATAATAATGCTGTACTTTCATACATTGACTATTTTATGTGTGATATACAGTATATTGTACAATAGTTGCAAATACACATTCATTATAAAATAGGGACTATTAATCAACTCTTCCTGCTAGAGCTTGCTGATGAAGTAATAACCAGACCCATGATTAAACAGATGTTTATTTTACAACACAGTAATATACCCAGTGTTTTACTACTATTATTTACAGATATTCACAATTCTGTGGATTCCAGAGTGCTACTTTCAGTATAGAAAACACAGATCCTAGCCAGGACTAAATCACTCTTTAAAGCATATGCTAAATGAATGGAAACCTGTTTCCCTATTCCAAAAGAATGCATCACTAAACAAGGAGAGATTTAGCTTGTGGATTCTACAAATAAATGAGACAACCCATCCCTTTACTTAAAGCTTACTTAACATTCTCTTAACATATTAACATATTCTCTTAACATATTCTTAATGGTAAAAACAAAAACCAATCAGGTAATATTTTAGTTTAGGTATCTGTTGATTATATTAATAATGATATATACGGTTAATAAGTATTATATGTATTATATACTTATATATTATATACCCCAAAACACCTTAAGAAACTATCTGTAATCTGTGTAACATTAAAAAGGTGTGTTGATGAGGAACAGGTTGATAAACCCATGCTGAAAAGTTGAAGACAAAATGCACCATGGTGCCTTGTTCAGGTATGAGGGAGGAAGAGACAGTGTATGACTGTTAAACAGAAATAAGGAGAACTAAAGACTGATTGCTTCAGCAGGTGGTGGGACCAATATACTGTATTATTGAAGGGAAATGCGTGAGAACCAATTCAGCTAGCTATTCAAGGATGTAGGTGGGTGGGGATCCAGCTCTGCTCATTTGTGAGGCAAGGAAATGGGTGATGACATCTATACAGTAGGGATGCAATGTCTTTGATGAAGATAAATTCTTGATTAGTCCAAAAGCTTTGAAAATCTAAGATGGAAGAACACCCATGGGTACATCAACACAAGAAAGAGAACATTATGCAACATTATTACACTTATGCAAGTTACTAGACCGGTATGTAATTCTATACATATATTCAGTTCCTCTAATACTACAAATAAGATTTTAAAAACATATATAATGAACTTAAGGAATTGGCTGTGTATATAAGTTGAAGTGATGAATCTCATAAGATAGCAAGGCTTGTGTTATTATTTCATATTCCTGTTTAAAAGCAGACTTTTAGATCAATGACCAAACATTCACGTTCCTTCATTTGATCTTTTTGCTGTCAGTGCAGTATAAATGAGTAGAACATTTTCTCTTTTGATCAGCAAGAATTTTGAACCAACAAATACATTTTGAAGAAGGAGAATTGTTTCAGAACAATATCTATATCTATATATTTTAAAATGGGACAAACTGCTTTGTTCAGAAAATAAATGTTGAACTTTTAATAGACAATTTACATTGGTTTCAGTAGCATGTTTTTAAGGAGATGCAATGAAGAAACTCACAGAATACAGTGATTAAATAACAAATATTGTTACACAAAATGAAGGAAGATTAGTCCATCTTTCTTCCAATAATTAAAATTTAGCAATGCAAGAATGAGCTTCTAATTTTTTGTTCAAAGTCTAAAAATATGAATAAGTTAGTTTCTCTTTTATCCCTCTGTCATTCATTGAAATGTCTTTAATAGAAATACCCCCAGAAAAAATGTATAAGCACCCTTAGATTGTCACAAGTCAGCAGTGTTTATCAATGTTTTTATGACCCAAAGATGTGGTCTAAAAGACCGTAAAGGCATCTTCGGCGTAGAACATGATATGCCTGCTTTTCCATTATGAGGTATAATCTCCCTTTTGAGCTTAGATCAAAGTTAGGCATTCAGTAATTTACCAATGGCGGGAAGTTGTGTAGTCTGCATAGTACATTTTCACCTTATTTGAAGTGGTCAAAAGTTTTTGATGTAATACCTCATATTTTCTCAGCAACCAAGATTGGGATTTGATAATAATCTTGGGACACATTTTTGTGTTATGATTATGGTTGCAACAGGACTAAGTAGCATCACATGACTACCTGCCTAGCCATTATGGCAGCCAAGTTTATCCTTCAAAGCTCTTCCTGTGTCCAAATGGAGACAGGATGCATCAAGATAATAGCAAAAGCTCTGGGTCCTTATTGTGGTTACTTTATACTTGTCCTGAGAAGATTACACTTATTTTATTAGTCTTATTGAGTCTCTATGATCTTAATACAACATAATGCAGTCCAGTCACAGCTTTGTCTCAAGAAAAACAGGGTATTCATGAATATGATTTTTAAAACAGCTCAAGATATCTCGTAAGGTCTTGATTAACAATTATATCATGTGCTAAAGATGTCATTAGAAGCAAAGGTATTTTTTTCCCCACTACCATTTGCTTCTAATGACATCTTCAGCACATCATCCAATGGTTTCTGCTTTCCATAGTAGAGGTTCACTTTTTTTCTTTTGCACATATAATGCAAGAGCACCCAAGTAACCTTTGAAAACTAATTCCTGAACACTTGGCAGGAATCTGGTTGTACCAGGAAAATTTAACTGTGAAGAAATTCTTTCCTGTATCATGTTACAAAAGCAGTTTTGTATTAAAAGTCACTATTGCACAACATGACGAGAAAACGTGTTTTGTTTTGTTTAAATTACCAGAAGCTTTAGATAATGTAGCTAAAGGGCATCGTTTCTCTAACTGAATTCAAGACAAAAGTAGAGTGAATCAGCTGCTTTTATTTTTTACAGTTATTTGATACACATCTGTTTTAAATGACTGAATTTGTACAGAAAAACATAAAAGCAATATATAGCAATGCTCAGGTTTTTGACACTTGTTTACAGTCTTTTTAGTTGTTTTGCAGTCATCAAATAGGTACTTCCGAAAGCACCATTAAAATCATTTTAAATGTTTATTGCAGTATACGGTGAGAAATTGCAATATACTGTTTACATTTTGGGTCCTGCATGGAGAAAAATATTTTTAAAATTCTTAATTGGAATAAAAAATATACATATGGTGAAAATGTTAAGGTTCTCATCACTTCTCATAGCAGGCAGAATGACAATAACTGAAATCTGAGTGTTACACATTGCTACACTCATGTGTGATGCAATGTAGCTGGGCTGTTCCTTGTGTAAATGCTTTTTTATCCAAACTGTTGTGTAATAGTTTTGCAACAAGGTCAAATGCAGAGCACATGCATTACTTGAGATCTGAAAAAAAAGTAATTTTTAGTCAGAAATGTGCAGTTTCCCAAGCGATATAATTTGTGGAAAGCCATGCACTCTTTTATCATCAGAATAAGGAAGACATGACTTAAATTCCCATGAACTGTTTTAAAGCAAATGAATTCTCATCACTACAGATGTGTCCTCATAGTCAAACTGCAGCTATGTACCTAAGGCCCAATGAATAATGTGCTCCACAGCAGCAGTTATACTGTATCTAATCAATCCATTAAAAAGTGCTCAGACTGTGAAACATTTATACTCAAGGATATATTCTGCTTTACTCAAGTGATTTTTCACTTCTCATGGACAAGTTCTTAGCCATTTTCAGCTAGTCTTGGGTAAATTTTGCTGCCTCTCAGGCAGCTCGATTGCTTGCATACTTCAGCATCCGTATCATATTCTGGTGCTCACATTAATGGACTGATTGCATTTCACTTGCCTGTGCTTTTACTGTGGCTTTTGTGTGATTTTTACAGGTGAATCTGTGCTCAAAATTGGGGGAAAATATTGCTAATGGATACAAGTTATTGCTAACACCATATTCCTCTAAACATGAATATAAAAGAAGACATATTTTCCAGTTAATCACTCCCTAAGGTGTCTTTATATTATTATTGTACTGTATTTTTTTTATTCCAGTGCTAACAGAAATGTTAAGAAATGTTTAAAGTGAAACAAAACATTAGGAAGCCAATTAGCTATGCAGAGTTCTCTGAAACTCACTAGTTATATCTTGTATGGCAAAACTTGTGACATGGTAGGCTTCCCCTATTCATTTCCTCATAAATATTGTCAGTTATTGAATTTTTATTTAAAAAGCATCATTAGCTGACTTCTAAATAGCAGTCTCAGCAGAAATAAGAAAATGAGTGCAAAAAACAGGATGTGAACCAATTACTAAGATTGACATAAAATGTATTGCCATCATTATCAAGCTGTTGGTGAAGATTTGTGATGTTTCAAGGTTGTAAGTGTGTTATGGCTTGTACCTGAAGTTTTACTTCAGGTTTTAAAAGGCCATGTGACCTTTAAGGCTCCTAATCTGTAGTTCAATCATTATCCTCCAGCTAGTGCTGTAGTTACTCTTTTTTCAGCAATTATTAGGTAATCATAATTAATCATACAGTTAGAAATTAATCATGTGGATGCATGAATTATGAAAAAAAAACATTCCATTTAATGAATGAGTGCAACAGTATTCACTTAGTGTACTGTGCACTGACTGGCAATTGATCATTTAAATCTCTAAAACAGAAAATACAAGCTTGAGATGAGTTGAGAGAGGGAGAGAGAATGTGAAAAGGAGACCTATAAAAATACAGGGGAAAAAAGCCTTGCAACATAGGCATGTTATGATTTACAATTTGATACAAGCATTAGTTTGTGCTAATAGTCCATGAAAAAAGTTAACCATGCTAAAATCCATTCTTTTCTTAACAGAAATATAAAAAATAGTGGGCAAATTCCTACACTTAGGAGTATTTCATGTAGACTGCTGGTTTGCTCAAAAGAAAACTCCCGATGTTCTGCGGTGTATTTGTACAGTATTTACCAATGAATCTACAGCTGCAGTTGATCACTGTGTGTTACCTTTTTTTTACAAGGACATTGATTTACCAGTGAATTCACAATTATTTTCACATAAACTGTAGTGGTACAGTACAGACATTGTAAAATAGATTTGCTTTTAAAGTAGCTTTTAAAAATTTAACTGGACTTGTCTCTTATAATGCCAGTTACTGTACATGATCGAGGTATACAGTGACATTTTTCAAGAACTGATCCATATTCAGTACAAATGCCACAATATATTCTGTATGATACAGTATATGATGGCCACATAGAAGCCCTTGCCAGTAATATACGAGGCAAATAATTTCCTGAAACCAGACAAGCTTGTTGCAACCATGCAAATTGCTAATTATTTTATATTATAAAGATCATCTGGGAGATCCAGATGGACAGAAAGACTATATATATAATTTGATGGGTCCCATTGCATACATTTTCATATGGGTCTTCCTCTCTCAGTAATTGCTGGTGAAATTAAAAAGATGGAAGAGGCCTTCTTTGCCCACTCTGACTCTACTTGACTTCAAAACCACAGAGTGAAATATTTTTTTCATCCTTTGAACCTTGGTCTCAAGGAGTATGGAAAATGTTTGTTATTTATGTATAGGCTTTTCTAATTAGAGAAGCAAAGTACTTGTAACACGTTTCTTTCAAACACGTTTGACAGAGTGTAAATGTGGCTGGGCTCATTATATTTTTCATTGAAAAGGTTTCTCATCAGTGATAATTACAGCTCAGCTATTTTTGTGGCTTCTGAACAGTCACTTAATTGTTTAGACTAATTTAATATCTAGCATAATTCATCATTAAGGGAAAAAACTTTTGCATATGTATTTTTTTCAGATGAGAGCTACCATAATAAATAGAAACTGTTGTTGTCTCTACTCTTCAAATTATCATGCTGCCCTTACTTGCTTTTCAACTTATTAGTCTTATATGCTCTTTAATGACTATGCATTGAATTGTTCAGCATAGTCCCTGATTGAAAATCATATAAGCATATTTTCTTGCTTCTGGTGTAATTTTTCTTTCATAATGATGTAACTTTAATTTGTCTGTGATATTTATACTTTATTATTACTTTACTTTATTCTTTCTTGTTTTGCTCAAAAAGACAGTACACATATTAAGTTTCCTCATTCATTTGAAAATGTGTCAGAAAAGTTCACATTACAGAAAAAAAGTACTCAATTAAGCCGCAAAAACAGTTGAACAGGTAAAGGTTTATTCCATTCTGAAAAGAGAAGAAAAGAAACACAATGTTTTGGCTGTGGAGCCTTCTTCAGGTGTGACACTTGTTCCTTTGCAGCCGACACATGCTGACCTACTGTACTTGCACTACTTAAGCAAAAACCAATGTCTGCCTGTTTGGCCCAGAACATTTGTGTGACACTTTGAAATACGGGGGAAAAAATTAAGATGGAGTGAATTTGTTCACATTTCTGTCAAAGAAAAACAGGTTGTAACAGACAACAAGCAGAACTGACAGATCTACAGTAGGTTTTTACTCAAAAGTGCATTTAATCATTTGCAGTGGTCACAGTGACATAATGTATTGTGCATGTCTAAAAGAATATTGTGGTATTGCCAGAAGTAGTCAAAAGTTTGGATGTTATCTGTATACATTATGTATTTTCTAATGCAGTTTGAAATTCACAAAGTGAATAACTCTGTTGCATAAAAGGTGTTGTTTGCGTCCAGGAGCTGACAAAACTCACTTCGATCTTAACAATCCAGTCATCCTCTAGGTAAAAAAAAAAAGCATTGAATATACAGTAATTGTTGACTGACCTTGTAATAGTAATATACTATGTAATAGTTTTACATACACATACAGAATCTACATTAGTTACATGTACAGTGATATATGTAAGGGTAGTGGATATTATTCATTTTTATAGCATGAGTGGAGTGGCATGATCAGACAATTGTTTTTAACTTTTAATTGCTGCAATAATGACCTCTTGTTGTGCATGTAAAGTGGAAGTTGAAACCCAAACAGTAAATCTGCTGGAAAAAATAAGATATATTAACAGAAAAGAATTTTACTAGTCTTTACCTGAATTGAACAACAATAAATGGTATATCTATTTTTTATGAGTGAATGAAATAAGCATTTTCAAATATTAAATTACAGTATGTACTTCAGGGGTATTAACGTTGTTTGCATTTCCTGCATTTTTTAGCAAACACTTCTTGTGCAGCGGAATGATTAGACTCCTGTGCAATGTTTATTAATACAATGGACTGGTTTGTAGTATATAACTGTCATCCAGGGAAAACAATGAGTTATGATTATAAGAGGTAAGAATTATTGTTTCATAACATAAACACGTCATACAAAAAGAATGTTAAGATGTACTTCTGGTAAGATGTTAAATGTCTCATTAAAATGAAGTTCCCATTAATTATGTTTGACAAGCTGCAATTTGTGAATGTATGCTTTATATTCATTTTCAAAAGGTATGGTATATTCATAAAGGCTGTTCACTAGTTGATTTTTGCCAGACTATATTATTTTCATGTTAAATCTAATTTAAAATCATCTTAGTGCTGACTTTGAACCAGAGACAATTTTTTTTCATAACATTGCATTTAAGATGTCTGTGGAGTTAACCTATTAGTCAGAAATCCTTCACAGCTATGAATGTATATTTCTGTTTTTTTTATAATTATATGTACAGTATTTCAAAGGAAAATAAAGTAAGCACAAGGATTCAGAGATTGAGTAAGCACCAGAAAACGAGGCATTTCATTCAATGTTACATAAAAGTAAAAGATCACTTTTAAACAGATACAGATAGGCTCTTAGCAGGCAGAAATGAACAATGCCATAGTCACCCTGTTTATGCAGAGATTGCAAATTCTTTCCTTCTCTGGTGTTATGGTTCTGGTGCAGCTAACTGCCATTTATAAGAGCTCTAGCTTAAAAACATTTGCGTTAGCAATTCATTCTATGCCCTTACAATAACAGTCTTTGGGTGAATGTGCTTCTTCTCTAGACACATCTAGGTCACGTTTTAAAACTGATTTGTTTAGACCGCATTTCTCTTATCAGAAAAAAAATGTGAGAATGTTGAGACATGTCCTGCATTCGTACTAAATATTGTATTAGAAAGACCTGATATTCTTCCCTTAACAACAACAGAAATGTAATGGGAGCTGCTTTGTTAACCCATATTATTGGGTACAATGACTTTTAATTGGATTATACAGGTTAGAGAACAAAAGAATGTTCTTTAAATTCTTCATGATACTACAGGTAGTGGACAAAATGGAAACCCCATGTAAAGTCATTTAATAGGGTGTTGAGCAGCCATGTACAACCAGTATGACCTGTGCCTGTATGTGCTGTGGCGTAGGGTCTATGTCCACTAGAGAGTCAATCACCACATGCCTGGTTGATGGAGGTGGAAAACACTTTCTCAGACGTTCCAGAATATCCCATGAAAACCTGATTCGTTTCAGGTCTGCTGACGAAGAAGGCCTTGACATCAAAATCATGCTCATCCACCCACACTTGCTCTGTGGGTCCCAGTGTCATCCTATAAGACACTCCTGGCAGGAAAGAAACATTGCAACATGGGGTGAAGACAATCACCAAGTACTATTACATTGTGATTGGCATTTTCCTTTATAAGGTATAAGGCAATGCACTCAAATGCCAGGACAATATGACTCACAACATTAGTGAACCACCAGAAGCTTTTACTTTTGGGACCAAGCACTCAGTGCTTTTGTGTCTTTCTTGGTTGACCGTTTGTGATTAAATTGGCTGCTAGTCCCCTGAATAAAATTAGCAGTTAGTTGTTCTGCAGTTGCTCGCCTGTTTTGCCTTGCATTTCTGCTCACTGCTGCTCTGTGTTGATGATATCATTCCAGTGAAGGTCCATGCTGACATTACCATCAGAAAGTTGTAATGTCTTGGTTACTGAATCTCCTGCCAAACATGCCCCAGCATTGTCCTCTCATTCAAAGTCACTGAGGTCTCCTTTAGCTCCCATACCAGCCAGAAACATGGGCAAACAGGTCTGTTAAATATTTTACACGTGCTCTTAAGCATGCTGGGATGTTATCTGCTTAATTAAAGTATGAGCACACCTTGTGGAAGCCCTTGCTTTCAATATACTGGTTGTCTCTCATTTACCCAGGTTTTTCCCTTTTTTGTCCACTAGCTGTATAAACAGTAGGCTTTTAACAAAGGCCTTTTACTGCTACTGGTGTGTTATTGAATGACTCGTGCCGTGATTATTCTAAGTGCAAATTTGGTCTTTCAAGTCAGACAGTTGCAGCTATGCTTAATGCATCTTGAAAGAATACTCTGGAAATGAAACTGCATCCTAACAAGACATATCAATGCTGTATGAGTCATGCATCCCCGAGCTGCATTTCCAAACAGCCTACACATTTACAGATGAAAAATTCTAGTATATTCTGTGTTGGCATTAAAGCAAAACCGCTGTTTTCATCAAGCACATCAAGCATGTGTAAATAACAGCTGAAGTGATCATGGTAGTTGTTAGATTATTGAAACTAAAGATTCTTTTCCCCCAATGTAACATTTTTCGGAATAAATTGTTTTTCTTGTTCTTGATGTTGTTTATTCAAAAAGACATCTTATTGTTTTCTGGAAGACTCCTATTTTTCCATTTGTTAAATGTGGTATAGGGACTCCAGATTAACAGGGCTTCTTCTCAGCAATTAAAATAATGTGTTCGCCAAAGCAAATACATGTAAAGCTACTGTTTTTGAAAGGTGGATAGCACCACTATGGAATATTACATTTGTATGTACATATTGCAAATGTAAGAAAAAGTTGTAAAAAGAATATTGAACCAAGAATATTAATGTTTCTAATAATATTGGTAACTATGAATCTAAGAAGTATTTAATAGCATGGATACATAGGTACGTAAGAATTCAATGAAATCTTTGTTGGTATCCTGTAAACAAGCCTGATCTGCTGCCTTTTCCTAGGTGGCACCCAGCGACTGCCTCGTGCAATCGGAGCGTCCCTAGCCAAGGAGCTCATCTTCTCGGGGCGAGTGGTGGATGGAGATGAGGCCAAATCCCTGGGACTCGTGAACCACTCAGTGGAGCAGAACAAGGCGGGAGACGCTGCCTACAGGAAAGCACTAGACCTGGCGCGAGAATTCATCCCTCAGGTAAAGCGCTTTCTTTCGTGTGAATCCCGCCTTCTTCAACATTAAAGCTTCCCAGACTGCGCCTTGGGCTGAGTCAGCACAGCACACGCTTTTATTTCAAGATATGTACCATTGTTTCTCTGTTCAGAGCAGGATTAACAAGCATCTCTTTCCACTCGTCAAGAACAGTGGTTTTCCTTCATACTGTAGATCAAGCACAGTGGTATGTTTCAACCTACAGTAAACATGTTTGGTTTTTAGAGCAAACATCAATCTGCTTTGCTAGATAAGGAATTACATAACACTTTAAGATTAAAGACTAAATATCTTTTAATGCCTCTAAGGGCTTATTTAAGAAACTTATATTTCCAAATCTTTGCTTGAACTCTGTTAATTTACTTCGTATTACTCAGTTTTAAATAGAACTAATTGCATTCTATTTTCTGTACTGTTTAAAGTGCTGGGAAATGTAACATATTTGTATTCCAGTATTAGATTATTGTACTATAGTACTGTGCACTCAGCCATTGCACTTGTATCTTTTGCTTTATAACAGGTACAGTACATCATTTTTATTTAATCTGCTATGTCTAAAAGTTTGTAGTGCAAAGCTTGTGCACTGAAAAACAATTATTTATCTGACAAAGAAAATAATGAATTGCATTGATACTATGGGTCACTAGAAAGTGCAGTTTATTTTTAGTTTCTTTAAGGTAATACTGTGCCATATATTTTAAAGTATATATGCCATATACAGTGCCTTGCGAAAGTATTCGGCCCCCTTGAACTTTTCAACCTTTTGCCACATTTCAGGCTTCAAACATAAAGATATAAATTTTTTATTTTATGTGAAGAATCACCAACAAGTGGGACACAATTGTGAAGTGGAACGAAATCTATTGGATTTTTTAAACTTTTTTAACTAATAAAAAAATGAAAAGTGGGGCGTGCAAAATTATTCGGCCCCCTTGCGTTAATACTTTGTAGAGCCACCTTTTGCTGCGATTACAGCTGCAAGTCGCTTGGGGTATGTCTCTATCAGTTTTGCACATCGAGAGACTGAAATTCTTGCCCATTCTTCCTTGCAAAACAGCTCGAGCTCAGTGAGGTTGGATGGAGAGCGTTTGTGAACAGCAGTTTTCAGCTCTTTCCACAGATTCTCGATTGGATTCAGGTCTGGACTTTGACTTGGCCATTCAAACACCTGGATACGTTTATTTGTGAACCATTCCTTTGTAGATTTTGCTGTATGTTTGGGATCATTGTCTTGTTGGAAGATAAATCTCCGTCCCAGTTTCAGGTCTTTTGCAGACTCCAACAGGTTTTCATCCAGAATGGTCCTGTATTTGGCTGCATCCATCTTCCCCAAAATTTTAACCATCTTCCCTGTCCCTGCTGAAGAAAAGCAGGCCCAAACCATGATGCTGCCACCACCATGTTTGACAGTGGGGATGGTGTGTTTAGGGTGATGAGCTGTGTTGCTTTTACGCCAAACATATCGTTTTGCATTGTGGCCAAAAAGTTCGATTTTGGTTTCATCTGACCAGAGCACCTTCTTCCACATGTTTGGGGTGTCTCCCAGGTGGCTTGTGGCAAACTTTAGACGAGACTTTTTATGGATATCTTTGAGAAATGGCTTTCTTCTTGCCACTCTTCCATAAAGGCCAGATTTGTGCAGTGTAAGACTGATTGTTGTCCTATGGACAGACTCTCCCACCTCAGCTGTAGTTCTCTGCAGTTCATCCAGAGTGATCATGGGCCTCTTGGCTGCATCTCTGATCAGTCTTCTCCTTGTCTGAGCTGAAAGTTTAGAGGGACGGCCAGGTCTTGGTAGATTTGCAGTGGTCTGATACTCCTTCCATTTCAAGATGATCGCTTGCACAGTGCTCCTTGGGATGTTTGAAGCTTGGGAAATCTTTTTGTATCCAAATCCGGCTTTAAACTTCTCCATAACAGTATTACGGACCTGCCTGGTGTGTTCCTTGGTCTTCATGATGCTCTCTGCGCTTTCAACAGAACCTTGAGACTATCACAGAGCAGGTGCATTTATACAGAGACTTGATTACACACAGGTGGATTCTATTTATCACCATCAGTCATTTAGGACAACATTGGATCATTCAGAGATCCGCGCTGAACTTCTGGAGTGAGTTTGCTGCACTGAAAGTAAAGGGGCCGAATAATTTTGCACGCCCCACTTTTCATTTTTTTATTAGTTAAAAAAGTTTCAAAAATCCAATAGATTTCGTTCCACTTCACAATTGTGTCCCACTTGTTGGTGATTCTTCACATAAAATAAAAAATTTATATCTTTATGTTTGAAGCCTGAAATGTGGCAAAAGGTTGAAAAGTTCAAGGGGGCCGAATACTTTCGCAAGGCACTGTATATGTAACGTATAAATAACACATGTAGTAATGGCCTGACCTTTGAGTGTGGTGTGAAACCCGTTTTTAAAGAGAGAACAGAAAATATAAAGAATTGTGAAAAAGTGTCAAAAGTGACTTATTAGCATCTTAATAATCATGGGTCGGTGCTTCATAGTAGATGTTGCAAATATCACTTATTAACATATGCAAATTCAGTATATTAATAAAACATTGACAGAAAATGCTACAAAAAAAAAATCTTAATCCTGACCATATCCTGAACCGTTATCCTGGCCCTAACTCAAGGGTTATTTCCATAAGGTAGATGGCTCCCTCTGTAGTGCCTCATTAATGCATTTACAGCTGATTATTAGTTTAAAAGGTGTAATTTTGCAACCCACAACCCATTCCATTTAATGGGTCATTAGCGATCGCATGATACTGGCCAATAAGAATAAGGGATCCCGGTGTCCTAAATAAAATTATACGCAGGATTTACACAATGTGGCCTACCTAAAATTCCTCCTTAGGTCAATTGGTGTGCAATGGTACTTCTGGTGCATGATGATGGATTTCTTATTATAGAATGAATTCGTATAATTATACTGATATAATTACTAATTTGAATTATGCATTATTATTTAATTATGAATTCTATTTTTTTTTCTTAGCTAGCCTTTGAGAAACATAACAGATTATTTAAAAATGAACTGTTTAAGAAATGTCTGCCTTGTTGTTCTGTGTGTAGAGAAATATAGTACAGTACATACGAGTTCAACTACTCTAGAGTAGACCCTGCTGAACTGATGTGATCTCATAATAAGAACTGAGCTCTTTCATTCAGTAACTAATCAAAACCTAAACTGGTATCTAGATCATAGTAAGAAGTAAAAGTACAGGGGGAAAAACAGCTTCAGTCCTTTTTCCTTGTTTGTGAAGTACTTTGTGTTTATTTAACAGTTAACCTTGTTTCTCAATTACAGGGACCCATAGCAGTCAGAATGGCTAAACTTGCCATTAATCAGGGGATTGAGGTAAGATTTTGACACAGAACTCTTGTTAATTTTATACATCATCTCCCATCTCATCAATGCACTTTAAATGCACTCTGGCAGCCATAGTGCGCCAGAACTCTCACCACACATCAGCTATCAGTGGGGAGGAGAGCAGAGTAATGAAGCCAATTCATAGATGGGGATTATTAGGAGGCCATGATTGTTAAGGGCCAATGGGAAATTTGGCCAGCTTGCTGGGGTTACACCCCTACTCTTCGAGAAATGCCCCGGGATTTTTAATGACCACAGTGAGTCAGGACCTCGATTTTACATTTCATCCGAAGGAAGGTGCCTGTTTTACAGTAGAGTGTCCCCGTCACTATACTGGGGCATTAGGACCCACATGGACTGCAGGGGAGCGATCCCTGCTGGCCCCACTAACACCTCTTTCCCAGGGGGTCTCCCATCCAGGTACTGACCAGGCTCAGACCTGCTTACTTCAGTGGGTTGCCAGTTGTTAGTTGCAGAGTGATATGGCTGTCATATACAACATGTTGTTAATCATTTCTGTGGCATTGTAGGAATCAAATGGGATGACCGTGTTTAGCTTCTTGTAAATCTTTGCTGTGTATAGCAGGGATAGTTATCCCTGGTCTTGGAGAGCCATAATTCCACAGTGTTTATACAGCAACTCAACTTCTAATGGTATGGAATGAATTACATTTGAAAACCTGCGTTTAGATTCATGTATTTTTTGCATGAAATCCTGAACATCAAGCAACTTTCCAAAACAAGAGTTTTTAAATACAAGTTTTAAATAACTAAGTTAAATTAAAAATTGCATTTATATACACATTTATGGATTATTATGAGTTAATTATAAACCTGTTAGATTTTGTTTGTTTAGTATCAACATTGCTTACCAGTGGTATGTTGCTCTAAATGTTTTAAACTTTTTAAAGTGATGTTGGAAAAAGAGTGAAAAATAAAATAGGCAGATATATCCCATTCTCTTTTCTAAAGATTTTGCAGATATGACTGTTGCACTGTTCAATTTATAATCTGGCTGTATGCACAATTAGAAAAGAGAGAAGCGCATTCAACTAGTCATGTTCATTTGGGACTTTGTACATTTGTACAAACAAACCTTGATATAAAATAAGCAAATTTTGTATTGATGGTTTAAGAAGTGTCAGCAAATCTTTACAATTATGCAATTAGAAGTTAAGACTATTATTATTTAAAGACTTAATTTAACTTAAGATATTAAATTTCCTGATAAATTGTGGAAGAATACCAATCTTAAGAATATCTTGGAGAAGAATATTATCTTGGTGTGTGATTTTGAAGGTGATTGTTACACCTGAGGTAATTTAGGATTGCTATTACAAGGCGCTGGACACTTTAATTTGATTATTTTTCAAAAATTATATATTTTTTCCACTAATATGTTGTGGAGTAGGATGTGTAGATTTTAATTCATATTTATTCCAGTGTCTTACGCAGAAAAAGGTTGTGAACTTTCTATAAGCACTTTAGTTCATAATTTCAGGTGTATTTGTTGAGCAAATCTCTTAAATACGTACAGTATGTTCCATTCTTCATTTAAATATCTTTATAAGCAGAAATAGCTTAAACAATCTGACATTCATAATAGCAGATCATATTTAACTTTGACCTAAATTGACGATCCAGGACAAAACAATATATTGTAACAACAAAAAGCAGATACAGTATGCGCAGTAGGCAGTTTACAATGATTGATTAATGAATTTAATGCTGTATTTCAGTATGTTTTCACTAATAAGCAGTGCTTAATGATCTCTAAGATTGTTAGATTTTTAATTTTTACAAATTGCTTCTGGTTGCAGCAGCTCCATATGCAGCACATTATATTTACAAAAAACACATTTTCTGAAAAAAACATCATTATGAAACTCAACAAAAAACAAACTGTTGCATGAGCCTGGGAACCTGTGAATAACATATGGATGTATGGCAGTTGAATCACTAGGGTGTCCAGCTGATCCAGTGTAGGGCCAATGTTTCAGCAATTTTCATTCCTGTTCTTGATGAGAACTAATCCAGCTAGGTTAACAGGATTAATGTAACAGCTACTCCCAGTTCTTTAGGTGATTCTGATTAAATGAGAGCAATAAAACCTGCAAACACACTGGCCAGGACCACTCAAGTTCAACACCAATAACATAACATACTGAATGCTCACTTATTCCCTTTGTAAAATCAAGAAAGTTTCCATCCCACGTACTGATAGACCAGCTGTATTTGGAGTTTAATTTTAGATATTCACCTCCCTAATTTGATGAAGTGCTTCTGGCAGCTACAGCTGAGATTTATTTTTTTTCTTTTATGGCAATAACTTTTAACTTATACAGTAGTTTATAAAATGTGCATGGCTTATATTAAAATATGTATACTGCTTAGTGAATTTCTAGTTCTATTTTAAAAAATGCAGAAATTCAGAAACTTCTGTCAGTACAGTAGCCATTAGAAACTGTGTTCTCTTTACCTGACCAGACTTGATAGTCTCTACTGTAATAAAGACCATGAATTAATTTATCGGGCCTCCTCTTTTTCAGCATGCGACACTGACAAAAGTGAACAATGACAAAAGCATGGACATATCATCAATGTTCTTATTGTGTCTTGGTCCTAAAGGTTTCTTCTGTGTTTTTATTAGTATCTTTTGGTATACTACTGCTGTTCCTCTGGTACCGAACAAATGTGGTAACTCTTTTTCCATAGAAGTTCGATAAAAAAATAAAAAAGAATGTTACTTTTTTATAAGTAACTTTTTTATTCTTAAATGGCTTCAGTCTTCTAGTTTCTGCTATTGTCTCTGCTGTCCATTAGGGACAGTATCATTCATTTTGCTTTGTAGTTTCCAGACTTTCTCTTTTATTGTTATTAAGTTCTATTTCCTCTGCAGCATTTGTAGGATGGAATTTTATTTGAAGAATAAGCAGTTTCTTTTTGTGTTTTTTAATGCAATTTTAGGGCTCCCTACTGGGTCGTAATCAGAGGGGCACAAAAGTCACTGAACAGTCTGCCTCCCTTAAGTCGGTAGCACATCCTCTGCTCTCCAAAATAAACCCTTGTCCTGTGAAATTTTAATGTAGATTTTTTCATTACCACCTTCCTAGGTTACAAAGCAGTTCAGGAAAACCCTAGATTTTCCAAGTTCTCTAGGTGGTAATGGCACACTGGTACTGGTCACCTGTGCATATGCAGTCACTTTGAACTATAAAATGTTACCATGAGACCAGTTCAAATATGGCTAAGACTGCCAACTAGTGAACTCAGATCTATCTATGTCTATTACTTGACTAAGCAGAGAAGAAACTTACCTTTTATTGTGTTACCTGCTGGCAATGCTAATTGAATTCTGTGACAGTCTACTGTACTTGTGTCATGGTAAACTTTTCTTTTAGCCTGATTTGCTCACAGTCTCAACCTCAGCCCTTTGTTGAAAATGCTTCGATAATCTTTTGCACTTATGGCATATATGGTTCAGTGTTGCACAAGCACATGCCATATGCTGGGTGGCACGGTGTCAAAGTGGTTAGCATGCTTCCTTGCAGTGCTTGGGCCTTAGGCTCAAGTGCTGGGGTGATATCGGCATGATTTGTATGTTCTCCCCATATTTGCCTGAATTTTCTCCAGGTGCTCTGGTTTCCTTCCACAGGCCAAAGTCAAATACTGTAGGTTAATTGGCTTCAGGGAAAATAAGCACTAGTTCAGTATGTGTGTGTGTATGTGCGCGCCCTGTGATGGGTCTGACCAGGGTATATCCCACCACGAGCCCATTGCTTGCCAGGATAGACTCCAGCTTCCCTGCAACCTTCTGTTGGATAAAGTGGTTAGAAGATGGATGGATGAAGATGTTTTTTTCCCCGCAGTGAATGTCAAAACAACTGAAAAATGTAATGCCACTTATAGTCAATACCTTAATGTTTGCGTTATGATTTAATTTTATGATATTGTACATCTTTTATGATGTATTTTTTCAGAAGATGATGAAACTACAGTACATAATATCTGTCTACGACCTACATTCTCATTTCCATGAAGAGTAAAAATATGGTGTTTGTAGGGTTGCATTTTATATTTATATTGAATATTGAGGTCAATCTGTGTCATTTCTATTTGGTCATTCATTATACTGTACATTCTAACAAGCACCAAAAGAAATAAAAGAACACCAGAGAGCTCGTGTTTGACTTTTATGTGGGAGTTTTTAAATTTCAGTAATGTTATTTTTTTCTTTTTTAGGTTGACTTGGCAACAGGTTTAGCAATTGAAGAAGCATGTTATGCTCAGGTACCTGAGATCAGGTTTTATATTTGTATTTACTTTTTCAAAGCCTTTTTCTGCCCAAAAATACAATGTCTTGTAAAAGTATTCCAACACTTTCTTTGGTATCTTATTTTATGAAATTACAAAATTACTGCATGTGTGCACTTTTTTTTAAACGTGATCTCCTATTCAGATCCTGAATGCTCAAATTAAAAAATCCATCCTATAGCATGATGCCCCAATGACAATACTTGACTAAAGGGATGGTTTTGACTATGTTTTTAGCCAAATGCTTTGCATTTATACTAAAAGTTACAATGTACACCACAAAACTTTTTGCCACGTGGTTACATTATCATGGAATATTTTGATGCAAACTCATATGCATGGGTCTTCCACTCTGCTGTATAGTCCAGCTTTGTGAAATGACTGGGATATTGTTGATTCATGGTTATTTCCTACCTTCTCGGTCATTTATGTCTATAACTCTTTCAAAGCCATTATTGACCCGTTTGGAAGGACAACCAGATCTTGTCAGTGTCTGGGTAGTATGATAAACTTATACGCTTATTAATTATTTGTTTTGCCATGTACAATTCCATGTCATGAGATTCTTCATTGCTCTTCTTTTGATCTGTACCTTTCTAAAGCTTTATCCCTTCATTATTTTGAAAGCTGCTGTGTCTTCATAATTGAAGTAGGTTTATAATTCAGAACTTTACTGAGAGATCTTACGGAGACAGGTGCATTTATTCTGAAATAATGTGTGCATCTGTTATTGTAGACAGACAGAGGCCACTCAGCTAATTACGTGGGTTGTTAAGATAATTTGGTTCTCCTAAATTAATTGAGGCAAAGGGTTTGAACATATGGAATACTTATGCAAACATGTCTTTTCCATTTTCTTTAATATAACTTGACAACAATTTAAGATTATCTGCTATGTTACTTTCCTCAACTTTCCCTCTATTTCGGTTTTTGTTCCCCCTTGCCTTTGTCTTGACACTTTTTCCCATGTGTGGCCTTCACTTCCCCTTATCATTCCATCTGTTTACACTGGGCACTGACGTTTTGAGTATTTTCAGAATTAGGCAGTTTAGCCCCTGTTACCTTTGTAAAAAATGTTCTTAAGATATTTTTATTTAACATGCATTGTAGGTAATTCCGACGAAGGACAGACTTGAAGGTCTTGAAGCTTTCAAAGAGAAGAGACCTCCACGTTACAAGGGAGAATAAGAGGAAGACCTACTAAGCAGTGCTGCCTTCTTTTGCTTTTCACTTATTCTGTGTCATTCATAATGTATAATGAAAGCGATATAGACCTTCAAAGCTGTTAGCATTTGAGTTGCTTGTGATACATGTAAATGAAAACATATGTAAGGCCGGGAAAACACTTTGGAGTAGAAAGAAAGACATCATAATGGAATATACACAGTGTTTGGGACAGTTACTTTTAAGAAGTAATCCATTATAATTGTTTGCTTTTGCAAGGGAGTACTTTTTAAAATTAACATGATGTTGGAGGAAATGATTTTTGTCTTCACTTAGAATTATCCATGAAGTATGTGCATTGTTACTATATGAAGTAATACATTATCTGAATCTGAATATCTTAAAAGCAATTTCCCCCAACTTTTTATTCATTTTAAAAGTATGTTCTTACAAAAGTAACTTCTATACTTTTAAATTTAAATTAAATTAAAGTAATTTGCACAAGATTAATATAAGCTAGTATGTTATGGAACATTGTGAACAGCTGCATTTAGATCTGTATGCTATAGGTTGTCCTAACTACAATATCTGTGGCTACTGTATGTCATTCAACTGTTACACATACCGTGTTTCAATCAATTAAGCATTCTAAGGGAATGTAAGCAATTTCTTTTTAACAAAAGTAATAGAGAAATGCATCACATGCATTTCGCAGAAACAAACTTAAATTATTTTTAATACATTTTGGATTTTGAAAATGTTGCTTTTGAATTACATTAAAATCACTGCAAGGGATGAAATGTTAATCAATGTATTTTGTTTTGTTTAAAAGGTTAAGAATGTCAGTGTCATTACTGCCTTGCAAAATGTAGTTGTTATAATAAAGCATATTGATTAATTTTCTCTGTTAGGAATGCTGTTCGTTATATAATGACCGCGCTGCAGTTATATAAACTAATTTAAAAGTACATCTGGTTTCATGGATTACTAATATTGTTTAAAAATACCTTACTGTAAAAAGGCATTGGTTTACGAAGGAGTGTAAAAGGAATACATGATCAGTACTGTACTGTATTTAATAACATACTTAGACACAAATACTAGTATATGAAATAAATATAATTTCATGCTGCATTTAAGGTCTCTTGAGTGTCTGAATACCTCTAATAGTATTATCTCTTCCTGTCCAACTAGCAATCTAAGATACCAAAACATTCCTTGAATAAAATAAGCTTGGATCCTTAGAGATATACAGAGAAAATGTCTAATTACTGCTATATTAATTTTGTCAAACTATATTCATATGAAATTGAATGAGCTTTGCTTCAAGAAATGTAAAAAAAACTAAAATGCAATAAACATACTAACTGAAAGTAATGATATTGTTTATTTTTCTTCAAACTCAAATATTTTAGTTGATAGCCTATTGTGTAATTGAAATCTACAATTCGCATAAAAAACAATTCACATATAGTGTGTACATTTACATGTGAAAAAGACATTTAAAAATTGCATCGAGACTTTTATTCATGATTTTAAACATTGTGCGTCCTAGTTTCTGATGGGTATAATACCCTCATATGCCCGCAATGTGGTAACATGGTGCTCACAACCTACTTTAAATGTGTCGTCTTCACAAGTTATTACCACACATTTTTATTGATGTTTATTCCATGAATGTTGTTAAACACTGGTTACAGTTAATAAACTGCAGATATATAGTACTGTCTATAAATCCTGACATTTTTTTACTTCGACAATATAGTCAATGCTTTGAATTTAGAGTTGAAAAAAGAATCTGAAAAATTGAAAGCCATTGTCAATGGATTATCTCACTGCAACCTGCATTTTTTAAATATACGATTCTACACTTACTGTAATAATTTGCTTCACTTTCTCTGATTGACAACTTAAAAGGATTTGGCACACAGTAAATGTTGAAATCTTAGGTATATTCCATAACTAAGATGCAGTGGTATTTAATTTGCTTTAACATAATCTAAGATTGTTAGGAAATAAATGAAATTACGTGGAAGTCATACACAACATACTTAATATTTTTCAAATAAGCTTTACTTTTCCTACCATCCTTCATTATTTAAAATTGACATATCTTTAATTCCTTGGAGACTTCCAGGGTCATTTGTCACTGTCTTAACAGTATGCAGAATGTGTCAGATCCATTCTAACTGATTGAGACAGCAATTATAATATGGGAAAACATAACATGTTTAGGTGGCATACAATGATAGTTATTTAGCACAGGTTTCACTGAGCAGTCTAGTAGTTTGAATTGTGGCTTTCATCTACTTGCCTTCATAGCCTGATTAGGTACAGTAAATAAAGAGTTCCAATTATTTTTATGTGTACACAGTTTTGTACACTGAGGATGTAAATTATAGTTCTATTTCTATTGCTCAGATGGGAAAGACAGGAACAGTTAAGCTTTTGATCGATATGAATATTTTTATCCAGACAGCATTGTTTGTGATATTATTACTACGAACAGTTCTCTTGAAAATGTCCCCCTTTTTAGTTTTATCTTTATGGGAATTCAGTGTTATGGTTGTAAGGGTCTCTAGCAGCCCATTAGTATCAACACAGCCCAAATCATTTCCAGAGGAGTAATTGTGCTGCAGGTACAGTAGCTCATCCACTAATGTTTCAGTGGAGTTCACTTTCACTGCTAGGTTAGTAAATGGATTTAATGGATTTAAAATGTAATTATTAATTTAAAAGCAGGTAGATTTAGTCTGTATGTCTAGGATTGTTATCAAATTCAGAAAAGAGATGTATTACCTGCTTGATGGTATTACATGGCTTTGGAGATCCAATTTCAGATACAGTATATGATATACTGTACATTACATGAGACAGAGTAAAGTCAAGTTATTCTATAACCTTTGACTTTACATTTTATTAATGCATGCAATTTTATGATGATAAACATGAATAATCAAATATGATATGTGTTATATAGGGACCACTACATACTGTACGTAATCAACCTATTACCTATTGAGTTCACCATTAACAGATAGGAAATGTCATAGACTGGCAGGTGGTGTAGCAGATAGATGGCATTAATGTTCATTCTTTCAATCTGTAAAACAACTGCCAGATCAGCAAACTTCAGTGATAGCTGATATTAGGGGGATTAGCGATCTCTACTTTTACTTAAAACAATAGTTTGAACCAAATGAAATAGTCATTGCAAGACACCGATTGCAGATTAAAGCAGAAAGTCTTCAGTGACTCTTGTCAAATGACGATGAGACTTAAGAACTTTAAAGAACCTGCACAAAGAAGAAGGCATGATGTAAGGTCTCAGCACGTGTACTTGTCATGGTGCAGCAGGTTGTACAACATCCTTTCCGGTGCTGTTTCATTATGATTTGTGGAACTAACAAATGTTGAAAGGAACATTTGTTTTCCAAGACACTTGAGCCCTGCAAACCTTGCATTCCCCACCTGCTGCCTCTTCAACTTTTTCTGTCCAGGCTCAGCTGTCACCTCTGTAGATGTGCTTGGCCAGCCCAACCTTTGACAGTCAGGAACACATACTGCCCTTCAGGTGTCTGTATTAAACAGTGAACATCTGATGGGTGACAGGGACCCAGAAGTAAGTTTCTTTGCCACAGAGGTCTCTGAGTGCTGAGGCTGAAGCACTTCCTTCCTGACAGTTGCGTTTTCCTTGGTCTACAGTATCAGGACATTAGTAAATGCCAACCAATTTAGCAGTTTGTGATTGTATTTCTAGTAATGGGTAAGAATGGAGCAAGAAAAACAGATGGAAGTGTTTGTGTATATTACTAAAGAGAGGGTTTTACTTTTTGAGCCCCATTTAGTTAAGTAAGTTATTTTTTAACATGCTGGTAATCATTGACCTTATTTTCTCAAACTTTTCCTGTACATTATGTTGCTCATAAAATATTATTGAAGTAGTTAATTACTTAGACCTCACACAGAAAAAGATGCAGCATTAAAACTCTGATAAGCGCTCTTACACACAACACTATGACAGTTCTCACCAGTTATCTTGTCTAACAGATAATTACATTACAGTAATTTATGCTTCACCTAGTTACTCCTGAATGGCAGAATCTGGTCTTATGAAAGTTCAGAATGCAAGTTAATTTTTTGTGATTATCCGTCATTGTCAAGGATGTGGAACCGAAGGAGCTGAGCTCACAAACTTTTAAACTTTTAAACAATTAAAAATTTTTGCTCACTTATTCAATCCTCCCCCCCCCCATTTTTTTAAAACAGAAAATGAAAAGCAATAGTTAAATCATTTTGAAAACCATTTAAATCAAGTATTTAATTACATTATCTTACACATTTACTCTGTCAAAACCATGGAAATAATTTATTTTAATTTATTGCAAATTGAACAGCTAATATAAAACTGCATTTTAACATATACTGTAGAACAGTTTATGTCTCACTATTTAATTTCATTTCCAGGCTAATAGAATTGGATGCTACATCTTTGGGAAATCAGATGATTTATGTCTTGTTCAAACTGGTGTCAGACCCTATCCTATAATTCTACAGAATGCTTAACCTTTTTGGTCAAATGTTAAATGATTGCCAGTACATCTTCTGCTCCCCACACTGTATGGGAGGCATGTGATGGACTGTAAAGAAATACCAGATGAAAAGTGAACTAAATTAATTGATCTGGATAAAAAAAATAGCAAACCTTGTAGATAGACATACTGTATTGTCATACAGAAACCTTACGTCTCTCTCAATTAAAGGTTTCTTATATTTTTTATTCTAATTTTATCTATTTTTAATTGTCCTAATACTTTTTTCAGTTTATTTTTTGTATTAAAGATGACCTGTTAGTTCTTCTGTCAAAAAATATCTAGTACATAATGCTAATAAAATATTAAGTATTAAACAAATGTTAAATGTTTTCTTTTTTAATGTATCTTACTAAACATTTACATGCACACAAACTTTACTGTTTCCAGTCAAATAATGTTACTTCTGTGATCAGTCTTTACAGTGTGATGAAGCTTACAATTTTTTTTGTCTTGTGTTTACAGTAATTTAAAATTTAATTTAATAGTGATTTGAATCCGTCCTTGTTTCATTGCAGTTATGAGGGCTATATATTGACATACAAGTGGACATCAAGAGCACAAGATCACAGTTGTAGATAATTAAAGATTATAGATAAGGGGGATTGTTTTTTTAACACTGTAAATAGTTTTTAAGCAAGCAAAGTCTAGCTATACTACTTTCTATGATAAAGAATTCTGCAAATGAATGCAAACCAAGTGTGATTTCAAGGAATCTCAGTCTCCACTTACAAAATAGATATTTTGACAGCAATTAGACACCTCAGCAAAAGACATTGTGCCTCAATATTGTTTGTAACTTGGGAATCATCATTGAAAAGGAGCAGTCAGGAGTTCAGTCATGACAGCACCTTAGTCAGGTAAATCCAAAAGCACACCCATCAAAGAACAATCCCAGTTGAATCCTACTGTACATGCATTCACCTGATCTGTTTATGATCAGACCACAGAATGGGGGAGGCTGGTACCTTCTGCGAATGGTATGATAATGAATGGACCATGTGGTACCTGGTTGGTGGTTCCTACTGAGCCATTCAATCGCCGGGTATGTGCAGCAGGCACTGCCCAACCCATTCCAATCTACCACCCTCACACTGCTGATGCACATTCAATGGTCTAATTAAAAACACGTCAGCTGATGCATCTATGATGGAGAGGATTGCAAGCAATCTTCATCTGTTACCATTTTTATAGTGTTGTGCACATTGTATGCGCAGGGATAAATAGGATGCGCTGGTGTGCTGTGGCAGTGGGGTGGCTACAGTGATTAGTATTGCTGCTTTGTAGTGCTGGGGCTCTGGGTTCAATTCCAGATCTGGGGTGCTATCTCTGTGCAGTTTGTATGTGCTCGCCATATCCACATCGGTGTCTTCCAGGTTCTCCAGTTTCCTCCCACAGTCCAAAGACATATCGGTGGGTTAATTGGCTTCTTTGAAAACTGGCCTTAGTGTGAGTATTTGTGTGTCTGTGTGTGTGGGGTGGCGTTCTTTCCAGGGTGTGTCCTGTCTGGTGCCTGTTGCTTGCCAGGATAGGCTTCAGCTCCCCTGCAACTCTGTATTGGATAAAGTGATAATAAAACTGGTGGCTGGTGTGGAGTTTTCAGAACTATCCTCCTAACAGCATCACAGTCAGGACTACCATCATGCTAATAAGTTCACAATACAATGTAAATGTAACTGGGAGAAAATGCTGTTTTTATAAATGCCATATAAAAAAACTCATATACTGAAGAGAACAGACTTTCCTGTGGTGACTTAATTTATAAAAATCCCTACATTCTGTCGAGGTTCCAGAGGTCTTCGGTGGCAATGAATTCTCCAAGCTGTTTTTTTATAGGGTTAAATCATGAAAACCATTTCTGCTGGAATGTTTGAAAATGGTACATATCCTTATTACATTAGTATTCCATAGGTTTTGAATACATTCTGCAAGTACCTTCACTGATTGAACAAATTAAAAAAAGCTATTAACTTAATTTACAAAGACAGTATGCAAATGTATGGCTGGTATTAATAAGCAAGGCCAGTTGTGAAAATCTCAGGGTCGCCAATCATCAAAAATGTATTTTCTCTGTGCTGAGAAGACCTTTTCTGTAGGTCATGAATAGCATGTTAATCTGTTTCTCATTGTGTATTCATCTGAACTTCAGAAAGCAATTATAAAAAGATATGGCAGACATAGTGGCACTTCACGATATTCTTGTTCAGTGTTACAGCATTAAAAAGATAACATACAGTACAATAGGTTCAAAGGCTTGCAAAGCAAAAGAAATGTCTGTGGTTAAAGTGACATTGGGATCTTGCTCATCTACTGGTTTTTATTTTATGGTTTGTCTTTTATGGCCTGAGCTGAAAAAATAAATTGATATTTTCCGATGTGTATATAATTGAATCAATTTCCCTACGGGATTAATAAAGTATTATCTATCTATAAATACTTCTGCAAATATAAATAAATGGGGTTCAGTCACTTCTGTTCTTCATAAAAAGGTTATAGTTGCAAATAGTACATTCTGTGGCAAACAGATCAATAAAATATTGAAAAAGTTCCCCACCCACGTGAAAACAACATTTTTTGACACTGCTCTATCATTCTGTTAAGTTACACCAGTCCTTTTGAAAACTACAATAACTGTGGCATGTTTCGTTGATTGCATATTCTTTGGGCTTTTTATTGCTAAAGTGTGGAGTGTATACTGTATTAATGATGTTTGCTATTATTTTTCTAACCATTCCCTTGTTGTTTACGTGGTTGTGTTATAGCATAGATTATGTACTATGGTGTAATATAGTCATGTTCAGTACTTTATTGGTATTGATAACTGCTTTGAGGGTTGTTCAGCACATATTAATTCATATGGATGTAAATTAAATAACTGACTTTATTAGTGTGCCATGACAGTAATTATCTTGTAAATATGTCAAGTTTGAGAGACAATCTCACCATGTATATTTAGGAAATCAAGTGAAGCCACTTCTGAAGGTGTTTTAATCAGCTTTTCGAGTACAGTTGTTCTATCACTCATTCAGACACCACTACCTTGAAATCGGCAAGAAATCATCTAAATCTGTCAGAGAGTGAACCTCTAGTTCTCCCTGTGATTTATATAAAAATAAGTTGTTTGTAGACAATGGAGATTTATATAAGGATTCCAGAAGCTTTGATTATGGATTTGATTTGATTAGCATGATTAACAATGTAGGGATTTATTTAATATGAGAGATCATCTAAATTCATATGCTGTATTGTACATGGTGAATTAAACCTGGATATTAGGTGATGACATCACTTTCTAGTCTAACATATATTCTTTGAATATGTAGCCTTCATCTTCATACTGTAGTAAATATGAAGGCATTATGGATACCATGTTCTTAAAACACAGGTGACAAGACAGAATTAAATCATGGTTTCAATATACATAACCATTGTATAAGATTTGGTAACATTTCTTTAGTAGCTTACAGAATACATTATACAAGACATATGTTTCCCAGAATGTTAGATCTAAGAATGATATCTTTTTGGAAGATGAATACCTGAATAAGTGTTTTACAGTATTTACATTTTGTACTGAAAGGTGGGAAGTAAGGTTCCAAAAGTAATGCATGATACCCTACCAGCCCTTGAAAAATGTATTGTGGTACACAATGGTTGAGCAAATTCTAGTTAAGTGCAGGGAAAACTTGCAAAAAGTGTGAACAGAGAAATCTGATAAAGCATCATGTAAATCAGGGATTTTTAACCTATGGGCCATGACCAAAAAATGGGTTGTCATGCTGTTTGGGGTGTGTCGACACAAAACTCTTTGATAAATTTAAATAAAACACAAGTGTGTTTTTACAGAAGCCTTTTAGTGTCACAGAGGAATAAAATATTGATTTATTTTACAGTATAGTAATAATGAATGGAAAACCAGAAAAATCATAGACAACAAACTTTTACAAAATTGTTTAAAAATAATTGCTTAGGAACCAGAATACCATCTCCAGGAAAGTACCCTCATTAAGCAGAATAAAAGAATAATTTCACACTATAGTGAAATAGTACTACAGTACTGTATATGAAGGAAAAAGTTTAATACTTTTAAGATCTATTTTAGACATCAAGCATAACTGCTGGTAATAGAGCATTCCTGGGTTAAATGTGTGTAACAGTATGACATATTCCTACAAGGTTTTCTACATCCCAGAGAAAGTGACTTAATACAGCTGGGTGTGCAGACCAATTGACATTGACGTTGGAGATTTGGCTGATGACATTTCAAGTGCTGCTGGCCTTCAAGAGCAGATTACAGAGATCCTGCATTACAAAGACGCTGCTCTACAATTTTCAAAACAAGCAAAATCACTAAGTGTGTTCTGGATCAAAGTGAAAAATAAAAGAAATAAAACATTCTGGGAAATGTGGTAGAGGACGTTTTACTTCCATTTTCTCTGACTTTTCAGCATTGATTATCACAAAAAAAAAATGAATCAATTGCAACGAGATCACGACTTAAGAGGCAGCCTTTCACATACACAACCTCGGCTTGAGCAACTTTCATACCTTGTGTAACGAAAGAAATGTAAAACAAAATCACAGCTTCTTCTCTTTAATTATGATAGTTTCCTCCCCTATGCAGGCGACACAATCCGGGAATGAGTGGGGAAAACACAGGGAAAAAGAATGCAGGATACAGGGATGAAAACAGGGGGTGTGTCCTTGGTGCGCTGGTGATCGGGGGAGGTGTGGCCGAGGCAAACAATCCAGGAAGAAGTCCAAGGGAGAATCCAGAAGGAGGCAAAAGTCCAAAGCCGGGTGGTCCATCCTAGACAGATGATTAAAAATGGGAACCGGGACCGGGACCGGGACCGGGAGCTTCCAGGTCCCGAACTTGCCTGGTATGGAAACCAGAGCAGAGCCCGGAATAGAGTAAGCGCCTTGCTTTTAAGGAGAACTGAAAATGGGGGTTGGAACAGGGAGCAGGTGCGGTGGATGAGTAGAAAACAAGGAAGCGCTGGAGCGTCCTTAAGAGGAGGAGTTTACGAACGTGACACCTTGTACAGAGCTGAGGCTCACATTTACTGTATATATCCATTACTGTTTACGTTTTGTGCTGTTTTTAAATCTGTTTCTAATATTTGTGCCTTTGCAAACCTGTTTACTACAGTGCAAACTAATTAATAATGAATTCTATTTTTATTTAACTTTTTACAAGTATCTAATTTCTTAAGCTTTAGTTATATCGTAATACAAATATTAAAACAATAGTAAGTTAATTCAAAACTAAACCATGGATCACAAAGCTGACCTCCACACTTAATTTGGGTCACAGTCAAAAAGTCAATATTTTAATCCTCATTGCACTTCAGGATTAACAATTCAGTCAAATTAGTCAACTGGAATATGACCCTGACATCTCTGGTTGAAACAGTTTTATAACTTAAGCATAGGCTGGAAATCAAGCCAATTATCTCGACTGTGAAGTGGTGCCATTGAAAACTGAAAGTGCTTTTTTTCTGCAAATTTTATTCACCATTGAAAAGGTGTATTTTCAATTCTAGATCTTGCAAATCTTTAGAAAATAAAGGGTACATATAATTAAGGACCAAGTATCTATTATTTATTAATTTTACTCATTTCTTTTACAATCTGATATTTTTTTCTGAACATTTTGTAGCAGACTCATACACTTCCATTTAAATGTAATGCATTGTTCCATTAGAAATTCCTTTGTTGCTTTACTAGTTGTCTATACTTGTGTAATGTTTCTCGGCATAATAATTGAACAGTGGAATTTTAATGGTGCCGTAGAGCACTTGGTGTTTTGATTACTATTGAAACATGCATTTCTAAAACTAATAGCTTAATTTGAGTTTTGCCACTTAATCCTAAAATGAAAATTCCACTACGCTAATGTCATAGGCTTACCTCATGTTCTATATTGTATTACTCACTAACAGAATAGAGTGTAACAGAGAGACTGAGCCCAGATTTGTATAAATAGCTCCCTTTGTTCCTGTGTTCTCCCTTTTACTAATTATCATCTTCTTGTTTTTCAGTGCGTGTCTGTGGCACTAGAATGGGGCATGGCCATTGGAGCGAAAAAAGAAAACTGTTCTGCCCTGGAGGTGTCTGGTTATGTAGCACCCAATGGGGAGTGAAAGGAAAGAAGGAAACTAAGTGGAGGTACCCCCTAGTGAGATGATGAGATTTGGTACTGTATGTGGAGGTCTCTCCCACGTATGTTACCACTGCTCCAGCATGAGAGAAAAATAGGTGCAAACTTCCCAAATTTGAGATATCTGAGATATAAATCTGTTAAACTCATGGATGTGTATGAGTGAATTTGGCAGCATCCAGGTAGACATTAGTGGGAGAAGAAGCAAAGAGAAGTATAGTGACGCATTATCCCAGTGAAGCCTCAGCTGTTTGAGACCTGCGAGAAAACTATGGCAATGGTGGCAGATGGAGGCAGCACAAAATGAGGGGCCTGAGAGGCTGCAGGAAGCAATAACTGCATGATTGTGATGTGAAGCAGGGCTGGGCAGGTCAGGTGCATGATGAAAAACGGATAAATAACACCCAGTGACCCCTAAAGTTCTTCTGGTAAAACTTATTCTGTCTTTATGCAAGGTTGAGCTGGAAGAGATACCAGCTGCTGGCTAAGTTCAGCCTGGTGACGGCCGTGAGCATGGTCAGGGTCCATTCTTGGCTGGAGGAAGCATGTCTCTGGCTGCAAAGCATAAAAACTGGCGTACTCCCAATCTGATTCAGTAACGGTTTGGCAGTTTGGCATTCACAGTGGCTGGACACAAGGGAAATACCACTTACTTACCTAGTGCCTGAGAGAGGCACTGAGGTCTGTCAGTCTGAGTTTCATCAGCCAGCTCAGGCTGGAGATGGAGCAGTGTGGGGTCCTGTGGTTGGAGCCTACAGGCAGCCAGGAATCAAAATCACCAAGAAAATTAGGCAAAGGGGATAAAAAGACTACAACCAGAGGTCTGGAAAAGGAAGTGACCAGACCAGGTGACCAGGCTATTTTGTGTAGCTATGCAGGAGAGCCAAGGGTGGGGAACTAGACACCTCCCTGAAGAAAACAGCACCATGCTTCACTAAGTCTGGAGAGTTTGGGCTGAGGAACCAAACTAACTCAGCAGCTGATGCTCATCTCCCTCCTCTGGGGACTGAGTAACTGTAGCATGAAAAGGGGACAGAACATGAAATCCCAGCAGACGATCGCAAGCACCACAGTATAGTGTTGTGGGAGGGTTGGCCAATAATGTCATCACTCCAACGCCCCCAAAATTTAGGATAATTGAGTTTATTCTTCCTTTCGGATGGACGACATTGGGAAGTACAGACGCAGCCACCTAGAATAAGCGAGGTATCAGTATACAGCACCACGACATGCCTTTCTTATTTTTTCAAATAATCGGATGCAGAACTGCACTGCACTGTAAAACAGCCATGTGGTGCAGTGAATCCAAACAGCTGTGTGTGGTTGTCAGACAAATCAGTACAATATTAAATGTTTATTATCCCATTAGTGCATTCCTGTGATGATCATACTGTATGCATATTAGCAACAAACAATTTCATTATATACAATGATTACATTTTTGAGACTGGATGTTGTTACCACGTTGCTAACACAACTACAAATGAGATATGTGACAAAATGTTATGACAGTAACATGACAGTAGATTTTTCATTATATATAGTTTATAGAATTATTAGAAGTTTTATGAATAGTAATTAGAAAACAGATAACTTTAGATTTTAATTAAAATATATATACACATTATGGCTTTATTAACATATAGTTTTTAAAAAACAAACTAAAAAACTAAGAAGAATGCAGATTAAAATAAAACTTTTAGATTAGTGATTTGAATGATGTCTCACATACTGTAAGGCGCATTGTAGCTGATACAAGTACTCACTTTGCACTATACTGTACTTAAATTCTGTTTAATTTTAATTTAAATGGCCACTTGCAAAACAGTGTTGTAAATAATTACATTTAGTTGATATATCTGTGGATATTACTTTACAGAATTCTTTAACTCAGCAACTTTCCTTACTCATTTTGACATTGTTTTGCTCTGTCTAACTGAAATTGTATCATCGTGAATAGTAATGTTGAGAATGTGGTTCATTGGAAAATATAATCTATTTGGCGTACATGCAGAATTAAAAACTACAGTACATTCTCTGGTTGGTGAGGCATATACACTTCCTGTTCACTTCAAGAAAACAAATTAAAAATATTTTGGAAATGAAAAATTACTAATTGCCACTTTGTCCCTTCATGACATAGCTAGGAGTTAAATTACATATTAAGGCCTCAGTGGGACCTGGAGGACAGCATGATTGAAAGGCAGATTAGCATATCTATAAAATGCTATGTTAAATCTGAAATTTCTTGTCACTAGGTGCTATGAAAAGCCAAACAAGGTGTATTGTACCACAATCAATTAGTTGCTGCCCAGCTCACAGAAGTGTTTAACAATATTGTGTATCAGCATTTGTATTGGGGATGTACTATATCAGATATTACACTGTCTATTTTTATCAAATGTCTCCAGATATTTACAGTACAATGCATTGCATGGAATGAACTGGATTTAAAAATGCAGTGGAATGTCCTGATTTGGGGCACAGCACACATACACTAATACCGAGGAGCAAGGTGGTGGAGAGATGAAGAACAGGAGAAAGATACTCTAAAAGTACAATATAAACTTCACACTGAACATGACCGTGTTTAAAAAGAGCTCTCAGTTTGTTTCTCTCTAGCTGACCTAGTGGTTGTTTTTATTTACAAAAGACATTACATTACAAGTCCTTTCAGAAACAAAAATACTGTACAGCCACAGTAGCTAGGCTAATTTATATAACATACTGTATAAAGTACGTTCTATTCTCAGGACATATTAGAGATCATTATTAATGATCTCTTAATTATTTTTCGTATTAGAAAAATCATTATTAGATTAAGATAAACTCAGAATAAATTAAGGTGCCATTTCAGTAAAATCTAATGCAACACAACTGCCACTTATCGATCTGTTTTCAGCAGTGATAGGCTGATTGTGACACACCTGCCAAAATGTGGGTAAAATGCAGTGTGCTTATTGTTAACGTGAGATTTGATGCATATTCTAGAAGACTGCATCTGTAAATTATTTGGGAAAAGTGAAACAATGATATTTAAAAAATTGGCCTTGGATTTTCCAAGTCTTCTATAAGATCAACTATCGGTTCTTTGTTGTAACATGTTACTGTATCACCTCTTTGATCAGAACCCTCATGGGAATATGAATAAGTCTCTCGAAGATGACAAAGGCAGCGTTTATCGTCATGAGGAGAACAAGGAACTCAACAGGAAATGTAACAGGAAACATACTCCGCAATACTGTATCTCACCACAAGTGTAGTCATCAGGGGAAAAACACCACACAGACTTCTTTGTCTTTTCCCTTTCAGTGGACAGATTTTGTGATCATCAAGGAAATTAGTAGTACTTTGTATCACTCAAAATGCATAACAGATTAATATTCCACAGCATACCTTGAAAACTACCATGTTAGCCAAGCATATTACAATATTACAGTAGTTAACAAACAGTCATTAAGTATTATTATTGTAAACCTAAAGAAAATGGTTTGCATCAGAACTTTAATTCTGGTTGGTTTTTTTTGTTGGTGAAATTCAGTTTGTGTATAATTCGGGCCTGGTTTACTTAAACATAGAGTGAGGAATTAAGACAGGGAAGAAGGATCAAACAGAGAGAACAAAAATGATAGATTCCATCAAAGAAAGACTCAAAAAAAGTTTTACAGCTGCTTGTAACTGTTTTGCATTGATGACCTTAAACTAAGAATGAAGATGGGTGTTTCTCTTTGTGCTGGGGGATGTGGTCCACACAGAGTTTTTTCAAAACCCTTACAGTGAAACCTCCTGGGAAAACTACTTAACTAAGCTGCTATTACACATTATACTACACTGAGCACATTTTGCAACCATTAGCTTCACAGAGCAATGGCTTTTCACTCAAGCAGGAAATGGAAATGGGGATTGGGATTGCATTGCCTCAGGATCTTGGGAATGATTAATTGATTGATGTAATCCTTATGTAATAAAGAAACAAAGCAGGAAATAGCATCCAAATCCGTTTTTTTTCTAAATTTATAAAGAGGCCTAGAGCACAACCATACAGTACAAGTCATTAACCTTTTAAATAAAGAAACGCTAAAAAGCAAGGAAGTAACTTAAAATAATTTTAGTACAAAAGATTATGTAAAGCATTTTTATTTTTATTTATTTTTATTACTGTACACCATAAAACACTGTGCAACAAACACTGAACTCCTTTAAGTTTAGGAAAGCGCAGAAAGGCATATTTTGTGTATATATTGTGAGAATGAAAACTAATTGGCTATTGCTGTTTCTAGAAGTCTCTTTATATGGTCCCAATCCCCCCGTATTGTTAGTCCTCAAGAATGCATATGAATTTTCATAATGAGTAGTAACCGCATGCTCTGAAAAGACTCCATAAACCTGAAAGGCGATTCTTGTACGATAGATGTATATGAGAAAGTAGACTCCTCCATGAGGGAGGAGTTTATGTTGTGAAAAACAATTATCATTTGCCCCTTTATTGTAGCCAAGGACCAGATACACTGTAACAACAAACCATTTGATAAAGAGAGTTGCTGTAAGTGATTCATCAAAAAAGGCCAAAACTACTGAAGACAACACACAATCTGCAGGCAATGACTGGTTAGCCTTTGTTTTAGTTCAGCATATACTGTACCTTTTTACTTAAAAGCAAAAAGCAATTTTTTATTGCTGAGCAAATCTGATATTTTTTAGTATCTGCTGTTAATTCCCAGTTGTGAACTTTTCACTTCCTATTTTGCCAGCAGTCATATCACCCTGCATCTCACAACTGACAACCCACTGAAGCCCAGCATGTGTGAGCCTGATCAGTACCTAGAGATCATCTGGGAAAAAACAAGTTTTCTGCTGGAAGAGGTATTAATTAGTGGGGCCAGTAGTGGGTGCTCACCATGCGGTCTGTATGGGTCCTAATGCCCGAGTACAGTAATGGGGACACTATGCTGTATAAAGGTGCTGTCCTTCAGACATAAAATCAAGGTCCTGATTCTCTGTGATCATTAAAAAAAAACCCAGGGTGTTTCTTGAAAAGAGGGGTGTAACCCTGGGGTCCATGCCAAATATTCCATTGGCCTTTACCTATCATGGCCTCCTAATAATCCCCATCTATGAATTGGCTTCATCACTCTGTTCTCCTCCCCACTGATAGCTGATGTGTGGTGAGCGTTCTGGCGCATTATGGCTGCCATCATATCATCCAGGTGGATGCTGCACATTGGTGGTGGTGGAAGGGAGTCCCCATTACCTGTTTAGTCCTTTGAGTGGAGTGTCCAGAACAGCACTACATAGACTCCAGCATTTGGTACAATTGTTGTCTATGAAATGTTCCAGGAAGTGTTCATTCCATTGTACTGAGACAACTCTAGTTCATGCATTATATAAAACACGTTTAAGTTAATTGAACTACCATTCAAGATCCTGAAGATTTCTTCTCATTAGACATACAGCATCAAGGACATTTAACAGAGCAGATCACAAGATATTGTTACATCGTCTGGGATGCCAGGCACTTATTACTTCTTATATTATTAAACTGGTTTGTGTCCTATTTTACTGGCCATGGAGAACAGGTTTCGATCAAGGGTTGGTTGCACCTCCCAGACTATTGGACTGACCTCTGGAGTACCCCAAGGATCAAGTTTAGGCCCACTTTTTTTGTGTTTTATGCTTCCAAAATGTATCTTACTGCATATGCTTTCTTAGTCAGTGCATTCAAAGTGGATATTGTGATTTCATAAGCACATGATGATGTCTAACTTCACTATCACTATCCCACTATCAATTATCAAATAAATCAGTCTGGGGCTGACTCAGTTAGTCAGAATGTCTCGTTTATACTCAAAAGTGGATGTATCACAACATTGTGAAACTAAATCTGAGTAAGGCTCATTTGCGACAGAAATATTGGTTGTCTGTCCTTTCCAAAATTATTACAATGAATACTGGTTGCTTCAACAACTGTTAACTGATGAAGAGTTTAGGTATCCTTTTTGTCTCTGAAATACATTTTGATGCAAAGTTTAGTTATTTTTCTTCTTTTCAATATTCATAAAATATTGTCAATATACACCCTTATCTAGATATAACTATTGCAGAACCTGATCCCTTTATCAATTCTGTCAGAAATAGATGATAGAGGACTGACATGTACAACATCTTCAATGTTATTTTATGCAGAATTCAGAGATTTGTAACAATCCTTGTTTTACTTACAGTGTTTTGTACACAGACATTCTTGTGTCACTCATACACTAAGAAGTAGTACAGTGTGACATTTATTTAAGAAGAACAAAACAAAAATAAGCTCTGGACTTGTGTCCAATGCACTATTTCCTGGATAAGTTTATTCCACTGAGTATAAGCCATTTTGAAGTCAACAAAGCAGCTCATTAAATACTGGCATTTGTGTGTTATCTAGTAGGATTGTTTAGGACCCTCATTGTTTCATAGTTAAACAATCAAGAGGGAATACAAAGGGAAGTACATACTTGCCCCACACAAAAGAACAGCTGCCAGCCGGGTAAACTGTTTATAAGCCCTGATTCCCGAGCCTATGTGCATTGCTAGTTAGGTTTTCAGCAGTGGTGATGAAATGCCTTGCATTTTTTCCGGGAACAGACCACAGATAAAAAAGGGCCATTTGGTTTACTAGCATTTCAAGATAAACCTGGGGTCATTTAAAGCTGTAGTAACAGACATTGTTTAATTTTATTATGTGCCGAAAAGCAGCCAACTCCACTCCCACCCGGAAAGGAGATAATGAAGGCCAAAACAAATAGTCACAAAAACTGATAATGAAACTGGCCCTGAATCGTGTACTTTTAACAAATCTTAAACTAATAAAGCTAATGTTCTTAGCTTTAATTTTACAGAAGATGGTTATGCAATATCTGTCGCCATAGTGGATATTAAAATAATTGGTTCCAGAAAAAATGTCAGCATGACTCCTACATGTTCAGTTAAGGTGAGAGTGAAACAATTTTGCAAATGTCAGAACTCCTTAATTTTAAGTTCCACCATTACATTATACCAAACTCCTTTTTGCCCAGCTTACACAGTAACTCTTGAGAGCGAGAGAGATCAGCCCACAAAAGGAAAACAGACCATGTTAACAATGAAGAAACAGAATCAGGTCATGTAAACAGATGCTAGAGAGATAAGAGGGTAATTATTACAGCTTCAACTATTGCAGTGACAAGTACACAGGAATTTCCCAAAACACAAAGTTAGCATACAGTACAAGTATTAACATTTGCTTGGGTGATTCATTTTCCTGTATCTCTCTGTCAAGTACTGCATAGTTTGGAAAGGCATGGTAGTGACTGTTCAACACTCCATTATTACTGTTATATTTGGGTTAAAGGTTTCTACTTTTGGTGTAGAAAATTACATTTTTAGACTATTTTTTTAGATGTTTGTAATAGAGAAGACTGGGCAGAAGGCAAATGCCAGCCAAGGGTGTCGGTGGTCTCCATAAAATTAAGGGATTTCTGTCAGCTGACAGGTACAGGCTGGTTTTGATTCACCATACCATTCCCTCAGGAATGTACTTTTTAGGCAGGGATTCATCTGTCAACATGACAATGACCCCAGTAGTGAAGCAACAGTGGTGAAAGAATATTCTGAATGTAAAGAGATGGGTGGAACACTCCTCAAGATGCCTTGGCCTGCACACAGTCCTGACTTGAACAACAGAGGCCATATGGAGTTACATGGAAGTTGTAAATGGCACCTAAACTTCTTGAATGAATTGTGGTTAGAGCATATCTGGAATACCACTTCCTGGTCTGTCATTGATAAACTACATGACAGCATGCCAAGATCTGACTAAAGTTAAGTGCCCCCATACCAGATAATGTTTCATAATAACTCACCGAACAGTTAAATAGTGTTTTATTCATTTTTGAAATAATTAATTGTGTGTAAACTTTTAACATCATAGGTATTTTTTGCTTTCTCTTAAAACAGTTTGGACAGTTTAAATGATTTTTTCTTGCTTTTGATATTTTTTCTTATTATTGTTATTATTATCATTCCAGTTTCTAGACGATCCATTTTCTATCCAATACAGGGTTGTGGGAGAGCCAGAGCCAATCCCGGCAAGCAACTGGCAGGATACACCTTGGATGGGAAACCAGTCCATCGTAGTATTACTATTTTAGATTATTCCTGTATTTACTTACAGTGATTTACAAAACAGACATCAGTGCAAAAATAAATAAGAAAGCTTTCTACCTAATTCAGTCTCCTGATAAGTAATAATGTGAATAATAATAATGTGAATAATAATAATAATAATAATAATAATAATAATAATAATAATAATTCCTTACACTTATATAGCGCTTTTCTGGACACTCCACTCAAAGCACTTTACAGGTAATGGGGACTCCCCTCCACCACCACCAATGTGCAGCATCTACCTGGATGATGCAACAGCAGCCATAGTGCGCCAGAACGCTCACCACACATCAGCTTTCAGTGGGGAGGAGAGCAGAATAATATAGCCAGTTCATAGATGGAGATTATTAGGAGGCCATGATTGGTATGGGCAATAGGAAATTTGGCCAGGATGCCGGGGTTACACCCCTACTCTTTTCGAGAAGCGCCCTGGGATTTTTAATGACCACAGAGAGTCAGGACCTCGGTTTTACGTCTCATCCAAAAGACGGAGCCTGTTTACAATATAGTGTCCCCGTCACTATACTGGGGCATTAGGAGCCACATGGACCGCAGGGTGAGCCCCCCCCCTGCTGGCCCCACTAACACCTCTTCCAGCAGCAACCTTAGTTTTTCCCAGGAGGTCTCCCATCCAGGTACTGACCAGACTCACACCTGAAGCCAACAACAAATGAATAATTGTGCAATACTGTATTTCTTGAGTACATGCTTAGTCAGTATAAGCTCAAGAGGAAATTGTCTTACTAAATAGATAATTGCAGTGTAATTACAGAGAACAACTATGAAGTTTTTTATATGAGTGTTTTTTCTCTTACATCTTCTAGCACAACCATATTTAGCTGCTTAGTTTCAGTCTGGTTCTTCAGTTTTATGTGTCTAGTTTGAACTTGGCTCTTTAAGGTCAACCATTTGAAAGCAGTTGCCCATGGATTTGAGGTCGACAGCTGTTACTTTGGCTAGCTTGGAAAATGAAAGGGCGTCATTACGGAACAACATATTTAAACCATCAGCATAACATTCTTCTGTCGAAAAGGCTTTCGCCTAAGAATACAGCTGTTGAGATTCATGTGCTTGCTATTTTGGGTTTGCCTGTGTTGCTAAAAAAAGAACCACTGTAGTGCTCCCTTTGAAAACACACTGTCAGCTTCTCTCACAAGTATGAAAAGGCAATTCTGTTGAGTAAGCAAGCCCTCTGATTTTAGGAAGGCTTTGAACTACAAGTTTTGAGCAATCAAATCTGCTCAAAACCATAGAGTCTATAAATTACCATCTGTTACAACATAAGTTATTTTTCGTCTAGCTGAAAAGGACCTGTGGGCTGTTTTACACAAGCCTTGCAGTGTTCTGCTTTGTGTGCTGTTTTTTTTTAATGCTGCCAAGTTTTAACTGTCAGTTACTGTCTTGTAATGCATACATGAGCTTATTAAGCAACAGTCTGAATGTAAAAGAACGCCAGCTAATGTAAACACACACATATGGTACATTACTGAGAGGTATTAAAAATGCTGTTTGTTCCAATGCTGTTTGTCCTTGGTTTCGTTTAAGTTATTTTTAGTACATAATAGTATACAATCAGGAGTAGTAATGTTGGTTATGAGCAATAACAATTTACTCAATTTTGAACTATTCTTATAAATATTTTGTCTCAGACAGATTAATATGGATATGGAGTATTTTTAACCAACTAACAATTCAGATTGATCAGAATCTTTAAAAACTAGGTCACAGAAAGTAAAAGTAAATTACACACAACAAACCAATATGAAGTATAGCAGCTAATTCCTCATTTTGGCCTTTCAAGTGTAACTGACTGATCGTGTTTCTTGTTTTTGATATCATGTTTCTGTCTAGGCCTCCACAAAGCTAAAAGGCTACTTTTTGTAAATATACATTTATCAGGATTGACTGGTTCCTTTAAATACAATGTCTACAATTCAGTGAAGATAGAATAGAATAGATGTGTGTTACTGTGTACAAAACAAAGATCTGTGTGGATTCATTCTTATTATACAGTTAATGACATAAAGATATAACATAAAGAAAGTTGCTAAACTTTCAGTGGCAGATTTTCACAGAACTGTGTTTATGCATAAAGAAAAGTATTCCTTAGTACACCAGTGACTACAAAAGTTTTACTTTCACAATAAATAAGCAAACATAAAATTTTGAACTCTGTATTTTGCCTATGTATCTGTATACCTGGATAAAACTGTACTACCTTTGACCAAAGAATTCCATTATTCTTCTGATTCGTCACAGATTGTATAGATTTAGTTGCAGCATTGCTACATAGATGACTTGAGACTATAAATAGCAAAGCAGCTTGTATAAAACATGCTGACTTCAGAACATCCTTTCGTAAACTAAAACCTTTACTTTTTTCTTATAGAGCAAAAATAAATTAGCATCTTAAAGTAATAGTACAGTTTCCAGTTCTTACAACAAGCTAAATTGCATATTTTGGCATGAGAACAGATCATTAAAAACAGAAGAAATCATATTTCATATGAATCTCTATTTTTCATCCATTAATCTCTATTCTGTCAGCCATCAGAATCTACATATTTAGCTTGGATTTAGAATGTTTAGTAATTGAATGGCAGACCTTGTTCATTATAGCACAATAAGTTTGGAAAATATATTATCTTTTTTCCAACAAATCTAATATCTATCCATCCATTTTTTAACTGCTTTATCCTACACACAGGGTCTTGGGGGTAGCCTGCGCCTACACTAGCACGCAACAGGCACAAGGCAGGATACACCTTGGACTGTAGGAGGAAATCAGAGCACCTGGAGGAAACCCATACAAACACAGGAAGAACATACAAACTCCACTCAAATAGTACCTCAGGTCTAGAATTGAACCCAGGGTCCCAGCACTGCAAGGCAGCAATGCAACCACTGCACCACCATACTGCTCCTTCAAGTTTAATGCAATCATCACCATTTTTGTGATGATTGCATTAAACTTGAAGGAGCAGTATGGTGGTGCAGTGGTTGCATTGCTGCCTTGCAGTGCTAGGATATAGTGTTTTTAATCTCAAAAGATCTCAAAGAACTTCACAAACAAGAGAGAACTCACTTCATACATGATGCACAGAAGTCATTATGAGCTAGCATTGAAACTATAGCACAACACATACAAATGTGAGAGATTGCTTCACCAATTTAATTACGGGGAAACTATAGGAAGGTAGGATTGTACAAGACCAGAGTGGAATTTTAGCTAGGATCACCAAGGTTACCTTGCCTACAGGATTTTTAATAACTTAGTAGTCAGGACATTAGTTTAATGCCAACAGTTGGCACCTCCTACAGTACAGTGTCCACTATCACTATACTGAAGCATTGGTTTTAGAACCCTGGCTCAGAGGGAAGAGTGCAAACTACTGTCTACTTGGACAGTACTTGGTAACAGTAATCAGTGGTTTTCCATCACAAAACTGATCAGGTCCTGATTGTTCTAGTTTATGAGATTTTAATGAGATTGGACTACAGTACATGGTAGTAATGCTACAATCAACAAATGTATTTGACATTTCCAAGACTTAATTATGCTAAATACACATACAACATTAAAAGAAGGAAAAACAGACTAAGTAAAGAAATTAAAAAGAGAATGACTAGGCAGGCTGACAAATGTTGCACTAGCACAATATAACCTGGACATCTATTCAAAAACAATTTCTTTGAATAAATCGGACCAGGTGTGCTTCATGAGGTATCTCAGTTTCCAACAAACTACAGTAAATACCTTTATTTACCACAAAACTCACGTCTCAACAGGAAAACACCCGTGTTGCCTGAACAAAGATTCATCATCAAATAGGTGAAGCAGAGGGGTCAAAGACAGTCACCTCTGAAAACCTTTCAGTCTCACACAAAATGTTGAATCACTTGGCACTCCTGAAACATATGCATGTACAGTAACAGTCATGTATTGAGTGGCTCTGTGGTAATGAGAGTTAAGAGCTTTATCTGGTACCACTGGTAAAATAATGTGTATGTTCTACTGTAAATAATAAAATGCTGAATATCATAAATAAAAAAGAGAAAAGTAAATGGAGAAAAAAACAAGAACATACAGGTTTTTACAGATGTAGGCAATCATATGTAGACCTTGGTAAATGGACATGTTTTCAGTCTAGATTTGAAGACAGTTAAAGAAGTTCCACAACACTGGACCAGGGACAGAATAGGCACAATCACCAAAAGTCCTTGATTAAGTCCTGGGGACAGTGAGAAGAGGACTGAATGGAGCCTATGGGAGGGAGTGTAAACATCGAGGAGTTCAGATGGATGATGGAGCCAGATTGTTTAGAGCCTTGAAAGACAGTAACATTATCTTATATTGATTACATGACTTTATAGGCAATCGATGTAGAGACTTGACCGTAGGAGTGATATGTTGCCAGGGTCTGGTGTCTGCAGAGTTTTGAACATATTGCAACTTGTTGAGACGAGTCCCTTGAGTAAAAAGTTAGAGAAATCAAGCCTTGGTGTTATTAATGCATGAATCAGGCACCCAGCATCGGACATTGATAAAAAAATTGCCTATTACGGGTAATATTTCTAAGGTGAAAGAAAGATGTCTTAATCAAATTTTTCACGTGCCTCAAAAGACAGGAGAGGATCAAGTACGACTCCCATATTCCTGACTATGGCTGACGCCTGAATGGGGAAGCCGTCCACCATTACTGTGAAACCCTTAAGTTCATCCAGCTGAGATTTGCCGCCAACTAGTACAATTTCTGTTTTGTCACTATTCAGCTTCAGGGAATGCGTGTTAAAAAAGGATAGGCTTGCGTGGTAATTTTGTACAGCTAGATAAAATACCTGGAACTGTTTTTGAGTGTCTTGCAGAAGTGGGAAAACAGTGGTATTTTTTTCATAGCAGTACTGTGTCATGGACAAGACTGGACGAGAAATGGAGGGAGTTAGTTCCCCATACATTACCACTGGAAAACCGCTTCCATACCTTCATTTCCTTTGGGGTCTTATCTGGAGAGTTTCCTTTTGATGGGATAATCATTTCTGTACAAGATGTCTGAGTTGACAAAACCCTTTGCAATCAAAAGTCATTTACAACACAGGAGTAAAAATAAATTAGGTCTGATCTTACCCACATATAATGCAACTGAATTGGCTTCTTCAAATTTGGCATCTGATTTTAAAGATTGTTCCCTGCACTTTATATTTTACTACTAATTTTGTTTCAATGGAGTCTATAAATGATTTCCTCTTGCTTCCACTGGCCTTTTAACCTGCTAGCTTGGCTCCTATATTTAAGACCTGTTACATTCCTTTTGGGCAACATGCCCAAGTTCCCAAATTAGTATCCTTCAGTTTCTTACTTTCTCCAGCCTGCATGGTCTTCCTTGTTTCACTCTCTTTTATACTAAAGTGCTCAAGTCTCAAAGAGCTTCACATACAAGAGTAATACTGATGGTAAGCTTGAACTCCCCAGTTGTATTTAGTGTTGATGGAGGTGCATATTGATTTTCCCCCTTTATTTCCTTGGCCGTGTTTGCAAAGACATGTGACCCACTTCGAAGCTAGAGAGTGTAATGTGTAACATAATGGCTCATGTTGCCTATTCCTTGTAATATAATGCGTTCTTCATTTGTAATGTACCACTGATCCAATGTAACCTATCTATACATATTGTAGTACTGCAGCACCATTTCTTTTTTCTAATAGAGAAGCCACCCGTACACTTTTTGTGATACTTAAAGAACTGCTGTTATTGCGCTAACTGAAACAAACTGGTCAATATCACTCGAAAACAGCAAAATCCCACTCCAAGCTATGTCTTGCATGGCTTACAGTTTAACCCAGTATTGCTTTAGCATTAACCTCCCCATAAAAAGTATATACTGTATATGTAACAGTTCTAGGTCGATGATGTTAGTTGAAATAGGGACTGTCAGTACATTACAGTACATCTGCAACTGCATGCATTCATGAAATACTTTTGCATTTCTGTAATAAACACCAACCTTATTCAGGTTTTCACAATGCAGATACAAGTGTGGAACGGTAGGTACCTTTTTTGTATCGTTGAAAAGAGAATCTCTAATCGGCTCCTGTATTTTATATACAGTATTTATAAATGGTTACATAACCAGCAGCAGTAGGAATAACATTTCCACCTATCCTGATCCGCTGCATCTCCTTTCCACTCTGTCCAGCAGAGCTTCACATACAGTGCCTTGCGAAAGTATTCGGCCCCCTTGAACTTTTCAACCTTTTGCCACATTTCAGGCTTCAAACATAAAGATATAATTTTTTTATTTTATGTGAAGAATCACCAACAAGTGGGAGACAATTGTGAAGTGGAACGAAATCTATTGGATTTTTGAAACTTTTTTAACTAATAAAAAAATGAAAAGTGGGGCGTGCAAAATTATTCGGCCCCCTTGCGTTAATACTTTGTAGAGCCACCTTTTGCTGCGATTACAGCTGCAAGTCGCTTGGGGTATGTCTCTATCAGTTTTGCACATCGAGAGACTGAAATTCTTGCCCATTCTTCCTTGCAAAACAGCTCGAGCTCAGTGAGGTTGGATGGAGAGCGTTTGTGAACAGCAGTTTTCAGCTCTTTCCACAGATTCTCGATTGGATTCAGGTCTGGACTTTGACTTGGCCATTCAAACACCTGGATACGTTTATTTGTGAACCATTCCTTTGTAGATTTTGCTGTATGTTTGGGATCATTGTCTTGTTGGAAGATAAATCTCCGTCCCAGTTTCAGGTCTTTTGCAGACTCCAACAGGTTTTCATCCAGAATGGTCCTGTATTTGGCTGCATCCATCTTCCCCTCAATTTTAACCATCTTCCCTGTCCCTGCTGAAGAAAAGCAGGCCCAAACCATGATGCTGCCACCACCATGTTTGACAGTGGGGATGGTGTGTTGAGGGTGATGAGCTGTGTTGCTTTTACGCCAAACATATCGTTTTGCATTGTGGCCAAAAAGTTCGATTTTGGTTTCATCTGACCAGAGCACCTTCTTCCACATGTTTGGGGTGTCTCCCAGGTGGCTTGTGGCAAACTTTAGATGAGACTTTTTATGGATATCTTTGAGAAATGGCTTTCTTCTTGCCACTCTTCCATAAAGGCCAGATTTGTGCAGTGTAAGACTGATTGTTGTCCTATGGACAGACTCTCCCACCTCAGCTGTAGTTCTCTGCAGTTCATCCAGAGTGATCATGGGCCTCTTGGCTGCATCTCTGATCAGTCTTCTCCTTGTCTGAGCTGAAAGTTTAGAGGGACGGCCAGGTCTTGGTAGATTTGCAGTGGTCTGATACTCCTTCCATTTCAAGATGATCGCTTGCACAGTGCTCCTTGGGATGTTTGAAGCTTGGGAAATCTTTTTGTATCCAAATCCGGCTTTAAACTTCTCCACAACAGTATTACGGACCTGCCTGGTGTGTTCCTTGGTCTTCATGATGCTCTCTGCGCTTTCAACAGAACCTTGAGACTATCACAGAGCAGGTGCATTTATACAGAGACTTGATTACACACAGGTGGATTCTATTTATCACCATCAGTCATTTAGGACAACATTGGATCATTCAGAGATCCTCGCTGAACTTCTGGAGTGAGTTTGCTGCACTGAAAGTAAAGGGGCCGAATAATTTTGCACGCCCCACTTTTCATTTTTTTATTAGTTAAAAAAGTTTCAAAAATCCAATAGATTTCGTTCCACTTCACAATTGTGTCCCACTTGTTGGTGATTCTTCACATAAAATAAAAAAATTATATCTTTATGTTTGAAGCCTGAAATGTGGCAAAAGGTTGAAAAGTTCAAGGGGGCCGAATACTTTCGCAAGGCACTGTATAGGCATGCATATCTGTTCTTGTCTACTCCTGAGATTCCACAGTTTAAACTGCTAGCTAGTAGTGCCAAAATAGCAACTGAAATAAAGATCAAGTGTAGAAACAAAAATCATGATATCTTTGTCAGTAATAAATTTTTGTTTTCCAAAACTTGTGATGCATGTACTGTAAAGTGTGACATAAAATTAGAGGTTTCAATCTTAATTTCAGGTTTTGAGCATAGATGGTGTTGACATTGGCCATGAATGTTATCCTTCGTGTCCCTTGTGGGAGGGTGCTTGTATCACCAAGGTTATAATCCTATTAACCTCTTATATGGTTTTGAATTTAATACACATGGGTTATGGTACAGTATATGTATTGTTTTTAAGTACAAATATACAGTACCTGCTGCATACTGTACCTAGCAGTGTAATGATATGCTCCTAAATGTCAAATAGATATCAAATGTACTGACATTTTATGACCTTACTGACATTGCCTGATCAGTTTTCCTCAGTATTTCCTGAAAATGATATCATGCTATTTAGCCTGAGAGTGAATGAATGTAGTCATTCCTGGTCTTTTTCTGGGGACTAAAATTCTTGCTGGTGATGAAATTATCTACAGTAATCATACTGATAGAATGAAGTAATGTCAATTGGCAGCTGTGTTTAAGATATCAGACATAAATAGACAACAGAACATGGAAATTACAGGCACATGTTCATGGTGGATAGAAAAGATCCAAATCATTTGTTATCATCATAATATCAAAATTACATTTATAAAGCAACTTCAATTCACATTACAAGGCTCTGAACAGTCAACCGAATAGATTAGAATACAACAAACAATAATTAAGACAACACAAGGTTAAGAAGAATGAAAGGAAAGCAGAATTACAAGTTAAAGGTCTGGAAGTAAAAGATAAATATTTAGCAGTGATTTGTATATAGTATGCGAATAGAGTGATTGACTGATTCTTAGTATACAGTATGGTTAAAATACAACATTCTGGAAGACTTGATGATCACCCATGCTGTGCAGATGAGGCTTATGAATAAAAATAAGATTGTTTGTAGATCTATGGTTTTGAGTAGGTGTACAAGGACAGAGATATGTCTTTCAGATAAGATTGTTTTTGCCCGTTTTGAGATTTGTATACCATTAAAAGCAGCTTAAAACCAATCCTGTATTTAACAGGTTGCAAGTGTGGAGATGACAAAAAACAGGGCATACTGTATACTGTATGCTTATAAGGCATTCTAGTCAAGAACTAGGCAGGTGAATGGTTAATATATTGTTTTTGATGTTACATCAACAAACTGGGAATTATAGCAATCTAGCCTTGATGAGATAAAAGCATGGCTTAACATTTCTGCAATTAGTCTTGGACAAATAAGGTATGCTAGCAATGTTTTGGAAATGGAAGAATGACGTATTTATTTCCTTCATGAAATATACCCTACCATAAAATTAGTAATACATTATACTATCTATATTGAGGGGATCATAAATATTCATTTAACTCAAAAACTGCCTGTACAATATGTAAATTACAGGTCAGAAGATAAGTAACAGCATAAAACTGTCAGATTAAGCTCTCAGTTCTGGTGTTTTGAATATAGGACTAAATACAAATTGATGTCCTGTCTGTTGCAGACGCCTGAAACAGCCTGAAGGGCTGCTGAATAAAATAATTCTTAGGGTTATCTCGTGGGATCTCAGCTTATGACTGTGTGGCTCCGTTTTGAGATTCCTGTTTGTTTCATATCAGTTGTTATCATTAGAAAATAACAATTTTTATATTGTTGCTAGGGGCGAAATTCTACATTTGTTCATGTTACAACTGCTGAAAAAAATAGTAGTAATGAATTTGATTTTAAATGGGTACATGAACAGAAAAATCCAGTAAAAAGATTAAGGTTTCCTAGTGACTTGTGCTCTGAACTTGGTTAAGTCTCATCTACAGTACCTACAGTATTAAGAGGGGCATTAAAAATGCAACAGATGCTGCTGGTTCTAATATTCAATTCTTGGGTTTTGAATGTCTCTTAGCATTTATTTTAAGATCACTTTATTGTCCATATACAATTTCTTGTAATAAAAATTTGTCTTTTTTCACATATCCCAACTTGCTCTCCATGAGACACACAGTCAGGGAGAAAAGCTGGGGGTCAGAGCACAGGGTCAGCCATTTATACGGCGCCCCTGGAGCAATTGGGCTTAAGGGCCTTGCTCAGGGGCCCAACGGAGTAGGATTCCTCTGCCGGCCACGGGATACAAACTGGCAACCTTCCAGCCACAGGTGCAGATCTTTGGCCAGAGACCCACCGCTCTGCCCCCTGCATGGTGACTAATCTCAATTTTCCAACTTGAGAAGCAATATCTGCAAAATGGTGAAGCATTTTAATGAATTCTTAGGATATACAGTACACATGAAAATCATTATTTAGAACTACACACAAGACAATATTTTTAGCATCTGGAAATAAGGGATATTGCAATAAAATCTTCACACCCTGTTTGTGAACACTTGTGTCATGAGGAACCCCAACCGTAGTATTAGAGCTTTATCTTGTTCTTGTTTTAGCTCATACACAACTAATCAGGATTTGACCAATTTCAGCAAGAAATCCACATCATGTTTTTTCCAAATCATTTGAAAACAATATTTAGGATTATTTTTGAAGCATTTTAAGTGTATATTAATCTGCATTCATCTGCATCTTATACAATAGAGCTTAATGTGCAATAATCAGAAATCATACTGTTCTTTACTACAGTATACTACAGTATATACAGTAGATACTTCCATTATGTAAACATGCCTATGGTACAAACAGATATTTAGAAGCTGAATAATAATAATTAGCTCTGCCTGTTTCGTAACTTTAAAATCCAAAAGTATCTATGCAGAGGGTTCTGATGTCTCATTATTTTTACCTTTCTAAAAGAAAGTTTTTTTAACGTGATCAGCTTTTTAGTGTTGTGAAATTGAATTTTCAGAGCTACAATAAGAAGGATGTTCCTTGTATTTATTATGATTTTATTCCTTTACCTTAAGAATTTTCTACTCCCAATTCTCTTCAAATCTGCAAATCATTTGTTATTTATGGATACTGTCTGTACAAAGTATTATATAATATGAATATTTGGGGAATAAAATAAATATCAGTTTAAGATATTTTCAAAATAGTATTTATATGTAGAATAAAAGACCAGACACTTAAAAGCTGGCTTACAAAGGCAAAGATTTATGTATGCATCTACATATATTCCATTTATTACATCTACTGTACGCACATTTTGTGTTACTTTTACATACTGCATATGGAAAAATGCATTAAATCTACTAACAGAAAATACTTTCACCACAGTGTCAAATTTTAGAGCCCCCAAAATGTTGAAGTGACAGTTGTTTTCTGTTGATAACTTGCATAGAAGCTGTTAAAGAATTTATCCAAACTTATCCAAACATGCATTTGATTAATAGTTTTCACATCCAGTAGTAAGTTTTTCACGACTTATCAGTTTTCTTGTTGGTTCACAACAGCCATGTCTCATTCTCAGAAAAAAAAATAACCAGTGAACATCAGGGAGTGTAAACAATGAATCATTTGTTCCCATTTCAGGTGATCTTGCTGAAAGAGTTTCATGCCTAGCAATATGGAAGTCTGGGCCAGGTCTTTTCTTAATTAAAAAAGAGAAAAATCTCAAACTCCAATGTTTTTTCAGGGGTTAAGTCACAGTGATTTATTATTGGGAATGTTCCTTTAAAACATTACCATTAAGAACAGCTTAAACATACTGAACATCATCATTTCAGATAAGAAATGCACAGCCAGTATCCACCACGAGAATCAAAATAAAAGTTGCCAGGGGCACAATACAAGTTTGTTTCTCCATGGTAGCTGACTCTGGCTGACCTAATTTTAGCTGCTTATCAATGGCTCAATGCTTGCTGGCTGATGTAACACTGATCCTCTGATATTAGATGACTATTGTGCTGTATATAGCTGGATTTTAATGTGAATCCTTTGGATAGACTCCAGACAGGAGTAAATAATCCGAGCAGATCGGAGAGTACATGAATTATGCTCCTCACGTGTTCTTGCAGCTAAATGTATTTGCTCTCATGTGTCCAGAACCATCAGGTAAATGTCATACTTTATGGGAAGAACTTACAATATGTTTCCAATGTCAACACATGACACTGGTGTTAGGTTCTGCTTGTTTTTTGAATGAGTTACACATTGATACTTCCTTGAAACACATTTTCCAAACATATCACATCTGTTAATAGCCCAACTGCGTTGGGCGTTTGACTTTGTTTTTGTTTTGGAACAAGAAAAATGAAATGGTGGTTGGCAGTTGTATTATTCTGTACTGTATATCCACAGTATGCTAGAATAAAATGGCAAATTCCCCTTGAGACAAGAAAAGGCTTCCACTGAGTTAAAGGCTAGAGCAAGGATAGTAATGTTACACAAAATCTTGTACTTGTAATTCAAAAAACAAAAACAGTGGAGTTACAGTATATCTTGTTTATATACAGTACAGTACTATAGTAAAAATATTTGAATGTGACATAACCATTGAACACAGTCTTTTTCTGAGAAGTCTTATGCTCCATTTTTATTAATTTTAGAGTGCATGCATTCTTCTTTAAAGGTTTTAGTTCGGATTAAGGGACTGTTGACCTGATTTATAGACAACAACTTTTCTTAAAGTAATTGTAGTGCTGAACACACTATGCAAGGGCTCAAGGCACTCAACAGTTTGGATGTAGTGGATATTATTATGCATTAGTGCATGAAGCCTGGAGCTTTCAATGCCTCTAATGCCCAGCTGCTACATTTTTTGTTGCTGACTGTTGTTAAAAATGTCTGCCTTGGCTTACACTTGATTTATCTTTGCCTGCATGACTTCAAAGGTGTGGAGTGCTCTTCGTGAAGTTCAAAGAAACCACAAATTAATGTCTCCAGATTCCAATGCTGCAAGGAATTGTAAACTGATCAAGATGTTTTTCAAGTAATAAAAAAATATTAATATTTTCTGTAATTTAAGGGAATGTTTGATGTGATCAAGTCAAACAACTTTTTAACAAATACGGTGCGAAATATTCTAGAATAAGTACAGCAGTGCCAAAAGAAAATCTTTTATTTATTTTGATTTATTTTATTGATGAATAAAAGTATTGCCCTCACTTCTACATTAGTATCCAAACAAAATGCTGTTCCAGAACAACAGTCATCATCACATGGATTCATGAACAAGAGCAAAAAATCAAAAAGGTTTTAAAGACTTTACCATTAACTTTACTAGGAATAAAATATTTAGAAATAAATAAGGTGTAAAAGGAAAAAAAAAGTTAATTGGAGTCATTAATTAGTTCTTACTCAATTTTTTTGTTTTCATATTTTATCTACTGAAGTGAAATTTGCATTTGTAGTAAGTGTGAACATACAGTACTGTAACTTTTACTAAATGGTGAGTGCTCTCTTGAGCTCTGAGAACAAACTGTTTTGCAGCATTATGCAATTGTGTTTTGATTACAGTGGATTACAGTAAATCATTTCCCTCTATTCTGAACTGGCAAGCATTAAACATACTACTGCCAGCTAACTGTCTTTGGATTGTGCAAAGGACAATCAGCTTACTTCCTGTTACGCTTGTAAATCTGCCAGCCTGCCACTCAGCACATAGCAAATAAGTTTGTCTACTTTTGAACGAACCAGTAGTTTGCATTCTAGTTAGCTACTGTGGTTTGGTTGGCTTGCTGTGCAGTGAAGTGTGGGAAATGTACCAAACTGGTAGGAATGTCAGGAGTTTTTAATTTACTTCCGCCAATTGCTGTTGGGATCAAAACATCAAGTTGGAGGAATTTTATTAGTCAATTTGTACTTTGTGTTTGGATGAGTAACTGGATTTAGCTTTATCAGAAGGATGTTATGTACTGCAAATTGAGGAACAAAAAAAATCAAGACTTTATTTAATCAAGACAGTTTGCTAGCTTCTCTTAAGGTCAATGTCTACCACCACAACTTACAAATTAGATCTCCACCCCATTTTGAGCTTTTCCTGGCCCTGTATGCTAAAGCTACTGTATGTCCCATAAGCCCATTCTCTTTTAAAGAAATATCTCTAATTTCTTATAAAAAGGAAGAAAATAATACTTTTGGCATTGTATCACTTATGAATTTAAACATTTATATATTTCCAAGCAAACTCGAAACCACAAACTGTTGTAAGATAGAAACTTGTTTTTTTGAGCAACAAAAACAATTGTTTAATATTATTCTCTATGCCATGCAGTGGTTCTCAAACTGTGGTACGCGTACCGGCAGTGGTACGTGGAGTGCCGCCAGGTGGCATGCCAAATGACCCTGGAACTGTGTCTTGTGCTCTGAAAAATCGGGAAGGGTTTTCATATTTTGTATTTTAATACGTGTCGAATACGCAGCCTACGTACTACGATACAGTGCACGCTAATACTTCAGTGGACACAAGAAATACTCTGTAATTCTATACCACTCTATAGGAATGCATGCTACGGACGCAAGTGACCAATTGTATTTAAAAAAAGCTACTGTATCTCCAGCAAATAGGGAGAAAGGAGAATGTGCGTGATTTTGGAACAATGCCAACGTTGTAAACACAGGAATGCATAGAAATACGTGCTACGAACACAGGTAATCTTGTGAGCACACGAAAGCGTGATAACAGAAAAATATTTAAGAACTGTTCTAATTTGAGAAAAATACACAGAGCGTCTCTGTGTTTCGCTCCCATGCGCATTAAATAAAAACTTTAAATATATACGGAAATAAAAACGGAAACGCGGAAAAATGCAAGCTTGCGGATTGCTAAAGCAGGTAAGCTACACTATTTTTGAAGAACCTTATTTACCGTTGGCAAAAGAGCTGACAAGTATTATTTGTAGAGAAAAAGCTGCTAAACAGCTCGACCTGCTGCCCCCCTCCCCCTGAAAGACACAGTCATTCATAGAATTATTGAAATGAAGGATTATATCAAAAGTACACTGATAGAGCGCGTTAAGATGAGCAGATGTTTTTCACTGCAATTAGATGAGTCTGTAGTCGATTTGGCCAATTTGCTCGTTTAAGTTAGATACGAGTTTCAGGGCATGTCCCATGAAGACTTTCTGTTCTGTAAACCGCTACCAACAGGAACTACAGGAGAGCACATATTTCAGCCTCTGAATGAATTTATCGAAGAGAATGGCCTAGACTGGATAAAATGCGTCTGAGTTTGTACAGACAGTGCTAGAGCAATGACAAGCTGACATAACGGTGTAGTTGCATGAATTAGATAGGTTGCTCCAGAAATTAATGTATGCATTACAACATCCAGTGCGAGACCTTTGCCATCAAGAAAATGCCTGACGATTTAATATCTGTTAGACTTGTTGTGAATTGTATCAAGGCTCGAAAAATTAATTCACATCTGCTTTGCTCAACTAAACAGGCTCACCCCTCTCACTGAAATGGTGCTTTTTTATTAGTTGTTGTTGATGTTTTTTTTTCTGTAAAAAACTTTGAGAAGCCAGCTTTAAAGGCGCTATATCAAATAAAGTTTATTACTATAATATTTATTATATGTATGTGTGAGTGTGTGTGCACACGCGCTCATTTTGGTCATTGAGAATTTCTGGGGTTCCTATGAGATGATGACTTGTAGGTGGTACTTGGATGCTTTGGTTGGATTAGGGGTGGTACTTGGTCCAAAAAGTTTGAGAACCAGTGCTCTATGGAATATACCAGCACCTTACAGGCCCAGGCTGTTAACATGTACAAAACACAGGATAAGAAGGTTTTCCTGAGGCCTGGTGCACACATAATGCCAAAAGACACAGGTCAATTACAAAAAATAAAGACCACTTTTATGCACTGAGCTCGATGGTAGTCCAAACAATGCCTATTGAATAGACTTGTGAAAGTGGCAAAAATAGAAAAGCACATCCAAACTTAGTGACCGAGTAATGTGTTATACAGGAACCATAGATTGTTTCCCTCCTCATCGGTCTGCAAGAGAACGTCAGGAAAAAGTCAGGGCTGTGTGTATCTGTGTTTTATGTTAGAAGCTCCCTCCCCCCCCCCTTTATGACTCTGATGCTTCTTAAAGGTACAGTATACTGCTCATCTTAAAATCCCAGACAGAATGTAAGTCACAGTCACACTCCCTGCATAATTCACAAGTTCATTTTTATTACTTAAATTTGCCAGCAGCAATGTCACCCTGCAACTTACAATTGGCAACCCACTGAAGCTAAGCAGGTGTGAGCTTGGTCAGTACCTGGATGAAGACCTCCTGGGAAAAACTAAGGTTGCTGCTGGAAGAGGTGTTAGTGAGGCCAGCAGGGGGTGCTCACCCTGCAGTCCATGTGGGTCCTAATGCCCCAGTGTAGTGATGGGGACACTATACTGTAAAAAAACAAGTGCTGTCTTTCGGATGAGATGTAAAACTGAGGTCCTGACTCTCTGTGGTCATTAAAAATCCCAGGGTGCTTCTCGAAAAGAGTAGGGGTGTAACCCCAGCGTCCTTGCCAAATGTTTTATGTCTCCTAATAATGCCCCTCCATGTATTGGCTACATTACTTTGTTCTCCTCCCCCCCCTCCCACACTGACGGCAGGCGGAGCGACGCGCCGGTTGGAGTATTCTCGGTCACATTTAATGGCAACGTCAGCTCAAAGAATTGCTTCAAACCACCAAATGGAGACGGGCGTGCCAACAAGCGGACCCTGCTGATGCGGGATTAACGCTAGGATGAGAGAGATTTTTATTACTTACATTTAAAGTTACTTAAATATAGTTATTGTGAAGCAGAGTATTTAGCAATTACACGGGTGTGAGAAAATAGATGCCGTAGACCAAGCAAAACAAACCAACAGTAAACAGATTTACAGCTATTGTCCTTTCTGTTTTTTTTAGGGAAATGCTGCTGTCTAAAACCCTACAGGAACCCTACAGGAACGTGCCAGCACAATATTTCTGTACATTGTGTTTGGAGCCAATCAGTAGGCATAAGTTCTTGGCTTTGACCTGTAAAAAGAATGTATTTGCAGGTCTTGTGATGGCCCCCATCACAGCACTGTATAGTCACAGCAGGACAAATACCTCCAGAGTGCTACAGAAGAGGACAGCATGGTGGCAAGATTGTTAGAGCCCCTGCCTTGCAGGTCTTGGATCCTCGGTTTGATTCTGATACAGGTGCCTGATAGCCTCTGGTGCTCTAGTTTTCTCCTATAACCCAAAGCCATTCTATCTTGATAAATAGTCATCTTTCCATTGCCCCCCGTGTGTGTGTGAGTGCGTGTGTGTACCATAACCCTACAACAATCTGACATGTTTCCTGGATATACCCTGCCTTGTGTCCAGGGTCTGCCAGGTGAGGCTCCGGCTCATCATGATCCTGTGTTGTTCTAAGTCGGTGCCTTGGAAATGGATGGATGCTAGAACAGGAATAGTACTACAGGACTGATACAACAGGAAACAGCATGTATTATTTTGGGACAGTGTAGGCAGCAGCATGGACAGTCATGGTTAGGGCTCTGGACTCATAACTGAGAAAGCTATGGGTCCACATTCTGTGTGGAGATGCTGTTATACCTTTGAGCAAGGTACTTCACTCAGAGGGTTATAATAAAATGCCTAGCTGTATAAATAGATTCAAACGTTAATGACTTTAGATAAATGTATCAGCCAAATACAGTAAGTAATAATAAGCATTACCTCAGGATGATTTCCACAGCAGTGCTATGCTATACTGAAGATACTGTTACCTCTTTGTTAAAATGTCAAAAAACAAGACTTTTATAGTAGTAACACAAGACAATTTCACGAGGTATTTTCAAAAGACATGTTTATAAGGCTTCAGAAGGCTTGGCAGGCCAAGGAACAGGTGGAGGCTCTTGAAGGACGGTTGTCTGCTACACTTCGAGGAGGACCATAACTTTCAGGGCTTGTGCAATCTTAACTCCAGCAGCACAGTATTTCTTCAAAAAGGACTTTGTCAAGCAACAGTGCTTGTTGGAGAAAATACTGTATGATCTTTAGATATGTCAGTGAGGGAACAAGTGGAAAATGACTGTTTTTGATGTACTGTAGGCCATGCAGTTTCCCTCCTGTAGGCCAAGTGGATAACTGTTCTAACATTTCAGATGGAAATACAAAAATTCTCTCTCTAAACTTGTAATCTCTTTTCAGTGGATTTATTGCTACTTGAGCCTGCTGCTTTGTATGCTAGAGAGTTAAGGAGTGAAGAGAGGCAACACAATTCTTTATTTATGGTAGGCATCTGTTTTGATGGGGATATCACAAAATATCCCTATACAGTGCTTATTTGAAGTTTTTTTTACGCCTCTTCAACTGGAAACCAACTAGGGAAACCAACCTTCCTAATATTTTAAATGAAAGTTTCATTTTTCGGGATCCACTTTAATGAATAGCAGCCGTAAATAAAACTGTATTATTATAACTGATAATTATGTGATATGTCCCTCAACCTAAAAACAGTAATACAAGGATGACCAAGACAACATTAATTCACAGTGAACAGAGGATTAAAAAAGTAAAGGGAATATTTAAAATAATGCCTAAAACTGTGACATATTTTGTATCCTGTGTCAGTGAAACAGGTGATGCATGTCATTTAAAATGGTCTTCAACAGTTTAAAATTCATTTAAGCTATTGTGTTTAAGCTTTACAAAAAGTTTTTTAAACATATACAGTACATTTTGAAGACACTGGACGTTCTTATCCAAAATGGTAATTTTCAAAAAGATAGTCTTTAGTTACTTATATACTGTACAGTATCTCCTTATATGTAAACTATATTACTAGGACTGCTGGGACAAGACACACTCCTCCAACAGTTTGGATTTTTCAAGTGGTATCTATCTAAGCAGAAGGTGCATGTGATTCATAAAAGTTGTACAGTATAACTGATCAGAACTGCAGATGCTTCAGCATGGTCTGGTCCAGTAGCTGGTTTCCATATTGAACAGAGAACAGCCCGTCAGCTGTGGAGTCGGCAAGGTTTCATAGTCAACTGTGGAGATAAGATGTATGACTTGGTAGAGTAAACACCAGACCTGATAGGCTAAATTTATTATGCTTCAGACATGCTGTACAGACAAAGCAGATGTCTGGCCTAAAAACCAAGAGCCAGAGGTTCAGGAGTACAAGGACAGGTGTGTCCAGAAATTTGTTCCCTGCTTGTAGGTGTGACAGGTGCAGCTTTACCCTGGCTGGATAGTAATTGCAGCTGCAGCAATCCCCAAACAGTGGAGAATTCACCTACACCTAAAGGCCAGTCCTCCCATGAGCAAATTAAACATTATTTTATTTATTATGTTCTATAACAAAGTGTCAAATGAGCTTTGTTACATTCTCTCACTCTGAACTGCCTTTTCTCCTCTCTCGTACTCTGTCTCTGTGATCCAGGTCATAGGACCATTTGATAAGTGCAGCTCTGGCCCCACTGGGATGCTGTTTGCCTTCAAGGGAAGATTCTGAGTACACTGACAGCCCACAGAAGGCTTCGATCTGAAGTGGGTTTTTCTGACTGTGCATTGAAGTGCCTGTAATTGTGATGATGTTGGTAAGTTTCTTATGATCTAGACCAGGGGTCTTCGAATTTTCTCTTGAACAGTTTTCGTTGACCCTGAAGCAACTTTTTCATCTCTTCTAATTTTTCCCTCTGTTCATCTCCTACAGTATGTATTCTGAAAACTTAGCCTGATGTTTTGTCTCATAATGCCTTTTTATGTTGTTTTCTTTAATCATGGCAATTGTTTCCTGATAGATAAGACACGTTACCATTTCTTTCCAAGGGACACGAAAGTACTCTTCTGATCATTTGTCATAGAATTTTTGACCGTCTGCATCGATCTTTCTTTTTTTCGATATGGCAGGGATAACTTACAGTTAGCCTCTTGTCAGTTATTATTTTTTCAAACTGTTTGAAATCATTACCTGCTTTCAAACAAGATAGCATAAACTATACACCATTTGTGTGACTGAGCCAATCACAGTAGGCAACAAAAATCCAAGTGAATTCACAGTAAGAATTGGTTGTAGGACAGGCGTATATTTACCTAGGCTAAAGCTGACGCCTGATAGGCTAAAATTAAAATGCATTGTGCAATAGGTGTTGTTCTGCAATTGACTGTTAGTGTGGAGGGAAAGCAGCAGAGCTAACGAGTAGAGGCCACTGTGGAAGATTTTCTCTATCTGATGCAAAAAGTAACCCTCGAGATTCAAACTACAGTGAGCTGTGGGCCACTCAGAAAAGTTCAGCAAGTCGGATTTGGCCTGTGGGCTGTAGTTTGTTGACTCTTGGTCCAGACTATACTGATTTTATTTAGGGTAACATGGCAGCTAATGAATATTGATATATTTTGTGCAACAAAATATTTAAAGAACAATAGCATTAAAGACATTTCGCAGACTGCCCAGAATCCTGTCTTCATTCCTACAGAACTGGTGGAAAACCCAGTAAAGGGGCTGGAGATTTAAAAATAAAGCAGAGATCAGCTTGACTCAAAGGACTAGAAAACACTGTAAGATTAATGACAAGATCTGATAATGAGTCTATCAAAACAATTGCATGCATTCTAGATTTGTAGTACTGATTAAATTTATTGTGAACTGCTCTCATTTTAATTTGTACTGTAACGCATACGGCCACCATTGGTTGTGCGAGCCGGCTTACCAGCGCGGTGACGTCACCGCCCTTCCCTGTGAATAGCAGGGACCGCAGCCGTCGGGATGACGGGAGATTTCCCTTTGGCTCAGGTGGCTGGGTTGAGTGACACTGGAGGCCCGGGTTTGAGTCCCCGACGGTGGGGGGTGACCTGAGGCGGCAGTGGCGAGGGCGCATACCCACGTGAACCCCGTAGCGTTACATTGGTGTTAGAAGTGGGATGGGATAGCCCTTCAACGAGGATGGCGAATTAAGCGGGGGAGAGTGTAACGCATACGGCCACCATTGCAGGTTGTTTGAGCCGGCTTACCAGCGCGGTGACATCACCGCCCTTCCCTGTGAATAGCAAGGACCGCAGCTGATGGGAGATTTCCCTTTGGCTCAAGTGGCTGGGTCCCTGTTGAGTGACGCTGGAGGCCCGGGTCTGAGTCCCCGATGGTGGGGGGCCGACCTGAGGCGGCAGTGGCGAGGGCGCATACCCACATGAACCCTGTAGTATTACAGTACTAATACAATAATATACAGTATAAACAGTCAAATATATACAGTATTTGTTTTTAGTTTTATTTCACTTGAAAATACAGAAATACTACAGTACATAAATATGAAGTAATCATGATATAAATGTATTTGTATTAACAAATAGCTAATTTTCATTACAGCTCCTACAGGCATACCAGACAGGCATTGTCAAGACATTAAACATTATAAATGGCATACATCATACATGCTGCAGTTGTACTGTTAAAATGATTGAGTTCAAGTGAATGACTAGAGTGTTCATTGTATTGCTGTTAATATCATTTTTCAGCAGTATTCTTTTAAAATGACTAACACTATTAAACTTATTTTTAATAAGTATAAATTATATATTGTCAGAGCCGCAAATAAAAATATGTAGATGAAATATTTGAAAATGTCTGTCATAGCATTTTAACAAATATCCTAGTGTCCCACAGCCGTTTTGATGTTGTCTGATTGAGGAGATTCATTTGGTTGCCATGGTTTCATCACTATTGACGTAAGGAAAGTTCAGGTGAAATGAATCATTCATTTAAATGTCCAAGGTCATATATTGATTTTAACTCACTGGCAACTCACTAACAAGAACAGACTATCTTTATTGTACCTCATGAAAAAAGGGGACATACTGTATTCTTATAATATTTAATTAGGAATACTTTTATTTTCAAGCTTAAAAATGGAAAAAGCATTTTCTTACAAGTACTGTAGTATATTCTGAAAAAACATGGTTCCTAATTCCTGCATGTAAGAATAAATTGCATTTGTTTACCATGTTCATTCCAAAGTTCTTTATGCAAATAAAGAGGCCCCCTTCATATAAAACTGACTTCCAGTTCCCTCCTTGGTGGTGCACAGCAGCCATTATGAATCAGAACCCCCAGCACAGTAGATCAGATAGGGAAATGCGAAATCACCTCATCATTTGAATTCAGAAAGAACTTTAGGCTGACAATGGTCTCTTTCCAGCCATCCCATGGGATCTTCAATAACCAAAGCTGTTATTCCTTTCTTAAGAATGCATTGAACCAATCTTGAATGTAAAGTGCCCCTGAAAATATTGGGAAAGCAAAGTCAACACTGTTACATACTGTAAGTAAATACATAATATACCCTTTATTTTCATTACGAGTAATTATACAGTCACAGTAACACATTTACTGTATACTGTATCATATTACCTCTAGTAGCAGCTGTATTCAGTAAAAATTATATACTAAAGGTAGAGTACATTGAGATTGTCTGTGTGTTCTATTATGTTCAGAAACAGAAGAACATTCTAAATAAAAAAGTCTTCAGTACTGCTGTGGAACATGTTAGTCATGAGGTCATGGAATATTTCAAGCAGACTGATATTTTCACTGCGATCAGCAGTGTGGCTTGTAAAGTACCTCCTCATCGATGTCATAGGTTTCTTCTCAGAATGATTAAATCATTGAAAAAAAAACTGAGGAATTTTGATTTTTCAGAAAAACAAAACAGTGTAATGAAATGCCTTATGGTCAGTTCTGTCTATTTAGAGAATCACCAGGCAGCCTGTGCGTTTGCAGTCTTTGTTCAATGAAGCAAAAACCAATACTGGGAAAGGATCTTCTTCATACTATTTAACAAAATATTTCATTTCAACCTTTTCTTTTCACACATGCTTAAGCATACTCTAGTGTTTATCTGCATCCTGTCCCTAAACATTGAGACATAACAGTGTGGGAAATCAACATTTAAATAATTTGCCAATGCAGCATCTTAACAAAAGTCAGTAAAGATAAAGACAAAAAAAAAATCATTCATGCACTTTCAGGAAACACCTGTTAGCTAATTTTCTTATATGAATATTAAGGGTTTTTTCAACTTAATTCTCAACGTAATTTCAATAGTATTGTAGCTTTTCTTTAATTTTTTAGGTGATATAAGAGGAAGATAAATACGATAAACATTACTGAGCCTGAACCTACACTGCATAATGTGTTCCAGTTTTTTTCTCTTCATTGACCTTGATCAAGAAAATGTGACATACTGTTTATTATGTTGTAAATCTCAAAAAGGAAGCTGAAATCTTTATTTTCAATTTTTGAGAGCAGAACAAAAGAACAACATACAATGTAAAAAAGCTCACTCACCACAAAACATTGTTTCATGGGTTCCATCTAGTGTTTGAGTAGAATACTACATGTGACAGAAAATGCCCGTTAATGTCAGCCTTCTGTCTGTTATGCTTCACAAATAAACCAATTACTGTACGTTTTGTGACAAAAAAATAAAAAAAATAATAACTGAAAGGAATATGCAGTTTAGATATTTCAATTATTTTTCATCAAAAGGTATTGTAATAAGATTCTCAACTATGTTTTGTGAGAAAAGAATCTTGCCCTTACAGTCATTATTCTTATAACTTATTCTATTAAATTCCATATCTTTTATGAAAATCAATTTGCTGGATTACAGTCTTAAATGACTGGAAGAAGTACAGTAGCGCCTTTCTTTGCTCTCTGCCATATAAAAAGACTCGATATGTATGCAATTTCTCATGGGAAGTTACTAAGCATTGAATAGATCAGGATAGAATGAAATCTGACACAAAATACCTATTCTTGCAGAGAAATACATTTTTGGTTTGCAAAAGTAACTGTGTATCTGGTATGACGATTGGAATGTTTTCATGATGATAGTACAGTACCATCATGTTCATATTTGTGAACACATAATGTGCTACAGATATAATCAAATATCTTCTGCCACATGTGCCAAGTAGTGTTGATTGTGCTTTTGGGAAGTATTGCATTTTTGGATGTCTCACTATTCTCTGAAATCCAAGATGAGGCAGAATATGAGTCCATGTGTCCAGCCTCCCACAGCCTGTAATCTTCTCACTTTACCAGTTGTTACTTGCCTTTGTCTTGCTGTCCTTGGCAACATGAGGCGGATTATGAAAGATGAGGTTGATGGACCTAAGAACAGATTGTCTAGACTAGCAAATTATTGGCCCCTGTCTGCTGAAGCACTTTGTGAAGCCTAGCTGTGATGGCAAATGTGCGTGTGAAATCTGTTGATAGAGACCTGCCAACACTTACTGTATATCAGTTATTCTTGGAATTAGGTCAGTCTGGCACAGTAGAATGGAGCGCTAATAATTTAAAAAAACTTTTTCCGGGCCATATCATTCCAGACCATGTATGCACATTTAGAACACAACTTCTTCTGGAATCTCATCATTTGTGCATTTCATCATACATAATGAACATGGGAAGTAAAATCGAAAATTGAATTTCAAAATAAATTGTAAGAGTAAAGAGTAACATTTTGGGCTGCAAGAAACCAATCGTACAAAACAACGGCAACATATTGTGGCAATTTGTCCCCAAACCTGGTTCAGCGATGGGATGGCGACACAGATGAGGCAGAAGGCAGATATGCAGGTTCAAAAAGCAGTGGGTTTATTACCCTTTTAGTTACCAGTGGAACACATTATGTGCAGTAAGCAAAAAATTTAGCCAAAGGTTATGAATTGGTCAGGGCATTCCAATAGGAATCAAACCAACAAGGGAAAGGTCCTGTGACCCCAAGATCATTTTCATGTTATTCAGTCGAATGCCATGTTTGTCAAATATGGCACTTAAATCCTGAAGGAGAATAATGTTTAGTGACACAGAGCCAGAGCCAGAATTTGATGATCTCATTAGATGTAACTTGAGATTATAAACAATTTACAAGCTCATTTCTCTGAATTTATGCAAGAAAAGGCAAGTTAGAATATAAGTGACAATTAAGCTCATTAATCACCTTTCATACAGTTGTGATAGAAGCACACTTAAGTGCAGTCCTGTTGTAGGACCCCTTTAAAACTATTCAGGAACTTTTCAAGAAGTCAGATTTCCTCACCTGTTATCTTTACTTCATTTTGCCCTCTGCTCTGATCCATTCTTTCATATTCCCCGCAGTGTTAGACATCCTTCTTTGCACAGCTCCTGTAACTAGCTCTGGATCTGCACATCCTAACCGGCCATCTGTTCCTCCTCCTCACTCTAAGGACTTTGCTCTTACTACAACAATTTACTTTCAGCTCTCCAAGATTCCACCTCCTCTTCAGTTCTCATCTTGTGCCTCTCTTTCTTCATCAATAAACTCAATACATCATCCAAGGTGGGGACTTAATAGTGCAACTATACAGTATACATTTAAAAACTCCACAGTTGTTTAATTTTTAATTTAATTTAAAATATTTTAATTGTTTAATATTTGCAAATAAATCAACAGTGAAAGTGAATTCAGTTTACAGTATAGAGATAAATCCTGAACTGCTATGTGCAGCACAGAAGTAATAATTAATCATATTAATTACTTGCAATTATTATATTAATAATTAATATTAATAATATTACAGGTAATGGGGACTCCCTCCACCACCTCCAATGTGTAGCCCCCACCTGGATGATGCGATGGCAGCCATAGTGTGTCAGTACCCTTACCACACACCAGCTATCAGTGGGGAGGCGAACAGACTGATGTAGCCAATTCATAGATGGGGATTGTTAAGAGGCCATCATTGGTAAGGGCCAATGGGAAATTTAGCCAGGACACTGGTGTTACACCCCTACACTCCTAGAAGTGGTGGGATGAGCAGTGAACTGAGCTGGTAAATGGCAACACAGTATCAGGGTCCAAAAGCTACAAAGAAAGATGATGGTCTCAGCAAGTCAAGACTGTGCACTGTCCAAATGGAGTGGAGATATGCAATAGAATGATCACTTAGGCAGTAGGAGAGCATTGAAAAGGCAAAGAAAGAATATGCCCAGGTGAACATGTGAGCTACTCCAGAGCCTGCAGAAAGCAGTGCCAAAAAACATTGAGGAAAAATGTAAAAACAAAATTAAGTAGTAAAATACAGTAACAATAAATACATAGAAGAAGTGTAGTAATGAAACTCAAAACTTCCCATTAATTAGATGGAGAATAAAATTAAAAAATTCTGGAAATACAGTTTGGCTGCTACAGTGAACAAATTTCTCAATCTCTCAATCAGAAGTGCCTGGAACAAGCACATTTTTACACATTTAATATTTTAGCATTTAATATTATACATAATTTACCAAATTAATCAATAATATAGATTATTAGTTTTTGAAAACTACATAGGTGAGTTAATCTGTTTACTTTATACAGTGAAGGTGTAATATTCACATACTGTATATGCAAATGAATATCAAAGATACTGAAATAAATAGTTACATATTTGCAAGTGTTCTTAAAATAGAATACTATTCATCTTTGAATCCTCTTAATTATAAGTGTTTAGAATAATCCAGTTCAGCTTGTAACCTACTGTATATATAAATGGTACCCTAATCATTAATGAGATACAGTGAAACGCAAGGAGGGAGGTGTTTTCTATCTAATCTTTATTTCAGATTGCCAAAAGACAGTTTTATCATCACTGAGAGAAAACAAAGATTGTAATGAAGGAATTAAACAGTGGGGATGTCTTTGTGCAAACAGTTACTTTTATTTATATATTTCTCCTGTGTAAAATGGGTTCTGGCAGTTAAAATGTGATTAAAGGGACACACACATCAGAAATCCCTTTGAAGCAGCTTTAATCCCATTCTATGAGCCACCATTGCTGCTGCTACCAGATGGATTTCATCCACATGAAAAAGAAACCTCTTTCATAGCAACTGTTTGAGCCATTTCTATCTGGCACTGAAACCACCCAGTGAGACAATTATCATGGCTGTTCACATCCGAATGTTCCAGTTTTTCAAGATACAGACCAGACAAATAGTATGCTTGAGTTTATGTGCAGCCTAAATACTTCTATCAACAATGTCCAGTATGGACTGGACAAAGTCACCTTTCTCAGTGTCAAGGAGAGGAAGATCGAGTTTATACAATGTGTACTTTTTTAATGGAGCCTAGTTCTGGAAACCTGACCTGGAACAATTTAACATATACTGAGTCTTTGAATACAGCACCTCAAAGGTTAAGAAAACAGTCATTATGACTTCAAGGCATGGTTCAGTGTTGTTCTGAACATGCAGCAGTTTGCCAAACAAAGAATCAAGCTGTCAGACCTGTGATCACTAATGCCTTCGGCACTTCAGCTGGTCAAGGGTATGTCTGAGAGCCCTTGAACAGAAGATTAGAACCACCATGGATATCTACAGTATCACATGCATCCATACCACGTACTGTACTGTATCCTTCCATAAAATTTGTGGGCAGGGGTCTCCTCAAACTGGCAAGTCTCTCTCAGAAAACAGTCTGGAGGCCTCCACAATATACATGCAAGACAAGAATTTGTTCCATAAGACCATGTCAGACCTGGTTGTTAAAAGCCATCATGTCACTTCAAGCTCCGATGTAGGTCAGAAGAGGTACAGAAGATTATGGTTGGTCTGCTGAACAGCTTCCCAATCAACAGCCCACTTGACAAAAATGTTTCAAAGACCTGAGACACTGTCACTGCACTCTTGAGTGCAGTACTGTACTTTACCAAGATTGCTTCAGCTAAAATCAGAATGATGAACTGTTACCAATGTGTCGTTTATAAAAAGGGACAGTTGTAACCTTTGAAAGATGCTTTGGACAAAGGTGTCAGTCAAATATTGTTAAATTTAAAGTAAATTTCATTTAGAATTTTAGCATTATTGCTTTGTTGACAACACATATGCTGTCATTATTTTCTGTATCCTCAGGATTGAACAACAATAACACAAAACAACAAAATATCAGCCTTGCCCTTGTGTTAAAGGTCCTGTGTAGCAGCAGTGCCCAAAACAATAATGGGTGACAGTTACAAAGATGAACCACACAGCAGGAAGGGGAACCAAAACCAGCAGCCCCAGTTTCTTCTATCTGTGTTTGCACAGCCACAAACTGAAGACTGTAATAGCCCAATATCTGGAGTCCAAATATCTGGAGTGAACCATCAGTCCAATAAACCGCATGCTGACCACAGTCTCCATCTAACCTGTAGTTCTGGAAGTGTGCAGTGCGCTACGGTTACAGGTCATTGAAAAGCAAGTTTTTTAAAGAGTAACTATGGTCACAGCAGGTGCGCCTTGTGAAGAACTGTAGATTTCTCCTTTCTTCTTCTTTTTTAATCAAGCTAAAAATTGGAAAGTACAGTAAATGGAAATATAGAAGATGTAGAATAGTCTGTACCATAAACTCTTTACTATAACCTGAAAATACATCCAAGAATTCAAAGATTTATGGCTTCATACTTGAGCTTTCCTAAACAGTGTTATTTCTTTACGCCAAAAAGGGCGAGTGTGGGATGATAAGCAGTCAGAAAACTACGTTTTAAACATCAATGTAATCTATATCACTTACAATTTTAAAAAGGAATCATTGTGATTTATTTTCCCCTTCAGACATAAAATGTACAGTACATACTATGTCACTGGCTGCAATAGAAAATTGCTTATTCAAGATCTGGTCTAAGATCAAGTTATACCCTTGAATGTATGTATTTTCTTAAATTCAGGTTAATATACTTTTCCTGAAGTTTTGAAAATTTGGAAAATGTTAAAATAGTTTCCGCCACATGATGCACGATAACCCTGTTTTGAAAAAGCAAAATTTAAATAATTATATATAAATAAGCTTTGATGGACATTTTGCATCACATATTATAAAATAGTTTATACTGTATTATACTAATAAAACATATTTATTCCTGTGTGTACTGTGTGTTGTATGGCGTACACTGGATGGTACTGTCTTTTTGCACTACTTACTGCGTACTGTTTCTATTTATTATTGTCTTCACCTGTGTGAGTGAATAAGTATGAAAAAGAATTCCAATGTACCTGGTAGAAATGTACCTGGCAAATAAACTTTGAACTTGAACGTTTAGTAAGGGTCTAGCCTGGGCAAACAGGGCACAAGACCAGACAGACCAGTCCATTCTGAGGTAGATTTACAGTATACCTAGAGGGTCTTAGAGGCACCAGTTAGCAGTCAGAATAACTACTGAGTAGTAGTCAGTAGAAACAGCTACACTCAGCAAACACTGACATGAACATGGAAAAGACTGTAATATCCACACAGGAGATACCTCAAATTAAACCCAGGATTAATGTGAGACATAAGCACCTACCATGTCACTGTGCCACACCCTCTTGACATAACTGTGAATAAAAGTATTTACCAGTACTCAGTAGAGAGTAATGAAGCCAATTCATAGATGGGGATTATTAGGAGGCCATGATTGGTAAGGGCCAATGGGAACTTTGGCCAGGACGCCGGGGTTACACCCCTACTCTTTTCGAGAAACGCCCTGGGATTTTTAATGACCACAGAGAGTCAGAACCTTGGTTTTATGTCTCATCCGAAGGACGGCACCTGTTTACAGTACAGTGTCCCCATCACTATACTGGGGCATTAGGACCCACGTGGACCACAGGGTGAGCACCACCTGCTGGCCCCACTAACACCTCTTCCAGCAGCAACCTTAGTTTTTCCCAGGAGGTCTCCCATCCATCTTTGAAAGCAGATTATCTATTGTGATTATTGGAAAACAATAATCAGATAATCTATCGTGATTATCAGAAAAGAATTATTGTCATTATTAAACAACAATCACAATAGATAAATGCTTTCAAAGTTTGGGTGGGGCACTTTCAAAAGTGGTGGGGGTGATCTTTTTCACCCAATTTAACCACCCTGGCACAGCTGTCTCACAAAGCAGATGTGTATATTTTGCAACTCAGACTTCTTTCAGATCTATGTAAAATAGGTAATGAATAAATCATATCATAATTAAATTAACAGCCTCAACAGGTGCCGTATGTGTATATGACACAGATGCTCATCTTATTCTGCTAGGGCAATGTAGAATGTAGCCAATTCCCTTCAATAAGGTTCATTGAAGATATGTAACAGGGTATTTTTTAAAGGTCCCACCAGTTTTGTTTTAACTAGGAAAGTTTCTAGCTGACGTCAGAGAGCTTGGGACTCTGGTTTGATAATTAGAAGGTTGTGTGTTCAAACCCCAGATGAGCACCACAGGTTTGTACTTAATCATTGCAATTCATTCAGACCACTCCAGCAAAATGCACAGCTGCAAAAAAACATGTACAAATGAAAACTAGTAGTACTAGCTTCCTTAATATTAAAGAATACTTACTACTTAAAGAACTCAAAGAACCATCAGAAACAAATAAAACCAAAGCAGACTTTAGCTTCCACATATTTATTAAAACCAGAATGCTTGAAGCCAGGGGTATTTATTGAAAAATAAAGTAATAATGGCACATTTTTTAGATCACTTGACTACTTAATTTTCTTATCCACAAATTTTACAGTAAATTACTGTACCATAAAAACACAATAAAAACAAGTAAGAGACATCCAATGAACTTGTCTCGCTGTAATTATACGTTTTTTCTTCTTTCCCCTCAACTGCCCTAAAACATTTTCTGTCATTTCCGTTACTAAATATTTACTTTGCTCATTTATATACAGTACTCGCACACAATATACATAAATTAGTCAAAGCACTGTCACAATCTCTCAAATGTTAAGAAAGGCTTGCATTTGACCTTGAGTGAATGAAAGTGTTTTGATTGAAGTTGATCTGCTTTTTGTTAAATGATTCATAGAATAATTCTAGCCAGGGGCTAAGTTTTTGCTTTACTAAATACTTGATTATTTCTACATTTACCTTAAAATAATTTGGCATTTGTCATAGTGATCGATTTATTAATGCTGTCAATCGAAGTCACTTGCAATGTAGAATTTTTGGTGCTCTTGCAGACATACACTAAGCCATAGAGAGCTCTGAACACATACAGTAGCTAACTACAGCTGACCGCAAACCAACCACACAGGACCTTTGGAAGACAATATAGACTTCCAATAAATTTCCGGTGGTTTAAACTGGCAGCTGTTATGCTGCATAATAAATTAAACATCGAACCACATAGATTACCCTTTTGCAGTAAGGTTATATCAAAAAGTGGCTAGTACCAGAGGGTAGTATCATTTTAGCTACAACGTAGTAAATCTGCAGACAATTGATAATTTGTTAAGGATCTTGTGCAGGTTAATTAACTTAGGATCTCTTTCTTATTTATTATAATATAAATTATTAAAAGAACAGTTATTTAAAATGCACACCATATCCAAATAACTAGTAGAATTATATGCGATTATTTATTTTTTTGTTCTTGGTGCACAATTTATTCAAGTAGTAATGAAATTTGACTCCCTGTGTCTTTTTAATTTTAAAAAGTAACAATGTAACAACATTTTGCACGATGAAAAAGGTGTTATTCAAGGTATTGAATACGTTATAGTTATTCAATATTGAAGGACTTCTGTTGCAAAATAAAATGAATACATAGTGTAAGTAACCAACAGTTTAGTAAGTATTTAAATGTGGCATAATCTGCTTGTGGGCAAGCAGTAGCAGCTCGTGTCCTGGGTTCAGTTCCTTATAACTGTAATTTGCATATTCTTCCCAGGTATACATGGATATGATTTAACTTGTCTAGTTACTTTTCCACCTCCAATCTGGCTGATATGATTGGCGAATCTGAATGGTACCTGATTTTGCATTTGTGTGTACAGTATACCCTGTGATGGATAGGAATACTGTCCAGGGTATAGTTCCACCAGGTTATACAGTAAATATAAGGTCAGTTAAGGACCCCAGCCAATACATTTTCTTAGCATATTTTTTTTATTTCCAATGCATATTCTGAATGCAAATGTTTTTAATGAAGATCACTTGTCAGAGTTTCAGTATAGTAGATGCTTGTAAAGTAGAAACAATAGCTAGGTTTCAAAAGTTCCTATAAAAACACCAATTACTTCCATGTATATAGTAAAAATGAAACCTTGCATCCTGCAGTTTAGAAATAGGGCAAAATACTGTACACCACAACTAAAACAGGGCTGTAAATAAGATCATTAGACTCATCTTGTTCGGTTGTTGGTATTATTACTATTATTGAATTAGGAAATTCGTTTGTCCTCCATGTCCTTCTCATAACCACATTGTGGTAGTTGAACATTATCAATAGTCATGCAAGGATAAAGTTTTGTGCAGCCAGAAACTCCTTAATGTGTATTTATTTTTAATATGATAAATTTGCATTTTGAATTTCCAAAAATAACAGGACTTACAGTACAAACACAAACTATTGCACATCTAAACTACTAAAGTATGATGAAATGGTAATGTTCATGTTAACAAAACACTGCCACATGATACAGTGTATTTCACGTCTCAACTATATAGTAACACATTGGAATGTTGCAGGATATTTAAAATCAAAGATACTGCTTTTAAAGGTAATGGTAATAAAACATCATTTCAATTCTGTAACCAAACAATACAATACAATACAAAATACATCATACGCCTGTTTTGTTCTTTTTGTTTATACTGTACCATTTACTGTAGCTTTTTTCCTGCATTCAGGAATTCATGCAGATGAAGCATGAATAGAAATGATTGTGAATTGTACAGTGGGGAAAATTGCTGATTTTTTATTACCCATTATTGTATGTTAAAATGTGTATATATGAGAGACTATACTGTATTTAATTGCTGTAGTACTGTATATACAGTATGTACTGTACATATACATATACTGTATGTACTATATATGTATTTACAATGCCTTGTTCTTCATCCCTTCCAACAATGACACATTTGATGAATGAGAAATGATGAATACACATTTTTTACTCAAAACTTAAATTCTCAGCCTGATTTATTTAACTTCTTACACTCATAAAATATTAGCAAAAGCTGCAGAGAAAAATTAGTTACTAGTTATGTGCTTCATAGATGAGGTTCCATTTTGTCGTTTTGTGTGTAAAACTCTCCTGTCTCACCTTTGTACACTTCTATTCTTTGTACAATTCTAAAGCATGGTCTGGGTTTACATGGCTGGCTCTGTAACTAAATTGTTCATCTTTTTTTTTTCTTTCATTTGCTGATGTACTGTACCTAACGAAGGCAGCAGCAGAATTAGCTGTACTGTTTACAGAAAGCTTTTTGTCTACTTCTGGAGAAGAAGATGCTTCAATAATTAAAGAGTGGAGCTATATACCATGCAACATGAAAATGACCCAAAACATACAGCCAGTGCAAAAGTGGAAAATTTTAGATTTAAATGGATAGATTTAAATATATTTTAAGTGAATGTGTCCAACAATTTATACTGTAGCTGTTGAAATCTTTGGGCTGTGCACAAAGTATGATTTAATGATCAAATACAGTAGCAATCTCCAAAAAATAAACATATTACATTATTCTGAAGTAGTTCAGGTGGGTAGCTGCGTTTGCTGCAAAGGAACAAGTAAAAGGTTTATTCCATGCTGAAAAGAGAAGAAAGGAAACACAGCCAAAAAATTTACTTGTTCCTTTACATTATGTTGTACTTTACATTTATATTAATCAGATTATGACAAATATCAATTGCTTGACTATAATGCAAAAATAACAGTTTTGGCTTTGCTGTCCTGTTAGTCTGGAGGTCACTGTATGGTTTATGCCAGGCCTATGAGACAAATGCTTACAGTACAAGCAGTACTTCTAGGGAATAATGACATCGTGGAGAGAAAGAGCAGCAGCACCTCTAGTGGTGATCCAGGTGCACAATATTTCAATAATACTGTAAATCCTGGAGAATTGCACTCTTTCCAGGTCATGTGGCATTTTCAATACTTTTAGCATTTATTAATATGACAGGATTTTCTCTGTTTTCCAAATATGGTGTATTAAAGCTGGAAAAACTAAAACATCCAACATAAACTTAAACCAGAAATATGTATTATTCATTAAGAAATTCATTTTTTACGGTTTAAAATACAATGCTATTAAGATATATTTTCAGAACACTGTGTTTAATGCACTTCACAAAAAAATTAAATCTGCAGTGATATTTCATGTGTTTTTTTCTCAATAACTCGTCTTATGGTGCATTATTGCCAATTAACCCTAGTGTGAGCATAAATATACTCTTATCACTCTGCCAATAGGTATTTCAATTTACTTATTCTTACTTTAATCAATATATTTTCACTCAATCTTAAATGGATTCATAATCTAAATGATGAGAACTTAGATTTTTGCCAGTGATAAAGATTATTTATATCTCCTCGCCATAAAGAAACCAGAAGCTGAAAGTGGCAGTTGAACCGTTCTTGAAAAAAAAAGTGCATTACTGTTGACAACGAACAAAAATATCCTATAACAAGGAGTAACAGGTGGCAAGATCCGAGACCTTTTTCCACCACAAGCACGAGGTGCAGCTCTCCGGCCTTAGCAACTTTTTTTTTGTACAGAGATAGGATTTGGTTGTTAATTTTTTGTCTTCTCACACAATATTTGGCTGAGATGGAAACACAAGGCTTGATATCACCTCAAACCAGGCTGCTATTTTCTGACCAGACCTAATGAACAGACCTAGGTTGTGGCTTCAGCTAGCGGCACACTGGGGCCAGCTGAGATGAGTGTAAACTCCCACAAAGGGTAGCTTGTTTCCGGCAGATGTCCCAGATACCAGGCCAGTGGATCCTCACCACAAAAGGTTGCGTAAAAAAATGCTCTTTCTAACCTGAGAAAAAGGCGGACTCTTCCGTTGGTCAGGTTCGTGGAAACATCCTAAGTGAATTGTGGTTGACATCCAGTAAACCAGATGCTTGTTTTAAAGACATTTGAAATATATAGTGCATTTCTTAGACATCATGTAACAAAGAATCACCAGATTTTAAAAAAAATATTTTGGAACATATTTGTATTGTGATTTTATTCCACTTTCTTCAAAGTTGTCTTGCCTGCTTTGTTTTGGATCTATCACTACTGTCGTTCAGCTAACATGCCTTTGAATCTTGATTGTAGTAGCTTCATTGCATTACATTCAGCTAATAGGGAAACAGAAATTCAATTCAGATATTCAATACATATACCTGTAGTACACATTATGTTTGCAAAATCAGGAAGCATTTTTGTCTTTTAGGGCAATCAAAAATTGAAAAGGCACTTACACATTTATGAGACAAATGGGATGTGAAGAATAGAATTATTTTTCACATTTGATTTTTGTGAAAATTTAGACAGTCTGAAATAAGCTGTTAGAACAAATTTATGTTGTGCACTTGTACTAGATGATTATAGTTTTGTCACAACTGAAGTATACCTACCCAGCAAAATGTATTGGATTATGACTTAATTCTGTTCATAACCAAATATAACCCTGTTACATACAGGATAGAGGCTTTCAAAAATATTCAGGCATTTCCAAGGGTATACCATTTTGTAAAATTACAAGACAATGCTAAATGCTAACACCTGTTTAAAATGAATATTTGATTCAAAAGCTAAATTCTCAAACTGAAGACTTCTAAGGTTAAGGTAAGTTAAAGAACTGTATATACAGTATCAGCAAAAACTAAAAAACTATGCTGATTACACATATATTTCACAAATATATTTGGATAAGTTTCTACCAACTTTGTCCACCTACTTGGTACAATTTTTTGCCCATTCATCATGGCTGATTTGGTCAAACTTTTTCAAGAAGTATCCCCTCAGCTTAATACTGCCACCACCATATTTGGCTGCTGGGAAAGCACCAACTGGGAAATGTATTGTGTTGAGTCTGTACCAAACGTAATGTTTGGCATTTAGATTAGAAAATTCCAGTTTGGTTCGATCTCAGGTGCTTTGTTGCAAACTTCATTTACCGTAGGTTTTAAGATGGCTTATTTTTTTTAAATGGCACTTTAGAGTTCTTGATGATGGAATAGGCTGCACTCACAGGGATATTCAAAGACTTCATTGTCTTTTGTACCCTTCTCCTAACTTGTGCTTTTCAATGACTTTATCCCTTGCTTGCTTGCTTGCACTGAAAACTGCTTAATCTTCATGATATGAGTCTTTGCTTGAAATTCACTACCTGACTAATGAACTTCACAGGAACAGGTGTTTTTATTCTGAAGTCATGAGACCCACCATTATTAGACACAGGCAGAAGCCATTCAGCTAATTGTGTGGCTTGTTAAGGTAATATTGTGCACCTATATTAATTAATGTTTCCCACAGCAAGTTTTTTCCCATTTTATTTTATTCCATATTAATATGTATTCTTCTTCTTCTTCTTCTTCTTCTTCTTCTTCTTCTTTTTCACAGCCTTAGTCCCAGACTGTCCTGGGGTCAGCTGCTTTGGTTGCTCTTCTCCATTTGTCTCTGTTGAGTACATCTTCCTCACTCACTTCACATACCTCCATATCTTATGTAATATATTATTAATATGTATTGATTTTTTTATTTTTGTTTTTGATTTGAATGTGTGAAGTGAGCTGTCAGTGATAAAAAACATGAATTGATTATTTAAAATGTAATGACAAAGCTTTAAAGCAACAAAATGTGAAAACTATATAAAGATCCAAAAAGGATGCTCTAGTTATCTTTGTGCTTGAAGGGCATAAATGAAGCCTTTTTTGTTATGATAAATTACCTCCACTAAACTGATGGTTGCAATTAAAACTAGAGAGCTGTTCTTTTCACTTTCACATTCAATACCTCTCTATTGTTTAGTATAAGATAGTCTTTTTCTTACAAAACCACATTGGGCAGACCAGAATACTCTTTTTTTATTGTGTTTTCCTGAACCACAGTTAACAGTATTTACAGACAAAGTTAAACAACTTTTACTTAATGACATGTCATATAACATTTGTAGGAAGAATGTATTATTCCTTTAACTGAATATGTGGCATATTTTCAGTGTACTGAATTCTATCACATAAACACACAGCTACCATAATACAGGGAGAAATAATATTTTAAAATAAAGAAAAGAGAATCCTGATGATTAAAATTAATAGTAGGACGGTATGGTGGCAAAGTGATTAGCATTACTGTCTCACAGCACTAGGATCCTGCACTGGGTGCAATTCCTGGGGTGCTTTTTGCTTGGAGTTTCTGTGTTTTCCCCATGTTCACATGGGTTTCCTGCAGGTGCTCCAGTTTACTCCCAGAGTCCAAAAACATACTGGTAGGTTAACTTGATTCTGAGAAAATTGACCGTGATGTGAGTGCATGCTTGCTTTTGTCTGTGTGTGCCTTGTGATAGACTGGTGTCCTGTCCAGGGTATTCCTGCAGTACTGTACATGTCACGAATCGCACTCGCGCATGTAAGCGCTCCCACATTCCCACGAGCTTTTCTCTCCCTAAACGTTCACGCACCAATCTTCTCAGCACTATTTAAACCCTCACTAGTCTTCCTTTCCTTGTTCATGATTGAGGTCTCTTTCCTGAGTTCTGTAATCATGTTCCCTACCCACAAAAACGGCATTTTGACTCAACGCTTCCCTCCGACTATGTCTTCACCTCCCGATTTGGTACCAACGAACGCTTGACGCCTTCCTGGATTTTGGACCCCAGCTCTTGTTCTCGACTACATCTTCACCTCCCGAATTGGTAACGATGAACCCTCGACCCCTTCCCGGATTTTGGACCCCAGTGTTAGTACTCGACCACATCTACGCATCCTGTCTCTACTCCTAACTTTCCTAACCTTCCTCTACTCCTAACCTTCCTAATCATAGGATCCCAATCCACCGAAGTCCAGTCCTCCCTGACAGTACACTTATTACACTTGCTGGGATTTGGCACCCTCTGACCCAGTATTGGGGAAAAAAAGCAGTAGAAATGGATACATGGATAGATGAGAAATAGTAAACATAACACATGATAACAGATCAAGTACTGTAGGTAGCTGTGTCAGCATGCGAGGGCTGCAAAGGAACAAGTAAAGGTTTAATCCAGGCTGAAAAGAGAAGAAAGGAAACACAACATTTCCGTTGTGGAGCCTTACACCTGAAGAAAGCTCCACAACCGGAATGTTGTGTTTCCTTTCTTCTCTTTTCAGCCTGGAATAAACCTTTGCTTGTTACATATGATAAAAGATGATGTGTACAATATGCTGTGATCATGCATTGGACATTTTTTTGTGTCTGAGTAAAAAGTTTACTCAAAGTTTAGCTGTAAGTAATTCCAGAGATATCCATCGATTCAATCTGGTACTCAGTATATACTGTATAAGGACAAACAAAAATAATTCAATTTAATATTTTACAGTATTCTTGAAGAAATACTGCAGACTGAAAAAGTCCTGGAAAATGATTAAATATATTAGACACCTTAATTTTTAAGTTTTCAAGACTTGTGTTATACAGTATTATTTTTTATTTTTCTATTTTATAATTCTTAAAATAATTGTTTTGTCTTCATAGTTTATATTTTTTTCTTTTATAACATCTAAGCTGACATTTGTTTTTGATGACGTATTGACAGACGACTTGAGCTTCAATAACACAAGAAATATTCAAATATTCACATACAGATGTTCTATATTTTACATGAAGTGTAATGAAGATCACCCATCCATCTTCCTGAGTTTTGTAAATTCTAGACTTTCTTTCATCACCTAACAATCCTGTGGTGTAAAACGTTATTCTTCACTGGGCTCAGTAAGTTACAATTTCTTACCATTCTCCAATTGATGCAAAATGAATTATATATCATCGCTGATCTATCCTTTTATTTCTTTACTTTTCTTGGTGTGTTAACATTCCGATATACTATTCCCCATCTTGCGTGTTGCTGTGTATGCTTCTAAGTAAAACAGAACAACTACAGTAGGCACAATGACAAATCCCTCCACACCTCCATCATTATCCATCCATTTTCTAACTTCTTAATCCAAATTACGGTAGGGTCACTTGGGTAGCTGGAGCTTGTCCCAGGAAGCAATGGGTAAAAGGCAGGATACACCCTGAATTGGATGTCACCCCATTGCCGGACAAACACAGAAACACACACCTCCATGTTTATGTTGTTGGGCAATATCAATCACACAGAAGTTGTCGAGTTTCTGATTATGTGAGGTGGTTGCTCAAAAAATGTATCACTATTTATTGCTTGAGTGTACGACTTGTGGACACAAGTTAAAACACGTTTATAAAGCATCTTCAAAGGTAGTGTATGTGAAGTTTTTCAAGACACCAAATCATTTCTTCCCGCATTGACAGCTCGTTGGATTATTTTCAGGATTATGCAACAGTTGGGCAAACTGACCTAACCAAAATTGCATAGTCACTTATGTAATTTAGATAATCTGTCTGACCAGCATGGAAGTAAGGGCACATCTCACTTGCTTTTCTTTGCTGATTAGCCACTTTGTTTGCCTTGGCTTTGGAGTAACTTGAAGATAAAGTAACAGACACGCCCAAGTCATTTAAAGAAGCAAACTGTTCACCCACACCATTTTTTTCTCAAAGGTTTGACCCAACATAGAATATACCAAATAACCACTTCAGAAGGGCACCTGCTCTGGCAGGATAGCTGTAGTGTGCGGTAGTGGGAGACCTGCTTCCGGAAAGAGAGCTGCCGGAAACAATTTGTGGTTCTGATCTGATCCTTCTTTCTCAGTGTTCTATTTTCTTCAATGACCAATGTCTACCAACAGGGTAGAAATGATTGTCTCACTTTTTAAATCACGACTGAAAGGTTGGGCTAAGGAAAAGCACAAGGAAGTATTTAGTTTCATAATAAGCCAGCCATAAGATGAATTTATCATAAATATATAAACTGTCTGTGCTTAGATGGCTGGATACATTTACATCTGAAACTTCCTGATTTGTGTTTTGCAATTAGTGATCTTTCCTTTTTTATTATTCCATCACAATTTCCATATGTATATTAAAACAAATTAAAATGTGGCTAGTATAACGTAGACTGGTTTTTAAGCTATTTTATATTTTTAGTTTGTATTTTGGCTACCTACTGTATATACTGTATAAAACTTGCTCTTACAATGTTAGATAAAACTACTATTTTGTGGAAACATTTGACTAGTATTCTAACTATACCAAAATTTAGATCATATATAAGTATGATATAAATCAGGTCCCTGTGAAACTCCATTGTTTACCGCTTCAGAATAATAACATTCACCCCTAATCTGTAACTCTTGTTTTCCTTTTCTATTTGTTTTACATACATAGATAATGTAATCAAGTGACTCATCAGCTTTGTATAACAGCATATGCAAAGATATGCATATGAAACTCACCTGCTCATTCACCCTTTTTTAATGTAACATGCCAAAAAGGGGGGAATTAGTGTTGTCCATGCTTCTGCTCCACTGGGAAGGCAGGCACTGGACACAGAGTACTGGCCCTCCAAAGTTCACCCATGAGTGCCAAGATGTCTTTGGGTAATGGAGATACATCCAGGACAGGGAGCTCAGAGCTCATCATGGATGCCACTTCGAAGGGACACTTCGTAGTTATTATGGACTTTTGATCATGGACAGCCGGGTACTCAAACTCCTATCCTCAGACACTTCGAAGGAGAGCAAGCCTAGGCTTTCAAGGTCTTTCTCCAAAAGAGGTGAAACAGTTTCTGCTGGTTCTGAAGGGCAGAAAGGGAATGCCAGTGTTTGTTACGGAGTGTGCGGCTGTATCTCTTTATTGTATCTTTTTTCGTGTTGCCACAGATGAAGGGACTGGGAGCTTGGTATGGAGGAAGGGTGGCTCTGTGATGAAAATGTGGATGAGATGTACTGTAGGAAGCCACAGCGGGTAGCTTGGGCTGTGTATGTGTAGATCTTAGAGAAAATCTGTGAAGAGAAGTGGAAAAACCTGTCCAATAAAAAGGAAGACAAAAGCAGTGAAGTTCATAGAGAACAGGGAAGCATGTAATATACAAAGAGGCGCACCAAGACACACAGAACATGTTTAGGCACACAATATACAGGGGTGCACAGACATCCAGCTGGGATGCTGAAGTAATAAGGTTAAATACAAAGGCATGGATGAGGTGCATAGTGGCACCAATGTGCATTGAGGCAGGAAGTGCCAGGGGTTGTACGGAGGTATGGGTTGGATACATGGAGGCTCTGGATATACTGTACACTGATGGGAACTTCCTGACAGACCAGGCAAATGGATGTACAGGGATACATAAAGGCACTATGCTGAATGGAGCAATAGGGCCAGGCAGACAATAAATATTAAAAAGGCTGTGAAGAAAGATGGGTGATAGACTGGTAAAAGAATCAGAGTCCAGGCTACAGAGATGAAGTGATCATCATGTCTTTATTTCAGCTGAAGTTAAGGCACAGCAACATGAGAGGACGAAAAAAGTTTTATCTTTTTCCTTCTCTGTGAGTTTCCCCTGGCAGAGCTTTCTTAATAGCCAGATAACAGAAGTTAAAATTCTCTTTCCCACACAACCCCCTCTTCCAGCAGCTACAGTAAATGACTTTCCATTCTCATCTTTCTGTTATCAAAAACTTAATTTGTTTCTACCTGCAGTCTACACATTATGCCAGAATTACAAAGACATACTGTTAACAAAGGCAGCTTTTAAACACAAACAACTTTTTACAGATGCAAGGTCATCAGTGCTTCGAGTAACCATTGGGTTACACAGAAAGTACAGGCAAAAGATAACTACAATATAATGATTGCAATAATTATGAGATTATCTTGGTGTTATTTAAAAGATATACCGTATAAAAATCAATCCTTTATCTGTTTCAGGAGCCTGCAGTTCCTCTCTCACTGCCACTTACATTCTTTTAAGATAAAAACAGGTAGGAATGAAAAAAGGCTGATCTGAATAAAAGAAAGAAAGTCAATTATTTAAAAAAAGAGGGGAAATATGCAAAGAAATATGGAATATGGAATATGGAAATATGGACAATATTATTCTGTTCCTCAATGTCACACAATACATCTGGGGATTTTACACGAGGATGAACAGGTTATTTTTTTAAATGAGTATGACCATTTTGACTTAGATGAGATGCTGTGGTCAACCCAGCCACTTACGTTAATCGCACATTAATATTTTTAAACAAGCTTTCTACAGGGGTGATAACAGGAGACTAGATTAATTCTTAGCTCTGGGTTTTCAATCTGGACTGATTGTACACAGATACACACCAATACACACTTTGAAATGGTTAAATATAGGCAGTGATCAAAACCAAACCGACGTGCATAGTCATAGATATATACAAACAGTTATAGTCACACATAGATACAGTCACAGATACAGTAGATGACAACTATAGTCATAAACATAGTATAATGTATCTTGTCATGGAAAAGGATGTTAGTAGATTGATGACTTCCTATATTTGTTACAGAACGACCATGTTAAATAGGCACCATCTTTCGGATGAGATGTAAATCTGAGGTCCTGGCTCTCTGTGGTCATTAAAAATCCTAGGATAATTTTTAAAAAGAATAGGGGTGTTACTCTGAATGGCCAAATTTCCCATTTTTTCCCAGGAGAGCAGAGTAATGAAGCCAATTCATAGATGGGGATTATTAGGAGGCCATGACTGGTAAGGGCCAATGGGAAATTTGGCCAGAATGCCAGGGTTACACCCCTACTCTTTTCAAGAGACGACCTGAGATTTTTAATGCCCACAGAGTCAGGACCTGGGTTTTATGTCTCATCCGAAGGATGGCGCCTGTTTACAGTATAGCTTCCCCATCACTATACTGGGGCATTAGGACCCACACAGACTGTAGGGTGAGCACCCCTTGCAGGCCCCACTAACACCTCTTCCAGCAGCAACCTTAGTTTTTCCCAGTAGGTCTCCCATCCAGGTACTGACTAGGCTCACACCTGCTGAGCTTCAGTGGGCTGCCACTTGTGAGTTGCAGGGTGATATGGCTGCTGGCAATTGTAGATGATGTAATTATGTGACTTGTCAGCTTTGTATAACAGCTCATGCAAAGATATGGATATAAAATTCACCTGCTCACCTGCTTTTTTAAAGTAGCATGCTCTTGTTGATGTTCTATACTAATTGGCTAGTTGCATTCAGAAAACATTTTCTTTTAGAACAAATCCAATGTGGTGGGCAAGCCATGCGACTAATTCATTGTCCTGAGCAAATCCAAATTTTGGACATGAACTAACATTGTTCATTTGTATTGTTCAGAACTGTATTTTCACTGGTTTCAAAATAGATTTTTGAAACTTCTGAGTCACCCCTGAGAACCTAGGTCCTGGGTTTATCCATCTTTACTCCCAGAGCTTGCTGTGATCGGGTCTGGCTATGTGATAGGGTCTGGCTATGACCCTGAATTGGAAAGAGCAGTTAGCAAATGAATGGATAAATAGGGTATCTTTATGACAGCAACATGCAGTGAACAGCCTTAGCAGTCAGCCTACCTGATGTATAGCAAATGTTCCTTTGTTAAGCCTCATAGTTTTAGTGGAGAAGTCATTCAATATTTTTGCCAAAACATCATTCCATTAACACACTCTTTTATTATGGACAACACACATACTGTTGTCAGCCCACAGCATTTCGTACCTCCACAACAGCTCCTCTTACAGCTCTGTACACAAAGTTTCTCAAAGATCCAGCAGGATTTGTGCTTTGATACATCATCCAATAAACATTTTAAATCCTGCTAAATCCAATGCATGCTTAAAATAATGTACAGTACTACATCAAGGATGAGAATGTAATGCCATCTGGTGTATTCAAGTTGTAATAGCATTGCTCAGAAAGTTAGGAAGTATCTCAAAAGTGAAAATATCTCCCATCCCTCCCATTATGTGTTTAATGGGTGTCTGAGTGGTTGTGCTTATTCTTAATGGTAATAAAATAAGAAATATAATAGAAAAAGAATACCTTTTACCTATATACATTTTAATTTAATTACGTTATTGCTTAAGGTCATTTTTTAAATACTACTAAACTATTTCAAATATTGGTATTTAAATATGAAACATGCTTATTATGAAAAGTCCTGAAAGTGCTTGTAATTGTTTTCAAATCTCAATTGTAACATTAAAAAAAGTATTTGTATGTATCACTGGCGTTCAATCAAGGATATACAGTACATTGTCCTGTGTTAGATAGGTTAGACCTTGCCTTATCAATACCTTACACTGGACTACAAGGTTATTGAAAAAAAGAAAGATGGAAACTCTCCTTGCCCATACCTTCGACTATAAAATATACCATGTTTAAAACTATTTCTATGATGCAACTGATCCAGTTTGCACTGATCCAGTGCAAAGTTTCTTTTTAAACTGAAAATTTTACAGTACTGCCTCGTTTCCAGGTTACATATCCACCTATTATCAATTTGAAACCAGCCTATTGATTGTACCTTTTACAATTGGAAGATTAAATATGAAAGGACACACATTTTTTAAAGACTCCAAGTCTGCAAAATATCATGGTGTATTCAAGCTCCAAAACTGGAGAGAGAAAAGAGTCGAAGTACAATAATGATGATGACTATAACTTAAGGCCACGTTTGATATTGTTCTTTTAAGGCTGAACATTTTTCTACTCCAATATAAACTCAATATAAATATGATTTTTAATTCATGTTAATCAATTCAACTTTAACTAAGAACGTACTGTAGGAAAGATTACAAATCACAAGAGGCCTTTTGGACTGTTTGGGAGTTAGTAGTCTATTGATCTGACATCCTTATCCAGCCTCTTCTTGAAGGCAGCCTAATTATCAGCTTCATCCGTAAGGCTAAGTAACCATTTGTGCCTCTCGTTCTTTCTTTTAAATCCACTTTAATGTAGTTTCTACTTTAGTCCTTTGGTTTGTGTTTTTCTGTTAATTCTAAAGCAGTCAATGCCTTGGGAAATTTGAATACTTGAACCTGGTCCTCTTCTAGTGTTCTGTTCAAGACTAATAGGCTTATTTTCTTTCAGCACTGTCAATGTTAGACATACCTTTAGGTCCGAAAATGTTTCTGGTTTCTCTTTTCTGGAGTGAAATCAGAGCAGCAATACATTTCTTGTACCATAGTGATCAAAATTGTAGAAAATATTCTACGTATTTCAATAGAGTGGAAATAAAAACAGTCAGTAATACAGTTTTTAATTGTTATTTAATAAACTCCTACAGTGTAACAAAAAGCATAACCTCTGCAGTTACTTATTTAACAAAATAGCCATACTAACATGTGAAAACATTCAGTCTTTTTTACAATGAATTCAAAATTATTTGCCTTTATGGTCAAAATGTATTTTTGAAATATTTAAATATTAATTTAACACTTTCTGTATAGGAATCAAACTAACATTCTCATTAACATTATCATAAAAATGTCAAGGTAACATACTGTAAATGGAAAATAACATTCACTTTTCAACAATGTAAGTATTCTTTCAATGTGCTGGATTATAATAAAAAAGTGGCTTAGTAAAAAATCTCCTTAAGATAGTAAAACGTAAACTAGTTGTATCTTCTTTTAGCCAATAATGAACATATTTACAACAAAACTACACTTTATCTCTTGGAGAACTGACTTGATATTAGCATGTGTTCCTTTTCAACAGAAAAGTCCTCTGCCTAATTAAAATGACTACTACAAAGATGAACACTCACTGACATTACAAGGCATATTGTCCATAATGAGCAACTATCCTTTTTACTTCTTAAATGTGTTATAAATGTTCCTGCATAATATTTCTACATGAAGATGCTATTTAAGTTTTATAATTGTCTCCCTTTGGGAGGTGGGTGTTATTTTGTCAGGTTTGAACAGGAAAGAAAGAACTATTGAAATTAAAAGGGATGGCATCTCTACAATGCAACTTTGAACAATTATATTGCACCAATTATATTGGAAGTCCATAACCATTTTGTAACAAAGGGAAAGTAGAATGACACACATTACGGTTATTCTTGTCCTGAATTAACGACTCCTAGAACAGAGGAAGAATGATTGTGCAGGATGCCATCACAAAAAATGTGTAGACATAATTTAATAATGAAAATTAAATTACTGTTGAAATATTTATAACAATCTTTTGCACTGAAGGATATCTGATTATGCACAGATAATATACACATTTGGTGTAGAATCGTAATGTATAGAAACAAGATATCTGTTATTCAAAATGTATATTTATTTCTTCATAAATGATGGGCAAGGCAAAAGAAATGAGTAAAATTCAATTCACAACAAGTCATTTCTTTCAATTCCAGCTTATTAAATAATGCAAATGTATTTTTGGGCAGGAATGCAAAAAAACCCTTTTGGTTTAAATAAATTAATTCAAGTGTTCCTTGTTTGCTGTCCCTAAAACCAATCAAAAAGAGAAAAAATAATGTTCATATAATATAAAAAAATGATAAATTTATTATTTATATTATCATTTACTGTATATATAAATCTGATAAAGTTAGATAATTAAGGACAACAGATGATGTCAAAATTGCTCTGTAATAATAAAAACAACACGTCATATAATTGTTTGCCATTAAAAAGCTGGAGCTGAATTAAGCACACAGAATAACAGAATTCATAGTTTATTGGAAAGTGAATTACACACTTTGAGATCCTTTCACCTTCTTTTACAAGTTTTTTTTTTTACTGCAATACAGTATATGCCTTCTACAGTTCTGTTAAATGTTTGGTTAGATAAAAATGTATGGGATAAATTGCTAAAAATTGTCACTTTTTTTAAAAAAAACTGGGCCATACCGAGCAACAGAGATTTCTAAAAGCAATAAAATAAAGATCTTATAATATTTCTAAAAATGGCACAGTTATTAAGCTACCTATACAACCCCAGAAAATGTTATCATTGTGAAATATCATAGTAGTAATCTCTTAGCCTTCCTTCAACAGCGTGAAATCCAGGTCTCTCGTCAGTCCTGCAAAGAGAAATAAACAAAACATTACAAACGTGATTTAACATTTCAAACATACAAATGTGATTTAACCATTAAATCAACATACATTGCTTGCTGGAGTGAACTCTTTTCATTTCATCCTTTTGACCACGCAATCATTTCATTTTTATTATGTGAATTTATTTGACTGTGGTTCTTATCATTTTGTACTGTATCTATACAGAGGTATAAGTAACTCCGCACATATACAGTACATGAAGATGACATCATTTGTTAATATTAAATTATTGCATTGATATTCCTTTTCCCCTAACCGTGTCAGTAAGTGGAGAAGGAAAGGCAGGAGAATGCTGATGTCTGTTAAGGGACAAAGTGTCAAGAGACTGGCAACCACTAAAAGCACTTGAGCTAAATAGTGAACATACAGTGGGGAGAGGGGAAGGAGTATGTCAGTGCTAAGGTGACAGAGTGAAGGTCAAGGAGCCATCCCACACTACATACAGTAGTGAGCACAGTACGCTCACCACACACCAGCTATCACTGGGGAGGAGAACAGGGTGATAAAGCCAATTCATTGTGTAGACGTTTTTAGTAGTAAGTTAAGGTTTGGTAATAGTTTGGCTGACATTTTGTCAGGTCTGGCCAAGGGGAATCCCACCCAGGTGGGAGCAGTTTTTATTTGAGGCTTTAACAGGGAGATATGGGGCTAAGATTGTGGTTGATCCCCTTGTTTCTGTGTGACCTCTGTTGGTTAGGTTGGAAAGAAAATATGTGGTTTTCTAGAACTTTGATTGTCTTTGTGTTTTTAAATGAACAGCATCTAGAACACAGGTTGTTTTAGTCATTAATGATAGATCTCTGGCTACAGTTTAACCAATTTCAGTCATGCAAATAAAAATAATTTTCTGCAGAATGAGCTGCTAGTGAGGAACACAGACAGATTGAGTTCACAATTTCAACAAGTCTCTTGTCCTGTAAATCTCCTCATGCATTTGGATTCTAAGCAGAATCAAAATAGCTCATAATTCTTTGTTGTTGTTTATTGCTAAGCACAGTTTTCATTAAAGGTTATAGCTCTTCATATAAACTCTAATGTCAGAGAAGGCAGCATTAGAATGTTTAGATTTTAAAGGAAAACTTTGACTCACTTATAGGTCCAGCACTTGCGCATGATGTCATAAACTTCAGACGGGCACTCAGCAGGTGCTTCCATCCTATCTCCACGTTCAATCATTTGCAAAACTTCGTTTCCTTTCATCCCCTGCAACCCCCGCAGAACAATTAGTTATTTAGTTGCAGTTATTTTGCAGTTATTTTTTTGCATGTTAATAAATTGACGGAAATAAGAATATATTGCAACTTGCAACCTTGAATTAGACACAGCGGTTTCTCGCAGGTATAGAATGGATGTACTGCCCAGAACATGTAAAGGGATTTTGAAAATGTTGTGTATAGTATATTCTGTTTAATAAGCTTAAACAGAATCATAGAAATAACAAACATTTATAAACGTTTATAAGGGAGTTGAAAAAGGACGATGTTCTTCTCATCCCACATACAGTAATAGAGAAATGTAGTAGAAACTAAAATATGTGTTAAGTCATTAAGATTATGTGCCTGCCTATTCGTTAAGAAATAAAAAAAAAATGTCCAACTGATTCATATTGTAACGCAACGGGGTTCAGGTGGGCGCCCTTGCTGCATCAGGTCGGCCCCGCACCGTCAGGGTCTTGAACCCGGGAGTCCCGGGTCACTCAACAGGGACCCAGCCCAGTGAGCTAAAGAGAGATCTCTCCACAGCCCAGGGCCTGTGGTCCTGCTATTACAGGGAAGGGCAGCGACGTCCCCGCTCTGGTAAGCCGGCTCTTACACAGTACCTGTCGGCCATATGTGTTACACTCTCCCCTGCTTAACTCGCCATCCCCGGCGAAGGGCTATCCCATCCCGCTTCTGACACCAATGTAACGCAACAAGGTTCAGGTGGGCGCCCTTGCCGCATTAGGTCAGTCCCCCACTGTCGGGGGCTCGAACCCGGGACTCCTGTGTCACTCAACAGGGACCCAGCCCAGTGAGCTAAAGAGAGATCTCTCCACAGCCCAGGGCCTGTGGTCCTGCTATCACAGGGAAGGGCGGCGACGTCACCGCTCTGGTAAGCCGCCTTCAATATTACAATATTCAGTATTTTCAAATTTTAAACAATCTTACTATTTAAATCATGCAAAGCTCAACTGAGATGTATATGATCGTGTTTAGACATACATTTTGATTTGAAATTTGTGTTGTTGGAAAAATGTACTTGTTTTTTTTTAAGGAGAAAGATGAATCGTCATTGTGACATGTGAAGTAGAAAACCTTGTTTACCCCATTTCATTAAAAGAAAGCTATTCATAGCAAATAAGGGTATCTGTCTTGTGATAACTATAGATTCAATAGGTAACACAAGAAGCTATAAATCTGAAAACTGACCTTTTCACATCAGTGATACAATTCTTGCCTGAGCTGTGACAGATGTGACAGCTGTGACTGACAGATGTTCTCGTACATTTTGCAGCTGTGGCACTATTTTTGGTCATCTCCCTAACCATCCTAACCATTGCAGGAACCATCACCATTTATGAACAATGTTCTGTTACTATTTGTTAAAAGAAGAGTAAAAATGTTTGTTTTTTTAAATAATTAACCTAAAACTGCTTAAAAAGCAGCTTATTACTAAATTATAAAGCATTTACATATTCTTCTCCAAAATAGTTTTACAACAGAACATGGACTTACAGTAAACACATTCACTATCCATACTGTATACAGTTCAGCAATGTGGTACACAAGTCTTGTTATTTAATTACAAATTTGGACTGATGGCCAGAGCAGAAATGCTATTATCTTGCAACCCCAAGAGGTTTGTTTAAATTTATACGTATCACTCAGTTTGAAAAAGTAACTGTGTATTCTTTAGAAAATATTTCAAACATTCAATTATGTGTATAGAGGTAACTTCAAACTGTGTTATATACCTCTTGGCCAATGGACAGTTTCACAGTGTACTATACAATGAGAGACACTGGTTGGATGAAGAGATTTCAGCATTTACAAGGAAATAAAATAAAAAAAACACATTTGAAATGTTTTGGATTATGTTTTCAAAGCATGTTCCATCTCCAGGTTTAACAGATTCTGTATGCTAATTATGTGATGTTATGATTCAAGCTAATCAATGTATTACTTTAAACAATCTGATTGATTCATAGCCACAGAGTTGATAGTGATATACAGTAAGAATTTGTGTACTATTACATTGGCATACAGTTTTGGCTCTTTCAACACAGACATCTTTCTTCTCTGTAAATGTGTTAAAACACAGACAATTGGTTCATTTGTCATAATCATTAGGCATTAGAAAAAACACTTTACACCTCAGCTAACAGGTTATACTTCAGAAGGTCTGTGTGCTGATGTCTTACTTTGTATGGCTTCTGTCCATAGGAGTATGCTTCCCACATCAAAACACCAAAGCTCCATACGTCACTTTTGCTGGAAAACTTGAAGAAATTAATGCATTCTGGAGCATACCACTTCACCGGCCATTTTCCATGAGTTTTGGCCTGAAAGCAAAATAAAAAGAAACATTATTGAATATAAAGCAAGTGTGTTTTTTGGTTCCAAAGCAATGGCAGCACTGGTTTTAAATTTCCATTCATCTTCAATTCAGAAGCAAGAATCAGTATAACTGACGTTTTTGGCTTTTTGATGTGCAGTACTGTAGATGTGATGTGCCATTCTTCAAGGATCCTGTTTTCTTTCATTTGGATTATTTTTTAATTATATGTAATGTTAGCATACATTTTAATATTTTTTATATTAAGACAGATATGTCAGATCAATATGTACAGTATAATTGACCAACACGTTTTTGAAGCTGATTAATACATATTTGTTTTTGCTTGTTCTGCTCATTCCTACTGAAGCAACCTGGCTCAAATGTACAAAAGGAATGAGCCACTTTGGATTTGAATCCATTATCTTCTAGCATCCCTAACCACTACTGCACACTACTTACAAAAATTAATTCTGTGTTCTAACCAAGGAGCTAGACCATAAAAAATCAAGTAATGGTTGAATGGGGTACATAATACTGTCATATGACCTAAAGTGTATAAACACTACAAAACACGACATAACAACATGCATTTATGCAAATGACACTACAGGTGCTCCAATATTCATAACGGTTTGTAAAAAGAGCAGCAGTAGCAGAGTCTGGGTAAAGAGAAGTCAGGTGATGAAAGACACCATTAAGCAATTTTCTGAACATTTTATTTTATTATCCCATATACTTTTTAGACATGTTGTTATTGTATGTACTGTAGTGTGATGAATACGATATGACAGTTTTCTGCACCCACATTCAAGCAAAACATGGCCAAAAAAGACCAAGTGAGGACAACAGCATATTAGAAAATCAGTTTCTGTCACGGACGTCCAAAGGGACTAACCGTGGGGAGCAGGAGAGCAGAAAAAGACCCATATGCGTAGCGGCGAGACGGGAAAAAGGCCCGGGCTCATTAGTGCAAAGAGTTCAGGAATGCCGTATGGAAACCTATGCCCTCAGGGAGCGGACGTGGGGCGCCCTGGTGCTAGGCGGGTCTCAGGACATCCGAACGTCAATGCTGAGCGAGGACAGAGTGCAAGACCCGGAAATATATAGCCCAAGGAAGAGAGGGACAGGAAGGACAGCAGACCGGAAACTAGGGACAGGACAGAGAAGGAGCGCCCTCTGGCTGCAGAGGGCGTGACAGTTTCAGTATATTTCCCATGTGTAAATCAGGGTCACAAGACATCAAAGTGTTTAAAGTTTATTTGGTGTAACTGGCCTGGCTGGTGATGCACTTTACAGGAAAGAACCAGGGAGCTACTGCAAGGGTGGAGATGTGGTGAAGGGAGAAATGCGAGATGGGCAAAACGTCCTCAGGAGGGAAGATATTTATGTACAGAGGAGCAGAAACAGGTGAGGTTGACGTTTAAGCTCCTCCCAAACTAAAAATAAAGTAAGAATGAAGTCCTGTTTTATTACACTTAAATTCTAGATTTGCTTCTGTGCAACTTACTTTGTAATAGTTCTCTTCTGCTGCTAATGCTTTGGACAGTCCGAAGTCACTGATTTTCGCGTAGTGCTGAGTGACCAATAGCACATTCCTGGCAGCTAAATCTCTGTGAACAAAGTTGTTATCTTCGAGGTACTTCATTCCCATAGATACCTGGTGGACTAATTCTGTGATATTCCTCACAGTTATGTGCCTGCAGATGTGAAGAAACATATGGTTAAAAACATTCTTTTTACAGTCCTATACTAGAATACCATTCTATAAATTAAATGATTTGAAATGAAATATTTTCGTGAGAAAACATACTGTATGTGTTCAAAACCTTTTGGAAAATGTTTACCATAGGGAGATGTGTTTAGAATGGAAGAATGCACGCTGAACATGCTAATGTAATTATGCTAATTAGTCTTTTAACTAATAAACGACATTAAAAGTAGTTCCCCCATGCTTTTGTCCTTTTACTAACCCCGTCTTAAAAATAATGTTCTGAATAATACTGAAGATAATATTTAATATTTTACTACCTAAGGTAAGTAGTGACCTAAATAACAAAAATTAAAAAGAAGTTGTAAGATAGAGCACTATTCAAAAAACATCAGAGGGAAACAGGTTTGGGTGTTGATTTAATCAACAAGTGTTGATTAACTTGTTCGCATTACTTGGGCAGAGGAAAATAAAACTTAAAGAAATTCACGTGACAGACATTAAAACCATTTGGTCATTTCCTCGTCTTTGATAAAAATGGGTAAAATGACAATAGTGGTTTCCTATATGAATAAATGATGGTATTATATGTACTTGTGTTTCTGCAGATATTTGTTAAGAGGTCCCAGTTCTGCTAGTTCCATAACCAGCATCAGGTTTTCAGCATCGCAGATTCCAATCATTCGCACAATGTAAGGATTGTCCAGCTGCTGCATCACGTTGGCTTCTCGAAGCATCTCCTCCTTCACAGCTGGGTCATTGTCATCATTCTTCAGGATTTTAACAGCTACAGGTTTTTCAGTCCTGGTAAACAGGGTGGAAGAAGGGTTGGACAGGCTTTACAGTTTGCCAAAAATCTTTGAATTACTCATGAGGAACTTTGTAAATACAATGGGCTTGTATTCTAACATCTCAGTATACAGTACGTAGTTAATGCATTGTAGACATGACTAGTGAGGGCTTTGGCTTTTCAGCATTGTCTATGTCCATCACAATAGATCTTGTCCAACACAATACAAGGTGCTTTAGGTTGGTTTGGTAAAACCATGAAGGCAAGGTGCACACCCACTGTTTCACACTCTTCTTGTAGCCCGAATAGATTAGAAATGTCAACCAAAAAACATTCCTTAGTCAAGAAAAAAAGATTAAATTAACACAGCTCCAAACCTGAAAGGAGTGTTCTAATTTAATTTGAAACGTCTGAGTTAATGGCTCATTAAGTGTACAACACTGTATGTTGTTGTGTGTTTTGAACAAGGAGATGAATGTTTACAGAGAAGTCAGAGAATTTTCCACATTGTTTGGGAAAAATGTTTATGAACACAAACCCCCGCTGTTGGGCGGAAAGGAATTTATTAATATCAGTCCATGCAGGGATCAAAAGAAGGTTGTCATGATGTGTAGTGTTCAACAGATCATATTGAATTTATTTTCTGGAAAGAGCAAATTTATTGCAAATTATGGAAAAACAAAACTTTCTATTTGAGGCATGTCTTGGACACTTTTCAGTGCCTAAGTGGTGAAGTTATAGCTTGTATTTTATTGACATTGCCATTAAACCAGCAAATTTGTTTTTGTATTGAGTATGTTCAGAGATGTACTTCGTAACAGATTGTGGACTAATCTCTGGTGGACTACAATATCACTTACATAAATTCATCTGTGTGCATGAATAATGCAGCCAGCTTCCTCTTTCATCATAGTATTAACTGTGCATACTGTAAGTGGTATTTTATGTGCATTGGTTATGTATTTTAAATACAAACTTCAAGCAGATAACTCCTTAGGAATTGAACCCAGGGCCCCAGCACTGTGAGGTAACAATGCTAAACATTGAGCCACGATGCTGTTTCCATTTCTTAAATATGTAATAAAAATACACTTAAGTTGTTCACTATTCACCCCCACTATTTTCTATTAAGTGCTTACTTTGTCATTTTATAAATTCCTTTCATGACTTTTCCAAAGTTTCCAGAACCAAGCTCCCCATCTTCCAAATAGAGCTGTTTGCGGTCCAGGTGAACTGTTTTTGGTTTCAGTTCTTCAGGGTCTGCATAGGGACTTTCATAAACACTTGTGTCCATAGGCATTGCCTCTGGAGAAAGTACTGCTTCATTGAAAAAAAAAAACACAGGTCAATATACTGTATGAAACTATACTGAGGAAAGTAATGTGTCTTACCATGATAAAAATGGTAGTGAGTGTAATTAAAACATTTATTTCTGCACATGTATCAATCTCTGAGCTCTCTCATATTCTGAGCTAAAATTATTTGGAATCATTGGGATAAATCCCAAGCATAGGCAATATAGTTTTGTGTAACTGAATAAATGATAATCCAAAAAAATCTTCATTTCAGAAAACTGAAAGAATGGGACAGATTTTTTGTGTTCAAGGAAAAAAAAAGTTTTAGTTTATACTATAATGTACATGAAATGCTATTCTGATACTAAACTTTGATTACATCTATAGTATACTTAATTAAATCTTTAATATATTTAATTAAAGACTTCCTTCACTTACCTTTGATTTTATTTCTTGCCACACTAGGTTCATAAGTATTTTGGTGAGCAGTGGCAGCCTGTATAAATGCATGAGAAGTCATTAAGTACAAGGCACACCAAGCATGATTACGAAGGGAGCTCAGAATAAATATTGCATGAATGATTAAATGCACAATTTGCAAGCATTAAAGCAGAGTTTGAATTTTTCAGACAGGATTGTCAAGCCTCATTTCCTTTAAAGGCACGTGAACTGGAGTCCTTAGAAATTTGCACTCAAAAATAGTTTCATATATTGTACCATCTGGATAAACTATGCGACTCTCTCAATATCCCTGTTAAGGAGACACTGACTTTGGCAAAATTCTGGTTTTCTCACATTACAGTGGTTATTTCAAATTTAATTTTACAAGCGCCCTAGTAGTCCAATTCCCCTGTCTCGGGACTTAAATTTCAGAATCCACTAAAAGCTTTTAGTTACAATATAGTTTTTAATGCTTTGGGTCACCATAAGATGCAATATTTATCACCTCAGGTTAGTGTAGCCTGATGATCAGATAAAGGTGATCAGAAATCACGTGTCTCTCTCAAGTAAAGAAAAGATCTTTGAGGTTTCAATAAAGTGCCCTGAAGGTGTTGAGATCTTGACTCACCCAAATGAAGGGAGAAACAATTAAATTAAAATTAAAAGGAGCTGCTTTCAAAAGATTTCAGACAAAACAAAACTGAGCAGAATGATTATTTAGTTTCTGGAGTAAGCCGCACAACCTTAAAGAGACAAATTAATTGGTAGACGACACAGTACAAACACTCTTTCTGTAAAGCATTTTTCCTTATTTTCATTGGTAGACAGCAAACATCCTATAGAGCTTTGCAATGGCAAAACAACACTATACCAGTAGGGTAAAACCATTCATAAAATGTGAAGCAATACATCTAGATTATATTATCATTCAATTCAATTTTAATCTGTATGTTTCTTTCCTTATGTGTTACAGAACACTGATTAAATGACTGACAAAATACAGAACTGTACATATACATGTACATATTATACACCATATACAGTACTGTATATGGTAACTACAAATTGATGCAATCTATTAAAACAATAACATTGTGAAAACTGTGCACCATAGAACACAATCTGGTTCACTTGCAGTCCAAATCATTATAACGTGTTGCCATGGTCTATAACAGACAACAGTACATGTTCCAAAAGATGCCATGTTATCTCAATATGACTGCAACTGTGTGTTACAACACATCCATGATGGACTGCAAACATGACACATCTAATAACACAACTGCATGTTTGGTGTCCACAGCCATTGTCCAGGGAAATATCTTCCCCGTGTTTGTATGTCCATCATTTTTGTTGCTCCATGTTACACAAGTTTGAAAAAACGGTTCTTTAAAAAAGCTAGAACCTATACTTACACAAATACAGTACTATGTATATGTATGTACATGTATACATGCTGGCGTTAATATCTGTCAGAACAAATTTTAGATCAAAATACCATAAATTCAAAATGTATTGCATTTCCTTGGATGTACAAGAACAATTTAGATCATTTATACTTGAATGCTATAATAAGACGCTTTTCAGTCTAAAAAGATTATGAAATAAAAGTTGAAGGGTGTTTGTATGGACAGGTGATTAATCTCCAGAAAAAGTAACAATGGAGCTAGGTAATTATACATACATATATTATATATAATTAACTAAAATTAATTATTTCTTTTGAAATTAGGATACTTTTGTAAAAGAGAACATGCACACGCAGGTGCCATTGAAGAACTCCATAATGATAGCTTTTGTGTTTGATTTGTGATTTGGAATATACTGTATAGTATATATTTTATAACTATTTTATTTAAAATGAGAGAAGCTTGAGCTCCACATAATTTGTGGGTGAATTAAAAAGACCCGACCAAGCTACAGTATAATTCAATTCAACCACAAAAAACAGCATATACACTTACATGACCTCTGGAGGGCAGCAAAGAAATAACTCTTAGTCTAATATTTTTGATCTCCCTTGAATTTCTATTGAGGTTTTCATCCTAAAGCATCCCACAACATTATAGAGTTCATATACAGTACGTGTATAAACACATACTATATTTATACACTACATAATGAAAAGAACCACTCAACCCACCACTAAAGTGATTATGATCCAGTCATTACATAACAGCTCATGAGGAAGACAGAGAGCTCTCTTCAGCAATTGAATTAAAGGCACGTTTAGTTAAGACATGTTGTGAGTTCTGTAAGTGGAATCAAGGCAGGACACCAGCATAAATAGTATCCTGGCTTTTGAAAAGCGCCTTACTCTTTGAAAATTATTTACCAAGTTGTCTATTGACCAGTCTCATCATTGGCTTTGAAATTCTGGTCCAGAGTGAAGAGTTCCCCCTACTGGTCCACTAACACCACTAACAATCTACAGTCCTGAATGGAGCTGGTCTTGCTTTTCATCTTAGATCACTAGTCCTAGATATTGTGGATTGGGACCTTTACTAACTCCTGGAAGGGACTGTATAATGTTAATATATTATACAGTGTATAATGTATACTGTACATATATTTAGAAGCATTTTAGAAGCATTTTGATAACAATCATTTAACAATGAAACAATGTTCTCTACCACAAAATACAGTGAGAAGTAATGGTCGGACATGCAGCTGATTCTTATAAAGCTCACTGTGTTGCATGAAAATGGAAGACAGCTATAATTTCTTACCAGAACAAAAAAAAAACTTTTTTTAAATTCTACAGCACAGAGTTTAGAAAAAAACAGTGCCATTCCTTAGGTTTAGGTTTTTACATACTGTATGTAAGGTAATATGTCATTTCATTAAGGGTCTCTACAGTTTTGTAAGTGCTGTAGAATTACTGCAGCTTTACGCTGTCGAGTTGAATAGTAGTAAAGCAGAAAAACACTTGTGAATTAAATAACAGTTTTGTTAAGTAGTTCATTTTTGCATAATGATTCATTTAACAAAACCTTTAAGAACTGTTCAACCATATACAGTATTCTTGTACATTTTCTGCTACCACCCCCTCATCCACATCTTTTTATACCAGGTTTAATGTATGTTCCTAAAGCTGCAAGTTTGTCTTAAAATACTGTCCGTGCTTCCGACTTGGTATAATTCATATGGCTAGAGAATAGCCATATCAGGTGTTCATTATTCACTGCTTCTTCAGACTGGGTGGTATTTTGAGCTTCTGAGTTGTAGAGTTTTAGGAAATTCAGTGAACGGCACGTTGGTCAGGTCATTTCAATTCACCTATAAATGTTGCAGGACCCTTCCAATTTTAATATACAAAAGTTGGATGGATGTAAACAGATCAGAAAAATAGGAATCATAACAGCTGCTCCAAAACTTTGTTAGTAGCAAACCACACATTAGTAAAATGTCAGATTGTGTTAGTTATTTGCATGTATCTCCTACCACTCTCACAGTGGGATAAAACAAAGGGGTAGAACTGTGTGTTTGTGCACCTTTCTGCTGCCAGTCTTTGTGATGGATTTGATTCTGGAGATAATCCCACCTGTGGCACCTCTCTGGAAACCACAATTTCAAAGAGGAAAATGTTATTTTCCGAAAAAAAACTAAAAAAATGAAACATCAGCATAAAATCTCTTCACAACACACGATGTTTGTAGAAGATAAATGCTGTGCCAGTTTCTCGGAGAATGATTAGATATCCACATTGTTTGCTGTTTTCTCATTTTTTCTTGTTTTGGAACACTTATGCTTTTGAATTAAAGCTTCAAGACATTTGATAAATTGTGAAAGGTTCTTTGTCATTCAAGAGTACTGCATTTTACAGTACATGAATAATATTCTTACCCTACTTTACCCTATATTTTACCCTATTATTTGTATGCAGTAGTTTTACTGCTCATAATGCTCCGTAATATAAATCTGAGTTCTGGTAACATTATTAAAATAATTGAAGTTTAAGTAAACATTAAACCTGTATTTACTATCCAACCTACTGAACTACTGTCCAACCATCGCAAGAGTTTGAAATGAAAGAAGTTCTTTATGTCTTACATTTAAAAAAATATATATATTTTCAAATCTAATGAAAAAAAGATAATTTCAAATTATTGTTTGCACTTGATTATACATTTCTAAAGAAATTTCACGTTCTACACATACAGTAAAATACCTGCATTCTACATAAATATTGGTGGCTGCTAGCAAGAACAAATTTTCCCTATAGTGTAGACAGTATCCTGTTAGACTTTAGGCTATCTTCATACCACTCAAACATTCTAAGAACTTTCTAAATCACGTCTGTAGGTTATACATGCAATGAAAAAATGTCCGCAAAACCCAGTATCCATACTTATCGGTGGGTATCTGTCCTTAATCAGTGACAGCGAAACGTTATACAAGGAAGATGTCCTTGTTTTCAAATGCAAATAAAACCATTCGATTGTGGTCAACATAGCTGAAGATGCACAACATCTTATGCTTTCTATCTTTAGCATTTGAAATGGTTAGTTATCTTCTTTTTCATTAAATAGAGATGAATGATGAAACCTGCACCAACTAGAAATGACAGAAATGAATTCTTGAAATAGAAATCTAGTCATGTAAATGCATAAGAAAAAAAGAAAGGGTGGGAATGTGAGGATGCCATTCTGCCCAGTTAGCCTGTTTGGTAGCTAGAAGCTAACTAATCTTATCTTTCAAGAGGCCAGGTAATCATTTTTTACAACAGGGCTGTGTGGCTTGTTCCTTTGTGAAAAGAGTCTCCTGTTCTGAATTTCAAATGCACTTCCGCATAGTTTAAAAGTTGAGTCCTCTGGTTTGAAGAAATGACTAATCGATGTTAACACAATATACAATACTGAACCTGCCATGGATAAATATGAAAATAAATAAAAAATAGTATTGCAATAAAATATCACAATGATTGACATCTAAAAACATAACTTTGTAAGTACTGTACAAGTATGGCAATGTCACAGAAGTATCAGAAGAGGGAGCTACAGAGGCACTTTGTTATAAAAAGAGGACTTGCATGGTTGATTCTATATTCATCTTTTTCATTTTTAAGATTTTCAAGTAAACAGTTCTTTTCTGCATAAATACAGAATGTGGTCATTACTGAATATAATAGGTAATATAATATATAATATAATACACAATGTACTCCAGACATGAACTGTTTGAACTGTTATCAATTTGCATAATTTTACTTTAAATATCTGAAAGCATTTTGGTTGTTTATTTTGTTTTCAGTTTTCACCTGATATTTCTTTGAAATATTATGGTCATTCTGTACAATAATTTATGAGGACAAATTTTAAAAAATCTAGAAAAATGAAGAAACATTTTAAAAATGAAAGTAAATGATGGCTTCATATGCAACAAAGGTCTTCATCTGGTTACTAAAAGGATTACTTTAGGTCATTTTCAGGAAATTAATATATGTTATATTTATTAGGCAATTTATATTTCGCATTCGATTTTTGTTTGAATATGACAATGTCTTTGCTGGAACTTTCAAATCAAAAACAAGGTCAATGTTTTCAGTCAAATATATTTTTTACTATTTCTATTTCTATTAATTGTCATAAACCTATTGTTAACAATTCTGTGTTGTAAAGTCAGTCTTTATCTTGGTCTGAACTAGTGTATGTGTGTTTCCTGTGTTTCAACAGCAGTGATCTTGTTCTTTATATTTCATTTTCCAGGAACACAAAGCTGGTACTTTATCACTAGGGACATCCCTTAATCCAGAAAGAGCTTGAAAGTCAATTTCATATGAGGAAGCATTTTTCAAATGCCCAAAACAACATATTGCAGTTATGCTTTGCAGACATTGACAGATCAAAAAGTTTACATTCAATCACCAATTGGTGGTTATTGAATCAAATTCTCGAAAGTTCTACTGTACATCCATTTTAACATTGTTTTATCATCTATTCCTTTTTCTGGAATAATGGTACATATCTTACAGTTTTAGATAGATGCATGTATTTTACAACATCATGATCAATAAAACTGGCGAAACATCATTTTGATAACATTTGTGAATTATTGGTTACATTGGATTGATTTCATGTGCACAATAAACCATGCAATGGAAGGTACAGTAGGGTGTGATCTAATTTAATTGCACATTATTATACATATTGCTTACGTTACAGCCTGTTTTACTAAAAATGTTTTTTTAAATAAACATAAACTGTTCATTCAATATGTTTAAAAGTTGCGCAGAGGAGTTGATCTCGTGATTGAAAAAAACTGTACTTCAATTATTGTTGAGGAGAAGGTTTGGGGCAATACTGCTTTTGGTTTTATCATAGTAGTCGAACACAATCACAAGCATCAGGATCAAATTGATAAGTTTGATAACATAATGTTGTTAATTTTTTCACAAGTCATTATTTTAGCTGATGTGAAAATGAACTTGGCAGAATACTAATATATAGGTTAATACTTATATCTGGTGTCGGGGACACTGACAGACATCTTTCTGTATTTCAGGCCACATGATATCCCATGAAGTGCAATTGTACCAAAAAATATGGAGACCCTTCATGTTACATTGATACATTAGACAATGCATGACAGAGACCTGCCGTATTAAAGTCAGGGTGTCAGTTTACAGAAGATGCAACTCGGACAAAACCCACAGCACAAAATGAAGCAGATGTAAATACATCAATAACATATACGGTACAGTAGCTTTGGCTTTGCAGCTTGTAATGTGAATGATCATGCAGACTCCTGATGCTTGCTCCTTTGTCTAAAATTACTATGAGAAAGCTGCACAATTGAATTAATCTTAGGAATGTTTATTTTAATATTATATTTTGTTTTACTCAAATTAAATATGTACCATAAAGAAATAATACTTTTTAAAACATTTTAAAAGTAAAACACGGACAGGGAAGTATGAGATCTTAGACTGGTTTATTAAAGTTTAGATTAAATTTTAAAGTCTAACCTGTATAATGAGCATAATGGAGACTTTGGTCTTGTACAAGTCTTTTGGGGAGAGGCTTGCACATTTCTTAAGGCAATAGCTTTTGATTATCAGTTCACTGATTCTGGTGTGTACTGCTTACATAAGTTCTGTTGGTCTACATAATTATAGCATTAAATTGTAAACACTGGACGATGCGAAAATAATAAGCAAAAGCTGAAACAGGGGAACGCAAAAAGAAAACATTGCTGTGGACAGTAGCATGCACAAACAAGACCGGAAAAGCACTCAAGTTCTTGATCATTTTTTACATGTTCCACGTGGGCTTTCACAAAGCACTACCTCATTTAAGGCATCATTTAAGAATGTTTTGGATATGTTGGTATTAATGAACGGGACAAACAGGAAACAATTGCGCTGATTTGAAAAATGAGTTTATAGTAAACGTAAGTGTTACTGTATTGAAAATGCACACCAACACAAAAGCACAGCCATAAAATAAAAATAAGATGAAGTTAGAGTTAACAGTTTGAACACTTACAGGGTGATGGTCAGGAAGTCGTGGCGGGCCTATATTTATACTGCCTGCACAACAAAGCAAAGAATTTAGATCATGTTGACAGAATTTATAGCTTATACAGTATATGCATACACACACACACACATATATATATAAATGAAGCACTCATAAGCACTTCTCTGTTCAGTACATAATCATAAAAATAAACCTTACTCTAAAGTTCAAACTGAATTTGCAGACATAGATTTGAAACCCCTGAGATGCATTTCTAAAGAAAAAAAATACAGAATCTGATTTAAATAACAGCTGAACCACATTTTTGCGATTGAAAGATTTAACTCAGGTTAAAGACAAAGGTGTCTTGCAATGGACTGGCATTCTTAGTGCTTAGCTCCCCCTTGTGCCCTGTGCTTCTGGCATAGACTCAGGGTTGCTGTGACCCTTACCAGCAATAACAGACCTTAGGAATAGAAACCTAAAACACACCTATATAAAATAAAAATAGTAAATTTACTGTTCTTAGTCATTCAATTGGTCTGATTAAGTTAATGTTTGGGTTGGAAAAGAGTCAGCATTTAACAAGGAGAATTTTGTGCCTGTCATGAGACATGGATTCAGTCATGATACAAGGCGTTTTGATCTCTTCAGAGCTCTTATTGTCAATGTTGTATTTCTTGAATAATTAAGTGGGTAAAATCCAGCACTAGGCCTTTTTTGCTCATGGGTGTGTGAATGGCAGAAAAACGTATTTACCACCAGGTGGTGCCAGATGTAAATGTTGAATATGCAACCTTCGTAGCTTAGGCCTCCACAAATGCCTAAGACCTCCAGAATGCCCTGAGTCTTTAACACAGACCAGGACATCATAAAGTTCCTGTTACTAATGATAAATGTCCAAAAATTGTCTAACATACAGACTGAGAGGGAGACCACAAGGGAGACCACTTTGAGAATGACCTTGATGACCAGGTAGACAACCAACCAGGAACCTGATGGTGTCACAACCAATCACCAACCATGTGACTGCAAGCATTGTTCGAGTAGCAGGCCTATAACTTTTCTTCAAGATGGCAGGTTGTGAGTGTCTCTCCACAGTAGAAGAAATCTGCTAAATCGCAAACCACTTGTAAATTTGTTTAACCCTGATGTTATTAAGCTAGAATCAGAATCCAGCTCCTTTTTGAGATTTCTCTGGAAAGGGCTTTGTAGAGGACCGGCTGTTGAGTTTACGGCCGGTCCTCTACAAAGCCCTTTCCAGAGAAATCTCAACTGAAGGAAACCAACTGAACATTCCGGACACTGTTGGACATTACTATACATGATTGTACACTTCCCACCATGTAATAGAATACAGACGACTCTCATACAGTATGTGTTAATTCTAATTTAACCCAGTGCCGGCCAGAGGAGGATAGGCTCCTTCCTTTCGAGCCTGGGTTCCTCAAGGTTTCTTCCTACTTTAATCTGAGGGAGTTTTTCCTTGCCACTGTCACCTTAGGCTTGCTCACTGGGAGTTTAGACCCAGAAATCTGTAAAGCTGTTTTGTGAAAATGTCCATTGTAAAAAGCACTATACAAATAAAACTGAATTGAATTGAATATTAATGTCTTTCTAATACTGTATATGAGTTAATGATCAGCAATTTGTATAACAGTAGATCTATCCACATACCTGTATACAGAATACTATTACTCTTATTGCTTTACTCTACACAATGTGATATTGTATTAATAATAATAATATTGTACAATTCAAATCCATGTGCAGAAAGTGTTTGGCAATTTGTCCTATTCCTAAAAGCCATAAATCACTCTCAGAATTTACTGTTGCAATTCTAATTGTTCCAGAAAATGAAACCATCACATCACTATAACAGCTTAACAATATTTTTCACTGGTATAGTATATGTGTGCAAATGACATAGACACAATACTTAGTATAGACCAGACAGAAATGGTGCCGTTAAACCACACTACAGAGTTATTTTAATTGATTCCAATTGCATCGTTTGAAGCTCATTAGAATGCTTTTTTTTAGCACAGATATGACAGTATTGTAATCTTTCAGAGGGTGAAATATACTTTGTGTTCATTTTGAGGTTTTGAGTTTGGAGTTATGTTTGTTTAAAAAAGGACAATGCAAAGACCAAGTGAGTCTGCCTGTTAGGGATTAGACATACTGTATGTTTTTCTCATACTGCCCACAGACTGCTTGATTTTACAGTTTTTTATTAAATGAAAATGTTATGGTCATTGTACAGAATACACCAGTAGGTAAAGTAAGTTCTCTTGCCTGTGCCATTCATATATCTATGGTGCCATTTTCTCAGTGCTTTTCAAATATATTGAGACAGTTATACCCCAAAGTTAACTACATAACCACAATAACCTGGCCATAGTTACCAGACCTACTTTTATTTTGCACTAATACTTTCAGTGATCACAGTATTTAAATGATACAGTAGATGACAGTTGGACTGCCTGAGGCCATATTTGTTAATTTAATTAGTAATTAATTAATTCAATAATAATAATAATACATTTTATTTTATATAGCGCCTTTAAAGGTGGCTTCTTAAAGCACTTTACAGGATGACAATAACAATAAATAAGAAGACTACAACAATAAATAAGAAGATTTCACAAGATAGGACACAATTATAATTACAACAATACAACAATAACAATAGAGGAGACCTTGGAAGGTGGTATTAAGAAGAGCAGAGGGGTGAAGAATGGAACCAGTTAAGTAAAGGCTTTTCTGAAGAAGAAGGTTTTGAGTCTGGATTTGAAGGAGTTTAGAGAAGGTGACTCTCTGATATCCTTGGGCAAAGAGTTCCAGAGCTTGGGGGCATAACAGGAGAAGGCCCTGTCGCCCATACAATGTAGACGGGCTTGGGGGACAGTAAGGAGGGCAGAATTTGAAGAGCGGAGGTTGCGAGGTGGGGAGTAGGGCGATAAAAGTTCAGACAGGTATTGAGGTGCCAAGCCATGTAAAGCCTTATACTGTAGGTGAGCATGAGGATTTTAAAGTCTACGCGGAATTTGACCGGAAGCCAGTGCAAGGACTCCAGGATAGGAGTAATGTGAACACTTGCACTAGACCTGGTCAGGATTCTGGCTGCTGAATTTTGGACATTTTGGACACAGATTTGGATACCCCAGGGAGTAGAGCATTGCAGTAGTCAATTTGAGAGAATACAATAAAAGCTTTACAGGTCTATTAATGACAGAGGGAGCAAATGTATTGCTTAACTTGCTCCTTTATGTGCAGTGTTCCACTGTCTGAAGATTCCTTTATGTTTCTTTTTTATTATTGTCCTATGATGAATTCTATGAAGATCCAAATATTTAATTATCCAATCTTATGTATTGCATTTGATAGAGCTTTGAAAGAGATGTCACACATCGGTGTTTTCACAAAGTTTACAGTGTGAAAACGTTCAGTTACTTTGATGCTTTTTTAAACCTTCCTTGTCACCTCTGATCTGGCGTGTAAAAACCTCAACGGTAGCTATTTTTGGAAATGATATGTTTCAAAGTCTTTGCATTCTTTCAAAAATTGTTATCACTTTTGATTTTCACAATTGAATTATACAACAATGGATACATGAATCTTAGGATGTCATTAAGCTCATTCTAATAATTAATACTTTAAAACTTTAAAGAGGAAAAATAATTAATTTTTTAAAAAATTATACCTTCAAAGGCTTTAACAAAGTATATGTGCATCTTATAGTCTGTCCTAGAGCATCTACAGTACCACTGCATTGTTTATCAGAAATAAGAGAAGGACACAATGTTGGAAACTCATATACAGTACTGCATAATGACTGGTTACAATGTTTTCCAACAGAATAGAGAGCAATGAATATAACATACCTGCAGCAAAGTCGGGCCGTGGACATGCCTCTGTAAGAACTCTGAGAAGTCCATCAGACTTGTAGGAATAGTGCTCTACTAGCTGTTTGATGGAAACATATCATAGGTTAGGTCCCCTTTTTTAGGCCATAAAGGCCATTGGGGGAATGGGGGGCATAAGACACCATTTTTCTCAACCATCCGACACTGGACGTCGAGGTGATGGGGTCAGCATCCCACTCTGGCCAGCCTATTACTCCCCGAAGGATTAACCCCCAGTACTCATTTGGAAAGCAGGCTCAGTGGACCTGGGAGCCATTTGGAAGGAATTACATCACTTGCCCATACCTGGGATTGAACCCGAGACCTTCTGGTCAGGAGCTAGACGCCCTTGTCATCTCAGCTACCACATCATAGTCCAAGCAAAAAACATTTATCAGTATCAAATAAAAAAAACTGTGCAGCTTTTAATGGCCAGTTTACCACCAAAAGGATTGGTGCATTTACTTTGGAACAGTATACAGATATGCAGGAAAATATCTATGATGGTACTGTATTGGTTACTGGTATCTGAGTTTTTGCCTCAAAGATGAGGCTATATACAGTAAAACGCTACTAAATACTGCCTATAGTATAAGTACTTTGAGGTAGTGTATAATGATAACATTTTACCATAAGTGCTACTCTAAAAGTCTAGGTAAGAGAATGCAGGACAATTTCACAACTATATTCACAACTATAAAAACTATATTTTTAAAAATCAAATTGATTAACATTATCTTTACAGAAGAGAATATTTGTATTCTGAGCACCTTAACATGCCTTATGAAAAAGCACCCAGATATTTTAAGATATTTAAGAAACAAATACAAATAAACAGGGCAAAGAATTAAGGAGGTATAATGATAATGTACAGATCATATTTACCAACTTTTTTACTACAGAAAACTGATTTAACATTTATTTAAATTTCCTTTTCTTTACATTAATATTTGCACTATACTGTATTTGAACCCTTACTGTACCTGCCAAAGTGTGTCAAACTTCTTTCCATCGGGTATCGAAAGCTTCCCAGTCTTGTCTTTATCAATTCGATAGTGAAGAACTTTGCCCTCATGCAAGAGACAGAGAGCATATGAGCCATTGTTGTCTCGTTCCCTTATTCTGTCAAAAAGAAAACCTGGGATGAGACATCTAAGAAGATAAAATTGAATTCAGGCAAATATTGATTTAAAAGAGGAAACCAAATTTTGAATTGCATTGCATTTCTATAGCTAGAAAATAAACTACAGTTCTTAATATGAGCTATTCTTATTATTGGTTATTGCAACACTGTATCACCAGAGGGCGCTCAACAAAAGAAAGAGTAAAACATTAAGTTAAATGTTTAAAAATTAAATTAAAAATTAAATAGTAACATGTAATATTACATGTATTATCCAGAAAAGTTTGGAATATATGCATTATATTTGCACATTATTCTAAACATACTTTCTGTTACACTGAAACACCCACTGTGGTATTTCAATGGAATAAATATTTCACAACATTATTGTGAATATTATAAAATATTTTCTTTGCTGTCACGATTAATTTTGTATTAGAACTGTAGTTTGGTAACTAAAAAAAACATTAGTTTATGTGAAGAATGATATATTTTTTCACCTACTTTTTCTTTATACTTTAAAGTATCTTCACGTGAATACTATTAACATGATTTAAAAAGACCCAAACATAAATTTAAGGAAAATATTTTGATGTTCATCCATTTTACTTAGTAATAAACAAAACTTTAAGAGCTACAAACAGTAAACAAGTTTCTGCATAGTAGCATATGTTTTGTGAACTGTTGTGAACCAAGTAAGGAAACAAAGTTAATGTTTTCCTAAAGAGGTAACTGAATTCTGCACATTCAGAACAAAAAGACTAACTAACAACGCCTCTCTCATCATGATATGGCAGCAGAGGCCTCTTCGATGGGCACTGGTCAGTTCAGGAAGTAATTTGCAGCATGTCAGTGCGGAAACCACAAAGAAAGACTGTTTCTACAGCTGATCTAAAGGCAATGCAGAAAGTATTTTCAAGATACAGTATATTTTTTATGATTGTTTTTTCATTTCAATTTCCATTTAAAAACAAAAGCAAATGTTTTATTCCCAATTGCTTCCTTCACTGCTGCTCCGTGTTTCTCTTCACAGTACACACAACAGGTTGCTGTTGCTGTTGTTTCTGTTTTAAAGCGGTCAAAAAGAGCAAAAAATAAAAAGCAAGAAAATACCACAATTTTTCTTCAACCAAAAAAACTAGCAAGTCTTAAGTAAAACATAAAAATGTTTAGAAAATTAAAAACATCTTCACGATTTCAGTTTGTGATATTGAAAATGCTTCTAAAGGAATTATGAGACCCAGTGCTGAGAGAAGTGACTGTAACATGTTAGGGGTATGATACTGATAGTTTTATGAGCCAACTCTTGAACGTTAGGGAGTGAAATTAATATTCACCATGCTTAATATGCAATAAATAGTTCCTCTTTTTACATCTAAACTTGTACAAAATGTTGTAACTAATAGTATCACTTCTGATTCTGATTTTCTTCACGTCATCTGAGGATTGAGATTTTTCTCATCTTCAGGTCATTGTGTGTGTGCTCTCAACTTTAAAGTTATCAGGTGCAGTACACCTCTGCTATAGGCAAATGAGCAATACTGAAACAGAGCAGAAACACCAGTTTCTTCATTATTCATTTGTTAGAAAGGATGTTGCTTTTGAAAATGTTCTGTGCTCATTGTCCAGTCCCAAGAAAGCAACAGTACAATCACTCATTTAATCTAGATTTTGTAGTAAATTAATAGAAATGGCTCTGTTTCACAGTTTTTGGTATTTTGCCTCTGAAGTTGATTTTTAATTATTCTAAACTAAGAAGTCCGCTATTAAGCCTCTCGGACTGATTCTACAGTATAACTAGTCATAGTGAGTCATACTGTAGCCCTCAACAAAGAATAAACGTTTTTTAACCTTATTATTGGTTCCAATCAAGTGAATCTGAATGTGCTGAATTAGGATAAGGTTTAAGATTGGTTTTCCAGATTTACTTTCAATGTTAACACTGTTAAAATGACCCATTTCATTTTATGACTTAAAAAGTACCCTATGAAGTGTTCCTTTATCTTTGAAAATTAATAACTATTTTTAACCATAATACATAAATATTTGCAATGATCAAGATGTTTGCTGATGAAAACGACATACTGTACTGTACACAATATGAAAGTAACATGAAGAAGGAGGTTCAAATATACAATATAAACTAATAAAATATTCTTGATTACAAAGAAAACAGAATAAAATCAAATACAATGTGGGCATTAAATCTTCTGTTCTGACTGATTTCTCTTTGATAAAACTTGCCCCAATAATTTGTAGGATATTCTGGCAGTGTATCTAGTATGTTATTTCCATGCTTATATACCATGCATTTGTTTTCACTATTATGGACTGTATCTTCCCTTTGTTTCTGTCATACTTTATCATACCTTCTTCATGCTTTGGTTGACTTTTACCATGGCACCACTGCAAACAACTACATGGGTGCAACCAATAATAAGAAATGCTAGGATTATGTTCAATGCTGTGCCTGTGGAGTTTCCTTCAAGTCATTTTCTCCAACAATATACAGTACAGTATTTCAATGGGGCTTGATTTCAAATAGGGTCATATTTGTCTACATTTGCAATTTTATAATATATACCATTGATTGTGAGAATTTTCTGCAGTACTTACCGATACTTTGCATATCCAAGACTTTTTGATGATTTTAATTACAGCATTGTGAGTTATACTTTTGTATGAGTTGTATAAATTATACGTTATTGTGAAATTCCTATATTTTTAGTCATTATTTTCAGGTGTTTTCTGTTGGCTAAATAGCTTATTATATAGCTGTATTATAGTACAACTTACATAACTGTACAGATGATAGACCCGCTGTAACTGCTAGTCAAAACTGTAATCCGCTCTAAACCAAAACAATTTGGCCAACAATTTACTTAATGATAACTGTATGGAAATATGAGTAATGGAGACAGTGCTAAGAAATGCATTATTTCAAGAAAAATGTAGACTCACAAGAATTTGCCGTTTATCCTTGGTGACTGGAGGAGGCGGGGCTCAGAGCCCTCCCTGGATATACAACCGTGGAACCAGGGCATCTTCTCGTGAGCAGTGGTGGCGATCATTTTCTCCAGCTGTGGTCTCTGGCTGATAATGGCTTGCTCAAGAGCAGCACCCTGTTGAGGAGCAACAGGAGAAGGAGAAGACAAGGAGAATATTTATATTGTGTAATGTTTTTCATTTAGAAGCATTGAAAAGTACTTTACATAGACAACAGGATTTACACTGTACACCACTGAAGTACAATAATCTACCTAATGTGCTGTATTATACTTGTGCTAGCAGCCATTTACAGTATAATGGCCGTGCAAAATTATTCAGACTGCAAGAATAAAAGGAACAAAATATGAACAGTGAGCAAGGTACAAAGGTTTTTAATCCATCTATTTGTTTTCTAACTGCTTCATTTAATTCAGGGTTGGGATCCTATCCTAGCAAGCAACAGGTGTGAGGCAGTCTTACATCCCAGTGTGGTCTGTCTGTGTTTGTTTTGTTTCTATGTTCCACACTTCCTGACTTTGGTTGTTCTCCCTCTCCATTGGTTCATTAATTCATCCACTTTGCCATAATACATCATTCATAATCAGCAACTTGACCAATCAGAACTCAGCTTCTTCAGTATTTAACTTAGAAGTATTCAGAAAGTAGGGGGCCTTTCGCTTGACCCCAGCTTCGGCTTCGTTTTGCTTCGGCTTCGTTATGCTTCGGCTTCGGCTTCGTTTTCCTTCATTTCGCTTCGTGTGTGTGTTTCCGTATAGCTTCGGCTTTGTTCATTTGTGTTCGCCTCCTCCTGGTACTTTTGTTTGTATTATCGTTTATTCGCCATTACCTTGCCCAAAAATGTTATATCAACCTGTGTGCTCTTTTGTACTCTATTCCTTGTGCCTACACTCGTTTTCCCTTATTTGTATTCATAGCACACTTGTTTGTGTATTGGTGTAAATTTTGGTGCAAGGGTTAGTCAAGGTTTGCCGGGTAAATTGTGCACACATAGTTTGTCTTTGTATAAGAAACACTAGTTTAGTATGGGTGAGGGCCTCTTGTCTTGTATAGTTTTAGGTAGTCAGTATAGGTTAGCTAAGGCATTAGAAGATGCCAAAGACAGAGTGTTTCGGGTTTTCTTCCCCTCAGCTTCCCCTTACTTAATTAGCCAGCTTCATTTTGTTTGTTATTTTTGCTCTTTTGGCACCACTAATATGTCCTTAGTTACAACTATCTTTCCCCACACCAAAGACTTCTCCCTGCATGCCTGGAATTCCCTTAATGTCACACTCCATTTACTCCTAGACTATTGGGGTGTGTAACAGGCAGAATACACTCTAGTTACCAGTTCATCACAGGCCACACACGGACATGTACTGTATACACTCACACCAGTGACAATTTTCCCAGAAGCTTATTAACCTACTAGTATGTATGAGAGGAAACTGGAGTACCTGTTGAAAACCCACGTGAACACAAATCAAACTCCCCATGGACAGCACCCCAGATCCAGAATTCAAAATTCAGATTTCACCCCAGATCCAGACAGGACCCCAGACCTGGGAGGCAGCAATGTTAACCACTGTGCCATGTTCTGTACTGTGCTGCCCACAAAGATTTCAGTTATCATTTATCTTGTTTCTCAAGCACATTTAGGTAATTATGTAACGTTTCTGCAATTGCATTATACATGGTCCGATTCTGTGTGTAAACAAAATAAAAGCATGACTCACCCTTAAGTTCCATGTTTGTTGCACATATTCTTTAATGAGTTGTTCTTTTAAGTCTTCAAATGGTCCTACTTTTGGCTGCATTCCTCTAGGCCTGTTACAAGGTTTTTTGAGAAGGCACACAAGTCCATCTGACTCCTGCACGTGATAGTCAATGACATCGCTAGGAGTTTTGTGAGATTTTCCCCCCGCAATAGCGTAAGTACCGCTCAATTCTCTCTCTATAGTATAATGGTAACATTGCCTACTGTAGGCCACAGATAGAGCAAAGCCACCAAGATAGTTACGGCTCTGTCGAAGCAGATACAGTCCGTCACTCATTCCACTCTGCCTGAGGTAGTCTTCGGCCTCTTCTCGAGTGATATTGCCATAGAAAAATCGCAATTCATTCACTTTGTCTGCCATTACGAGATGTCAGTTTGTCTTCTCTCACACCAAGTAATGCCTTCACTGTTTATGTTTCAATAAACCTAAAAAAAAGAAAATATTTAAAAATTAAATGGTAAAATTCGTTCAACTTTTAATTTTTTTTAGGTGAGAAATGAACATAATATATGTGTACATTTTCCTCCTCTTAAATTAAATTAAATTAAAGTGGTATTTACTTATGTATGCTTTTCAAACATAAATATAGAGATTTATATTAATACATTTAGTGTAAAGATGCACAACAGAGGTACACTTTTTAAAATGAAAAGGAATTTAAATTGTTTCACTAATGTTAAAAAAGCTCCATTATCTACAGTAACTGAAAGCAACAGAAAAATGATAAATTGATTCGACGATAAAACAACAGTTATAATGTATTCCATCCTCCTTGTCATAATCTCATCGCAAAAAGCAACATTTTCCAAAACTGATGGTTGCTTGTTCCTTTTTGTGTGTTACCATGTCAATACAATATTTCCACTTTAAACTCTGTTTAATGATTTTGTTCGTTATATTTAGCTTTGGCAAAAAGCAACTTCCTTATTATGGGAATTCCCAGAATGCAACTTCTAAAATATCAATGCTGCTCTACCCTGAACATAACCTGATGATGAAATAGCCGGTCTGTGGGAAATATACATGTTACAGCTCTGGAATTAAACATCGAAATCAAATTAATGGTACATTGTTCACATAGTTATATTCAATAAAATATGCAACAAACTGTCAGATTTCTGGTAAGAGTATTTACATCCTTCCCATACAGCATGCTTAGTTTTATAAGTGTGATAAGCAGAGACAGCTAAACCTTAGTATTTCTATAGAAATACTTATGTATTGTAACGAATGGCCGACATACAGGTTGTACGAGCCAGTTGCAGCGTGGTGATGGCGCCGCCATCTACTCCCCTGCGCATAACAGGGATGTTGGCCACCTGGGCTGAGGAAGGCCTGCTTTAGCTCAGCCGGCAAGAGCCCTGTGGAGCAACGCTGGAGACCCGGGTTCGATCCTGAGGTGGGGGATGAACGGGGTAGGAATGGCAAGGGCAGAACTCCCAAGAACCCGATCTCGCTCCAGTATAGAACTATTTAAAAGCATTCTGAATATGGATACTGTAAATACTTGAATAAAAGGACTAACACATAACACATAACTGCCATAATACTTAAATTTTCAGCTGAGGAAATCTATATGGTAAAATGCACAATAGACAGTATCGTATTGTAGGAAAAGAGTGAAAACATGAAACGACTCTTGTTTGTACATAGTGCCCTGTTATAGTTCGTGAGTTGCCTGTGCTTATTCCCTTTCCCCAGTTGTCTGTGTAGCATGTCGGCTGGGAGGGGGGGTGTTGCTGTGGCATGCTGTGGTCACTCAGCACCCATGGGGGAGAGAGAGGATATGACTGCTGAGTGGGTCTCTCCTGTGCCTGGGTGTAATAAGTGTACTGTAGCTACCTTTTCCGTTTTTGCTTCAGAAATATTGTGTCCTTAAACACGTTGCTTATGAACACCTACTGAAATTCTGAGTTTGGTTACAATGATGTTAGAATGGAATAGATGACATCCTGATACTGTCTGACATGGCCAGAATTTATGGTGGGGCAGAGAGGGAGAAGCACAGGAGCCCTGACAAAAATAGTTTTCAGCAAGAAAGTTGCTGCCATTAAAAAGGTTTTGGGAAACTTGGGTGAGAGAAACGCTGGAAGTAAGAAAGCATGGGTGCTGGGCAAAGCAAACTTCTGTTGAGAGCTGGCAATGGATTACCAGGCATATACAGTATCTCTGCCTATAGTCCATAATGGAGAAGTTCTGGGAAGCAGAGAACCTGGTATAACCTGTGGCATATTCAGATTCAAGTCCATTCAAATCTAGATTTTGATTCCATTCTCCCCTCACGCTAGGATGATTCTTGGTGGCACAGAGGTGATACTGTACATGTGAGATTAGGCTCACCTCCTGGTTCCGGGAACTCAATGAAGGTAGAAAGCAAGTCATTGAATAAAAGGCCTTTACTCTAGCCTGAGGTGGTGTATGAGCCCACTGGTAGGAACTCAAATGGGGTTGGTCATGGCCATACTGGTGCAGGCAGGAAATATTTTGCTGGGCGGATGCCACTGATGGTATAGCCGCAGTGGAAGCAGTAAATTGTGCAACCAGATGTAAAACAGTAGGACCACAGAGTCTCTTAGGCTTTCTGAGCACCTGTTCCGGGAGCTCATTTCATTACAAGGAACTGCACTGAAGATTTGGAATTTAATACTTTTTTTGGAGTTTAAAGAGCACATAAAGGAAAGGTCCCTTGTGGAGCTGTTGGATCTTTGATGAATGGGGATCATTCCCATTCCTAGGGAACTCTCTTTTCACTGGAGAGGCAAATAGAGGGCCTTCAGAGAGCCTGGCTACTACAGGGCTGGAATGTGTAATGTGTTGTTTTGTGTATTCCCCTTTTCAGTCATTGCTTTAAAAATGAAGTGTCACATCTTTGTGCTGGTTTTACAGCTTATATTCAGGTTTGTATGCTGAAGTGCATTCATCCAGTGTAGGAATTGAAACTATGAAAACTATTAACACTTTTGACTGTCCCAATACTGTTTAATGCTATAAATCAAATCATCTCTGCACATTTTGTGACATACTGTATACCAATATGAATGAAATAATGACTGAGAAGTGTCATGATGCTATGTCATTCTTTGTCATGTAATTTTAATGTCATTTTAATGTCTATGTCATTTTAATCTAAAATCCTCCTCACCTCAGGCTGTTTCACAATGTAGGTTAAAGCGTCTAAAGAAACGGCTACTGCAGACTGAATTGCTGTGGCATGCAGTGTCTTTATGGATGGGGTTTTTTTACATTTAATTTTTTTACTACAATTACAGCACACTGAATAAATTGAATAAACTGAATAACACTAATAGCAGTTAATTTAAAGTGCATCTATATGTTTACCACAGATTCACAGGACTATTTCCATATATTTGCTTTGGAAGACATTAACAATAAAGCTTTATTGTTTTTTGGCCAATCCAAAAGTATTTGACAAAAGTATTTGTATAATTATCCTCAAACTACCATTGATTAATGGGTTTCCCATCTAAATCCGATTTTACACAATTTAAGAAAACAAAAGCCTGGCACATTATGCTCACTAGGATTGGACATTTTCTAATTTATTATATCATTTTAGTGATTATTTGTAACTTATTTGTAATATCTCTGTATTAAATAGGTATATAATTCATCAGTTCAGTGAACTGTATATCAACTAGACACGACTTTGAAAGTACTTTTTATGGAATTGTTAATACATTTTTTAAATGCAATGAATGAGGGAAAAACATCCAAAAGAAAAAAATACCCAATTTACAGTTGTTACTGGCAACATTATTTGTCACATACAAATACAGTATACTGTACATACAGTACATTGCATTTAGTGTGTGTTGTACACGATTTAAGCATAAACAAATTAAGGGCATTCTATTGATCATGATTGTTCAAATAAGACTTTAAAATACAGGTGAGATGAAGTTCAGTTAGTTTTGCATGAGTCTCCTCCCCCTCTCTTTCCCCTCCAGCAGTCACACCAAAGTGTATAGCAGATGAGGCAAGATTGTCCCCTACAGCACAACAGTGAAAGACTACACAGCTCATGAGCCATAATTGTCACTTCTGAACATCTACCACAACCACTCTATGTGGTTCCAGACACTGCATGTGTACCCCATACCATTTTTAATTTTCTGATTTTCTGAAAAATGAAGCTGACGATTTCTCAGCGGCTGTTCAGGTGACCCAACAGGTGATGATTTTGATATTTAGACACTATGGTGACTTTATCATATTTAGATTTGGTGCAGCACAATAAATGATACATGACCACTTGTTTTATAATTAAAAATCTCTATATTTGATCTAGAAAGATCTGTAGGATTTTGTTTTCACTTTGAAATTACAGAGTGTTTTGTGTTGATCGATGGCAAAAAAATCGCAATTAAACACATTATGATTCCTAGTTGTAACAATAAAGTTTGACAAAGTCCAAGGGGCTTGAATACTTTTCATAGCTGCTCTATCTAGTGCTTTTTATCCCACAAGATGAAAAAGAGCTTAAAATGAAAGCCTCTGTCAACCGCTAAAGATGAGTACCCCCCAAGATGACACCCGACAGCTGCATTATGCAACAGATTTATGACAAAGAAGGTGCTTAGCGAATTAAATAAAGGACCAAATTTTGGGAGGCCAGATTCTGGAATCACAAAATGTAATTTAGCCTGCACACTTGGAGACCAGGATTTATTCACTCATTTAGCGTAAAAACAGAAACTGTTGAACTACATGTGTTAATTATTTAAAGTGTTATTTCAAGTGTATTGGAAAACCTATTGATTCTCTAAAAAACAATCTTCTAATGTAACATACAGAATGCCAATATTTCTGCTTAAATCTGCTTAGATATGTGGAGAGCTACAGTACTTGACTACTTATTGGCACTGTGTATTTTAATTTTTTTTCCTGCAGTTCTTCATCCCATATTATACTGGAGTGCTCTGGCCCCCGCCGGGAGTATGGACTGTGCCATCGCTCCATGATCTCGACTCTTGCAGCTCACTCTGCCCCCCACCCCATACCCCATACACGGAGGCCTCCATAAAGCTCGCCCTCTTTGCATAGATTCAAAGTTATTTTTTTACTGAATAAATTAGAAGTTGATTACAGTATCTATTACCTGCAACACCTGTACCAACCCTCCCTGTGCTAAGCTGTCATTAGCTTCTCGCTCTTTTTTTCACCTGCTGATATCAGGTCTATTAGCCGTAAAGTAGTTGAAGTATTGTGCCTGACAGCACGTCATACACCAGGAGGTTACCTAATATGAATGCTGACATCAGGCTCAGTAAGAAAAGACAGTCCGCTTGATGATTAAAAGTCAGCAGTGTATTTGTCCTTTGTGTTTCAGGATAATTTTACAGCCTTCATCCACATTGTAAATGTAATAAAAATAATATTAATTGACAAAGCAGAATTAATAATAGTAGTTGGCATCCATTGCAGTTTCTAATTATAGTTCTTCTATACAAATGGTTGAATAGATTTTCTCTTATGTCATGCTCTGTTCTCGTAAAGTGCTTTTGCTTCTCCTTTTCAGCCCACCATTTTCTCACTGCAAATTTACAGGATTTCCTGTCATGTTAGTACTTACTGCTACCAAGACTAGAAAATTCTAATTCGACAACTTTTTGTTTTTCTGTACATGCGCTCAAGAATTGGACATGAAAAGGCAGCATCATACTTTTTCTGCTTATAGACCATTATAGTGTTCTTTCACATTGCAGCAAATACTGAGCAACTACAAGCACTGTAACTTACAAGAGCCTTATACAAAATATGACAAATCTTAAATGCACCAAGGACTTGGAATATCAGGGCATTCGGGTGTTTCAGGATTCTGGATATTTTAATAAATGAAGGACCAAGGGGCCTCACCTGCACGTACAGTAAACACAAAACATTAAATTTACCATAGTACATTACAGATGGACAATTCAAGGGGTAATACTATTGGTTATAAGACATTCACTTAGCATGTAAAACAATTTAGAAAATAAGCAGTAATTCCGTTAGACTGCACCACTGGTCCTTAGGCATTATTCTTTGAGATACATCGGGCCCTTACGAAACTAATATGCCTGACTATCAGCAATCCCTGGGCAGAGATGAAGAGCACTGACACTCCTCTTCAAAGCCAAACAACAGGTGGACAGAGCAAAGGCTAAATCCTATATTGCTAGAAACAGGTTTAAAAGTCCTTTTCCTACAATTCAGTGGGTACTGTCAATGAACAAATCATTTGGTAGGGTGATGTCATGTGAAGTTAAGGAACTGAAATAATGGTTGTAGGCTTTAAGGTTTTATGTTTTATGTCAGAGGTGAAAATTTGTTTTTACCTTAACAGTCGCATCATTGAATGTTTCAGTCAGTTTTCACTTTAATTCACTTGTCAGTCATAAATTAGTGTGGGCAAATATAATGAATGGGAAATTCCCTTTAACATAATTTGTACTACAACCCGACAAGGATAGAACAGTTACCGGAAATGGATGATTGGGAGGTTCATTTGTTTGCATTTGGTTATGACATGGCTATTACAATGGAAGTGTCAGCAAGGATGATGAGTCTTTAATTCAAATTTTGAGACAGAAGCTTTTTGTTTCCAGCTGAATACACTGGATATGTCATAGTTATCTGCAAATTACAGGTGTTTTCAGTTCAAAATTAGTAAAAGAAGGTTACTAATACTGTATATCTGAATTAATACAAAAAATAATACAGTGTGAATTGTTGGATAATTCAGCATTAATCACTGCCTCACATACATTTCCAGTAAAATACAGTATGCTATTCCATATTATCAAAAACCTTTGAAATCATACTGTGTATAAGCATACATCTGAATAATAAAAACAGGAAAGTTAATCAGTTATTCAAAACACTGCATGCTTCAAATTTATCTTCTTTACTGTAATTTAAACCGACATTTTGTACAGGTATAATCAATAGAAATGTCAAAACACATTTTTCAAGCTGTTTCAATATGGTATACAGTAGCTGGAGCACACACAAGGGAAATACACAAATTTGACTCATACTGTTAACCTCTCTGATCAAATGAGCTAGGCATTAGAACATCTCAATCACAACTTTATTTACAAAGTGTTTATAGTAAGCTTTTGTAACTACACTATGACTACTCATATATATTCAGTGTGAAATCAAGCTCTACTCCGTCCTTTGCCTTTTTTCTGTCTTTTTTTATTTTTTTCTATTTTTCCTAAAGGGATTGACTTAGGGTCTGAAGTCTGTCCTTATGGTAGTGCTGTGTTAAATAAAATAATATGGAATAGCTTCACTTGTAATATGTTTTACCCTGTAATAGTATGTTTACTGGTGCACCTTTAGAACTGTCCATTTTATGTAATCTGGTATGAAAGAATACCACAGATATTAATACGTTTTATTAGATGCTGCAGGTCAGATACAAATAAAAAATGTCCATGTACAATATATTAGAATATATAGCACAGTAAAAATTATATTTCCTGAATTTTACATCCTCTTGAGTTCTATTAATAAAGATAGAAACTTCCTGGAGAGCATTAATTGCTTTGTATAATGAATCCCTGCAGTCTGAGATCTTTCGTCTGGTTCTAAATGCATAAAGTTAAACCTCTGGATCATTCTAATAATAATAAGTGTAAGCAATTATTATTATTATTATTCATGCCTACCACGTAACGTAGCTTTTTTGCCTGAAATTACAGAGGAATCTAGTTATTTAATGATACCATCATTTGCTCAATACTGAAGACAGTGAAAAACAGTGATCAGCACTTGCATGACCCTCCTATGGTTAATGACAGTTGGTTGTCTATGTCAAAAAGCAAATTGTTTACTGAACAATCTCATCTTCGTTCAAGCTCTATAACTTTGAACCTGAACGTGGGTTTAATAGCTCTATAACTTTACAGTTACTGTTTAAGGATTGAATATTTTTCTTTTTTCCCCCTTAGATAGTATTGCTGAAGTGATTGCCAAGCAGACATATAAACAGTATTGTACACAAATATATACAGTATATACACTATATGTGTCTTGTACATGAGTAAATGCATATTCATTTACATAAAACAGCAGCAGCTTTAATCCCAAGCCAGCAGCGCACTAAGAAGAGCTACAGTACCCCTTCCCATGAACAGAATAAAACAGAATAAAAAAGCAGATCCATCTCAGTGTTATAGCATTTTTTGGCAATTTTTATGAAGTTTTATAACAATTTTATAGAACAGCCCACTGAAAACCGTATTCTTTATGTTGCAGCAATGCTTGTTAATAAGACAGAATTAAGTGTTGCTGTGCTTTCTCAAATGAGGCCCCATCTCTTTCTTCATCTCTGTGGTGCAGCCACAGAGAAGCTATTCATGCAGGCTGATTTAAGGTTTCTTTTGATAAGGGACAGCTTCCGAATGGGGATGCACTTAGCTAAGCCTGGCTATCATGATCAATGGTCATGTCATCCATTGGAGCCTATCTGTCTAGGGAGTGCCAGATGGACATCTGGATTGCATTGCTACAGTAGGTGTCAGGAGTAAGTGACTCATATCTCACCTTGATCAACCAATCAGGGACTGGTAGGGCCGAGTAACCCACGTGGGTCTCTGATGCCCATGAAACTTTCAGCCAATGAACGAGCTGAAGTTCCTCCAGGTAAAAACAGGCAACACGGAGAATCTCTTAGGAGAATTCCACGGGTGCGAGACAATTCCAGGGCAGGACAGCCCAGGAGCAGAAAGGTTCCCAAGGGCAGGACATTCTCGCAGCGCGCCTCCTGATCATCCTGAGACTCAGCCCGGACAACCATGTAACGCCCAGTGTGTCCGAGTGCCAGAACATTCGTCTGTTCTTAGAGTCTAGAGCGGAGGTTGCCAGAGAGTAACCAGAGGATCCACCCGAGGTTAGCATCAGCAGCAAGCCTCGTGAACAGGTCGGAACTGTGGACAGCTGAATCACTATTCAGAACTAGCGCTTCATCAGGAACTAACTGGTCTTCTGCCTGACCTGCTGGGACCCACAGTCACTTTTCTACTGAGCACAACTTCGCTAGTTAAAGCCAACACTAACTAGCCGGTCTTCAGAGAGCAGCACCGCAGGAGTCTCCACAGCACAGCCTGGCACCGAGCCAGAGAGTGCGGATTGGACAGCAACAAGCCTGCAGCTGTTTCTTTGTGCCTGCAGGAGATCTGAATCCCCAGAGATTGGATGAGTATTCAACTTCACTGCATTACTGCTCGAGAATTCAATTGTTATCCCAACCAGTTGATATCAATTTAATTTAATACTTGTTTTGAGTATCTAGTGTAGAAGTTGTGACCAAGTTCATTTACGAAATGGTCTAAATGAATGATATACCGAACGTATGTCCTCTTGATATGTGTAACTCTTTGTAACTGAATGAATACTGTATATACCTTTTGTATTCTGATAACCCTCACGATAAGATCTGTTAGGTTTACATGCATATTCTATGTACAGTATTAATAAATGTATCCTTGTGTATTAGTACCTGTGTGTGTGTGTTGTTTGAGTTATATCGCAAGGTTGGATTCTAAAGCCATTAAAAGAATCATTTTGTGATTTACTGCTACAATTAATAATTGTCCCAGTAAATGCCCAAACCCCTGCAGAACTGGTGCCTCGTGAGAGCACACTACATTTATATACTGTATAGTGTTTCTGCTCCTCCTGATTCTGAGAAAACAATTAAAACTATAATTACTTTTAAACTGTAGTTACATTTTGCCTTACAGCAGACCTTCCCAGACACATAAAACTGTAAATGAAATGCAGAGGGATGCTCTTGTTTCTGTTCATTTACACTGTTGTTGTAGCATAATTCTTTCAATTTTATCCTGGTTACCTTGCAGAAGAGCAATTGAAGGGTCCTGAAAAGGATACTTCTTTTTTAAAAACTTTATTGTGAGAAATTCTACAGTATATGGCAAGTCTGTAGGACTTCAGTTTCCACATACTCAAGTATCCTTTTTGCGTCATTTTCCTGGGTGTTTTCATACAGTATGTGAATGTCTATAAAGTAGCATAAGTTACTTTTTCTCTACAGACTTGAATATACAGTATGGTTGAAAATTTTGAAATACACAAAAAATAGATTTTCGTTATTTCCACCTGGTAAAAACCTACCTGCCCAGCTCTTCCAAAATCTGTCCTACTGTTTGTGTTGCTGTCCTAAGAACAATGATCTGTCTACGACCTTTAATTTTATACTTCATAATGAAAATATAATGAAAAATGGTGCTATGGGTCATTGATTCAAGAGAAGCTGTAAATATAATGGTAGGAGTGATTTCCTTTGTAAAACATAACTACAGTGCTGCTGCCTTTTTTCTTAATGAGGTCTGGGCACAATGTTGATCACTTACACAGAAACTGTGCTGTGTTCTACTTAGTACCTGCAGACACAAAATATGTTTTGGGTTCTTTTTATGTGCTTGCCTTTTAATTCAGCATACAGTATACTCAATTTTGGAACTGATATAACATATTGCAACAAAGGTGTTGAAAGGGCAGTGCTATTTGAACTCAGAAGTTTTAATGTACTGTATTGTAAAAACAGAATGGACACACAGAAAAAGGAAGCCAGCAGAAAAGAGCCAAGCAACAGTTTGTAGGTGTCAGAGAGTTTGGACAGTAGACATGGAAAATAGAATCTGTGTAGTGATCTTGATAAGTAAGGAAGGGATGGCCTCTAAAACACAGGTGGTAGATTTGTCCCTCATGAGGTGAATGTCCGATGGGTAACTGAAGAAGGATAAGGAGTCAGGGAAGCACGCATGCCTGGAGTATCGTATTGCAGGTTTGAGCTAGAAGGAGAGAGGAATGTGGAATAAGGTAGGAAAAGGATTAGATAAGGTACAATAAGTGGTGAAGTCCGGGGTGTGTTGAAGATCCCATAGAGACTCAAAAAAAGGCAATCACTGGGTGAAATGAAGGTTTTGAAGGGTTCAGCTTGTACTCTAAGTACAGAATCGTGTAGCAATCAACCGGATCTAAATGCCAAAACTGATGTTATGTAAGAAATAAGGAAAGACTAGATAATAACAGCAATTTAACAGCTCAATACCAGTGATTTATTAATCGTTGTTTTGACGACTTAGAACATAAGAAATCTTAGAAATGAGAGTATGCTATTCAGACCAACAAGCCCATTTGGTTAAATGAGGAAATTAGTAATTATATGAAAATGTGGAATAGAAAAACAGAAACACATGCGTTATGGATTACATTTTCTATCAAACAGCAGTGAAAGTGGATTGAGCTACGTGTTAAACAAGTGAAACAAATCCCACCAAAGTGTGGTGCAGAACTCTGCTCACAGTTAATGTGGGTCAATGGAAATGGCTGCTAACCAGCCATTTCACCCTGCAACTCACAACTGGCAACCCACTGAAGCTAAGCAGGTGTTAGTCTGGTCAGTACCTGGATGGGAGACCTCCTGGGAAAAACTAAGGTTGCTGCTGGAAGAGGTGTTAGTGGGGCCAGCAGGGGGGACTCACCCTGTGGTCCAGGTGGGTCCTAATGCCCCAGTATAGTGATGGGGACACTATACTGTAAATAAGCTCCGTCCTTCGGATGAGATGTAAAACCGAGAACCTGACTCTCTGTGGTCATTAAAAATCCCAGGGTGTTTCTCGAAAAGAGTAGGGGTGTACCATGCCTCCTTATAATTCCCCTCTATGAATACTGGTGTGCCGACAAGCGGACCCTGCTGATGCGGGATTAATGCTAGGAAAGAGAGAATGGAAATGGCTGATACTAATATTCTCTACTTTGTTCTGAAAGAACAAGAAAAATGCATAATATTACTCTTTCTTATATCCAATTTGATATTTTGTCAATATGTCAATATTAGTAATGCTTGAGAAAAGGTCCCTTGGATCACCATTACTGTTTTAATCAAGAGAAAAACAATGATATTACAAATAGAAGGTCCATTCTTTATTTATTTAGGTGTTGCTTCCATGGCTGTTGATGAGTAGAGTTCCTCTACTTTTGATCTACAGTAGTTTGTGCACTCTTTTTCGAAGACTAGACTAACTAGTTAACTAAGTTAACAAACTAGTGAATTAACTAAGGTTTAACTAGTTCATTAGAATGATTAAAGAGTAATCAATATTTAGCAAGAACAATTTAATTGACTTAGGTTGTAGAGTCAGGCAACTTATTAAATTCAACTTACAGTAGATGTTGGTATTCAACACCATATAGAAAAATGTCTGCACCTTTGAGACTGAATGATATTATTATTTGTATAAACATGAGGAAAGGAACAGTGTTGAGCACCAAAGCAAGTACTCTCATCTATACAACATTCCTAAGTGACCACAAACGTTATGTGCCTAACTTGCTAATGGTAATTCATTTTAAATATAAAATGTGTGAGGAATAGTAATGTACCACACTGCCAGTTTTCTGAGATAAGCATGCTTTACAGAGTCATTTGTTCAACAATTCACAAGACGAAATCTGCACTAGACATGCGTTGAGCATTACCGCCATCAAGGAGTGATTGCACAGTGGTCAAAGACCAGGAAATCTCACGTTGAATGTCTACAACCAAATAAGCAACAACAAGCCACAATGCCTTGCAGCCAGAAACACAAACTCAAAGGTGAGCAACTGTAACGACAAAGAGGCTCTGGCAGCAAAGAATTAGGCCACTCCGGACCTTAGACCCTGAACTTTAACAACAAGAAAACCAAGCAAGCCACAAACAGAACCAGCAGTATAAACCCAGCTGCTAATCCCCATTGTTTTCAGGGCAAATTATCATGACTTAAAAATTCTATTCTATTCAGTTTTGGTATTTTGTTAGTGTGAATTTGTATATAAACTGTGTCATACTAAGGGGACCACTGAATTTCAGTTTTTTTTTGTCATGATTTAAGTATCATGACCACATCCTACATTCTTTGCTTTATTCTCATATATCTTTCAATATCAAAAATAACATTAAAATATTAAATCTGGTCTCTGAGAGATAAACATGAGAGTTTTAAATGAAAAGGAAATTACTCATGTATCAAAGTAACATTTTACTCAAGTGTTTACAAAGAAGATAGAAACAGCATACCACAAAAACTTAGTTCTATATTAAATGATAGCATACAAGAGGCAGATGTCAGGTACTTTGGTTAATAAAAATAGATATACTGTACTGTATTTTTCCTTTCTTGACAATATACATTTCCATTGGATTGTAAATATAAGAAGTAACAATGTTAGTTCAATCAACCACATGGAAATTAAAACGAAAAGTTGTATCTAAATAATGTACTTTGGTATAATTATTCCAAATTATATATATAGAAGTTGGAAAAACTTCTCAAATTAATGCAGCAGAAAATGTCAAGGGTACATAAGTCTAGGAGTTATGAAATTAGGATTGCCACTGAATAACCAAGTGGGAAACCAAGACGTTTTCATTTCCTGGCTGCTTTAAATAAACACAACATAGTGGACAGTAAAAAGAAAAGATGTATCCATAAACGAATGCATCCAAAAGGTCCTTAACATTCCTGAAAAAATCTATTTTTTTTATTTCAAACACTACTCCCATGATTTAAACTGTCTTCATATCTCTTCACGTATGCATAAAAGTTGGGATAGTTTTCAATGAGCCTATGTTTTTATGCCATTTCCCATCTCTGCATAATAAGAAAAATATATGTATGAAATATAAATATAGTGTGACTTTCACAGCATACAGTAATTAAAAGATACAGTATTATTATAGTACATTTGTACTAGGTTAAAACTAAATTTTAATATTTATATTTATACATCTAAATTAAAAGCACAGATTCTTTTTAGTGGTGGGGGGGGGGGGGGAGATTTGCTTTCTATATACAGTACAGTATGTGATGTTAGACATAATCCCCCTTTGCACACATATTACAGTGAAATCCCCAAAGGGCTTTCCTTTTCATTAACTATTGCAATAAATTGTAGGTTATTTCCAGAGTACAGTTTACCAAAGTTTGAAGGTGTTGTCAAATTGAATTTATGATACAAACACGTGATGTGCATATATCACATTTGATGGATGTATTTTAAAATAAGCTGCAGTTATTTGTAAGTACAAACATTATTTTGGTAACTGGCAATTAATAGTCCTGTTGGGAACAAATTAACATGGATGACTAAAAAGAAAACAAAGATGTAGATGTACTATATTTCAATGCTACATCAGTTATTTTATACACAATGAGATAGACACTTTTAAATTTTGGTAGCATTGTAAATCACTGAACAAGAAAAAAATGTAGTAGTTCAGGTGGGTAGCTGCGTCAGCATGCGTAGGCTGCAAAGGAACAAGTAATAGGTTTATTCCATGCTGAAAAAAAAGAAGAAAGAAAACACAACATTTCAGTCGTGGTGCCTTCTTCAGGTGTTCTTCACATGAAAAAAATGTCCTTTTTTGTGAAAGAAAGTCTAATGGCAAGATTAAGTTTTACTCAATGTCACTGACCCCAGCTAGAAAATGTGTTTATATTAACAGTATATGCATATGCACCTCTCTTTTTCTTTCTCTTTTACTACATGTCTGCATTTAGGTGTTGTGGTTTTAATTACTGTAAATATACATTATCTCACTTAATGCATATGAAGAACTTTCAGATTCCATTCCTTCAAAACACTTGCCAACTTTCACACTTTCCAGTAGGAAACTACCAGTGTGTTTATCCTGCCATTTACAGTATGAAAACTGTTAACACCAATTAGGTTAAGAAATTGAAACATCTTCATTTTTCAGATTTTTTGTGCAGTTTACATTACGATATGTTATCCCAATGAAATACGGTAATTTGACAAAGCATTATAATTTGTATCTAAATAGTGTTTATTCGCTTAATGTTTTGTTGAGTGGGTGTAGTTAGATTATACAGTACTGTAGGTAAAATTAAAAAATGGTAGGAAGCTACAGTAAGTTAAATTAGCTATCCCATTAGTCTTTTTTGACCTACCCACTATGCCTGTTTCACACACACAAGGGCCTGGGCTGTGGCTATTATTATTGATACTGTATTGTCACACTGATGTTTTTAGACTGATAAAGTTTTGAATTCGTGAAGTCAACTTCTAACAGTTATTCACAGAGAAGTCACATAATGTCTAAATATGTGATGTGTTTTTACACAACACTGTGATTCACATGCACTTTTGTATTTATCACTTCAATCATTTCTCAGGGTGTTGAGTTTACATTGACAGTCATTAATCAGTGTACTCTGGAAAACTAAACCTTGCCACTAAAAATTATGAGTAAGGGTTTTCCTCCATTACACTTTTTCATAACATTAATTTCATTCCGGTTGTATTTTGTTTCATGCAGTGCTGAGTTGTGAAGAAAAAAAAAATACAGTTCACAGTAGTAGTGAAAAAAAAAACTACTTATTTAAAGGAACAAACTTTTAAGACAAACTGTACTAAGCATTTTGTGCATACAACAGATTAAGAAGTTTAATTTGGAAACTGACGTTTGTGCTCCATGCTACCTGTAGCTCAGCGCAATGTCGATAGTGACCTTAATTTTGTCAATAAAGGAAAATCATTTTGAGCAATCTTTTGTCAGGGTTAGGGTTAAGGGTTTTAAACAATTTACTTTTACTTTCTACTTAACATTTAATGTTGTCTGGAGAAAAAAAAGCACTCAGAAAAAAGCATATGCCATGTCTCAATAAAAATTATCTATACATGGCAGGTTACAGTTATTCTTTGAAACAGGATAGCACAACTTACAAGGTTGTCTCTACCCTTTTTGGCTTTGCAGGGAAGGCACATAGCCACAATAAATTCAGCTCAAAATTGTAATTATACTTCCCTAAATCATTACACATGGCACTTCAAAAATGAATGTTTATTTCCCTAGTTTCATTTTCTTCAGTTTGTATGGATTTCAAAAATGATTTCTCACTAATTTCTCACTAAAGATAACAAATAATATTTTAAGTGAAATAACCACAATATCTGTTTGTGTTACTTTTCTCAAATAGCTTTTTTAATGACACATACAATTACATTAGATTATACAGTATATATTTCTTACTGTATATAGCTGATGTTTCATGGGTTAATTTTGCTAAATCCAATAGAATCTGACAATGTTAGTGCTTTGCTTGGATAATAATCCTCCTTCTCATATTGCATGAAATACAATGACATATTATTCTTTTAATGGGACTAAGGACAGTTGCTTCCAATGAAATGGCTACACAGATTTCCTGTGTAACATATTAGAAATCATGTGATCATGATCAAGTTTTAAATTTGAGGCATCCTACTAAACAAGCCAGTTAGGGTCCTGTTATCTATGAGATATTCTAATTATTCCCGCGTATATATTGTTTGCTCGGTCTACTGAGAGAAAGTACTGTACATTTTTTTCTATATACATAACGTAGAAGATTATTTATTATTACTGTTTTATTTCAGCATAGAATTATTCATAATATTAATATTCTCTCCACAAATTCTAATTCAGTTGTATGCACAAATTCTGAGTAATGTGACAAGACACTTTTTATAAGGGGACAGTGTACTTAGTACCTTATCGTTTATTTTTTTACACGGCTGTATGATAAAATGACAGTCCTGGATGTAAGAAGGTTAACAAGACCCCCTCACTTGTGAGAAATGAGCTAGGAAGGCTGCTCCAACAGTGATGATCAGCTGGAGAGAAGGGTTTCAGCCGTGAGCGAACGGGTGCTCAGCATGCAAGTACTGTATGCACAGAGTGGAAGCGCTAGATTATAATTTTATCTCCTCCAATGTTATTACATTTTTTTGTATGGCTAAACATTGCCTCAGCATAGTTTTCACAAGTCTTTGTTTATTTGTTCTTAATTAAAATAAAAATTCCACTAAATGATTTAAAGAAAGGAAAATAAAATGTTTATTAAATTTCTGTTTCCACACTGTTGTTGCTTATCTCTAAGATATGCACCTTAAACTTTTTAGATAACCTCAGATTAATATGCTTCTGTGATGACATATGCCGATACAGAGAAAGGAAAAACACAAAAGTCACAGTCCTAGTATTCTGCTGTAAGCCAGCCTTTTTTCTCACTTACACTTTAAAAAAAGATCTACTTACCCTAAGATATTATTTTTATTAAGCCTGCTCAAAAAAGTATTGTTTCCTACTGAGCACTTTGGTTGAATGAAATAACGGCAGGTTTTAAAGGAAAAACGTACAATAGCATTAACATCCTGTTCTTGCCGTAAATCAATAGAACGGACACCAAAGAAATCTACAAAACAAGGTCAGAAGAGAAAAACTAGCCCCTACTTACTAAGAAAAACCTCAAAAATATACCTGTGTTAAAAAAAGAAGAAAAAGAGCAGACAAAGGCATATATGTTATATATGTGAACTTGTGACCACAAAAGATTCCAAAAGAATGCAGGGCAGCTGATACTCTGAACTTAAAAGTCATTGTTATGGTAACGAAGAGACCAGAAGCTCTACTATCAAAGGCCAAGAAAGCAGAAGATGTAACGGAAAAATGTTAAAAAAGTGATAAATGGTAAAAATGGTATTTCAGCACTGAACTGAAATGTATACACTGTGCACATCTATACAATGAACTATAAGAAAAATGAGTATCATTTGTAAAAATGTTCAATGTTGTTTCAAATTAATTTAGAGATTACTTGAATATACTGTATGTACAGTATGAACATACTGAAATATTTTTAATGTGAAAAGAAAACCCTTCAATACATTGTGTGCCAGTGACTTTCAGATGAGAAAGACATGAATAACTCTAATATAATGGACACTAAATACAACCTTGTAGTCCACAAAAAGTATAGAACTTCCACCCTTCAATTCCATGACCAATTGTTCCATTTTTTGTGAGTGTGGCTAAAATGCAAGATAATTCTAGTCATGTTCAAAGGTGCTAATTTCCTGGTGATTTCTTATTTCCAAGGCAGTCATGATTCCGTCTGGAAAGGTAACTAAGCAACTTTGGTTATTCACTGTTGGAACCAGCATCTTGTGTGTTTGTTGGATAGAATAGTTTACCAGTACTGTTTACTAAAGCAGTTGTACTTGTGTGATTGTCTATAATGATTCCTCTCCGAAACAGAGAGTATTTTTGAGCTGCCGGTGCTACAGGTTTCAGTATTCATAGTCCTAAACAGATTTTCTCAACACCAGAAACAATATGCTAATGTTTTCACTGACTGTACTATATTTCATCAGTTGTAAGAAACAAAACTCTATCCCTTCACAGGCCAAGATATTTCGACTGCCTACCTCTCAGTTGTCAGTAAAGACCACATCACCTCTCTGATCAATAATAGATCTGTATGAGGGCTGTGGTACTAAATCAAGTTAATTATCAGTTGTGATTACATACAGTATGGTCCTCGATCCTGTACTGGATGAAGCAGTTTAGAAAATGGATGGATAGAATGATTTCTACATAGATTCCATATTGGTATGAAAATAATGTAATTGAAACCATTTTTATTATTTATAAAAATAAACACATTTCTGTTCCAAAAAATGTTAAAAACTAGTTACTTGGGAAATAGGATCCTAAGCTTTGCATTATTTCAACACACGTTTGGCATTGATTGTTAATAGTCAGGATAGTTTAATGAAAACTAAAATACCATATAGAACTGAATGTTGTGTATTTTATAAGATAATAATGAACACTGAGTAGTATTTAAACTCCCTTAATATTATCAACCAGCATCACTAAAACACAGTCAGAAGATTCTATATTTCACTTTGACATAATATACATTAAAAACAATGCACTGTATGAATTTGAAATACAGGAAAAGGCAGGTGATTCTGTTTTGCAAATAAATTTAATTGATTCTTCCCTGCTCTTGATTATGAAAGATCATCTAAAATACTCTACGTTTAAAGAGGGAATATAGTAATCCATTTTGCTTACAAGTACTCGCTTAAACAAACAATATACATATATTTGTCTATTTTTGTTAGACAAGTGAACTTCACCAGCTAATAAAAGCTCCAAGTGTGTAGCTCATTTTCCATTTTTATTTTTCGTTCCTTTCTCCTATCTATCTTAATGACAGGAATTGGAAGGGTATTTTAATAGTTGTAGTGTATGATAATATTTTAAATGCATAATTTGTTAAAATAATATTGTTTCATGAATTTTAAACCTTATATACAATGTAATGTTTTGTCTTTGAATGCACAGTACACTCTTTTAGTAATATAGTAGGTTTTAGTCTGTCTTTGACTGCACAAGATTTGTTAGCAACATAATTAGTTTTGTTTAGTAAGAAATGTAGCCTTGTTCATGCAATGTATTGTTCTCCCATAGAGATTGTGCAAATGTTACTGCTTCACATAACTGCTTCTTAATACCATAGAGTTAAACATGCTTGTTATAACATATACTTTATGGTGGCTAAACTCGTTTACTATTTTTGTCCAGGAATGAATCTTAAACTTTTATTTTGGAAACAATTGCGCTTGTATAGCGAAAGGTGAGTCTATCTGAAAAACCCTTTCAACTGTAGGCAACCTTCCTTTAGTGCTTGTTGCAATCTAGTTGTGGAATACTAAAAGAGGTTAATATACCGTACAGATAGCAGAATATACATTTCAGTACATACAGTAGTCTGAGTGCTTGGTTAATTGGTTTCTTAGTGTTAAGTGCGGAGTCTTGGAGACAAATCAGATGTTTTAGTAATGGTGACATGAACAGAATGCATTAAAGTGGGAAATGCCAAGCTGATCTAGCTCAGGTGTTGAATGTGGTCCAAACATTGATCTCCAATGTGCAGGCTGCCAGAGACAGGAGACAACATTATAAAGACTGCAGAAGCCTTACTTATCCATGATGGTGGCCATGACCCCAAGAGAACAAAATAATAATTTGCCTTTTGAATATAATGTGTATCCCTATGTAGATAGTTTACGTATACTGCAGTTTCATAATGTAGTTCATCCAGATTAATCTCAATACATGCACATCTACTTTAACATGTCTAGGAGTGTCAGAGGTACACTCTAAGAGTTCTCAAATGGAACATTAACTGGATGCATGTCCTTTTCATGATTAATTCAGATTCCAAGTTGATTATGCAGACAGGATGCACAACATCTGATGGCAATAGAGTAACATTTTACAGCCACATGCTGTTGAAAAACAGAATATGCTGAAGGATACGTCATGGCATGCAAAAGAAACAGCCTGCAAGAAATCTCAATGTGTTCCTTCAAACCATGAGTCTAATGTCTGTCTGTCTAGTTGTTAATACTTCTGAACAGGAAGTATCAGTGTTTACTTCTCGTGACATGAACCTTACTTGCCAAAAAGGGTAGCATGCTTGTAATATGACAAAAAGCAACCTGTTCATTGAAACCTCAGACTCTAGGATCTCTAGAATACAGAATATTCTCATCTAGCAATGGTCTGACCCATAAGACATACATAGTTTAAACGTAATAGGATTCAAAGGCATTTTGAAAGAATTAAAACAGTGCATGGTAGAAAAAGTTCATGACTTTATGTAGGTTTTTTAGAGTTGAAAATGAAGGCACAATATGAACTTTCTTTGCTTAAAGTTTCAACAGAAGGGTTGTAGAAGTATGGAACAAGCTATATAAACATATTGTTAAAGCAGACACAATTCTTTCCAGAATTGGATGAATGAGATCCTTGATTAGTTACTACTTTAGTCTCCAAATGGACAAGATGGGCTGAACAGCCTCCTGTCTTAAGTTCCTATAAAATCCCTCAGAGATGAATAGCAAACTTATTGTACGCTTCCCATCACGTTATTTTAAAATTGTACTTTTATTTACGAGGAGCTGTAACTTTACAACAAAACTGGCTTTAACTAATGGTTTACATATTGGTCATGAATTGTGGTTAACATTTCCTGAACATGTAGTGCATTCTGGTTAAACATTTCCTTTTGCAAAGGCAGGAGAAAGGAGCCATCTTTGCAAAGAATCTTTCATAGCAGGTATCATAATATACCTCTCAGACAGTAGTTGAAAGAAACAGAAACTCCCTTTTTAATTCTAGTCATCATGGGTTATGCTGGTGTTTTCAGACATGTCTCTAAGGACCATTCTAAATTCATCATTTGCCCCTGTTGTCCCTCCCCCAATCAAATCTTCAGATGATGTCTAACCTCCCCTGTAGCTATTCAAATGAATGATGAGCTGTACTAAATATAATGTTGTATAACATAAAATATTTCTGGAAAATCCCCTGTATAAAAATCTATTGTAAAGTACATCAAGTATTTTTGATTGTGTTACATAATGTGTGTGTTTTTAAAAGCTTGTTTAAAAGCTGATAGAAACAATTTTCCACAATCAGCTTACGTCTGCTGATTTATTCAGGCTGACTTCACTTCAGTCCATCAAGATTCACTTCTAGTCCGATGTACTGTAACTATTAAGATGACAGATGTGTTTTAAAACATTTCCCCACATGTCAAAAAGGAGTTTCTTGTCCCACCAAGGTTGAAATGGATTGGACATCCAAATCACAAATCATAATCATGTCATTGAAAAACTCTCACCTTAGATTTTCTGTGTATTTGATTATTTTGAACATTTGTTTCATTCTATATTATTAAAGTTAAACATGTTTATGTAGTCATGATACTGGACTTTAAATCTGCTCCAGAGATTAAAAATATATTATTTTTGACAAATATTTTAGCACTACAGAGAACAATTGGTTCCCATATTATAGATCTTTCTTTGTAAGAGTTTTGTGGTATGAGCAGTATAGCTCTCTTTGTTTTTTATGTGGCTCCTTCTTTTTCAATATTTCATTTAATTTCTTTCACATTATATTTTTTCTTAGCTCTTCCCTCTTGCATGTCTGTATTTGGACAGTTACTGGAAAAACAATTTACATACAGTAATACAATTTACATGGTGTAGTTATTCATCAATCCATTTACTAACCATTTTTAGGAAGTCAAAGCCTTTCCCAGCAAGCAATGGGAGCAAGGTAGGGTACACCCTGGATTACATGCGCAGGGCAGACATGCAGACTACATAGCGTAATTATTAATTTTTATAATGTTCATCTATGGCAAAAGATTTCTTTCATATCAGAGCAAGTCTGGTAACACTTCAGTATATATTGTAGGCTGCAAATCACATGTAAACCCCTTATGCAGTACACCACAATACAGAAAGATTACATTAATACTGTATAATGTCAATAAACTGGCAGTGATACAGTAAGTCACTGCTATCACTGCTTAACAGGGCTTGAAATCTCATGGAAATAGAAAATAGAATTCTGTCCAGTCAGCTTTCCAAATAGAGTGATGAACTACAACACTGTAGTACAGAAGTTATGGTGATTGATGCTCCTGTTCATTTTGTGACGATGACAAGCTCACACATTCAATATATCCCAAGATATTTGGCTTTATGTTTTGTCTAATACTTTTTAATGCAAATTTAAAAGGTTGCATGTTCAAATAAAAATACAATAAACAATAAAAATAGATGATCTATCAACATTCTGTGTTTCTGTAGATCTGCAAGCTACTTTGATATGATTCAGAAAGTTGGAATGGACTTTTAATAAACATACTTCTGATTAAGAGTTGAAAAAAACTTTTACTGAATAATTACTGTAAATTATTTTTTTATTTTATATTTATTGTAAATTTGTTTATGCATCTCAAAAGGAATTTCTTATGGATCCTTAAACTTGATGTACTGTATAATGTGTCATTGTGCAGTAATATTACCACATAAATGAGTTATGATCATGGTCAAACGCATGGATCACTTACAGTATACAGCAACAATGTTTTCTTAAAGTGATGAGCTGTAGAATTTCATTCACATGATGAACATGAATCTTTTGAATTGCAGTGCTCACAGAGTTGCTCTGTTGGATTTGGATGTATAGTATTTCATGCAGATGGTGCAAAACACTGAGCGAATTCTGTTTCTAATCCTACGATAAAATGTGATCAGTTTTACTGTAGTCTGCTAACGTAACTGTCAAATGTTTTAAAAGTAGGCATATCGTATGCACTGAACTTTACTCAGTGATAAAGGAAGTGATCTACCATTTGTTATAGGCTGATATTGTTTGAAGTTCATAGTTCACAAAGAAAAACATCTAAAGTTCAAGAGGCCTTGTTCTAAAACAGTTTATGCACTTGAAATGTAGAATTTCAAATTGAAAAGCCAGAACTTTCATATGTACTGTAGCATACTGGTAAAATCTATTATGCTGTATGTAATGTGTGGTATAAAAATTGTTTAAAGCCTATTTTAAGTCAGGAGAAAACAATTGTACTGTAGTATGCAACATTTTTACCAGTAATGACTTTTACAATAGGAGCTGCATACTGTAGGGTTAATACATGACACACATGACTGAATGAGGAAACGGTGTAGCTCACAGTTGTAAGTGAGATAATTCTAGCTAAATTTGTAAATATTAAACAATGATTAGTAATGAATGATTATAGGCATATTATAATCTTACAGCCCATGTAGTAAAGGAAATAACGAATACTGTACAGTTTTCACTAATGCAATGTAATGTTTTCAAACGGTATACTTAACATTGGGTCATTGAGTGTAACAAAAGCAGCAAAATAATTATGGAGAAGATGTTGCGTGATTGAAACTCTGGTCTCATGTCCAGTGCTAGTAGAGATGCAAATGCCTAAATAAAAACCTCATAACCCACAATATGAAGCTAAAAATACCAAAATATCACAAATAAAGATTGTAACATTTATGCAATTGTGCATGAATATATTGCACTTTCCATTGTTTACTTCCTTTCCAGCACAATTTTAATACACAAATAATTTCATTTTTTTATCACAAAAGATTTGAAGACTCAAAATGATGTACAATCAGTACTAAAAAACACTTTCCATTGTATTTCCACAGTTTTTCTTTATCTGGAATAAATGTGATGCTTGAGAAGAAGTGCTGAAAGAAATAGCTTAACAAAACTTTATTTTGGGTTTTACTGCTGCACCTTCCTTTTTCTGTGAATACTATTTACTTCTCCCTACATTGCAGCTCAATGCTGTACTTTTAAATTGCAATAAAAGTACAATGTATGCTACTTTAATGATATATTTTTCTCATTAATTTCTTGAGGACAGTATTAACATCATAAGAATAAAAAAAATATTTCAATGTTTTCAGAATGCTGCCATTTAATTTGACATGCAAAATACAAGAGAACAGTGTTTATTTACGGTACCTTGCTCGTCCACCCTGTGGTTTTCACCTTAACTGGAAACAAAAACTCTAAAGCCTTTACATACAGGCATGCAAATTCATACAACTGTGTTCAGAAACCTAAAGTCAAGCTATAAACAGATCAGTCTAAGGAAGTCAGCTTTAGGCATGAAAAGTTTGCTTCCAGTTTCTTAATCATTAACAAAAGTGTTTTTATCCCCTTGCAATCAGCAGTGTGTGTCTATTATAATCGTGAGGTCCAGCAATTAATGTGTTAGGGTTAGTCCAATGGAAGCCATTTTTTAATTAAGCAAAAACACACAAATGACATGTTGTGAACCTGATTCTACAGCATGCATACAATTTCAGAATCATTCTTCCCTGATTACTTTTAAGAGACAAATACTTTGCTAGTTCTCACTGGTAACTCACATGAAAGCTATTTGGAAATAAAATCACATAAAATAAATGTGAAAATAAAATGGCAGCCCTTACATTGTTATTTAGGGGTTTTCTGATTATTAATTTACCCGTGGTTAGTTTAATTAGCTCAATGGTTAAACAGCAATTATTTAAAACTAGCAACAATTTATTTTCAAAGGCATGCTATATTTCATGTATGTAAATTCATACTGCTACTGTACACATGAATGGAAATAAAGACACAATGGTGAACTTATGGGAGTAACATCATAAAATGAGACAAAATGAATAAGAGCACTGTATTGACAATACTGTACTGTAGGTCTTGGACTTACTGCAGGAAACTCAAACTCTTAGATTAAAGATTCTCTGTTTTGCATGACAACATCACTACAACTATTAGATGCCAAATTTCTAGGGAGATAATTTAATTTAATACACGGAGCATTAAAACTTGCCTTTTGAATGTTTGGTTTAAAAATGTACAAAAATAAACTGAAAAATATTAATCACTAAAATCCTTCTGTTTATGTAGAGTTCCTGCACTGTATGAAATGTCATCATGGCAGTAGAATTCAGGATTTATATTATTTGTTAATTAACAGGAATTTAAATAGGACTAAATATCCCCTTTGTTACATTTTTCCATATATTTCTTTTCTTTCTGTATAATTATTAAAATACATTTTTTATTAATTTTATTGTACCTAGGCAGGACCTGTGCTAACCCAACTCCCCTCATGGGATATAACTCAACACTTGTTAATGTATTGTAAAAAAATAGTACTGTACTTGCAAACTTTAGTACAATTATATTTTTTCTTGATGTAAATTTCAAGGTTAAGCATACAGTACAGGTACTTCTGTCTGTAAACATATGAATCAAATAAAGCATTATCTTAAATCAATAAATCATACGAGCTAAGTGAACATAATGTTGTTCAACACTGCCATAACAGTGCCCTAAAGTGCATTTAAAAGTACATTTGAAAAAAAAAATAAAGTACTTTATATGCTTCATATATGTTTAAATATACTACCTTCCATGTTATTGCTAAGGACTAATATTAGTATTTCACAGTTTGTGTTAATCAGAAATGGGTGGGATGGTTTAGAAGAAGTGCTAAAAAGAAATGTTTGACTGCGAAAACATTATTTTCCACTTTCCAACTATTCTGCCTTCCTTTCTCTGTGAATACTAGTTCCCTTTCTCTGTATTACAGGACAAACATCCTAAAAATATTGTGTTCAAAAAACGCAAAAGCAACTCCAATGTGCAGCATTGGACTCCATTTCAATAATACATTTACACTACGTTCACTGTAATTTACAAGAAAGCTGACTATATACAGAATGCAACTTTAAATTAAATGTAAAAGATCAGTTACTTTAAAATGTGTTTAAAAGATATGAGCTTAACATATTAAAACTTGAGTTTACTTGACACACACAAAATTATCCTGTCTGAAAAAATAATATGTACTGTAGATAACCTAAATGTAATTTTAGGTTTAATAGTCCTGGTCATTTTTGTTAATTTAATAGAAAATAAAAAGAAAACGGTCACTGCTTCTGGCGCTTGCTTCGAAACATTAGAAATTAAAGAAGTCAAAAGAAAAATATATTTTACTATTAATAACGACGTACAAAGAGCCTCTACATATATATCATACAGTATGTATACAACACTATCATTAAATCATATCGAGATTCACTTGAGCTCTCACACAGTCAATTAAATAAAACAAATAGTGGAAAATTGCTCAGGTGCCTTTCATTTTTCTTTTGATCCAAAGTATTTCATTTACAGTGTGGCTAGCACTTTACTTTTTCATAAACTCTCTTTCAAAAAATAAAATCCCACAACATTAATTCATCCATACATTCAGTAGTCAATCAATAAGCAAAAACGTTACCTTTCACGTAGGTCCAAAACCTTTTCTAGCTGTCTCTGTGCTCGGAGAAAGAAGCAACCATATTCAACTGCTTGTGAAGTGAACAGGATGTGGTCTGGCTCTTCTTGGATATTTTGAAGTGATCACTCTGGAAGAATTTGTATCAGGAGGTGACATGAGTTTAGAAAATTGATCAACAGCAAATTGGAACTTTAACTTGACAATAAATTCTATATATATTTAACGCAATGTATTACTAATGTGTGTTACATTAAAGAGGTTACAAGACTTGAGTTTTTTGCAGAGGCCAGAGTACAATGTGGAAGTGTAATTTAGCTTCCCCTTTTTAACAGCTTGCAGCTACTTCCTTGACTTTTTTTTCTAGAATATGACTTCCCCTTTTGTCCAAAGTCTGTCTTGATTTAAAACATCAATATATGTATGTACTGTATGGTATGTAGATAGATGTATATGTGTCCATGTCGGAATGAATTTTTTTAAAAAATGTGGTTCAGGCATGCCTGTTCAATCATACAGAAAACAGGGCTTTAAAAGTATTGTAAAAAAGACAAACTACTATGCTGACAAACTCCTGTACAGTATGTGAGGATAATATTTGCAGTTTACTGTATGTACAGTATAGCAAATACCGTTATGCAATATAATACATTGAGTGAAGTAATATGATAGTTTGCTTAGACCTGGTAATGAAAATATTCTTACTGTATGATATTTTCTTACTGATAGGAAAATATATACAATATCTGGGTATCTTTGCATACATAATATCTACACTGTATGTTTGGGTTACAAACAACTACTATTACTGTAAGAAGTAATTCTTATTTACTACTACTGCAGAGTAAATAAATACAAGGCTTGTATTCAAACTATAAAGAAAGGCTTTAAGAGTTTCATCAATGCAATATAATGGGCACAGCAAAATTCACAATTTTGTAACTATTAACATTTTTCACTTTTCTTTTCATTTAAAAAAGTGTACATTTGAAAAATGAGTCATATGTAATATAAACTAATTTTTAAAAACTTTAACTTGACAATCAATCACTTGGTTATTGCATTCTAATACAATAGTATTAGAAATTTAGAAATTAACAACACAGGTTAGAAATTAACAGCATTGATATGGAATCAATCAATCAGACAGGCAGTCAGTCTGTGAATCTTTCAAATTGCAGTGAGCATAACAAATCTCTTGAAAAAAAGAGCGAAGAGACTTTGAACCAGTCAATTTAGTTTTTAGTAAAGATCAGAAAAGGTCTTGGTCTAAGCTGATGCTTGGAACCATATTTATAACATACAGTTGTACTATATAACATAAAAAAACAGAAATATGTGTGGAATCCATTTCATAATTAGAACGTCGTGGAAACATAAAGACATTTTTAATGAATTTATTTTAAACAGCCTTCTTTGACACTCAAAACTGACATCTAGTGGTTGTTCTTGGTTTATACAAACAGCACATCCCTCCTTCAATTTTCTAACAGCTTTATCCAATTCAAGAGTTGTAGAGGGTCCAGAGCCTATCCTGGTAAACAGCGGGCAAAGTAGGATGCAGGATACACCCTGGATGGGACACCAGTCCATTACAGGGTACACACAGACAGAAACACACACACTTACAGTATAACACAGCCCATTTTCCCAGAAACCAATGAATTTACCATTATATTTTTGGATTGTGGGAGGAAACCAGAGCAGCCAGAAGTAGCCCACATGAAGGGAGAACTTACTGTACAAACTCCATGCAGATAGCACCCTAGGTCTGTAAGTGAACTTGAGGCTCCAGTGTTGAAAGGCTGCAATGTTAACCACTGTAGCCACCATGCTTCCCACATAGACTACAATTATTTTTTAACACTATTTTTATTAATAGTGTATGATATAATTTTTCAAAGAGCTTGAAAGAGTACAATGTAAAATCTCACCTTTTCAGTTTATAAATAAATCTGTCCTTTATCTGTCCTTTAAGTTATGTGTTCAGCTCTTCCCATTTTTTCATTTTGGCGTATCTTTGGTCTGGATTAAATCAGAACTTCAGCCCACCTTCCAATGACAGAATTACAAACCCCTTACTCAATGGTGGGGTACAAAAGGAGGAGAAGGAGTAAGTATTCGTAAAACTCACAATATTACACTAGGTCTGTGTAGTTTCGTTGACAGGCAAGTTGAAGTTTTTATTTCATCCAGGTTTTACATATAAATTAACACGGAATTGCTTCAGGCTTGTGTCCAAACCACAGGTGAGAGAACAAGGACTACATAAAGCTCGTTTTAAAGATATGTGTTTTTTTAAACAAATGACCATGGTGTGGGAACTACCATTATGTGGTGTTGTTATTTTTCAAAATAACAAGCATGCACATGGAAGAGCTACCCGGTATCACTGGCAGTGTTATACTGAAATGTTTCTGTAAGAAGAGTTGGGCTGTAAGGCTCACTGCAAGGCTCCCGCAAGCTAGACCCTGGTCTAGAAAAATATTCAGACAGTAAGCTGGCTAAGCCTTGGTCCACATCTGTATCCTAGATTCAGATCTTAGCTGAAAAAAGTCCAGAAGAGCCAGTAACCATAAACCAGTCACATCTGATTGTATTTAAGACTTATGACAGCTAAACGCTAGGATATAACCCTGACTTTACAAGCAGAGAACTTAAACTAACGCAGACCAGCTCCTAACTTAAAGACAACAGAGGGACACCACTTTTCCATGAGGTACAATACATTAAGAAATGTGAGCAAAGTTCGACTCCTCTCCTTCCTCTCCTCATCATCCACCCCACTCCCCACCTTTTTCCTCCTCTTTCCCCCTTTCTATCCCACTGTCCTCATAGGACACCTCCACAGTTACTGACACTCACTGTGCCCCATGGGTTCATCAGTATTAGTCTCAGCTGGGCATGGCCTCCTCACTCATACATTTTGCCGACCCCCTACTCACTACATCCATTCAGTATAGTGTCGGCCCCCAACTTTAATTCCACCCCCAAGCATCTATCTAAAAATGGTGAAAAATATTTTTTAAGGTCATACTTTGCTCACTAAAATAAACATGTTAAATGAAAAACAGTTTTCTTCCAATCCCAAAAGAAACACTGATGTAGGACTCCCTTCTCCAGATTCCAGATGCCAGGATGTAGGTTGTCAGTTTTGATGACATCTGCTAAAAATCTGCTACACAAGCTAGTGAACATCAGTCCACTTCTGCAACCTGTTTGTTTTTCCCTGAGTCTAGTTGGAGTTGTTTCTTCATTGTTTCAGTAGCTTTGAAAAATTTGGAGCACCTTTGGCTAGGCCTTTTGGTATTCCACTTTCAGATTTAAAGACATGTCTGCCTATAACTACAATACAGTATGTCCATATACAGGTAAAGGCTAGATGATTTTGTAGCATTCTAAGTACCAACTTGCACTGATGTTTTTCCATTTATATTTGAGCCAATTAATCATTATTGTTCTGACCTGTAATAATGTATGCTTATGCTAGCAACTATTTTTAAATTTACTATTTTTAGTCAACCTCTCCAGAGTTATAATGTTCTTTGTACTGTTCATACTGAGACTGTAAATGGCTTAAGACTGCAGATGAAAGCATGGTGTTGTTCCAAAGTCCCAGCAGATGGCAGACTCTGCCTATCAGACTTCTCACGAAGCTCACTGTAAACTCATCGTGCTTTTCTTCTTCTAGTCTGTGTGTGTAAAAACTAGAACAAAGAACACTTTGAAATAAAGAGAGATTAAGGCAACATAATTACAACTGTTTCTTTCACTATTTAATTTTATGCTAAATCTTAAATTGTACTTGTATGTGCTATGTGGAAATTAGATCCAGTATATTTACATGTTGCCTTGCAACCAAAAGCATTTGCTTTTCTGTAAAATGAAAACATACTGTACTGTATCGCATGGTTAATCAAGCAACATAACTTTTCCTGTCAATAAACGTGAGTTTCAGCAAGAGCTAGCTGTCTCAAAACTTAAGAACATCCGATAAATTACAAATAAAAGTGGGCCATTAGGCCAGTCTTGCTCATTTGATTTTTCAGTAACAAAATGACACACAGCTATATCCTGATTGAAGCCTGAGAAGCAGCTTCAACCATCATACTGTAGCTTGCCAGTTTGTACTGTACTCCTTCAAGTTCCTCCTCTCTTCTTAGTTTTTAATGCACTTTGTTATGGTTTGCACTTGTGTTCTCTGACTCTTGTCCCATTTCCATAAAAAAGAAATTATTCACTCCAATACAAAGAAATGTACTAGTATAACATTTTAGTTAATGGAACATCTTCAGGTCAAGTGCAGGTCAGGACAATTATTCTATAGCCAGAAAGAGGATGAATGCTGTCAAAGCAGAATAGACTGCAGAGCTAGTAAGTTGCCTCTGTATTTTAATTAAACAGCTTTACTTTCCCATATGAAAAAGGATTTCTTTTTTAGAAACCTAAAAAAACAGAGTCTGGGGGCCTGTGACATTTGTGTTCATGAAACAAGGCTCACTGCTAACCAAAAAGTAGATAGAGAATATTGGAATAGCAAAATGCCAACATAGATTAAGAAAAAGGTTTGCTCAGAACACTTTTTGTAATTCTTGAACAAATGATGGCAGTAGTGGACATAAACAGAGAAATGGTATATTAAGATAAATATTATACATTAAATAATCTAAATATATGTTTTAAGTAGAACTATCTTTCTATAGAAAACACTAATTGTAAGAAGGATAAATCCTAAAGGAGCACAGATACAGGGTGAATGTTCAAATGGGAGCTGTGTAAATTCTGGAGTACCACAGGGAACTGCACTAGGTCCATTATTTTTTATGTATATTTATGGTCTATTTTCTGGAATAATTAATTAACTAGTCAAGTTTACATATGATGTAAAAACAGGAGGGTAGTAAACTGTAAACATTGCAAAGGAAATTTTTAAATGTATAAAAAAATCAAGACTCAGCTAACAGTGGCAACATTTATAGTGGGCAACATTTATGTGCAGAATGTTACATGCAGACAGAAAAAGTTCTCAATGGATGTTATTTCAAATTAAACAATGCACTGGTAAGACCTCATTCAGAATATTATATTCAGCTGGAGGGCTAAAGCCCAATTCACAGCCAATACATAAAATATTTTAATCTTTATAGTACAACAAGGAGATTTACTGTATAAAGAGATTGCATCTATCCAGAACATGTAATCTAAGTATAGTTGATGGTGTATACTTCAAACCAAACAGTTTTTTTAAGATATATCTGACACAACTAAATTTAAATAAATAGAGCATTTTACCAGGAAAAGTCACTATGTCGCTATATAAACATTTCAGTTTTTTTCCTAGGCTTATATAATGTATATGCTTACTTTTGAAGGCAAGGATTAACACATTGTAATGTCTAAAACATGTCTTTTTCACACTCTAAGGTAATTTTTTTTTAAAAAATTCTGCTAGTCCAAATAAAAGTTATATACAAATATGAATGACTTTCTCAAGGTTTCAGAAATATGTTGTGTGTTCCTTTTGTTGTATGAACTGTATTTGAGCATGGTCATCAATGTCTCTGAGACAGCAAGACAAACAGTTAAACGCATATGTTACAGTATCCGCGCACACTGTTGTGAATAGTATCTTTGGATTTAGGTTAATGGTCGGTCAGTTACGTAGAACCAAATTTAATGGAAAACAAAATGAAGAAAAAAACAATGTCGCCACCATCAACAAATCTTGCAACTATACAATATTGTGTTTTTCTTCATGGGTTTAAACTGTACCGTTTCAGTGGCTGACAGCTGTCATACCGTACAAAGGTAGAATATCACTTATATAATTTGATTCTGTGCAAACAGAAATTAATGCACAGGAATGCTATTGAAAGAAACAGAGAAACTGAAGCATGGAGTAGTGGTGGGTCAACCCCTGTCATGAAATAAAACAACATGTGCCATCTGTCATCGGCCAGAGCCTCAGTGTGGTAAAATTGACAGCTTCCTGCTGACAACAACATAAACCCCGCCTGCGCCCAGCACTGCTGCTTGCTCACTGCCGGATCACACAGAGATGCATCACATAGCCTACACAGCTACCCCTCCTCCCCTGAGTGAAGGGGCAGGGACTGAAAGCAAGTAGTGTATGTGTTAGTAATTGAGTATATAACCAAATTGCTTTTCAGTACGGTCAGTAAGAAATCTAAATGCAAGGATGCACTAGAAATAACCTAGAAATTATACTAAAAAATATGCTGAAGCCACTGGTTTATACAGAAGATTAATATCCAAAGAATAAAATATAATAGTGGACTTGTTTTACTGCCATTTCAACTCAGCTATTACAATAAAAGTATTATTTTTCATTATAGAGTGGACATTTCCCTCTATAGTCTGAATTAATTAACACCAGGTCAGCATATTAAATCGGAGGCAAGCTAGCAACTTTAAACAGGAAGCTGTGCAAAACATGTGATTGATGTGGAAAACAGATAAACACCTAAAAGATTACATTTTTTGGAAGAAGGTGCAAATGGGAGAACTTTTGCTCCAAAACTTTTGCTGGTGCTAAATGGTGCTGGTGCTGAATAACAAATATTGGTCAACAGAACAATGCAGAATTGTTTTGAGCTTAACGTGTCTAAGATGTTAATCAAGCAAGAGACATAATGTCATGCATTGCCTATAATAGAACTTGGTCTTTGTATATTTTTCCTTGCATGCTATTCTGATGGAACATAAACAGGGCACAGTGAAAACTGAAAAAAAAAGAAAATCCTATAATTCCATTGTCAACATCATACAATAACCATAAGACATGGCTGTGTGGTAAATACTTTTTTCAGTGTCATAATAACCATAAACACAAGGTGAGGATAAACCTTACATACTGTACATTAAATAAGAAGAGCAGTAGGTTTTGAAAGTGTTTTGAAAGTATTCTGCTGGCTTCCATAGTTGCTCAACCTGAACCCTGGTAGAATGTTATGGAATCATCTTGACCGAGAACAAAGAGTACAAGCAAATGTACAGTATGAGATGAGAGCCGATTCAGAATGAATGAGAAAAAATTCACACTGTGTCTAAGCTGTCTGCCAGAAGGTGTAAATGCGATTACTGACAAGCAGGAATAATTTGGTAAGACATACATTCACCAGCTATCCATCACGATCAAGGCAGATTGGCTTGCATAAACCAGATTGAGACTGATAAACTCATCTGCACACTCTCTGGAAGGTGGAAACGTGTTGTCTTTGAAGAGATCAGGTTTGGTACTGCATTATCCTGTCATAGTGAACTCTTTGCCCATGCCCTCCTTTTCCTTCATTCTGACACCATTTGGACTCAAAATTTTGGGTTCCTTCCCCAAGATTGTTCTTCCACCTGGTTCAGTCAAAGACTACAACTTCCCAGCAACTGACGCTGATGGTGCATTTATCATACCTTTGACACAACTTACGGATTTGAAATCTTTTGATGTAATTGTCTTGGTTAAGCTAGGGGAAGGTTTTTAGAATATCCCCAGTAGACTGTTCATATTTTAGCCACGTACAGAAAAGTAGGAATGATTATTTTTGTGTCATTTTAAAAGTTGTGTTACTCAAACACCTGCTTCTTCCTGTGGCCAAAGGCTGCTGTCACAGATTTCATTAGATAAAATGAAGGGTAGCATTCTGTGAATGATAAACTCACTAGACTCAACCTGTGTTCTAAACTTGTCTCTTAATTGGTGAGCCATTATTATTACGGTTGTGGTTGTATTCAGTATGATTGCCAGGCGACTGTAGAATTTTAACTGCTAGTTATAATTCAAGAAATTTACGTAGATTCTGACGACAACCATGACTTTTGACTGGATATCAAATACACCTTCAGACTCCTTCCATTACCAGTTTCATGTAATGTATACATGCACTAAATACACTAAAGGTACTGTAGTAATTGCCTGGATACTGTACTTCAGGAGAGTAAAGCTGATAATGGATATCTACAGTATATTTTACCGAGGTACAAATTAAGACACAAACTTTAATGTTAGAAAGAAGTATTGCCTCTACTTTTATACTTTATTCATGAAGACAGATCCACAACAGAGATGACTTTATTGACTGGGTTTTTTCAGGGTTTATTGAGTCCAAAGTACTTCTTTCACCACAGAGTCACAGTTTTCAGTCATAAACTGGTATTCAATAAGAGTACATCACAAAAACCTCATCAGTCAATTAAAAAGACGTTTCTTATTTTTAGTTATATTTCCTTTGCATGTTGTAAACTATACTTCCTAACAGAAGGAACTATAAGAGAAACATACCGTATACAGTATGTACTCATTCTAATACAATTTATTTAAAGAGTTTTTATTTTGATGGCATATTCACTCAGAAACAGTGAAAACTAAAGCCACAGGACACCCACAGTACATACTGTATGAGCTCTTCATTTAGCAGAAGACTTTTCAATGGATAAAATGTAAGATCGCAAGAGATACTGGGAAACAATTGGAACATGCATGACTTACCATAAAGTGGAAGGTTGACTCGTCAGAGTTGTGCATCTTCACAATCACATTGATTTTATTCAGAGCGAACCATAGACATACAGTACTCCTGGACATTGCACATCTATTGCCAGCACTGTTCTGATGCATGAAACAGGAATCAATGCTTGTTGATTTTCAAAGATATCACTACTCTTGTGAACACGTTTGCTGAGATGTAATGACATTAAATAGGTTTTTGTACCATCAAAGCAGAAAATATAAAAATAAAGCTCCTTTTGCTGGAGGATATACTGTACAATATAAGGTTTAGTGTTCAACCCATGGTTATTTAGCTTTCTTTCTCCACCACATAAACTCCAGATCCCATTTCCCACGGCATAAAAATCCATTAACACTAATAGACTGCAGTATATGCAAATGAATCTTTCTCAAATGTCAGTCAAACAAATCATTAGTGAAATGAAGAATAAATGTACAGTATTTGCATACCAGGAGAGAAGCAGAGAAGTTAAATTGGTTTAAATTCAAAAGCCTTTTCTAAACATTGCTGTTTGACAAAGCTCTACAGAATGTCTGATCTGAAATCAATTCTTTATTTGAGAAATTATTTTTGCAGGAACTGTGAAACAACATAAAACCTCAAATATGAACTTTTTTTTTCTAAATTTGTGACAGGAAAAAACAAATCCATCACTAAAACAGCTGGTTTAGCTTTCTGTCACCGTATGGCATGGGGAGATATCAACAAATTTATCTTCCTACACAGTGGGTTAAAAATTATAATGCTGTAACAGTATCCAAAAACTCTCAGCAGTTATTCTGCTGTCATAATGGTCATGATGGAAAGGCACAGTTACAGTACATAACTCACATTTTGTTTACCAGTACATGGCTTTCATTGTCAATTATTTCTGTTATTTAAACAACAATCCTGTCTCTGTAACTGGAAATATAGCATTAATGAATTATTTGACACAACGGGATTCCTTCATTCCAGAAAATGCCATCTGCAGGAAAATCTTCCATTTGAATGTATCCATCCATCCATTTTCTAAATACTTTTTCCAGTTCAAGGCTGTGGGGGAGCTAGAGCCTATTTTGACAAGCCACAGACAAGCCCTGGATGGAGTGCCAGTCTATCACAGAGCAGACAGACACAAACACAGACACGTACACACTCACACCAGGACTAGTTTTCCCAGAAGCCAATTAACCTACCAGTATGCCTTGGGGCTGTGGGAGGAAACCAGGTACCTGCAGGAAACCCATGTGAACATAGGGAGAACATACTGTACAAACTCCACACAGATAGCATGCCCTGTCCAGAATTGAACCCAGGGCCCCAGCGATGCACAGCAGTGATGCTAACTACTGTGCCACCATGTCTCCACAAACTAGTATTTGTTACAGCTATAAACCACTCTTTTTTTAAGTATACTGTATTAAATTTTGTTTGCTCGTGTAATGATACTGCTACTGTAGCTCTTATCCTGCCTTCTTCTGAGCTTCATACCACACCTCTCTGGGCTGTGCGGAGTTCCCTTTCAGCTTCATATTGGGGGATGGTTTCCCATCCCTACAGTATACAGTATGAGTGCAAACAGTACAGATTGGTGACAGATTTTTCTTTGGAGGTAATAACAGTTTTCCTTTCATAGTACTGTTAAATTATTGCAGTCAATTTTTACTTGTCTCTTTATTACATACATCTGATTTCAGCTGATGGTATTCATTGACCCAAATATACAGAAGCTTTGATTCCTTCTAGAGCGATGACATTTATTTGAAGTACCTTGGGAGAAACCTACTTATTATAGACTTTAGCATGACTATATTCACTGTGAATTTAGTCTCATGCAGATTCTGAAACTATAACTGTATATCTTTTGGAATCGGTGCAAACAAAAGTATGGCAGTTTATTCTGAATAATGTTGATAAGACAATACAGTACAGTATGTAAGAATCTCTACAGTCTAAATTTAGCTAATTAAGATGACAGGACTTTCCTTTTAACAATATATTTGTACATTATGTAATTATGTAATGGTAAATTAGTCATAGTGGCTACTAATTCTTTTTTCTTTAAAATTTGAGGGCAGAGTATTATGCATTATACAGCACATTATAAGTTAATTTAGTGTATTTTCTATATAAAGGCAATATAAGTAGAAGTAAAAAAATGTAATTTTTTCATGTATATTTCCCATCTAATAATCATAGTTTCAATTTTTAATTGTGGAATGTACTGTACAGATCAAAGAACATACTGCATATAATAAAATCAAAGGGAATATACCGTATGAGTAAATATATTTCATCTCGTTAAAATAACACCAGAGGCTCTTGCTGCAGGGAACACTTGACTTGAGCTAGGAGCAGGTGTAATGCAGAAAAGGAGGCGTAAAAGCGCTGAGAATCCTCCTTACGTCACCGGGAGTCAAGCCTCCGAGGGACGCATGTCTCTCCTATCCTATGCGCCTTTAAATATCAGTGTGAAAGCGCATATGGGTTTACACAGCAGACCTGAGTGCGGACGAAGGAGGAAGGACTGTTTATCGCTGCACACCGGTCCAATATGAGATCTGAAGATTAAAATCGTCTGATATACATTTTGTTCCCGTTATTATCAACGTAAGTTGTTTGACTTTTTTTTATTTTTCTTTGAATCTTAGCATTGTCGTCTACAGTTCGTCGCTTGGCTTTATAATTCAAAATCCTTTTAATTTTCTTAAATTAATTTTTAGCGCACTGTGTCGTCTGTGTAAAGCGTACAGTATGTTGTTAAAATGTAAGGCTCACCTCTCCGCGTAATACTGTAATGTAAGGAACACAAATGATCTCCATTCCATCCGTTTTATTAAGAATGCAACGGAATACAACAATTCTGCTTTCGGTATTTGCAAATAAATACGATTTATCATACAAACATACATATACTGTAGCACTCTAGTTTAAAGAAAATATTTTAGAAAGGATGGTTAAACTGACAACTTGTCAAACGTGTCTTGTAGCATGCACAACTGTGCCTGCAATCACGAATTAAACAGGACGCAGACATTGGAAAGTGTTGTTTCCACACTCTGTGTGACCTTTTTATGCTTTGTTACTCAAAATATTAATAACTGCTAATAGCTTAGGCAATGAAAATCAATGCACAAAATACACTTTTATCATAGTGGAATCAAACACTGTACATTTCAAGTGTGGTACAAATATGTTTGTTATCTCCTCATGACTGATTGACTTTCTTTTTAAAATGTATTTTGCTGACGTAGGCTTTGATGGTTAGGAACACTATTAAAAACCGAGGGCTGTGTCTGTGCGTATAGTGTTTCAGTAATGGTAGTCTACGGGAAAAATCAATACGCTCCAGAGCACAGATACGTATCAACCAGTCCCGCGCAGGCATGAAAAGAATTAAGCGTTCTGTCAGTAGTGCGTAGTGTCTTTTCTTAGGACACGTGCAGATTTATTTCACATGTTTGTCTTCTTTGGATTAATTACTATCCGGTTTACATATTAAGCATTTTTTCAGACAGCTTATTGCTGCTCCTTGTGTTTTATTTTAAAATCACATATGGAGAAAGATAAATACAGTGGAAATTATAACAGCCATGATTCAGATTCACAATGTAAGTACTGTATTACCTGCAGTACTGTATGTCTGTAAAATTACGTATTACATACTGTAATATTGTTGTTATTCTGGTTAGTCATCTCATGAGAAATGCAGCATAAATGCAAAAATCTAATGTTGAGATTTTATATGTATAGAAATATTTTTTACATCTATAAAATATATGTAATCACGTGCAGTATACGTCTAATATTCCACATTATAATTTCTGTGGAACAACAACTATAAAACATTGTAATAGTAATGCAGTTGTGGAGGTTTCTGTGTTTAATACAAGCACACAGACTAAAGATTCCACCTGTCACAGACTAAAGATTCCATTTCATAATGTTTCCTGTAAAACAAATACAGCTCATGGAAACTATCTTGATAACTACAGTAGGTATATGTACAGTTGTGTTAGCAATATTTATAACTGTGGATCTACAGTGCATGCTCAGAAAATGGGCTAATCTTATGTGTTTTTCAGTAGTCTTAATGTACTAAAAAGAAGGCAGTTATGTGAAAAAATGCACCTGTTGTCCTTTCTAGGTTCACATCTGGAAGAATAATGCCTGAGCAAAGTAATGACTACAGAGTGGTAGTGTTTGGGGCTGGAGGAGTTGGCAAGAGTTCCTTGGTGCTGAGGTTTGTAAAGGGAACCTTCAGGGAGAGCTATATACCCACCATAGAGGATACCTACAGACAGGTGATCAGCTGTGACAAGAGCATCTGCACCTTGCAGATCACTGACACCACTGGAAGCCATCAGTTCCCTGCCATGCAGCGGCTGTCCATTTCCAAGGGGCATGCCTTTATCCTGGTCTATTCCATTACAAGCAAGCAGTCCTTAGAGGAGCTGAAACCGATCTTTGAGCAAGTCTGTCAAATCAAAGGTGACGTGGAGAGCATCCCAATCATGCTGGTGGGGAATAAGTGTGACGAGACACAGAACCGTGAGGTTGAGACCAGTGATGGAGAGGCTATGTCCAAGAAGTGGAAGTGTGCATTCATGGAGACTTCAGCTAAGACCAACCACAACGTCAAGGAGCTTTTCCAAGAGCTTCTGAACCTGGAGAAGCGCCGGACTGTCAGCCTTCAGATTGATGGGAAAAAGACCAAGCAGCAGAAGAGGAAAGAGAAGCTTAAGGGCAAATGTGTTGTGATGTGAGACAGCGAAGAAGGAAGTCTTCTGCTGAAAGCATTGCGTTGCGATACGCTAAGACTATGACAAAAATCTTCCTGTCATGCCGGATAATTAGGGAACACAAGTATTTACACTAATTATGGAAAGGAGGAGAGGGTGGTATATTTTAGAATCAATAATTGTTTCACATTTTAACACAGAACAAAAAAACAGTTCCTCTATCTCAGCAAAATATGTAGAATCTTTTAATTGATCAATAGTTCCAGTCTGCGACTGAATGGAAAAAACAAAACCAGTTTACTTTAATGCTAAATATCTTATTTCAACCTTTCCTACAGTTTCCCAGTCCCTTCCACTACCGCTTGCTTCTACAGAGAGAGGCAGCAAAGTTTGATGATGGCATGGGCCTTAGTTAACATTTATTAAACATTGTCTCAAATACTAGATGATAGGATATGAAACAAGTAAAATAAAAAATAAAAAAGATTTAAGATGACCATACTTAAGAAACACCCCCCCCCCTTCTTAATACAGATAACTATACATCTCCAAAGAGCAGTGCTATACTAAAGCAATACTTGTGAATGTCTGAAGTTAACAGGATCTTTGAGAAGCTGCAATGTAATTAACTGTTCTCGATGCTGAGTGAAAGCTTTATGATTCAAAATGCTTCAATGAACTGTTTTCATTTTTCCTCTTCTCATAATTTCAGTTATAGTGATACCGTTGTATTTCATACTGTCTTATTTTTGCTGCTGATTTTCAGAGGGTCCAGCAGAAAATAAATCCTGTTTTAGAAAATAATGAAAATCACAATCTCATAAAAATAACACTGGGAATTAATGCAAAGGCATAGTTTATAGTGCAGATAAGCTAAGAAGGATGTTGTTCCTTGGAAGGAGATGGATTCTCATGAGATAAAGAGGCAATATAATCACATTTTTCAATGTTCTGTTTCATTTATGCAAAGCAAATGCATACCTGATGTAATTTCACCAAATTAATGGCAAAATAGGTTTACTTACTTTTATTTCCTGACCATCCGTTATTAGTTAGATGAATGATGCAAAACCGCATCCATATCAGGCAGTGGCTACTTGTAAAGTGACAAAGCCTAAATTGTCACTTTTATATTCTATGGCCCCAGTGAAATAAACAATGATCATTTTTAGATTGCACTACAATCAAAGCCTGCTGCCTGTTATAGGTCAGATTAAGGTAATCAATACCCATTTTCTTAATGAATGCTGAAGAAGAATCTCCTCTATAGTTTCTGTAGAATGCGAAAAGATTTTGCTCTTATTTTTATGCACTTGCAGGTTGCAAATATTAGAATTATAGGATTTTTTTTTCATAGAAGAAACTTGTTAATTGTAACCTCAATCAAAATTTTTAACCCTTGCTTAAAATGTTTACATAGTAAACATAGTAAGTAAATGGTTAGTAACCTCTTTCAAACATCGCCCCTCATAAGGGTCAGAAAGAGATAAGATAAACATGTGCTATTTTCTTATTTGTGTAAAAGTTTTTCAAAGTAACATTTTTAGGTAAGTTATTTTTCATTCTTTTGAACAGTAAGTTCATATTTGCAATTTCGTATTCCAGTTGCAAGTGAAAACGTACTTAAAAAGATTTAGTCACTTTAGTATTGATCTGTGTAGTCCTTTAAAGAGCTTGTTTGTCCCACATATATGTGTTCTTTTGCACTCCTGACAAGAAATAACATTTAACAGACTATTCCCTTTTTCGAATGTTACAAAAAAGAAAAGGTTGAATTGACAAAGCTGCATATATATATATGTTTAAAGTGTGTGTTTAATTAAAATTTTTGTCCTTCCGTTATTTAATGTTGCAAAGTAGCTCTTAAAGAGGAAGACACTAACCTGTTAAAACAAAAAAAAACTTAAACTGTGTTGTAGATCAATTTTGAAATGCTGTTAAAACGTGCTGAAAGCGTCAACTGAATCGTCAAAGATGAAGCACATAACACAAGTAGAAACATTAGTGGAGTTTTACTCTTAATTGTTTAGAAAGTGTGAAATATGTAGTTATAAGGAAATATTTTGTAAAATAACATACAGTACCAATGATGCTTCCAAGCATTTGATTATTTTTCTTTCTCAAAACAGAATGTTCCCAAAATTCATAGATTTTCCCCATTATAATGCTATTTTTTTGTTTGGTATTAGATGTTTTATATCAGTTTTATTTGTTTTGTATCTGATCACTTTAAAGAAACATTGTTTTCAGAAAGTAGTATTTAGGGGAAAATATTTATTTATTTAAAGTTAAATACTGAAGAAGATTTAGACAATTTCATAGACTTAAGAGGGAAAGAGCACACCAGTGTATATATTTTACTATATAAAATTCCTGTCGAATAAACTGTTAACCTGCTAGTTCATATTGCTGCTTTTGGGTATCTTGTAAATTGACTCAAAAAGTCAAATATTTACCTGTTTATGAATACCATATAATGTATGTTAGACAATGTATAAAGGTCCTTAAAAGATCTAAATGGTATGAAGTAAACTGGTTTATAGCATTATGTCAGAATAAACTGCTGTTCTGGAGAAAATAACAATGCACAGATATATGGCCTGGGAAAGTGCTTAAAGCATGATTTCTGCAGCTATGTTAAAAACGTTTGTATAATAAATTAAAATTGTATTTAGTTAAGTTCTATGGTTTTGTTTATATGCCTGTATAGAATTCATGTGTGCCTACAAGTTTATATTTTCCAGTTCTATCTTGTATATATCATGCCACAAAAATAAAGTAAATTAAGCATTTAATACAGCATACGTGTATTCATTAAAATGGCATGCATTTCTATGTTATAAGACCATAAGAAAGAAGTAGATTTTGCCCATGTTGCTCATTTGATTTGAAAGTAGATTTACAGGTCCACATTTTTTTTGTCAGGGTGTGCCTAAAAGGATCCCAGAAAAAAAAAACAGATCCAGGAGCATGACTACATGTCATGAAAATTAACCACTACTTTAAGCACTATGATATTACTTTTATTTTAACACTACCAAACTTTTACAATTAAATTAAAATATTTGAAGTATGTATCACATGTGCAAAATTATTTTAAGAAATACATTTCCTAATTTATTTGTGAAGTTGATAAATTATGTTATATATTTGTAAATATAATACAGTGTCCAAAGTAATGCTTCTGATTTTGACTCCCAATTGCATATGAATGCAGAAGATTAAGAGATTGATACTGTGGGCTGAAAAAAGGAAAGGTGTATTCAAACACATCACACACATACTGTAGCTGGACAGAGACAAGATGGAAGACGAAGCAATAAAACAAGCTAAATAAAGGGTAGTGACTGTTTAGAGCCAACCTTCACAATGATAAGTCGGAGCAGTCCTAGTCTCAGTCAGCCTGGTCTTCCTAGGGATTTCTCTAAGCTTAAATCCTCTAATGCCCGGTTCAGACTGCTCAATCTTTCTTAGTAACATGAACACTTGCTCTCCATAGCCTACAATAGAAATCAACCATCAATGCATGTATACAGTATACAATGTACTTCCTAATCGAGACTTTATTACGTGAGTAATGAGATGAAAACATAAATATTTAACATTTATTTAAACATTTATAATATTAACATATAACATAACATAATAACAACATATTTGACTGTGAACATCACAGTATACTTTATGTATTTTACAGTATATATTCAGAACCAAAGTCAACACATCCTTGGAGCCAATGCTATTCGTTGATAAATTTACCAATACATGTACACTCTAAAGCAAAGAGGTGGTATTTTGTTTTTTGGCTTTACAACATACAGTATTATTAAAGTGATACTTCTTGTGAAAAAAGCAATTATATGTGCATGTTCAGTGTTAAGGCATGTCCATTATCTTATTTTTTCTGACATTATATGCTGTGGTTCATTAGTTTATACTGATTATCACATCAGTAGCCAACATACTGTACACTACAATATACTGTACACATTAATGGTACTGTAGTTAATTCATTTATGCATAGAACTGTGCTTCAGTGTTCCTGTCTGCTTTCAGATGTTCTGTACAAAATGGAGCACCTGCATATGCCAAGAAAATTTAACACTGCAGCTGTGGACTTCTGGCAGTCCAAACAGCATTTACTGTAGCATTGGATTTTTAAATAAGTAAAGCAGTGCTGCATAGCTGGTCAAGCACACTCAGCACAGAGCTGTCCAGTGTTCTGAATTATGCTTTTTACAGCAGTGTACTGTTGTGGGAAAGATTAGAAATGGCCCTATATATCAGCATAGCTTCTTAATACAATGCACATACATGAATAAAAATATATACAATATACAGTCTTAAAATGTCAACAAAAGAGCAAGAATGCATCTTGTGCAAGAATTCCAGCATTTTTGATATGTTCAAATCAACATTAACATCAGAGTTTATGTCATATATTAATTAATATGCTTTATATCCTCCGATCAAACCTACTGTATGTATACCTTAAATCTAGCTGATATCTGCACATTTTAAGGGCCAGGGAAAGAGTGGGAAGTCTCTCTCATGCTCCTTAACCTAGCTTTACTTTGAAAGTCCATTTGAAGACGGTTCCTAATATTTTGGATAGTAATTAGACTAACTTTTGATCCAACATTTTCTGCTACTGTATGTTCCACTTCTTCATCACATTTAGATGTAAATTTGATGCATTTTGATTGAAGTGCACAACTAATCCAGAGCCAATGAGTGCTGTAGCCATATAATCTCCAGCTCAGTTTCAATGCTCACTTTCCTATCAAATATTATCCTGTGTTTAGCAGCTCATCATTTGCACATTAGTGGTGTAGTTGGTTCTCCTAAATGCCCATAAAAAAATCAATCTCACATCACTGAAAATACTCCCACGGGAAAATATGGCCTTTTTGTTTTGCTTTTTGTTTTGAGTGAAAAAAAAAGAGAAGAAAGCTTTCCACATCTGCAGCTTTTAAAAACATCACATAGTTGTGGTTAGCCTGTATCTTTTCAACTATATTGTCTTAATATTTCCTTTAAAAGATGCAACCACAGAAGCAAGTGTCTTACCAATATCTCCCACCTGAGTCATCCCACCTGACAAAGTTAGGATTCTTCTTTCTGTGGAGAAGCAAATGGAAAGTTTACATACAGTCAGGTTTATTCACTCAGTTGTGAAGAAATGCACTGGAAGCATTATGGTGCATTATGGGAGGAGGTTAAATTCTAATCTTGTTCTCTGCCACTCACTTTGTTGCAGATGGCCATGTTTTGCACTCGTCTTTGCTGGGTTACCTTAATCACCTGCAAAGTCAGGATCAGTCGCCTTTTCACTTCTTTTGTCTCAAACGTCCGCTGAAAACAGGCAGCTCTGCTACCGCCATGTTGTCTGTGTTTTTTTCTATCAGTGCTCTTGATGTCATCAAGCCTTCCAGAAACCTCAAACAACTCTATGTCTGCCCTGTTTCCTTCCCTTCTCTCTCCTCCTAATCCATCCTGTTCAGCTCTATTTCTGTGACCTCTGTCCCTCTGTTTCTGTTTGATCATCCAATTCAATGTACCTATGGCACTGGCCTTTGTCTGTTTTTTCATCTCTTCCCCCTCTCCAGTCCCTCTTTTTGCTGTCCAACACAGGAACCTTCACTCACTGACACCCGCTCTGTACCACAGGTGTGAGCGCATGTTGTCAATCTGCACTACATCCGGAGCTCCTTGGTCACACTCACGCTGTCACTTAGAGCTCAGGCCTAGACTGCTTAAGCAATAAGTCCCCCCCCCATTCCCATTATAATCACCCTATTTGGTTGGAGTCCAGTTAATGCGGTACCAGCACTCAACCCTTTACTCTCCCAAAGCCTCCAGCCACATACCGAGCCGATATTTCAACTTCTTCTAGGGGTTCTACTTACAATATGTTCTCATCCATTACATCAGATTTCAGCAAACAATATCTCTCTCCCTTCGTCTGTCAGGCATGTTCCACTCTACACCATAGAGTTCCAATATCCAGTTAGTCCAGCTAGCTGCTTCAGTAGTGCCGCCGTCTGTTTGCTGCCATCACGTGCTTTTCATGCACTGCTTATTGGAATCTACTCAATCGAACAAACTCAATCAAACTGCCTTGCTCTTAGCTTAGTGTTCGAAATCTGCAGTGGTGGTCTGAGGATACTTCTCTGAATTTATCCCTTTATGTCAGTTGTCTCATTTTATATTTGTTGTCTCGTGTTATATTAGTCGTCATTAGAATTTGACTGAACAGCAGAACTGCAATTAGTCAGATACCATATCATTTGAATAATGAACTTGCTAATTGCAGAAAATAAATGAATTATATTATTGTTAATGAATATGCTTATGATGGAGAACGAACTGTCAGGGCTTGGCATTATGACTACATTACAGACCAACAGATATTGTAACTACTAAAACAAACAATGCTTCTACTTCTCATTTTATTGTGCAAATGTAATAAATTTAACCAGTCCTCTCTAAATACCTCTAAATCTCTATAAGATCTCTAAATCCCAATACCTCTCTAAATATGATAGTTTAAACAATGAATTCTATTTTAGGGATGTGTTTAGATTTGAAGGTTTTTTAATGTCACCTTCAAAGGCATAAAGTAATGTCAATGAGGAAAGAATTGCTTGTGATCCCTGGATATTATCATATTGAGTGCCTGTCTAAAGATATTTTTCTTTGTTCCCGACTGTTTATAAAAACCCTTAGCATTTAATGTGATGATAAATGTAAATTTAGAAGAGCTGGCCCAGTGAGATATTGGAATGAAAATACTTTTGTCTGGAATTGAAATTGTATACATTATGTAATAAGGACAATATGACTGACATTGAAGTTTATTTTAAGTGAAGTTGTGGTCTTTGGCTTTCTGCTGTAGCTCAACATATTAATCACAATAAAAGGATAAAAGGATGTAAAATCTTGAGATAACTAATGATATCAGATAAAATGTTTCTGAAAAAGAATAACATTTTTTGCTCATAAAGTCACATATTAATGTGAAAGTAAATACAGTATCTTATGGTTTTGTATGTATATTTGTATTTATTTTTGGAAAATATTACTGTAAAGCACAAAGGAAAGAATTACAGATTCTAAATACGCATTCTAAAATCATGAGCCTTTCCTTTGTTGACTTAAGGTTCCTGCCTAACCACAATATGCACCTCTACCTTTCCTTGCAATTTTGAGACTTGTTCAGTAATCAAAAAGATTAAGTGCTAAATCATGCTGCTCTTAGCTACAGTATATTGCTTTATTTTCCTAAACAATCTTGTCACATGAAGAGGTGGGTGGTGAGGAATAGGCCAAACATAAACACTTTGCATTGATTAAAGATAAAAAATCTAAAGGCAACAGCCTGTAACTGTTGAGTTCAACATATTTCATGTAAGGAGGATTCCCTCTCTTCAAGAGGCAGCCTTACAGTAGTCAAGAGCACAAAAAGGAGATACTAGGGTATAGGTGAGGCAAATCCCAGATGCAAAACAGAGAAATCACCATGGAGACTACCAGGGAGGCCTCCAGTCTCAAGGGGTAGATGTGGTGCAAAATGAAAATCCTACAAAGTCTATGTAATTCAGTTGGGTGTAGGATGGAAACAAGGAACATGGTACTGTATCTATAAATAAACAAAAGAATGCACAGATGGCATAGGATTCAAAGGAAATAAAAAACAATGATCCATAATTTGTTTTGACTCCTGTTCTAAATGTGTCATCAGATTAGAGAGTAGTACTAAACAGAGAGGGATTTGGAAAGAAGCTGTCACGAACAGTTCTTTCCGGGCCCTATGCAGACAACACGATCCGGAATTGTGAAGAAAAAGTCATGCAGGAGAGGGTATGGAGACAGGGGGCATGTCCAAGGGGTGCAGGCGTCCAGGGGGAGTGAGTCCGGGGCGAACGATCCAAGAGAAAATCCAAACAGGAAATACAAGACAGAAGCAAAATCCAAGGCCAGGAGATCCATCAAGGGGATTAAAACCATGAACCGGGTCGGGACAGGCGAAGGGAGGGGAATCAGGAACAGAAGGTTAAAACTATAACGGAGCCAGATGCAGCAGGACCCCGGGCTCTCACAAAGCGGAATTCAATGAGAAACCAGGAGTGACGTCTGCGTATGGCTTTTAAGGTGGAACGGAAATAAGAAACAGGTGCAGGTAATGGGTCAGAACAAGGAAGGGCTGGAGCGCCCTTAAGAGGAAGAGTAGCGATCGTGACAGAAGCACAATGTTTAGTGCCTGTCAATCATTTTTGTTTAGTATGACGGCAGAAGACCTGGATGCTAAATGAAAAATAAAACATGGCTTCTTCTTGCATCGCCGATAAAGCTGTGAGACTGGTAACTGCAACTGTTCAGTTCCCTTTCATGTCAAAACATAGTCACAACTCAATGAAATATCATGGGTAGCCACCAGCCACAGATAGGACAGGGATCAGTCTTTGCACTGCACTGCTGATGGGCCTAAAAGGACCATGATTCCCCATCTCTACTGCCTTCCTAGAAGGTACAGGTATACAGAGCTACAGTAGCTTACCTCCTTCTCCTCCTCATCATTTGCTGCCTCACAATGTCTGTGACTGTGACTGTTTTTATTTCTCTAATTCTGAGTGTTAATGTATTCCACTGGGAGCCATCATGTGCTCATTCCCCAGACTGATCCACTTCCTTTAATGTCTTTCTAAAGGCAAGAAAATCATCACACAGCTCCTTTCAGAGCTACCTTTACAGTATGTATGAACTCAATTGTACCTGCCCGAACCCCCATATTGTTTCTTTTACATTCCCCAGCTACAATTGACTTCTTCATTGTAGTCCAGTTGTTTTGGCACCACCTTTTTTCTGTTCATGTCTGCAAATTAACCCAAAGTAACTTTACACTGTAAGCCCTTTTTATATTTTCAGTGCCTCCATTCACCTCCTTCCTTCCCATGCTCTTCTCTGTTTAATGTGTGTCCCTGTGCAAGTTCATACACCTCCTTGGATTTTTTGCCTCTGTCTACCTTGAGATGTATATTTTATACCACTATAGCTCCTCGATGCTTTGTGTTCTCTGGCTACTTTTCACCTTCCTTCCATGCAGTGAAATATCGTAAACATCAGTGTCTGTGGTCATTTCCTACAGCATTTTGCACACTTCTTTCTTAAAAGCCTAGTGGCTAAAGTCTTGTGTACTCCAGTTTTTTTATTATTATTATTTCCTGGTGTACTGCCAAAATTAAAGGAAAAGGAGTCAAAACTTGTGCACTCTGACTACTGTCAGATGGTTTTATACCAGGTTGATTTGATACCACAGGAACCCCAAAAAGGAGGGAGATATACAAAAGGAGAGAGAAATAGAATATACATGGAACTAAAGAGAAGTAGCAATTCCTGCTGTTTGGCCTAAAGCTTGCCCTATGATCATCATTTCCAGTTTTCACAAACATTCTGTATTAACTGTGGGAAGAAAGTTACTCCCTTGGATTGCCATTATTTTTGTATCATGTACCTGATCTTGGATTGTGTGACTAATGTACTAGAAGACTTAGTTTCTATATTTTCTGTGCTGCCTTTTATCTTTGTGTCAATGTATAACAAATACAATAGGTAATGGGTCAGACATCACCAATGTGCTCCAAATCACAATCTGTGTCTCCTTTAATCTCCCTCTGAGACTCTCCACGGTGTTTGCAATTGCCTTAAAGCTCTGAATCCTTCCTTGCTCAGCCTAAACCTGGCACTGCTTTTTGCTTTTCTCTAACTTAATTGAAGTGCTGCCTTTGCTTGAAGTCACCTGTGCAAACTTATCATCTACGTGGGCATAGGACATGATGCAGAGAGTACTCACCTGATGCCATACTGTATATGGCTCTCTAAATTACCAAGCTCACTGAGCTACTCAACAGTGTAGTTATCCCTGTTGCCTCTGTTGTTACAACATCAAACACAACATCATAAGCGGGACTTCTTTTTCATCCCCCTGGTGTTGCAGGCTCCTGTTCTCTCCCTGTTGCAAGACATGGACTCTACAAGAACTTGCTCTACTTAATGGCTTCTGTGGAGGAGTCTAATTTTCTTGTGGGCTAAATGTCCATGGCAGATAACTGTACTGAGCATGCTCCATCCTATATTGTCTTTCTCAAGTCTCTATATTGGATGTATCATTCATAATGGGTTCTGTGCTCCCTGTTCCAGATGAGACTTATTGACAAGATTGCTGTGAAATTGTGAAATTGCGAGTGGAGTGGGTGCTGATCAATCCAAGGATTCAAGGCCACCCTCATTCAGGAACATTCACCTGTTCAATAGCTGGCCAATGGTGACAAGCTATACCTTGTGTCAAAATGATGTGTGCTCATGAAGGCCAATGCCCAAGTCACTGGTAGAAATCGTATGGCTCTTACAGTGGGACACTGCAAGCTTCAACTGATCCAGTCATGAAACCCAGATATTGAGAAGATACCCCTTTTAAACAGTTCTTTTATGCCCTGCATTTACTGAATTTTCAGGATGATATTCATTGTCAATAACAAGTGCCGAAGGAACCATCCCAGCAGCTGAGGAAGCTGCTCTCACTTTCTAGATCTCCTGGTTAAACAGACTGTAAAGCCAAGCTGTTACATCATTCCAAACTACATTTTACTGGTGTCAATGGCTCCTGTATTGCCTTATAAACTGTTGATTGATTGACGATGATCTTAGAAGTCTCATTTTACTTACAGTACATACGATGCAAGTGACCTTGTAGGTGAGAACCTGGAATTGGAGATTGTGGAAAAACAGTCCTCCCTGCATTTAAAACAGTCCTGGAGAAGATTGCAACAATGCAATTGTGCTGTGTATAATCGGGAGGGTCCTACAACAAAACAACGTTTCTATGGTAAAATTAACTTAAAGTATTTGTTTGTTTTAAAATTTGGAACCTGCAAAGAATATTACATAACCCATTATAAAGTTGTGGATTCCACCCATACCTAATGTAAATGCTTTTGTTTGATGATATAACATCATCCTGAAAAGGGTATAAGGAGGTATCCCTTTGTGGTAAGGAGGAATGTCTAAAAGATGTCCATTTGTCCAATTTTGAAATGGAATAAACATTTCATGCAATACATTCTAATAGATATTGTCACGATTGCTAACCCCTCCTCTTAAGGGCGCTCCAGCCCTGCCTCGTTCCCTCCCATTGTCTGCACCTGTTCCCTATTCCCGCCCCCCCTTAAAAGCCGGATGCGGACCTCACTCCTGGTTCCTCATTGATTTCCACATCATGAGAGCCTGGGGTCTTGCTGCGTCTGGCTCCGCAATGCTTTTAACTTTCTGTTCCTAATTCCTAATTCCTAATTCCTAATTCCTAATTCCTAGTTCCTGGTTCCCCTCGCCGGTTCTGTCCCGGTTCCTGTTCCCCCCCTTCGGATGGATCGCCTGGCTATGGACTTCAGCCCTTGTTTCTGATTTCCCATTTGGATTTCCTACATGGATTGTTCGCCTGGATTCACTTCCCCTGGACACCTGCACTGCATGGACACGCCTCCCGTCTCCAGACCCTTTTCCTGCATGACCGTTTTTCCCCTTGTGTCTTCACTATTCTGGATCGTGTCGTCCGCATAGGGCCCGGAAAGAACTGTTCGTGACAGATATGGGGTCTATAGAGTTGATATTGCTGTTATACAGCTGTTACGAGATCCAGATAGTTTGAAATTACTCCAAATTTGTGTCAGGACATCATTAAAGAAAACTTCAGAAAAGTAAATACAGTAGTTCAGGTCTGTGAGACAAATTATTTGTGACTAATATTTTTTCTACTTAGATGTATACTGTAAATTTTAGACTTTAGTTTATTGCTTATTTTCAGTAACAACATTTACAAACTGGTTGTATATAGTGGTATGTAATATCCTAAAACAACAGAGCTGTCTGCAGATATAAATCATTTTGCAATGCTAAAAATGTACAGTATGTTTTACTTGTCAGGTGCTCAGATTATATTGCTTCCCAGATAACTGAATTTGAAATTGCAGTTGTGTGGGTGGGATACATTTCTGTCCACTGCTTTGTACGAATGTTGCTCATTTATTTGTCATAAGGAAGTGGGTGCACCTTGCTAATCAGTACCTTGGTGCCAGAATGTAGGCTTGAATTTTCACATTTAAAACATTCTATTTTGAGATCCTTTAGACTAGATACTTTTCTTTGAGATTTCTGAATTGCAAGGACAATATATTATGTAAGTGCAATCTCTTCCCATTTACAGTATTATAAATGAAGGTAAAAAAACATTTTAAAATCTAGATTGACACCCACTAAGGGCCTCAATGTAAGGATGTTTACTTTGTGCTGTATAATCTGTTTATCATAACATATTTTGTGGAAATAATGGACTTCCTACACTGATATTTAAAGAAATGTGTACATACCTGTAAATGCCAAGATATGATACATAATTTATATTACCAGACATAACATATGTTTTCCTTTTGATGGGATTACCACAACTGGGCAGTGTACTAGATCCTCAGTAACCCACTTTGGTTAGTTAAAGTATGTATACTGATCTGTTCTCAAAAGACACTTTATGTACACCTCATCCATATACAGTACGTTGTGCTACATTCTGTGTGTGCTAGATTAAATATAATTTTGATATTTGGTATGAACCACAAAAATATTTAACTTAGTGGCTATGGAAGAAAATAATGATTATATCAGGCATGACATTCCCATACCACAGAGGGAATTTTGGTATATTAGTGCCATTAAGCAAACAAAGCTCTAAACAAAGCTCTAAGTCTCCAACATATTGAAAAAAGTGCAGTTAAATATTTCATCTCTGTTCTAAGAATTATATTTCAGTCAGGGATACAATTACCAATTTTCCAACTCAGATTACTTTTTCCTATCTTTGTTTCCATAAAATATAATCTAGTACTCAGAGAAATCATTGTTTCTTTTGAGAAAACCATTTCCCAGATGGAAATGATGAGTGCTTTAGAAAACTGCCATAAATCTTCCTGGAAAGAGGACTGGTGGTAAAATTTTATAGAGCATAACCTAACACAGGAAGGTTATTAACTAAATAAAATGGATGCAATACAGCTAGTTCTCTGGCTGAGTACAATGACCCCCCCCCCCACACACACACACATCAACAACAGCCTGAAAGCAACAAAAAGGTATTCATATTTTCAATGTGTGCCTTGGAGTTAGGGCATGAATATTAATAGGAAAGCTTATATCAGTAACTATGAAGAATATTGTCATGCTCTAATAAACTTAAGAAGACAAAAGGCTTTTGTTATAGATTTATATTTCATCAGTGGGATCCGTTTTACATGAGCAATGGATGTATCTTGGTCCTCAAAACTTTTCTGTAATCTCTAATACCAAACACCTGATTTGATTTTGGTTATTTTAATGGAGTGTTTCATAAACGTTCAGGAGGGGTGACAGCAACTACCTTCACTTTCACTTGTGTAACTTGCAGTCTTCCTTGTCTTCACTTCTTATATACATTATATTGTAATAAGCCTTTCTTTTTCTTACATTTGTCCCTCTTCCAGCTTTGCAGCTATCCCTTTGATTAACTAAATCTGCACAGGAGTCTTAGTGCCTTTGTCCTACAGCCAGGTTATCAGTTATCAGGTTATCAGTCAAGCTGGTTAAGCCAAAGCTTCTTAAGGTTAACTTGTCAATAAATACTCCTAAACACAATTTCTTATTGGGTATTGTTATATCTCATGAATTATGGTGAGCATCCATATTTATACAGGAGGAAATATAAAAATACTTTTAGTAGTAATAGCCTGTTGGCTCTCTCTTGAACTTGAATCCCACAATCTACAAAAAGAAACAAACTTCAAATCTAAAATGCATTAAAATAATTTCTGAATATGTATTGTGAAATATTTGTTATTTTTTTAAACAACAATTTTTTTCTTAGATTTTCATATTGTGCTTAAGGGTAGCAGTGCTCAAGGGGTATATGCTCTTCTTATTTTGATTTTGGACTTTATGGACTGTTTTTTTCAGTGTTTTTATGCCATTGAATAATTCATTGACCAACTGAATTAAATATTTATTCAGACATGAAAAGAAATACATCTAATACTTAAAGCAATTGTAAGTAACTGAGTGGGGTTGAAAAGAAAATGTGAAAACTGTTGCCACCAAAGAATCTTAGTTGATACTTTGCATAAGGTCTGTAAATGAGAGGAGGAGGAGAGAAGAGGAGGCCTTTCAGCGGATCTACTTTTTTATTTTTAGTAATGAACTGACCCAAAAGTTGATTCAGTTGTTTGTTGAAAGAAACCTCAACCTCAACAGCTTGGCTGGTGGTTTTTCCAGACTCCTACCAACCTCAACATCACTGAAATTCTCAATCAATTCCTCCCTTTAAAACCACTGTAGCAAGACTCTCTTTTTCCTGCTGTTATCTGCTTCAATTTCCTACTACTTCTGCAAGGATGCCCATCCATTAAGAATCATTTTTGTTGTCACAGTTTGGAGAACTGCTCACCATTAACCTCTTCCATTTTGAGATTGATTCTCACTTGATCCAGAAAGTGTGTTAATTCTCTGCCATGGTCCGAAAACAAGTGAAATTGGTGCCTTTGTGACTTAATGTTCAATTAAAAAATGACACACATTTAAAATATGTGATAGTGAAGCCAATGTATCGTTAACGCATACAGTACAATTTTCACAAATATGTGTAATTGTACACTAATGCAATTATTACATTTTCAATTTTCAACATTAATATTAATGTACTGTATATTATAAAATAGAAAATTATTATTATATTATAAAATAGAAAATAGAAAAAGATGAGTCTTCTAAAGCAGTAACAGGCCATAAACAATGTAGAGTACACAATCAAAAACCATAGTTCCCATCCTATCTGGACTGTGGCGCAAAGTAGCTGTGATAAAAAAAAAAACTAAACTCAGTAAAAAATGAGTCAAATTGAACAAATACCCCTGGAGCTTCTTTGTCCACAGAACATTCTTAATATTTTATTTTTGTTCTCATGCAAACACGAAAGCCTTTTGCAGTCAGCTGTTATAAGTAAGACACAGTAAGCAGAAGTCCTTGAAATAATCCTCTTTGTGGAAGCCAGAAGTCACATGATAGATTATCTTCTGACCTGGCTTTAAAATATGCTAAAATGAGTGTTGACCAATGTTTGTTTTACATTTTGATATGTGGGAACTATTCACGTTACATAAAAACAGTCTTACTGCCATAGTTAGATGTGTTATGTGTAAACTGCACACCAAACTGCTAAGCACAGGGAACACCTGATTTCTAAATACAGTTCAAAAATTTAGAAAAGGGTTATGATGGCTTGATGAAAATACTGTAGATGGTGGAAATAGCATGGACTATGCAGGTTAACAACCTATCTACAATGAAAGTATTTTGGAGTATATAGCACATTTGCTTTCATATTGTTGTTTTAAAATCTAAGTAACACATGTGGTTCATGACCTCTCTAGGAAATAGCCAAACTGACATGGTAGAAAGACATGTGTTATTTGCTATTATTTCAATGTCCTACAGTATGTGGGAAGTCACCATCTTGACGTGGTACAGAAACTTTCGTGTTCCTGTGAACTCAAGAGCAATGCTTTCTGGAGTTTATGCTCTTGGTAGGGCCTTCCATGGCAGCAAGGTCAAGGGGGAAGATCTAGAAAAAGTGTGATCCAACATTGGAGCAGGCTGAAGATGGTGGAAATTACAGTCCTAGGTTACGTGGAGCTGTAAAGTACATCACAGCAGGCATTAAGGTGGATGGAGGCTGCAGCCCACTTTCTGTCATGAACCCTGTGGTGGCTGTGTACACAACAGTCTTCTCAAGTTAACTGACGTCAAGCACAGACGTTCTCCACCCTAATTTACACATCCCAGTAAAGCCTTGGGGCATTTGGGAAGTGGTGGGAGCAGTGTAGTGGGCTAAGGGAGACCCAGGTCAAGAACTGGCACACAGGTTTTGGGTTTTGAATTGAGTCGTCTAGCTCTTGGGCCGAGGCTGAGAGAGCAGTGGCACTGTAATTCAGCAGTACTGTTTAGGATCCGCACTGCTTCCTCCACATGGAGAACAGGCTGGAAAAGGCACCTTTAAAATTGCCTCATGAATCTGACTTGATAATCATGTCCAGTAGTAAAATCCCAATGTGGTCAGAAGCAAAAGAATATGAGATTTGGAGTCTAGAATTGCGAACACTTCTGGATAGTGCATCCGGTGACAGACCTGAAAGGTGGACTGCAATCATTTCAAGGGACCAGAAAATATCAGATCTTGCTGCTCTTTCCAAAACATGTCAGGCCGAAGAAGGACAGCTAAAGGAAGAGAATGGTGGCTACTCCTTTTTCTTGAAAGGTAAGCTATCTAATAAAATAAAAATCTTTGGAAAGGGATTTGCAATCAGGAACAACCTCATTAGTCACCTGTTTGATCTTCCTGTGGGCATTAATGTTTGTCTAATGTCTTTTCTTCTTCAGCTTTCCAACCACCAGATGGCCACAGTTGTTAGTGCCCATGCCCCAACTCTGAGCTCAGAGAAGGAAGTCACAAAGGTTCTTTTGTGCCAACCTGAGCTCCATTTTATCATCCATCCCACAATAAGATAAGATCATCATCAAACATCAAAGGTTTGAAAGACAACAAGTTGCAACAACTTAAGTTTGCTTTTGGTGAACATCTCCCAAAGGAATATTCATACAATAATCATACATATGCTCAAGTCCACTATCCTTGACACTTGCAAGAACACTATCGGTATCAAGGTTAGAAAACATCAGGACTGACTCGATGAAAATTAAATGGAAATTCAACCAAATTATTGTTACCAAAGGGAAAACCTTTTATGACTTTTGTGCCTATAATATCTACTATAAGACCAAAAGAGTGACTCACTCTAGAGCTAAGGCAAAAGTCCAGGGGTGACTGAGGGAACTTAAAAACACTTAAGTGGACTGATAAGGCCCTAGAAATCCAGCATCTTACTGACTCATTTGATACCAAGGGCTTCTTTAATGCAGCAAGATCACACTTAATCCTCCTTTGCATAAACTCCCACTGGAGAGAACACTTCCAAAAACTGTCGAATCAAAACACAACTGTTGAAGAAGATACTCTATAGCACTCCAAATCTCTCAGCAACCCATAAATGGGTGAACCTCTGGTCTTGATGGTCATTGTTGAAGTTGGGGTCTTGTTACTGTCCACATTGCCATTAATTCACACAATTTTGGAAGATTTTAAAAAGGATTTAGATCAGGGTGAAGAGTGGCCCAGTATCGTGCCAGGACTGATCTGAGGCTTTATCCTACATGAATGCACTGGCATTATCATTCTGGAAAACAAGCAATATTAGCCAGTAAAAAATAGGCACATGTATGAGTTAAGACTTTATATACTGTAGCAAGAGGGCATGATACTAGTAAAATCATGTTCAATGGCACTCCCCAGTTGTTTCTTTCTACAATATGGCATCATTAAATCACTCCTTAGGATGTCTTAATGCTCTCACATGAATGTTGGTCCTATTCTCAAATAAACCTTAATCAGAGAAAACAATTATGTGTCCTGTCTGCTATGGCTTTTACAATGGAGTGCATACTTACTTTACATGCTTCTATAGATTTCAAGCCATGAATGTTTCCTCTTTGTTTAAAAGAATATGCTCAAGCAAACATTTTGCGAAGGTTAAAGCTTGCATTTCACTTTACATTTCATGATTACAAAACATATTGATAGAAATCATAAACACTCCTAATAATTTCTCAGTACAATTATATTAAAATATCTTGAGACAAAAGCTTTTCAGTTGTCTGAGAAAAAATATTCAGAATTTGAACTACTGATATCGCTATCCAATTTAAAATTTCCAGATATGGTCAAGCCAGGAAAAATATTTCTTGTTATTTTATAACGTCAATCTTGCAATTCTCTCAACACTGTTCATTAATTATCAAAGGTTGTCTATTTTCTTGTTATTTATGGTTATTCTTTTGGTTTTTTTTTTTCTCCTGCCAATGCTTTCAAAGATGCCAAGTTAAATGTACACCAATAAACACATGATAGCATTGTGGGTAATGAAGGTGACACTCGTCTCTAACATACTGTATCACTACAGTTCGTTGAGCTGTAATACAACTTTGGAGGAAATCTATTGTGTAAACGACAGTGGACAATGGCAAAATACAGTACATAAACTGTGGAATGTACTCCAAAACTAATAAGCACAAATAAAGGCACAGAATGTGAAAAAAGCTTGGTTTAGGTATTCTGGGATCAGCAAATCCAGTTCCTGGGGCTGTATTCATGCTGGAAATGTAATGTAAATAACAGGAGATTTGACTTTTTATCTATTGTAAATAATTACCCCAGTTAATTGAGAACAAGTTAGAATGGAAACAAATGGAACCTGATCCTCTTGAGGACTGTACTTCCTCATCCTTGCTATGACAAAGAAATATGCATTCTTCTTGATGTTCTCCTTTCATTGTAATTAGATGGAAGTCAATATAAATTTTAACTTACTGTATGATAAATTAAACCATACTTACTGTATGTGTGCAGCCTATGATCTAAAAATGGCTATGATAGATGGTGTTGTCCATTTAGCTGATATTGTCTTAGTTTCTACTGTATATGCCATTCATTATCAGTCTGGTCTTAGTATATGGTATTGTATTTTAATCTATTCCTGGACATTGAATCTTTCGTACAAAACCATAAGAACCAGTAAAAATAGAAGCAAGAAACTTAGTCATGAAATTAGATGTACGCCTGAAATAATTTAAAATCTTTTTTTAATGACTTATTCCCAAAGAAAGCAGCTGTGTCATTGATATAATTAGTTCTTTTTTCATATATTTGAGGTAGACAAGACGTCTGTGGCATACATAGTCTTAAACAGACTATTGAAATTATGACCTTTTGAGTGATGTAAGCAAGGCCGTTATTGAATACCTTTATTTTTAGTTCACTAATAGATGCTTTGACTACCACTGCCTGAGGCATTGCATTGCAGCCTTGAGGATGAATAGAGGTCTCAAAGTACTTTAAACAAGACTGTTCTAGAAATAACGTGCAACCCAGCAGTGTGTATATTAAGAGATCATCTTAACAGTTCATCTGACGTATTTCAATGAAAAGGGTCAAAGTAATATCACCAGAGAATACAATGAAGAGCACACAATCGCGTAACATTCCCATCTCTGGGCCTGCATCAATCCCTCATTGCTACAGCAGCTTCTACCCCAGGCCATTTTTTTATTCTTTGTCATGAGCAGAGTGACACTGAGCTCAGCAGTTACATAGCACAGATTTGCGTCTGTAACCCTGTCTCATGGCCTCCTGTCTTCCTATATATTAGAACACGGTGTTTGCCAATTGTTTTTAGTCTACCTTTAAATACACACGATCAGGATTTCTCTTAGTCCCAAAACAGAAGCCACTCTGGATTAATTGTTAAGGATTAATAGTTTTTTTTTCTTTTTAAATAAAATGTTTTTTTTTTTTTATACCAGAAACTTGCATCATTCCTTTCCATAACCACATGTGTATCTTAGCCAAATCAGAAGGAAAGACTTTGAGTACCTGCTGTTGACAGTCAGTCATTTCTTTTTTCAGTGAAAGCTTTTTTTCCACCCCTGCTGCTTCTGGGACCATTTGTTCTTGAAGAGCAGATTTTTTTTTCAAACCAACATTAAATGTTTTTCCTTTAGGCATAAAAAAAGGTTTTTGATGGCTTCCTGGATTTATTCTTGTGTTAATAATTTTTTGTTTTCTAATTTAAAAGGTTGTTAATGACAAGGTTATCAGCACATTAACCTACATAACTCTTGGTGGACTTTTAAAAGTATCCCAGATCAATACTGTATTTGTATGACGTACTGTATCTCATTCCTGACTTCTTGCCATTCCTTCATTGACAACAGCCGCAAAAAGCACTAATCTGAATGAGGACTAACTATCACAGCATATCAAGAGCTGTAAATGTAAAATCGTGATCACATGCTAAATGGATTTCTTTTGTTTAACATTTTCAGCAACACAGCTACTGATTGGCTAGCACACTGGATGATGTAAATGTAAAACTAGAGGTAAATGCAATAACAGCATTCCAGTCACTTTCTCTAAAATGGACATAATGATGGTGATGTATGCCAGAGCTCCCCACTTGGGAGCACCGGTTGCCATAGTGATAATAGTGGAGCTGATATAAGCAACATTGAGCTGTGGGCAGTAGAAAACCATGACTCATTCTATTTGCTCTGCTTGACTTCACTGGTAGCAGAAAGGAAATAATGCACATCTGGCCTAGGATTATCTTTCATTACATTTTTGTTATCTCTGAGAGTCGGCTGTTTAGAGGAGAGAAATATCCCATTGTCCTTCGGATAAATGTAGTTCAGTTTGAAGCACATGCTGAAATCTGCATCTTCTTTTACTAGAATAAAAGGCCCTCCGTTTCTCAGCCAGTAAACAAAAACAACAAAAAAAAGTGAAATCCAAAGAAGGATTACATTTAACGTTCAGAAGGATTTTTGTATGCCATCTGCTAATAATACTAGCATTACAGTATGTTTTTACTAGGTCTGAAAGCCTACCAGGAAGCAGTGCTTAAGACATGAGATGCCTTTTAACCCTTTGTTACCTTACTTTTTTCAAATGTATGGTCTATATTTTCAGTAGTTTTGAATGTCACAGAATACAGTATATACTGTAGTATCCTTGAGGAACAGAAATCTTATTTGAGCTTTCTTAAATTGAGCATACTTTCATAATATGACTTAAACCTCTCTATACGAAATTCCAATATAAAAACAAATGTTGACTTTCTAATGATGATAAGAGTGTTCTAAGCATTATAGTGCTTATGAGATATATATAGTAGCCTGACAGGAAAAAAAAAACAAGCACCTACAGTATGTCCTATAGCGCGGGATACCTAATGGGTCTGAGGCGCAGTAAACATGAGGTGACTTTGTCATTAAATATTTTCCATGTTCTTGAAAGAGGAAGTGACTTTGTTTCAGAATAATCTTTTAAGATCACTATGATACTCAATTACTTCTTTTTCAATAATGAATTATTGTAAATTACTTTATGCTGACCTCCAGGAAGCTGTTATTACAAATTTACTGCCACATTCTTACACTTATTAAAGATGTAATCATGTTACTAATTATTAATTCCATGCATTCATATTGCAGATTTTATCCCAAAGGAACCCAAAGCATTTTACAAAGTGAGGGGCCACTTCATTCATCACTGAAGGGCAAAACCCACCTGGTTGATGGCTTGCAGTCATGATGCACAACTGCTCTTCTATACAAAAGAACATGTTTAAAAGTAAGAAACGGCTTCACATTGATGACAAGGTATCTGTATATTATGGCGTTTATCTCTTGCAATATGATGAGAGCCATCAGTACATGGGGCAGCAGGGGCTCTGCACTCCTCCAATGGAATTACCAATTGTACTAACTCAAGGTACAGTAGGTCAGATTGTGCAGGCCTGGATTTAGCCAGGATGCTGAGGTTGACACTTGTAATCTGTGAAAACCAAGCACACAGGACCTCAGATTAACATATCATTTGAAGCATGGATCCTTCTGCTGCACAGCGCTCTTGGTAACCACACTGAGACATTGGCTTGAAAAGTCTTGTTCAGAGGATTCGACAACACCCTCCCATCCTAATGATGACCACTGCCCACCTTGCTTATCTTCTGAGATCTGATTACTGGGTGATAATACTGTATTCATCCCCTTGCATACAATACTGTATGTCACTATACCTACTTCCAGTGGTTATAAGGGTCTAATTTGAAAATCTTAGTAGTGTAGTACTTTCTTACCTTAGTAAAATTAGACCCAAGATCTAAGAGTTCTCTAGTAGGTGAAAATGTTTTGTCTCCTGTGCTCCTAAGTTGTAGAACTGTCTTATAATGGAAAACCACAACTTCACTTTGCTTATTGTTCTTTGACTGTAGTTAAAACATACCACTTAGGAAAAAGAAATATAGGTTTTATACAATCATTTTATATTGATTGTTAGATAAATGATTATTCCAGGGTCTTATTACACTTGTTTGATTTATTGTGTTGATCTGTGAATTTAAAAATAATACTGTTTTACGATAAGTTGTAGTGATTTCATGTTTGTGGTTCATAAAATTCTGGTACATTTCATGATACTGGTTACAGAGAGGAAGTTCATTGAAGTTCATTGGTCATTGAAGTAAGACTTAACAATTCTATATTTAGTTTATTCCAATATGTTTATAAACTAAAATTATAAAATATTATACCGACTGCTTTTTTCTCTTCTGAAAATGTATTTAAATGTAATGAAAACACTAGTTTATAAAATCACTGGAAGTTCCCAATACAGTATATGAATAACATACATACATTCTTGCTTTAAAATTAAATCAAAATAAAACTTTTGGTAAAATGCCTAAGATCAAACAATAAATTTGTATAGTGGAACTCAAAACATAGAGTTTAAGAAACATTATAATTCTCAATACTGTAAAATCAGGAGAGGCCTTTGGAACCATTTAGATATTTTTGACTTTAGTAGCTAACTAATCTAATGGATCTCATCTATTTCTTGAAATATGCCAGGGTATCAGCTTTAGCAACATAGTTGGGTAGCTTGTTTTAGACTCCAAAAAATTAGTATAATAGTAAAGATCATGAGCACTGATACTGTAATAGAGGAACAATAATCAAAATCTCCATTCCTTGCTGCCTTTGTACACACCCTTGCAAAAACCTTTTGTATGTAATCTTGCTAATAATCTTATATGTATCTTTGCACAATAATTCTGAATAACACTAGATAAAGGGAGAATAGATAAATTCTTAAGTATTAGACTCCTGTGCTAGTGGGATTTCCTCTTATGTATTGTATGTTCAACACAATAAAGATGTTGAATTCAGGAGTTTGAATGAGAGATGAAGCAGAATTACAAGTGTGATATAATTGTGAGAGTCAGACATTGTGAGTGAACACTGGCCCCACACATAATTGATGTGGGTCTGGTAGCTGGGAAACAGCACCAAGCCTAACAATAATTTGTCATCTCTTAAAAGACATTAATCTGAATTCACATGAATTAGAACACTGGCTAGCCTCTGGTCTGTTTTACTTTCTGCACTCCTACATGATTCAGTAATTAACAAAATGTGCTTAGTAGTTTATCTGCTCAGCTTGTAGAATTTAGTATATAATTGTCCAAAATGCTCACATATTAAGTTCTTTATTCATTTCATCAATTATTAACTCTAGAATCTTCATATACAGTACGTGGCAGATGAGCCCACGCTGATGAACACCAGAGCGAGAAATTCAACCCACTCACACACTCAGGAAAAGCCTATGAATCCTTGTTATACAGCAGCTTGGCCAAAACAGACACTCAAGTATAATATATCTTTGTCGACTTTCACTCAAAACTGTTTAATTTTCAACAGGTAAATGCGAACTCATGGGTTAAGCATGTTAATAAAAGGCTGTTGAGAAACCCACACACAGATTACACTCCTACACAATCCATCAACATATGCACCATGTAACAGAGATAAAAAGAAAAACTTGTTTGAAGACAGCATAGTTAAAACAATGCAATGCTACAATATGTCATGTACTGTGTAAGCTGACCACTGTGAATGGTTTGCTTTAACAGTACACCTTATTAACACATTTAAAAAAATATTTTTATATTGTAAATTTAAATTCTAAGTTTGTAAACTTTTGAAGAACAAAGTTGTCTCTCTAGGGTTATTAGCTACCAGGTGAAACATCTTTTCTGTTATGTAATGTGTAAGTTTCTGTTATGTAACTATAAGTATTATACAGGCAATGTTAATTGTCAGCAATGCAGCCAATCTGAAAATATCCCAGCACCTTGCTCTGATGATAATCATCTGAGATATTCCACTGCTGCTGTTAGGCTCATTATTTGCATCTAAAAATATATCTTTATTCCAGAATTTGCTCCAGTAAATCTTCTATGAAGAGCTTTAAAAGATTTCTGAAAATCTAAATATACCTCATCATGTGCTCTGTATGTCTCCATTACAACTGTTGTTTAACAAACTCTAAAAATTAGTGATGACCAAACCTTTATATAACCATGTTGAATAACCCCTAGTATCCTATTTCCATATAATGTAGATGTCTGTCTAGTGTACTTCTAATTAGCATGTAATATAAATAAGACATGTAGGTCTATAGTTACTTAGTTTAATTTTGCCACTGTTTGTAACCTGGTCACTGCTCCGGAAATAATTATTAGCGGTAGTTTAGCATGTGAAGAGTTGAGCCATGGTGAATATTTTGATTTAATATGCTCTAGTGTTGTTGCTTTTATAGCTATGATGCCTGAATCCAATAATGTTACTGATCATATATATTGAGCTTGTACAGTAAATGTTTATAAAGTGAGAAAGATTTTTAATCAACACAAATTGTCATGGGTATCTACATAGTCAGGCAGTATGATTTAAGGGTCTCCAAGTCTAATGGCTGAAGCACCCCTGTTTAATGGATGGGAGGTATATTAGACATTTTCAAGTAAATGGGTTTTACTCCTGCCCTGAATGACTGTTGGAAGAGTCTTCTTGATGGTCTATGATAAACATCTAATATCCTTAAGTACAATGAAGGAGATTAGTTTATCTTAACCACATCGAGTACATGTAACTTTTGTGCCATTTCCATGCTAATACTGTTTATTAATTTAGAATTTAGTCGTTGCTCCTTCTGGGGAATGTCAATTTCATACCTGGTAAACACATGAGTGAAGTATTAATTTGCAATATTAGTCTTTTGTATTTTGTCTATTAAATTATTTACATATTTCTGTCTGAAACACCTTCTTTATTATGCTTTTGTTTTCAAAATACCACCACTATTTACTATTGCTTTCTTGGTCTTTCTAATATTCTGTATTGGATATTAGCTTTCATTTACTTATTTTTTATTTACAATTAGCTTTATATGATCCTTTTCTTATGGTGCTCCATTTAATTGACAGAATGCTGCTTTATTAATTACTTAGAGTGTGTTCTTTCTCCTTGTACATTCCCTAATTGATTTATTACACCACTTGGGCCATCACTTTCTAGCCTTTATTTACTTAATCTTGGGATGATTTCATTCTATGTTTCTGGCAGAATATCTTTACCTCGTATCCGTCATACTCTGTTCATACATTGAAAGAGACAAAGATTTATGAAAAATATGAAAAAGTGTTTTGAAGTAACTTTGGGAAACAAGAATCATGTACTGTAAATGTCACTAAATGCAACCACACGTAGTCGTACTACACCGTATGTATTCCAAATATACTGTAACTGGAAGAAAACAGTTTATTTCTGATTTACTGTACAAAAAAAAAGTTCACTGTTGACAATAATGCTTCATGAATGCTTGGAATACTTGGTGAGAAAAGTTAGGTTAGTAGGTAGTCTCCTGGCTTGAACCTGAGTCAGAGAGGAGTGAAGCAAGGAGAAATTGCAAGGTGAAGATGGGATGGGGCAGGGATGCTTGAGACAAATTGCAAAGGGAGGCATTTGAGTTTAGTTGATGTAGCTAGTTGAAGGTGACTAGGTACAGCTGTGTGAGATTGATCTATCTTTGTTAACCCCCATCCCCCACGAACTGCTGTTAAAAAGTTCAATGACCATCTGTTTAATAATAATAAACTTAATACTTAATAAAATATACAGATACAGTACTAAAAAAGTGGGAAATTATTAACCAATTGCTACCTAAATAAACTAAATGAGTCTTTATTATTGCTTTCCAATTGTATTTAAATGTACTGTATATCTTGTTTAAACCAGAATATTCAATATAACACTTTAAACTTTCTATACAAGCATATTATAGATTTGGGGGAGAATAGTAGGTCCACTACTACAGAAAGTCCTTCTGTTTACCTATTTGGGTTTGTTTCTTTCTTATAAATCCACACAGTTTAGGGGATTTTCATTTTCAGAAATGACTTTTTTTTCACCTTAGCACCTGTTTATAAACAGCTCAGACAGCATCATATTCAACAATCCACAAAAGGAAGGTATTTTAATTGCACAGTTGCAAATCTCTCAAATTGAATAACTGCTGCACAAACAAAAAATGGTTACAGTACCACTGTTTCTTTTCTGCCTCATTATAGTATATCTCCTTTGCAATTTGAACACATAAGTCATTGTCACCACTTTTACCTTCTGAGCAGCTTGCAATCAAATAAGATGGCTGCAGTAATGTGGCTCCATCACTCACGCAGAATAAAGTGTTATAATCTTGTCTTTCATTTCTCTTTGAGTGTTTGGCATTTCTATTTTTATTCCCTTTTGCTTGCTGTAGTGATTATCACTCTTAAAACCCTCTAAATATCATAGACACTGAAGACAGTGAGTAGGACATTTCATTTAAAGTGAAACAGTACATTTCACTGTAAAGCAGTGTTAGATCACACAAAATGCTTTTATAGCAGACTGGCAGTTATTCTGAGAACAGTTTACATTGAGATCTAATGGTCTATGAAGAAGAGATTTAAAACACTTAATGCTGTGTGATATAAGAAGAGTTCTTAAATTTTAGAATTCTTAATGACAGTTTAAATAGTATGATAATCCAACAGTGCATGTCTGTCTGCATCCCAGTTATTTATTTTTTTCAATTTTTTTATGTGTGACTATAATTCTTGACTATAATTTAAAGCATACAGTACAGTGCTACAGCCTAACAATATTTCAGATTGCAACCCTAGATAACAAAGACAAACATTTTAAGTGATAAATGTTAAAGTACTGGCAGCGACATTTCATTATTTTTATGATAATATTATTTGCAGGGTGGACTACAGTATGTGTTACATTAGTTTGGGTAGTTCAGTATTTCCACAGGCTAAGACCTCACACATAGACTGCGAGGACATTCCTCAGTTCAGCCTGTGAAAGATTGGTTGTGGTTAATGTTTCTGGACACGTCAACACAGGTGTTCCACAGCTTCTCGTTTTGGTTAAACTCCTATCATAAATCATAAGCACCTACTGTATAAAAGGCTACAAATTACAAGAGGCCAGTTTAAATTCTCACTTTGTCTGAGGTGCATCATTTAGGTTAATGATACTGAAAAAGAATAGAAGAAGACAACAGAAAATTTTCGTAGAAAGATACAGCATATACATTTTTAACAAAAATGTTTTGGATAATTAATATGTGCTTGTCAACTTATTATTTCTGTTCCACATTTTTTGAAAGTTTTAAAGATATCAGATAAATACAATGGTAATACTTTAAGTTACATCTTGTCAGCATAAGATGTCGAAGCTCCGGGCCATAAAAAAACTGAAAAATGTAAGGGGACTGTAAAGTTGCATATTATAAGCCTCCTGCTGGGTGGTGACAGCCTTTTAATCTTAAGGGAAGTTTTTATCCAATTATTTTGCAGAGATAAAAATATACAGTAGCTCATCTGTTTCTTGCTCACAGCACAGACACTATAATTGGCATATTCTTACCCAGATAAATACTTGAGTCAGGAATGAAAGCTAAACTGCAGACAGTTTTCTCAGGCTGTGAGTGTTAGAGGTGGAATTTGCAAATTAGCAACTGAAGGTGCTTCATCTGGTATTATTTAATTAAAGTTCTACCTCCACAAAATCTGTGATGGTGATTTGTGCTCTACTGTTTTTTTATGTGAACTAGCCTGAAAAAGAGAAACTAGATAAGAACAGTTTTACAGTATTTACTTAACTCTGGATAAAGCTTAGGAATGTGTCATATAAAATTTGGAATTTGGAATAATTATATATCCATTTATATATCCAGTTTTTATTATATATTCAATGTAATTTGGAGTCTCCAATTGCTTAAGTCCTGGCTTTCCAGTAATATCTCCAACATCACTCAGGTGAACCTGATCCTCCAATGTAACATTCAGAGGCACTCATCATGTGACATACAGTACTGTAAGCTCCAAAGTGCTTGGCAGGAGAGTTAGTGCCAGTTGGAGGAATAGCATATCTCTTACTAATCTAACAGTAAGCTGGCAGATGCACCAGACAGCAGAGTGATCCTTTGGCAAATGACAGCAAACCCTACAATTGCAATACTAACAGGAGAACATGAGGCGCTCATCATTGGTATCACATGTGTGTCTACACTGTTTTTAGTTTTTATTATTTTTTAATGTCTGCACACCACATTTTCCATGGCAACAGAAAAATACATGATTTATGTACATCGAATACAAAATATCTTTTAGTGTACGGTAGTTTCATATTTCAGAGAACACCACACAGTATGGAACTATACCCATCCCTCAAATTACAACCCCTTGGTTTATGAATTTTCAATATCTCAAAAAGTTTATTTTTATACCTGTTTTAGTCAATGAAGAGGTTTTCAAAACAACTAAGGCATGTCCTTCTTGATTTCACACAACACAGTTCATCAATGCAACTACTTTCTCAAAATCTGTACACTTTATTTGGAATCCATTTATCCTGTGAACTACAGTACTAAGGTAAATATAATAATTATCATAAACAAGGAATAGTGGTCTTGGCTGGACAATTCAATGTGCCTCATGCCCTCTGCAGCCAGAGGGTGCTCCTACTCTGTCCTGTCTCTCATTTCCGGTTCTTTGCTGTCCTTCCGGTGTTTCTCTCTCTCTGGGGCTATATATTTCCGGGTATTTCATTCTGCCTTCGCTCAGCATTGACGTTCAGATGTCCTGAGACCCACCTAGCACCAGGTCACCCCACGTCCGCTACCTGAGGGCATAGGTTTCTATACGGCATTTCCTGAACAGCTGAGCCCGGGCTAACCCCCGTCTCGCCACTACGCATAAGGTCTTTTCTCTCTCCTGTCATTCTACGGTTGGTCTCTTCCGACATCTGTGACAGATTAAGTGGGAGGATACAGACAAAGTGCTATCCAATAAAAACTTCAATGGTGGAGCAGGTTGAAGGTGTGGCAATCAGAATTCCAGGTCCTATGTGCCATTGGACTTTGGCTCTTTTTCTGTCGAGGACTGTGTGCTGGCTGTGTGAGCAGCAGTTTCCCCATGGTAAAATGTGCCACACACAACTATTCTCCTGGTGGAACCCCAATTTACACAGCTTAGTAGATAGTGTCCTGTGGAGATCGGTAGATGGCAACAGGAACAGGGTAGTGCGATACGGGAGCTCTTATGAACTGGCACACCGGTGGTGGATGTTAGATCTAGTCATCTAGATCAGGCGTTTTCCCCCCAACCCAAACCCCATTGAGAAAACAATGCAAACACCCTCATCACACTCACTCACACAATATAATTGACATTATGTATACATACATGCATTTCAGCGCCTTTCATTAATTTGCTTTAACAGTTTCACGTTCGCCGCTGTTGCTAACTTTAGCAGTAAGCCAATGGTCCATTTTTAAGTTTGTATTCGTGGTGTAATGTAAAGTCTCAATTCTGCTGTAGCCTTTGCCAACGACAATAGGCGGCAGGTAACCTGCTTAGCCAGGGTCATGAACCAGAATGCAACACCCCCCTCTAGTGGATGAATAATGAATTGCTATTAAAGACTGAAACAACATGTTCACTGCATTTATTTCATTCTTTTTCATTTTACTTGCATGTTTGCACCTAAATGTCACCTAATCTCAAATCCCCCTTGACAGGTGCTCTTTGGCAGTTGCACCCTTGACTGAGTGGTCCTGTTTAGGATCCATTCTGCTCACCCCAACATGGTAAAGTGACTAGAAAATGTGTCCTAAATATAGCCTGCCTCATGACCTTTCCAGTAGGAACATCCTAATGTGCTCAGAAACAAAAGAATATGAGCCTTGGATCCCTGAAAGTACAAACCCTAATGGACAGTACATCCAGTGACAGACATGAGAGTCGAACTGCAATCATAGCAAGGCAACTCAAAAGTTTCAGGCAGATCTTGCTACTCTCTCCGAAACATGAGTGGCTGAGGAAGGACAGCTGAAGGAAAGAAAGGTGGCTACATCATTTTCTCGAATGGCAAACCAACTGATGAGCCTAGCGTCTGTGGAGTGGAAATTACAATCAGGATCAACTTCATTAAGCATGTCTTTGAACTCCCTTTGGACCTTTATGAATGTCTAATGCTCCTTTGGCTGCATCTCTCCAACAACCAGTGCCTACTCCCCAACTCAGAGGAGTAAATCAGGAAGGCCTTCCATGCCAACCTGGAATCTATTTTATTATTTACCTCAAAAGGAAGATAAGATCATCCCTCTTGGGGACTTCAGTGCAAAAGTCGGCAGGGATGACAACATCTGGAAAAGCATAATTTGAAAAGAATGGATTAGCAATATGAACTTTGAAGGAGTCCTGTTCCTCTCTTAATTTGTATAACATAACTTTACTAACACAATGTTCCACCAGAAGAACAAAACCATGACATCCTGGAGGTATCCCTACTCTACTTTTTGACATCTTGTCGATTATGTCATTGTGTGAAGCAGGGATCGCTGCTACATGACCATCAACAAAGCAAGGATAAGTGTAGATGACAGTTTGACAGATCACTGCCATTCCACTCTTGAAAACAGAAAGGATACAAGAGAAACTGAGCCACTCATCTTTTAACATCAAAAAACTTGAAAGACACCTTCACGTTGCAACAAATTCAGATTGCTCTAGGTGAAAATCTCCCAAAGGAATATCCAGGAAATAATTAAACAGAAAGGAGTATGCTCATGTCCATTACAATTCTGTACTCACCCGCATACGAGCAAACCAGCTTATACCTTTGTCAGAGGAAATACTTCACGAGTCACTGTGTGGTTTTTCTTAATACTGATATACAACATACATTATCTTTACAGCATGGCAGCTTCAAGAAAAGTGCCAGGAGCAACATTAGCCATTCTACATGGTGTTCATTAATTTCACTAAGGCTTTTGACTCCATGAACTGTAATGCCCTCTGGCAGATACTGTCAACATTGGTTGTCCTGATAAATTCATTTTAGTCTTGTGACTACTGCGTGATGACATGTTAGTACCTGTAGTCAGCAGCAGCAGGGCTGAGACCACCCCCTTCAAAGTAGAAACGTGAGTAAAACGAGGATGCATTGTGTCATCAACCTGTTTTCTATTTTCATTGCAGCCATCCTCCACCTAACAGGCCCAAAACTGCCACAGGGAGCACAAGTCCTTGACAGGACGATTTCTGATGGCAAACTCTTCAACCTGAGCAGGTTTAAGGTCTTGAAGCAAACTTTTCACAAATACCATCATGGAGCTGGAATATGCAGATGTAGACACTTTCATAGCGGCTTCAGAAGATGACCTACAATGCTTCCTGGACAGTTATACAAAGGCATAGAAGCTCCTTGGCCTTATGGTGAACGTTAAAAAGATCCCCATCCTTTACCAACCTGCATCTTGCAATGCTTCACAAGTCCCCACTATTTACTTTGTCAAAAGCACAAAGAGTACATCTTGAATGTGTGGCTCATTTTTGCTGCAACATGTTCTTGTCAAATGGTGATGTTGACAAGGAGATACACTTCAGGTGCAGCAGTGCCAGTGGGGCTTCTGCTTGGCTTAGGAAGAGAGTTTTTGAGGCTCTAGATATCCTATCTAGAGTCTGTGTAAAAACAGACTCACAAAACAGATTCAACTCACTACATCACTAGGACAATACATAAATGCCCATATAATTTGTGGATATTGTATAGGCCTCTATATTCATCTGAAGGTCCTCAAATGACCAGACATGCTACAATGGGAACATCATACTCAACTTCCAAGTGATCACAAATGGTATCTTATTAATCGTACTCAAGAAAACAAGAATTGAAATATATTATTTAGAAACCATTGATGTAGCTCTTCCAACACTCACTTAAAACAGTAGCAAGGGATTGGAGACTTGGGGCAAAAAAATGTGGACCATGCCTAATGAACAACATTAGAGTTCTCCAGCAAGCAGCTGTGAAGAGAAGTTTGCAGATGACAAATTACAATAATTAGAAAACACTGCAGAAGCAGCCTACCAAATTCACAAAAATTTAGAAATTAAGATTGGCCAAACACCTGGCCGGTGACATTTAATGTTTACAAGCGTAGGGATTTGCATGTAGGTAATAAAAACAAAGTATAAATACAAAATTGGGCAGACTGAGCTAGTACTGGCTACTTAAGAAAAAGACAGGTTTATTTGACAGGTCATTTACAGTACATCTCCTAAACAAGGTAGGGAAGCATTTAAAAAATGAAGCTAAATGTGAATTTATAGATGTAAATAGATTTACAAGCATAGAACTTAAATCACGTAATGCACTGTTAAAAATGTATCAGGCACTAGTAAAGCCTCATTTAGCCTCATTTTGGTCACCACATTCTAGAAAGGATAATTCTGCTCTGGAATCTGTCCAGAGGAAAACAACCAAAGCTTGAGGGAATGACCTATACTGACAGGCAGAAGGAACACAATCCTTTTGGACAGGAAAGGCCTGGGAAACTGATAATAGTATTCAAAATTCTCAAAAGCCCAGCCCAAGTCAACCCAGTTGGCTGGTAACCCAACCCAACGGGAGGCACTTTCTTACGTAAAAGGTCATGGTCAAATCTTTTCTTGAAAGTTACTACCTGACTATCATAGTCCTTTCCAGCAATCATGGTCTTTTCCAGTTTTCTTTCATACTATCTATTATCTTTAGTACATTGAATAAGTGGAGTAAGTTATACGTACTGTAGAGCTTATATTTATTGCTACTTCAAAATTTATAAGGAACAAAGTATGAAAAGTGTGCAAAAATCATAATCGTTTTGTAAGCCACTATGCTTATTGGAAGTTTATGTCATTTATTTAAATGATTCATGCTCACCTGCACAGCTAAGTGACTCAATAAACACAAGCAGCAGGTACTATATGTTTTAAGGGATATAAATTATAGACATGCATCCTTGACCATATTTATTCTCAGTAGATAAAAGCGACAGTAAAAGCACATTAGCAAAGGCCTGTGATATAATACTATGTACAACAGACTGTATGACATTTTTTTTGTTATTTGCAAGTGGATTTTTAAGATGTTTTAACAGGAATATTTAACTGAAAAATTAGCTTACACTTATCTTCAGGACAAGCATCAAATGTGTAAAGTGACTTTTTAAATGAATATGTGCTGTACATAAGTAGTGCTACAGTACATTAAGCACTGTATTATCCAAACATACAAAGTTTGGGTTTTCTGTTAGTCATCACATTAAATAAAAAGTGTAGCACCAATACCATCAATAACATTATTGGAACACATGAGATAGAACCATGGAAAACTCATGTTTATATTTATAGTTTTATAGTGGTTTATATTTTTTGCAAACAAATCCTTCACAATTACTCTCATCATACTTTGATCTGCAGATTGTTTTTGGAATAAAATGCATTATGCATTCATAAAAAGAACAGAATTCAGACTTTTATAGGATGTTATGATTTTAGTGCTTGGTGGATCTCCTGGAGTATTTTCTTTTTTAAAAAAAGGGCAAATAAGAAACTACTATAAAATATCTATTTAAAAAACACTCCAAAAGACTTTAATGTTTGCCTTATCACATATAAAAACATAAAACAAATCAGAAACCACCACTAAAGCCTCATTACACCCACATGAGAAGGTGAAATTCTCAGCATTTCACCAATTACAGAACATTTAAGTAATTAATAACTGCTGTGGCTATTTACAAAGATAACAGGCCATATAGTGATCACCAGTGGTAAGTAAGCAGAAATGCGGCCCTATCTTAAACTGGTCTGTGACAATTTAATGTTACTATTACGTACATATTGAATATTTACCAGTATACATACTGTATTATTTCTCAACCAAAAGATTAGTTATTTTTGTAAACCCACATTTAAGGTTATTTGGGTTAATTATTAACAAAATACTAATAATGCAAAATTGTCTAAGCCTTTGCAAGATGGGCAGTCAATTATTACTCTAAAAACTAACAGATAACTTTTTGTTCCTTCTTTATTCAAATCAGAGTAAATGTTGACATGAACGTTGTGGCTTGTCAAAGGCTCAAGGAACTACATGCAGTCAGGGGATTTTCTGGCCATTTATAATCTTCATCACATCCTGTATTCCAGTAAAGCACTAGCTGAAGATAAGATTATGCTGGGACATAAAATACACAATAGCAGAATCTCAATCCTATAAAATTGCATAAGATATTTAAATTAATGTCCTATAAAAACAGGCTGTAAGATGGAATAATATGTTTTAACAGCTTTTCACATCAGATGCATCCCCACCCAAAGTAAACTGAACTGACCTATGTAGATCTTGGACCTGTTTCTGTTGGTGGTACAGTATTCCCTTTGTGAAGAGCTTTCTTTTCAAACACAATCACAAAGAGTATATAGTTAATTGTAAATATGTATGATCATCATAAGAAGCCAAAGAAGGCTCCACAGCTGAAATGTTGTGTTTCTTCTCTGTTCAGTATGGAATAAACCTTTATTTGTTCATTTGCAACATTACTACTGTATTAATATTAATGTTATAATATATATATATACACAAAGTTTATAATGGATACAGTATATTATATAATGTTAATTACAAAACATTTTATTCATAATGTGACCGTCGCAGTTCTGCGCGGTCTCGTGCCCTCCGCCACCCCCTTTCGTCCCGCAGCACCTGGGGTGCGAACCCAGGTCTTCAGCGTAACGAAACAGGGAACCAGCCGCATGAGCTAAAGGAGACCTCCCTCAGCCCAGGCAGTTGAGGTCCCTGCTACGTGCAGTGAAGGTTATGACGTCACTGTATCCGAACTAACTACAATAACACATTTTTGCTAAGAAAACGAATTTTGTACATTGTTAAATTATTTGGGAGAGTGATCTTTTTACTGATGATTTGCATGTGTTTTTAACAAGTTGTTAAGGTTTAAATACTAAACCATCCAATGTGGTCTTAATAAAGGCATTACTTTATATTTGGGAACTGTGATTTTTCTTTTTCTTCAAGTGTTTTCTTTTTCTTACACTAGAGAGTTATTAAAAAACATGTAATTGAGCTATTTCTTGTGATTGCTTCTCCTATTTTTGTACATTTTAACCATCCGCAGGCCTTACATTTCCCGGAACACATGCTGGTAAAGATAGCTACCATTATGAGTATTATGAATACTTAACAGCTCCTCTCAGCAGGATATTTTCTCACACAATACCTATAATGCTTTGCATTGCTGAAATCATTGGAGATTCAGAACAAACACTATGTGGTCTTTATAACCAAACGTTTGTTCTACCAATCAAGTCCAGCTATGGTAGTTCCAGTAATTCTGATTTTTGAAGTATTTTATTGTAAGATTTAATTGCCTTAAGCTTAAACTGATTTTCAAAATACAATACAGTATACCATGTTTCAAAGTGGGATTGTAATTTAGACCATGATCCCAAATAACAGGTGCTGTGTAATGAAAAATTACAGATAACATTTCATTATCAATCAATATTTTATAGCACAATTCATTAAAACATACATCTCTGTGCACTTCATAGAACAAAGGAAGTACAAAAAGTCATATTGAGCAAAAATATCATTTACCTTAGATGTAGAAATGTCAAACAAACTAGCCTCTGTAATATTCTTGGGAACACTTAGCCACAAAGGATTTTTTGGATGTGAAGAAGAAACAAGTCAGGACAACCTATTGTGAGGGGGAAAACTGAGAGATTACCAAGATTTGGAAACAATGAAACAATGCTTCCAAAGGCAATATTAAAAATTGCTGACCAAGTACAAATGGAAAGTCAGTTTACAGAAATGTAAAATTAAGTGAATTGGCTCTTAAAACAATAAAAAAAATAAAAATATCTTAGAGTTTTAGATATACAGTATATAAATCTTAATAAATCAAACTTAGAAACAATACTTGGTATGCGAACTTAGAAGAAGCACATATCAAAGCATGGTGAAGATGTACTATTTGGGCAAGAATTTGATTAGATAGCAATTTGAATCATATCAGATTTTAGTTGAAGTATCAGTGAATAATGAATCACAGAAGTTAAAGAAATTAAACAAGTCAGAGGTTTCATACAGTATTTGCTTCAAACATTATCACCTCATGCTGGTTAATCCTAAAGGGGTGCAGCAGTCTCGGGGAGGTGATGGATCCTAGCGCAGTTGAGGATGACAGATGTACTGTACTTCAGGGTGCAGATCAGCGGGTGGTATGGGTGTGTACAGCAAACCCACAGGGTCACAGGCAGACATGCAGCCACACAGAGGCCACGGGCAGGCGGACATACACTTGAGGTGGAACTAACATGAGCACAAGGGAAAGATCCAAAAGGGGTGGTTGAGCAGGTTCATAGCACCACAGAGAATTGAACAAAGGACAGGGAAACTAGGTTGTACATGGGGAAAAAAACAAAACAGGAAGGGTTTTTGAGTACTGTGGTCGAGGAAGCAAGCAGAAAGTGAGACAAGCACAGAAGTAAGCAAGCAATGAGGAATAAGCACAAAGTCAGAAAACAAATGCTGAGCCTGAGCACTGCAATGCTGCTGAAGCTGGAATAAACACTCTGCTGGAACGAAGGTTTAGCAGTTTAATTACATGCCGGTGGTATTGACAATCTGACCAACCATGTTGCCAAGGGTTTTGATTGATTTGGCTTTTGACTACATCATTGACTACATCATTACAATTATGTTTGAATTTGTCCTCTCATCTCAAGCTTCCTTGTGTTTTCTAGCTTCTGCAGTACCTATTACATGCTATAGTCTGCCTTACATACTGTACTACAGGTGTTATTACAGGAATCAGCATTGGCAAGTCCCCTGTAAAACCCCAAGTGTATTTATTATAAATAATTAATTTTCTAATTTGATAATTTTGGCAATTTTTTGGCAAGAAAGTCAGATGTAGTCAACTTGGTTGCCTTTACAAGATTAAAAATCTTGATCGAGTCCCGTGATATCACCGTCCTGTCAATTTAAAAGTGCAGGAGGGGGAGTTAGAACTAATACTGAATGTGCATTGGTGCATATAGGAAAGTGGAAAATGTTTAAAGGAATCAAATCTGTACACGGGGGGTGTTCAAAATATATTCATCTGCCACAATTGCATTGTTCATATTCATTATGAAAACCTGGATACATACTTGGACTTCATGACCTTTTTAATATTATCTCTGTCTCTGAATGACTAATGCACTTGTGTTCTTTCCAGGGTCATTAAATGATGGACTTTTCAAAGATTGAGCAATGCGTGGTCATCAATATTTTGTGCAAGAAAGGACACATAACAAAGCAAATGCATGGAGGCATGGTTGCTGTGTCAGGGGAAAACACCTTTCTTATTCTGTAGTGAATCAATCAAAGATGACTTTCAGTCCACATCACCCTTGGTGCTACCAGTCCAAAGACAATCTCTGCTGTCAGAAGCATGATAATTTCTGATGGATGAATAAAGGTTGTAGAGCTTAAAAGTGTTTAGCATGTTCTGTTGAAAGCAAGGACGTCATTCTCCATGAACATCTTGGTAAGTCAAAAGTTTCTGTCAGGTGAGTGGGTTCGAAACTTCAGATCACAAAGCTGTCACCACAGTGAGGTGCCTACTAAAGGGCTGGAGGATATCTTCAACATTCATCAAGTTTTCTACCTTGGTTACGTTTTAGCTAGTACTGAGACAAGCATTCATCACATTCTGTAGATTTTAAATCTGAATCAATACAGTGGAAGAACCCAGCATTTCCAGAATGCAGAAAACTTCCATGACATGACCTCCATTTGCAAGATTATAGCCCCCTAACTAGTTTTAGGATTTTAAACATGCATGGTACATGATTTTTAGACAGTTCCTTTAAATTATTTCCTGATCAGTGGTTAAAAGAGAAGTTTAAATTTTTTTAAGGGAGTTGCTAGCTTAAAGGACAAATGCATCGAGATGAAGGTTGATTTAAAATTAACTTCTAAATTAACTTGAAAGATTATCTTCTTTTAACATCCTTGAGTAGCAACACTTTTTGAGAACCTTTCATGCCTCATTCTATTTGTAGGCTAATAGCAAGAACTTACATTTACGTTTGAATGAACTGGTTCTTAGCACTGTACATCTGCCCTGATGTAAAAATAAATGAATTAGAACTTCTTTCCATTGACCTTTAAGTATCAGTTTTCCAGGGTGAAATGCAGTCTGGTATTAATGCATCAACCTTGACAGTTTTACTGCAGAGCAAATTGGTAGTATTCCAGCATATTAAATCCTTTTTATAATAAGCTGAGGCCTCTTTTCTTTCTAAATTGTATTGAATAATATATTTAGACTATACTGTACATAACAATTCAGGGATGCATTTTAGCAGTGTCTACATGTAGCATGCTTACTGTCGTCTCCCCTTTAGTGTGATTTGTCTGTCTATACAGTATAAAGTATATGGTACACTGTATACAGTATATATAATTTGGAATTTGGATTTGTATGTGATCAGACATTACACGTTAGTGCTTAGGTTTTAAGACTGTGCATGATTTAATGTAGAGTTTAAAGTAATGTTATAGTATAATAGAGGGGTGTCACAGTGGTTAAGATTGCTGCCTTGCAGCTCCGGTGCTCTTGGTTCAATTCTGGACCTGGGGTGCTGTCTGCATGGAGTTTACATGTTCTTGTGGGTTTCCTCTGTGTGCTCTGGTTTCTTCTTGCAGTCCAGACATAGCGGTAGGTTAATTGGATTCTGGGAAAACTGGCCATGATGTGAGTGTGTGCTTGTGCTTGTGTATCTGTCGTGTGACAGACTGGCATCCCATCCAGGATGTATCCCGTTTTGCACCCGTTGCTTGCCAGGATGGGCTCTGGCTCCCCCATGACCCTGAATTAGAGGAAGTGATTAGAAACCTCAGATCAATATAATACACTTTTAACATTATATGTAGGTTCTATGGTGAAAAGGACATGAAAAGGAAAGGTGGGTAATAAGTGTCTTTATTACAGCATAGTAAACATACGCCTTTATTTCATTTGTCTTATTATCATAACTAGTGCATGGATAGATGACTGAACATCAATGGCAATTCTATATAAAATAAATATACATACAGTATACACTACTTAAGTAATACGGTCATTGAAGCAACTGACAACAGCTCTAAAACAAACTCTTTGATGATTTGAACACATCTCTGTTTTAAACACACACCTAATTTCCATCCATCTGTTCAGTTTACTGAGAAATGTGCTGTGTGTGTGTGGGGGGGGACTTGGGCAGTCTGTGCTTTCATCAAGTAGCAACCATTATTTTAGATGAAACACAATCTGTTATTTACCAATAAATAATTGTATTTGAGCAAAATTCAGTGTCTAAAAGAGACCTTGCAGATCTAGAGAAATGATTGCAATAAACAGCACCTCCATATGAATTAGCTGTTTCTATACTGTATATCTTCATATTTGATAGATTGTAGGCCACTTTAAGACAAAATCACGAACAGGCATAGACTGCATGGAAAACAGAAGGCATCTAGTTTTGTTAGCATTTGAGACAATCAATAGCGATTTTTGTGAAGTCGTTTTTTTTTGTAAACAAGATACATTTTCTTACGAATAATGGACAAAGAAGAAGAAACCTATTCCCAAAACTCAACTGCATCTGGACATCCCCAAAACAAGTGTTAAACTCTTCCATTATGAGTTTCATATGATGGTGCCTGCAAGAGGCCTAGAAAGAAAATGTAAATTTATATTTTGATGATTAGGATATTTGGCAGCTGAATTTATATAATGATTGATGTTGTTCCAGAAACAAAATATCTGGAACATTCCTATTCTACATACTGTATTAACAGCTGATTGCGGTTTGCATGTAGTATCAGACACAGAAAAACTGGGCCCTTTGTTGTTACCCTGAGCCATAAACACACATTACACGAGGGCAATGCAAGCTGTTATTAATTAGCCTTTCAGTAGTGTGGTCATATTCTTACGTTTAAACAAGCTGATGAATATTAAACATGCTTATTTAATATTTACGTAATACTTTAACTTGCCTGCTTGACGAAATGGCAGTGCTGGTAAGAGATCCGCATGATTATTTCCCTCCTTATGAAGTATGAGCCAGGGAGAGAATCCTGTACGGAAGCAGAAGTATGAAATTAGAATCGGACTTCCTCCCAAGCAGACAACATAAAGAAGACATGGCAGATTTTTAACCTTAACTCAGAATGCTTAATGTTTGGTAGAAGTTTGGGGTTTTCTGGATGACCCGAATGTTAGGCCTCTGAAATGCCTTGTTTGTAAATACTGTACATACAGTAGATTAACTTGTATGTTGTATGTTTTGTTGTGTGCCATGTACTTTGTGTCCTGTCATTAATAAATATTGGTTTAACCAAGTGTACCTAGATTATTACTCCTCTCAATAAAGCTGTGCCAGAGAATAAAGAATTCACGTACCTCTAATTATACCAGCCTCTCGGGTATATTATACAGAAATCACTTACAAGTTGTGGCTTATGATTAATTATAATTATTTCTCTTACTGACTAAACCGTTTGGTTAAATACTGATTTTCACCATTTCATAACCCCCTATTTGTAACAACAACAACAACAACAACAATAAAAATAGTGCAGTATTATATTATAAGCATTTTTGTTAAATTCAAAGCACTATACTGTACTTTAGAACACATATTATTATTTGCATGAGGGACATAAAAAGGAAGAGAGAAAAAATACTGTAAATTGATAAAATAAAACCAAACATTAAATCTTGCATGGAGATAGACTTTAGGTGGATGCTAAGATGAAGGAATGTTAGGACTGAACTAAACAGTTTAGAGACATTGATAATAAAACAAATTAGTAGAAATAAAATGTAAAGGTTGTCAGGGCAAAACTGCCGCAGGTCTTCCACATTACTCTGTGGAGATTTTAATGCAGTTGCTTCCCTAGTAAGCGATCTGTTCCCATACCCTAAAGGGGCAGAAAGAGAAGTCATAAAGCAATATTGAACTGAAGTTCATTTTTATTATGGAGAAAGTAGCCTGAAGAGAACAGGGAAAATATGTCCATCTGCTCAAGTCAGAATGTACTTGTCTTAAAACATTTAATGCTTTTATTGTAACAGTTTACAATAAAAGCTTTTTTTTTCATTTCACTTTTCCAAATTCAAAATGCATGTGTGATAACATTATGGATACAAAGGAAACACAAAAAATACATTGTGTATGGGTATATGGATGTGGATTGTAAAGCAAGCTTATTTTCCATCCATCCATTTTTTAAACTGCTTTATCCAATACAGTGTCAAAGGGGAAGCCAAGCTTATTTCATTTTATCCAATACAATTTTATATAAACTTACTACAGTATATTACATCTAATTTCACTGAAGCTTTGCACAATATAATAAGAGCTAGAACAGAAAGGCTACAAATTGAATAGATGGAATTCTCGCTAACATTGACAAAACTTTTAAAAAGACAATTATGTCATATGCTCAGTTAAAAAAAAAGTTCTGAAAATGAGTTTTGTGTTACTTCCAGTACAGAAAGTGAGAAACTGAATTTCATTAGCAAGTCCAATCACTCAGCTAAGTGTCTAATGAGGTGCGAAACAGTAGTTCTCTGTAGAGGAGCAAAATAGCCTTCATTTACTCAACCAGAAATAGATTAATTTCCCAGTAAACAGATTTACTGCCAGTGTGAGTTTTCATCTTTTATGAATTTTCTTCTGAAGCTTGCAAACTTTTTGTAGCAAAATAAGTCAGATGAGCTTGGCACAATGATATCAGTGCTGCAAAGATATATTTCTTGTCAAATATTTTAAGTGGGGACATTCATTATACAGTAGTAGTGTTTTAAGGTTTAATGGAAAATAGCAATGTGGAGTGTGTCATGGAGAGGAAAAATAGCTAGAAAGGCTGAAAGAAACACAGGCTTCTATGGACACACATGGAGAAAGAGGGAGCTTAAAGACGTCCCCCTGTTTTCATAGGGAAGGAAGAGGAAAGTGTAAGCCTAGTAAAGGGGTAAAGGAGAGAGGTCATGGGACAGTCCATTGCCCGGGGGTGTGGTCTTCCCCCCTTAATTCACTCCCCTATGGCTGTCTTCTGAGTTCCCTGGAGCAGGAAGCAGGAACTGGTCATGGGGAAGAGCTGGACATGTGTGGGCTACTGGATACACAGTGAAGAGGGAGGCCTCGCTGGTGTTGGGACCATTGATGCTCTCAGGGGTCTTCTTCTGCAGAGGGACCCCGGCAGCCAGAGTGAGTGTGGTCATTGGGGGCTCCACCCTCTCCCAGGCTCCTTTCTCTGATCAACAACTTTACACAGGGCTTACCCACTTGTTGTCTAGTCCCAAGTAACATCCTCGGAGCTAGAGGTTGAAGAACTGCTTGTTTGAACTGCTAGATTCTAGGTGTACTAGAAAACCCAGCACAGTTCATAAAAAAGGTCCAGCTCAATCTATCTAGCCTCTACAGCAAGGTGTGTCGAGATCATTAACAAGAAAAAGTTTCAGTAAACATCTAAGTCTTCGATTTTCATACTAAAATAGACTCTCATCATGTCACATCTCATCTACTCACAAGAAGTTGGTCGAAAATGACTGCAGAGCAATAGCAAAGCCAATTTTGTTTTGGCCAAATTGAATGTCATGTGAATACTGCAATTTCAGCAATGGATATGTTGACAGCTGTGCAAAGCTGTGCAAACATTTGCTCATATACAGACAGTATTTATCTTGAATGCATTAATGCTTTCTCTGGGTTCAGCCATTACAGGCAGACATTTATAGTGTATCATCACAGACCATTGCTCTTATGGAGTGCCTATGCATGCCCCAAAGATCACACTTATAGTACATCCAGCACATTATCACTCACTTTTTCTAACCCACATTTTGTTCCCCAGAAGCTCACCCTGTACTGTCTTTTGTGATACTTCATTATGATCCATGAGTGAATGCTGAAACAAAGATACCTATCAGCATTTTGTGAATTAATTCTACAAGCTTCAACATTAAGACTGATATTTTGCATCCGATGCCGTCATTTCAGTATGTTACATATTCACAAAATGCTAGTACATAAGAAGTTCAACTTAATCATTTTCCATCACTGTTGTGGTATTTGTAATGGTTGTTAACCAAAGAGAAGCAGGGTTTATACGTATACCATTTCCCTTTCCCCGTTAAATAACAGCTTCGACTCTGGAGGCATTGCACCTCCAGAAATAGTTTGAACCTGATATCACCGATTCTTTCTAACTCAGAGGGGCAGGCAGAGAAATACATGGCACTCAAGGACTATAAATATAAAGACACTGCTGTTCACTTTACAGCTACAAAGTGTCTCGGAGAAGAAATCAGTTATTGAGTTTTTTAATGACTCTTGTGCGTTCAGTCCAAACAATTCATTTTTGAGACGTAAATTGCATTAACATACCAGATTGTACATAAAAATAGAAATTTCAACAAACCCACACACTCAGAAAGAAAAAAAAGGACAATAAACCCCAATTTGCCAATTTTTAAATAATTGATTTTACTACTACAACCCTTGTACCTACAGAGGAGGGGTGAGGACTGTGTACTTTCTGCTAAAATATGAAATTATCCATGCAATCTTAAGTTTTTCACACTTCAAATTGTACAGCGATCTCTAAAGAGTTAGCAACATTTGGGGCCACAACACTGTTCTAATTGAAAACACTACAAGCTCAAAGATTTGCTGAGTAATAACAGATTGGTTTCACCATAATCTACTTTGATACAGGGCTTTGAAGTCCTAAACCAGATACATAACGTAGATCGCAAGAGTCGTCATCAGTAATTTGGAAGAGCATGATGTTATAGGCAGATAACTACAGCATTCATTTATGAGGTTCTGTCATGTAAGAAGTGCCAAATATTTAATTCAGAACTTAGCTGCTGTTGTTACACAACCGTTAGTGACCACAACTCAAGGACTATGAAGCTAGTTATACAGTACTTCTGGAAGGTAAAATCACAGGAAGGAAGAAACAAAAAATTGGTGATTTGGACATGTGAAGGCATTGATGTTACTTTCTTCATGCTTCAGAATTCATAAACATGAAGATGAGCCATGAGAGTTTTGGAACATGTTTTTATGGACTTTATCTTGGTTTTATCAATATAACATAAATTGTGCATGTCTTCTCTTTGGGAACTTTATATTTATACCTCAATATGAACACACAAACCACACTTAAATATTGTGCCTATACTTATATGATATTTTTTGCCATTGGTTTATATACTTGATTTTGAATGTTTCAATTCCTGGTGTAACCAATTTATTTTTAAGTTTAGGTACATGTAAGTGATAGAGCAATTATTGTGGGGGGGGATGGTTGTCAATGTTGATATTGGGCTGCCAAAAAACCTAGTCATTTCTTCTGTGCCACATTGTCACTTATTATATTATTATTCAAAATATGTTTTTCATTTTTCAACTATTGTCAGACTAGTGTGTTATCCTAAATTTCAGTTTAATTACATTTAACTTCAATAATTTTCTCCAAGATTGTAAAACATGCTTTATAATGAAGCATTTCATGTTAAAACTTTGAGAGATGATGGTGAATTGCACGGTACCTGTAATTACCTGTATTTAGACATGTTTAGGTTTGAGTGCTATGTTCAGCATTAGGATTTCAGTAGAAAGTTCATTTTTGTTCATAGAACTTCACCTGCAACAGCTCTACTATTATTAAATCCAAGATAATTATTTGTTTTTGGAGGCATTATTTAAATATTTTAATTTTATTACAAAATCAGTAAACTTTATTTTGGTTTCCTTTCTTGAATTGGATAAAGGTTATAGAAATTGCTACAACCTCTCAAAACCATGGGCATCTGTTTAAAACTGGTTTCATTTCTTTCTCTTACTCTGTGCATAGTGAATGTACTGTATCATAGTTGCCATCTCCTGCTCAGCACTTTCATGTTTAGTGAGTTGGCACCAGCTGTATTATCCCAAGGCATTTATATGCTAATCCATGAATTTTTACCTGAAACAATTAGCATATAATTAGTCAAGTAAATAAGGTATTGGACACTGTTAATAACCGCATAGAGTGATTTTTAATACAAAGCACTAGCATGTCGTAATTACTGCAGCTTAGTAAATCAAGTTAATGAGTCTATGGCAAAAGTCTTGGATAAAACTGCAGGGCTACTACAATAGCAAGAATAACGTTTTTTTTTTTTACATAATCATATAAGTATAAAACCTTTCTTGTCAAATGGAGGATTTTGTTTCAGTTTTTTTTCCACCTAGAAATAGGATAACAGAATCATTTACTGCAGTGGTTCTCAAACATTTTTGGACTAAGTACCACCCCTAATCCAACCAAAGCATCCAAGTACCACCTACAAGTCATCATCTCATAGGAACCCCAGAAAATCTCAATGACCAACATGAGCGCGCGTGCACACACACTCACACATACATATAATAAATATTATAATAATAAACTTTATTTGATATAGCGCCTTTAAAGGTGGCTTCTCAAAGTGTTTTACAGAAAAAAACAGTAACAACAACAAATAATAATAAAAAAGCACCATTTCAGTGAGAGGGGTGAGCCTGTTTAGTCGAGCAAAGCAGATGTGAATTAATTTTTCAAGCCTTGATACAATTTACAAGAGAGTCTAACAGATTTTAAATTGTCAGGCATTTTCTTGACTGCAAAGGTCTCGCGGTGGATGTTGCAATGCGTCCATTAATTTCTGGAGCAACCTCTCTAATTCGTGCAACTACACCGCTGTGTTGGCTTGTCATTGCTCTAGCACTGTCTGTACAAACTCCGACACATTTTATCCAGTCGATGCCATTTCTCTTTGATAAATTCATTCAGAAGCTGAAATATGTGCTCTCCTGTAGTTCCTGTTGGTAGTTGGCTTACAGAACAGAAAGTCCTCAAGGGACGTACCCTCAAACTAGTATCTAACGTAAACGAGCAAACTGGCCAAATCGACTACAGACTCATCTAATTGCAGTGAAAAACATCCGCTCATCTTAACACGCTCTATCAGTGTATGTTTGATATAATCCTTCATTTCAATAATTCTATGAATGGCTGTGTCTTTCGGGGGGGCAGCAGGTCGAGCTGTTTAGCAGCTTTTTCTCCACACATAATACGTGTCAGCTCTTTTGCCAACGGTAAATAAGGTTTGCTTTAGCAATCCGCAAGCTTGCATTTTTCTGCGTTTCCGCTTTAATTTCCGTATTTATTTTAAGTTTTTATTTCATGCGCACGGGAGCAAAACACAGAGACGCTCGGTGTATTTTTCTCAAATTCACTTAGAACAGTTCTTAAATATTTTTCTGTTATCTATCACGCTTTCCTGTGCTCACAAGATTACCAGCGTTCGTAGCACATATTTCTATGCATTCCTTGTTTACAACATTGGCATTGTTCCAAAATCACGCACATTCTCCTACCTCCCTATATGCTGGAGATACAGTAGCTTTTTTTAAATACAATTGGCCACTTGTGTCCGTAGCACGCATTCCTATAGAGTGGTATAGAATTACAGAGTATCTCGTGTCCACTGAAGAATAAGCGTGCACTGTACCGTAGTAAGTAGGCGTATTTGACACGTATTAAAATACAAAATATGAAAACACGTCCCGATTTTTCAGCGCACACAACACAGTCCCGGGGTCATTTGGCGTACCACCTGGCAGAACTCCACGTACCACTACAGGTACAAGACCACAGTTTGAGAACCACTGATTTACTGTACTTTGTAAATAAAGTTTTAAAACTTGCTTTAATATGAATAGGAATAATCAAGAATTATATACATTAGTGAGAAAGTAGAACATTTTAAAAACTTTTAGTAACTTTCCACCACTGTTTGAACTCCTCCATTGAAAACCAAATGCATTCAAATAAAACATAACTAAGAGTAAAAATAATGAAAAATTGAACAGACAGTCAGAGTGAGAAATAACTGTAGCAGCATAATAAAAAATCTTTTGGCTCGCTTATTTTAAATGATAATGTGCCATTTGCACAGTTTGATCAAATATAACTTTTGGTGGATTATACTGACTATATGAAAAACTAGAGTTAGAGATCCATCATCATACACATACTGTAAGAGATTCAGCTAAACTGATATTTAAAAGTGTACATTCATATTTTGTTGAATATACGATAACAACTTCGGATTTAGGCATTAATCAATGTTCTGATCTGAGTTTACATTAGAAGAATGTAGAAATATGTGGGCAGCATGCACTGTCACCTCGCTGGTCTAGAGTCCTGGCTCAAATCTAGGAATAGATTGTATATTATCTCAGCGTTAGGGGTTTCCCTCACACAATCCAAAGGCATTCAACCTGAGGTAAGATGAAGTCTAAAAATTGCTCTCCTGTGTGTATGTGGCCTGCAAAAGTCTTGCCAAGGGGGTATAACTGTCTTAATTAAGCACTGTGCTTGCAAGGTTAGACTCTGGCTGAACCGTTACCAGATAACGGTAAAACATTTCCTGATAACAGAAGGAAGGGTGGTCAGAAAAAATAAAAAGCTTACCACAGAAACTTTCTCTCCATAACAATCATAGTAAAAAGTAGTCGGCGAATGTTAACCATCATTTTACCTCTATAGATGTTTAAGAGTCAAAAGGTTATGCATTCTGAAGTTGCCCATTTTTTTGCTGTTAGAACGGTTTTAAATGTTAAAAGGCTTTCTATTTCAATGGTAGAAAACTGCTGCTGACAGGCCTTTGAATGTGCTGGATCTCTTACATCAAGGTTTGATTCACAGCTTCACTCTCCACTATGAAACCTGTGCTCCTGTGACAACAGTCTTCTTACAACCAAAATCTTTGTCTTTGGAATTATTTGTCAAAATTTGTCAGATTAAGAGTCTGTATCTGGCTTTATGACTCAGCTTAGAACTTATTTTTATATAATTATTTTAAAAAAGCTTCACTGATTTTATTCTCTAGCATAATTAATTGGCTCAAAGTTTTTAGAAAGATTTTGTATAAGCTTTTAAAACTTGTCAGTAGCTGCCTATTTTGTTGTTCCTTTTTAAAAGGCAGTACCAAAAATAATAACAGCTTTATGAAAGCCACTCAAACTTTCTTTCAATATAATAATAGTGGCATAACAATATGGGAATGGAAATGCATGAGAACCTTTCTCCTTCTTGACATTTATAGGGTAACAGGAAGAATGATCAATGAGCACTGAAAAGAAAAGACACCAAACAAAATATTTTCAGAATCTGAAATAAGATACTCTATAACCCTCTTCACGCAGAACTCAAGATGATATTTTTTCATTACAAACAAATACTATTGTGTATTGTGTATTTTCTGGGTTCACCACTATAACAAACCAACTCCACAAGACTTAGAGTCAATTAGGTGTCATAAACTACATCAACTATATCTGTGTTCTACTACAAAGATGCATAACAGTTGCTGTTTGCACCTTGTTTTAGGTAACTATCCAAAGCAAAATGTAGAAAAAATGAAAAACACTTCTGTGAGTTCAATGCTTCATTCAACCATGTGAAATTGGCATTCAAACTAACTTAACACCTGGTGTATCTTTTATGTTTTATGAACAGAATACACATGAATCATCCAAAGACTCCATTCTTTCCATTCTTTGTTTTTTGTATTGAGCTTAGATAAGTGAACTAGGTGTGCTTGACCATTTGTTTCAAACAGCAATCTGAATTTGAACCAGAAGGTTCTAGACTGAGAGATTTGTCTTGCAGTGTAAAACCTGTATCAGCATTTTTTGTGATATATTTAAATATTCAATTTTCCCATAATTATACATTAATAAAGGGATTTTAAAATTCTAAAGGTTTTAGATTCAAAACACATAGGCATTTAAATCCTCACAGAAAGAAAAAGGAAGTGTCTAAGTGTTTTGAAATTAAGGCCTTAAGTGTATATTATTATTTGTTAAATGGTTGTTTGATTATGGAAAAGGTATCCATTTTGTTGAAGTAGTAGTAAATTATATATGCACATTTTATTACAGAGGATATTTTTAATAAAAGCTTAAATATTCAAACTGAACAGTTTAATGTTTGAAATAAACTTAATGTCTGCCTACGTAATTAACAAAATTAGACCTCATGGAAAGAGGTGAATACTTTTGCAAGGGACTTAAGTTTATATACATACTGTATGTTGTATCTAATATGAAATAAAAACTCACATGAAACAGAATTTAAGTTCAGTGCTTTTGAAGGGGATTCTGGCCACTTGAAAGACAAGACTGATAAATGTATGACTGAATTTCAGATTTTAAGTTAATAAAATCAATTACTACACTGTTTAATTAAGCTGTAAAATTTTTGCAAATTTTGATCTCCAAAATGCCTGTGTTTTAAAGGCTCTGTGTCATTTCTTTGCAAAGTTACATCTGAAACATTGTGTCTCCAAAATAGGTGTTTAAATAAGAAAGCGTAGGTTCTGAAAACTGTGACAAAGCAACCAGAATAAATCACAAGGATTTTGACATTATTATTTATTATTAATATATTACAATAATATATCATTAATAATTGATATATTGTTAATAATGACCTGAGATGTATTAATATCATTTTAATATTTTACGTACTGTATATATAACAATAATACAAATGTCAATATAGTGTACATATTATTTACTATTTTATTTGTAGAGAAAGAGACTTTGTCAAACATCAACCTTCTGGATGATAAGCACACACCTACTCTACTGTACCAAAGCATTGCTTGGTAATATACAATAGCTGAAACAGACACATCGAAATGTTCCCAAAATAATCACAAGTGAACGAGTCAAAGAAACTGATGCAAATGTATGCAAAAAAAGTGGAATATGGTACTCCTACCAGCTTTATAAATATATTAAATTTAGATCCTTAAATTAATATTGTTATTAGTTTTCTTTAGTTGCATGATTCCATATTTAAAATTCCGTACTAAGTGGATTTTAACAATTTAATTTTTTACAACAATAACAACAGCAAGTATTCATAGAAAAGGTAAAACATTATAGCTTTTTATAAAGTATATACTTAATATAGTCAGAAAGAGCTTGTCAAAGCTTTTCCAAAATAACCACAGTAAGTGACGAGTTAGACTTACAAACTTACTTACAGGAAAGTGGAATACTGTTGTGTTTTTTTAATTTTTAGCTACCACTACCAGCCTTATACAGTACAGTATGTACTTTTGTATCAGTATGTAGTATTGTATCAATATTGTTTGTGACATTCAGAGACTTTATGCTTCTGTTATTTTATGCATTACTACAAAAAAATTACCTTTAAATATAAAATTCCATATTAATATTCCATATTAAGCAGATTTAAACATGCGCAACAGAGAAACAGATTAAATGAAGCAATCGTTTCAGTAATATCTAACACACCTAGTGCCACCTATCAATCATATTTCTAATGTACTGTTACTTTTGAGGTATTTGGAAGAAATGCTGTGCATTCTGAGTGGCTGCATCTGTACTTAAACACACAAATGGGGAATCCAGTAAAAAAACAAAAACAAAAAACAACAGGAGCACATATCTGGTCAGCACCATCTTGTTTGTTTGGAATCAAAGTGTTTTAACTTTGTATCAGTGTTAAGGGATCCATATCTGTAGGTTCCGTCAGACAGATACTGAATATCAAGCCACAACTCACACAGCCATACAACAAATCAACCATGAATAATAATAATAATAATAATAATAATAATAATAATAATAATAATAATAATAATAATAATAATAATAACAACAACAACAATTCCTTATACTTATATTGCACTTTTCTGGACACTCCACTCAAAGCACCTCACAGGTCATGGGGACTTCCCTCCATCACCACCAATGTGCAGCATCCACCTGGCCACTGCAGCCATAGTGCGCCAGTATGCTCACCACACAACAGCTATCAGTGGGGAGGAGAACAGAGTGATGAAGCCAATTAATAGATTCTGATTATTAGTAAGCCATGATTGGGAAGGGCCAATGGGAAATTTGGCCTGGATGCCAGGGTCTTTTCAAGAAACACCCTTGGATTTTTAATGACCACAAAGAGTCAGGACCTCAGTTTAACATCTCATCCGAAGGACGGCGCCTTTTAACAGTATAGTACCCCATCACTATACTGAGGCATTAAGACCCACACAGACCACAGGGTAAGCACCCCCTGCTAACACAGCAACCTTAGTGTTTCCCAGGAGGTCTCACATCCATGTACTGACCAGGCTCACACCTTTTTCCTTGGCAGTTGCAACTTACAGGGTGATATGGCTACTGGCTATGAAGACCAAGGAACTTTCAAAACTGGTCAGTGTTAGAAACTGAAGTGGTAGTCTGGTGCATATCAGATTAAGTAAACTGCTGTCTGTACAGAAATGCTATATTGCTAAAAATGTTAAACTGAAAGAGTATCCCTTATTTCTTACAGCAGCAGAATTGTGATAAGAATGAACATGGTTAGGGTGATTGCAAACTACAGGACCAGGGCCAGCAATAATGCCATGTTCTTCTATTAAAATCTACAGTATGTTACTGTTAAAATATTTTCATGAATTTAGATACATGATTCATTGGTATTTCATTCACACAAAAAATTTAAGTTGAGAAATATACATTTTTTTTGTAATGATAAGTTATCCATTGTATTGCTTTGATAAACAGCTAAGAAAGAAACATTCCTAAATGTTTGGTAACGAAATGCATATGAGAAACAAAAATGTCTGGGTGCTGCTGCATGACTATGGCCACACTTCCACCCTGCACATCCACTCCAGGCTGCCTCTGCCCAAGCACCACCCCCACTTCCACATCTACTCCTTCCAGTTGCTGAACAGCATCTCCTAATCCTACATCAACGAGGAAATCTACTTCATGTGCTCCACAGAGCTGTGTCTACCGTCTGAGCGGTAGTGTGTGGAGGGCTGCTTTGATGGTCGCAAAATCCCAGTGCTGGAAAACCCAGAAGTTAATAAGTGCTGTGTTGGAACACCCTGTCTTGGAAGAGATGCGCCCCTTAGAGACTGAGGGACAAGTTAAACCAGGGCCCAGCAGTGTCTCTTGGGGATGGTCCCAATTGTTAATACTGGTGTCACAGATGTCAGAAGGGACAAACCGGAAGAGCGGAAAAAGACCCATGTGCGTAGCGGCAGAACGGGAAAAAAGCCTGGGCTCAGCAGTTCAGGAGTCGAATAAAAACCAATACCCTCAGGCAGCGGACGTGGGGCGACCTGGATGCTAGGTGGGTTTCAGGACAGCCGAACGTCAATGCTGAGCGAAGCAGAATAAGTGACCTGGAAATATATAGCCCCAGAGAGAGAGCAAAGGACAGGAAACTAGGGACAAGACAGAGAAGGAGCGCCCTCTGGCTGCAGAGGGCATGACAGTTGGGGAAAGTGAATTCTAATAAAAACGGTGCTCAACTGGAAAATAAAAAGAAGGATTTGAATACTTGGCAGTGGTCTGGGTTTCTCTGTTTAGTCAAGATGCATACTGTACCTTTTGTAAATATTGCAACTTGTATGTTGTATGTTTATGTTGTGTGTTGCTTACTGTGTGTGTTGTATTAACAATAAATGTTAGTTTTAAAAAAAAAGTTTCCTAGTGAACAGGATGCATCATTTTAAATTAATTTCATTATTTATAACTAATACAGTATGTCTTAGGCAGAAGCCACAGCTAAGCAAAAGATAAGTAATTAAAAACAGATGGTTTCTCTGTGCATATTGTTTGTTATGTGTCACACTGTTTAACAGGCTGGCTTCATTAACCATGAGCTTTTCTAAGACGTTATACTAAATTATCCAAGGAAGAATTAGACCACCTGCATTAAGCTCATTGATACTCATGTTTGTTTGTTGACAGGTGTGAAGAACAATGGTTGATCTGTTTATGAAAGAGGAGTATGTGGAACTGTCACTACGCTCCCCAGAGATGCTTTCCTGTCTTCTTCACAGGCAGCATCTTGTCCTGTCCATCCACGAAAAGCTTTATTTATTGTCTGGTAGCAATATTTATTAAGTCTGTCAGGCTGTTTGATAGGTTACTCTATGCCAGACAGAGACTCGGGGCATTTATTTGCTTCATTTAAAATGCACGAGTAGTTACAATTTCTTGTTTTGCCAACCATCAAAGCTTAATCTAAATTTTTTATTCTAGCTAATATATAGCACACCTCTATCCAACTTTCCAGGAAAAGAATTGAAAAGAAAGATGAACAAAATTATCTTATCACCAGAATCCATCTCACCCTGCTGCTGTGTTTATCAGGGATACCTAAATATAAATTTCAACTCAAGTGCTTGCCACAAATTGTGACTCTGCAAATGTACTGTAAATATAATTAATAGAATCTAAAAAGTTGAAGAATATGGAGACTAGGCTAAAGATTAAACCTGGATAAAAATAGACATTGTATAAAAATTAAATAATTCAATCAAAACCATAAATCAATTAGTACTACTTATTTGGGGGATGGTATCATCATCAAGATCACATTAAACAAATGTTACACACAATTCCCATGTGTATTAAATCTGTCAAATTTAATTCAATGGATGTCCCCTGAACAAAGTTAACAGAATTTGAAAACCGTTTTAAAAAAAACTAACAATTTAATTCTTTATACATCTCAGATCTGATATAGGCACATTTTATATCACTTAAAGTTGCAACTATATTTGTTTGAATCTACTGCCGTACATGTTGATATTAATAACAACTTGCTAAAAGGTTTTCAAAACAAATACAAAATTTAGTTTTTAAAGTTGCAATAAAGAACAGTTTTGAGAAAACCATCAGCTTTACTTTGCAGAGAAAGAGAGAAATAGATCACATGGAGAAAAAAAACACTTCAAAGTAGAAAACCTTGTTTTTCTAAAGCCTGAAGTTTAGATTTCATTTTAGTTTAAAACATAACTCTCTTCATTATGATGCTTTAACTGGTATAACTTTAGCCTTCTGCACAAGAAAGAAAACATCTGCTTTCAACATACTGTACACGCTCCAGTAATTATTTTTAATGAGCTCCCATGATTTGTAAAGAAAAAAAAAGTTCTTAGCATGTGAAGTGCCCTCACATGGAAAAATGATTAGGTCACATACAGTAACATTACATTGGACAACTAGAAGACCAGGTAATCTCTCTGAGGACTTCACATGTGCAGCATACTTGCATAAAAAGCTTAGTTTCACACATAGGCGGTATTCAAATTTTAAAAACTTAAACAATTCTTAAGTGAAAATGTTTTTTAACAAATCAGAAAACCTTGAGGTCTATCATGCTTTAATTCCTACAAATAAAAATCTTTGAGTTTATCAAAACAACTGACATATCTTTGGCATCATAGAATGCAATGTACCATTGTGCTTCTGTGGAAGTAATCAATGTACCTCTGTAAAAAGAAAATCAAGGGGGATTCCAATCAGAATCTGCTCTATAGGAGAAACACTTTGTATCACCACTTTTGATCAAATACTCTGAAATACCCTTAAGCAACCTCTGTAAACAACTAATATACTGTAGATAATATCAGTATACATAGTATCAACTAATATAGAAATAACTAATATACAGAAATATCATAATTTTACCAAGGTTATAATTGACAGGAGGCCATTTTGTTTATCTAGTCTGATTGGTTTGTGGTCCTTAATTCATACAAGGAACTTATCCAGCCATTTCTTGAAAACAGCCAAGGTATCAAGACTAATAACATGATTTGGTAGTTTGTTCAAGACCTCCCATGACCCTGTAGAAAGTAAGAAAAGTCCCTCAGATTCTCAGATATAAATGTAGTAATTTCCACTTTGCATCATTTCCACATGTGTCCGCTGGTTTGAGTTTCTCTGGTTTGAGTTTGATAATTCTCAAGAAGTGGAATTACTTTTTTCAATACCTCTGAGTATTTTGAATACTTGCATTTGGTTTACACATACTGTTCTCGACTGATTCCAGGGAAGCAAGGTCTGTTTTGCAAAGTGGTGAGCAAATTATATTCAGTATTCTTAATGAGGTGGTTGTAGTGTATTGTACAGTCTTAAAGCATTTAAACATTGTTTAAATTCTATACTTTTAACTGCCATGCAAAAGTATTCAGACACTTGCAATTTTTACATTTTGCTGGTTTAAAGCTTGCAGTTATTACAATTTGAATTAACAATTAATATCTACTATATCCACAATCTATAAACACTAACACACTATGAACAAAAAACAAACTGAAGAAGTACACTCAGACACTGCACAGATCAGGCTTTTTCTCTAAACTGAGAAGCCAGGCAATAGAAAATCTGGTTAGAGATGCCACCACAAGGCCAATGATGACTTTAAAAGACTTACATGACTGCGGATCTTCCCTTGGGTAATGAATAATTACCTTTAACCTATGGCTTTTTGGAAGAAAGTAGCCTGGAGTCTTGCTGGAGCTCATCTGCACTATACTGTTTATCATTGCATTGTTCAGTTTGATACAGATTTACGATATTTCTTATCAGAGGGGCATCTTTACTACACTCCAGTGCCATTCACAGACAGCAGCAGGCTGCTTGGTTAAGGCACATAAGATTATTATAAATCTTTAATAACACTCAATTCTAAGTGAAAAAATTGGTCTTGTGGCTACAATGCTTTAAAACAGTGCCCCTGGGGCTTTATTGAATAAGTAAGCAGGACTTTGATTTAACAGTGTATCTTTCTTCTACTGTACATCATAGTGTCCCTATACATTTTTACTATGATGGAACATTGGCTTCGTAATCTTGTCTTGAGGGAACAATGTCACTTACTGGCCACCAAACCAGCCACGTGGTTTTCCTTAAAGGTTTCTCAATGTAGTACTGCTGATGCACAGACTTCCTTGTCTTCTGACATCTGATGAGCTCAGTCCACAGGGTGGTAACACCTGTTGTAGACATACACTGCCCACTCCATTTGTTGTAATGCATTTGAACTGAGTGGAGATGAAGCAAGTAGTGTATAATACCTTGCAAAAAAAAAAACAGTAAAGATTGTGTAGTAGTTGCTAAACTTCCACAAGAGACACTTTCTGAAGTTATTTTCAGAGGCAGGGAGAAAGAGCTGGGAGCTGGGAGAAATCCGGCAGCTCCTGAACCTCATCTGCACCCGGCTTATGAGCTGAACTTCCATCACCCACAGCGACAGACAAAAACCCAGCACAATACTTGTTTCTGTTGATGATGTAAATGTCCGACACTAATTTGATACAGTTCCAGAAAACAATAACAAATTGCAAAGATAATTCAAACGATAACAATGAGATCTCTAAAGATAAGTATGTGGAACATTCAGGGTCTGGGCTCGTCAGCATTTGGGCTGAAGAGCACTGATCCTGAATTTATCAAGGATGTAAAGGAGACAGACATCATGATCCTACAGGAGATGTGGTGTCGGGGAGACTTGGCTACCCACTGTCCCCCAGGCTACAAGGAGATCATGGTGCCCTCTGTCAAAAAAACCCAAATCACCCGGGGCAGAGACTCTGGGGGGATCATTGTGTGGTACAGAGAAGAGCTCAGTCACTCCATACAATTAGTAAAGAAAGAAGAGTCACGAGTTTGGCTTAAAATCAAAAGAAATACCATCTGTACAGAAAACGAGGTTTTCCTGTGTGCTGTCTACATCCCGCCCTCAGAATCCCCCTACTACAGTGAGGGAATTCTCCCCAGTCTCCACACGGAGATCGGTCACTTCCAGGGCCAGGGAAACGTGCTGCTCTGTGGTGACCTCAACGCATGAACAGGCACACTGGCAGACTACACCAGCACACAGGGAAATACTCACATATTCAGACAATCCCCTCTGTACCACACACCGGTCACCTCACACAGGTGCAGCCATGACACCACGGTCAACAGCACCGGGCGCGAGCTGCTGCAGCTCTGTCAAGGGCTGGGCCTGTACATCGTCAACGGCAGGACTAGAGGGGACTCTCTAGGCAGGTTCACCTACAGCTCAGCTCTGGGCAGCAGTGTGGTGGACTACGCCATCACCAACCTGGACCCCTCCTGTATCAGTGCCTTCACTGTCAGGCCACAAACTCCCCTCTCCGACCACAGCCAGATCACACTCTACATGAAGAGAGCACACCAGCACAGAGAAACACTGACACAGCCCAGCCAGCTGTATGACCTCAACCAGGCATACAGATTGGACACAGACAGCCTAGACAGATACCAAACTGCACTGGGCCACGACGAAATTCAGACACTGATGGACACATTCCTAAACACTCTGTATCAAACCAACAAATTAGGCATAAACTTGGCCACAAAAAAACTAAATCATCTATTCCACAAACTAGCATCAAAATCTAAGCTAAAAACAACTAAATCAAAAAACTACCAAAAAACAAAAGCAAAAGAAAAGTGGTTTGATACGGAGTGCAAAAACATCAGAAATGGACTACGAAAAGTCTCAAATGAAAAACATAGACAACCACACAACACAGATCTGCGACTCAGGTACTGTGACATGGTAAAACTTTACAAACACACGCTGAAAAAGAAAAGAAACACATACATAGACATACAACTTGCAGAAATTGAGGAGTCACTAAATCAGAACTGTTTCTGGGAGAAGTGGAACAACTTAAACAAATCAAAACCAGAAGAATTGGCCATCCAAAATGGAACAATCTGGCAAACATACTTTGAAAATCTCTATGAAAAGCTCCCAAATAAAATCAATCAGACCAAAACACCATTTATGAAAAACTCAAAATTTTGGAATTGGCTATCAAAGACAACCAAAACCCCTTTGTCCCCAATCACTGAGCAGGAGCTACTGGACAAACTCCAGGCCCTCAGACCACGCAAAGCCTGTGGCCATGATGGTGTCATAAATGAGATGCTGAGACACAGCAGCCCAAAGTTGCAACAAGCCCTGCTCAAACTCCTCAATCTCATCATGACAGCTGGATGTTTCCCCGAGGCCTGGAACCAAGGACTGATCACGCCCATCTATAAGAGTGGAGATAGACTCGATCCCAACAACTACCGGGGCATCTGTGTGAACAGTAACCTGGGGAAGGTATTCTGCAGTATCCTAAATACACGAATACTGGCCTTCCTTACCAAACACAATGTCCTGAGTAAAAGTCAGATTGGCTTCTTGCCAGATCACCGCACATCTGATCACATTTACACCCTACTCACACTGATAGACAAAAACGTCCACCAAAAACACAAAGGAAAAATTTTTGCCTGCTTTGTCGATTTCAAAAAAGCATTTGACTCGATTTGGCATGAGAGATTGTTTTATAAACTACTCCAAAGTGGCATAGGGCGCAAAGTGTACGACATAATTAAATCAATGTATTCAGAGAGCAAATGTGCAGTGAAAATTGGAAACAAAAGGACTAAATTCTTCACCCAAGGCCGCGGGGTGAGACAGGGCTGCAGCCTGAGCCCAACACTGTTCAATATCTATATCAATGAATTAGCAGGAATGTTGGAGCAGTCTGCAGCTCCTGGTCTCACACTACACGACACAGAAATTAAGTTCCTGCTCTACGCAGATGACCTGGTCCTGCTGTCGCCCACAGAACAGGGGCTGCAGCAGAACCTGGCACTGCTGGAGCAGTACTGTCAGACCTGGTCACTGACAGTCAATCTGGACAAGACCAGAGTTATGGTTTTCCAGAAGAAAGCCAGACCTCAGGGAAACAGGTACAAATTCACACTGAACAACAACACATTGGAGCACATATCCAGCTACAAATATCTCGGTCTAACCTCAGCTCTTCCGGGAATTTTGACATGGCAGTGAAGGCACTGAGGGAGAAGGCACTCAGGGCTTTCTACGCAATAAGGAGGCTCTTCAACATCAACCCACCAACAAGAATCTGGCTCCAAATATTTGAAAGTGTAATCCAACCCATTGCCCTACACGGCAGTGAAGTTTGGGGTCCCCTCACAGACCAGGATTACACCCAATGGGACAAACACCCCAAAGAAACTCTGCACATGGAGATCTGTAGAATCATCCTCTGTGTGCAGAGAAAAACTCCTAACAACGGGTGCAGGGCCGAATTAGGCCAGTACCCACTATTGATAAACATACAGAAAAGAATATTAAAGTATTGGCTACACCTAAAAAACAGCGACCAAAATTCCTACCACCACAAAGCCCTGCTGAGGCAAGAGCTGAGCCCACAACAGAGCCCCCTGAGCCAGCTGGTCCTGAGGCTCACCGACCTGAGCCACACCGACACTAACCAGCCTCAGGACAGCACTGCTAGAGCACCACAACCCAGACTCAACCACATCACAGCACAGATCAAACAGCAATATCTCACACACTGGGACACACACACACAAACACAACATAAACTGGAATGTTACAGAACCTTAAACAAACAATACACACTAGCTGAATATTTGACCAAAATAAAAAATAAACAGAAACAGACCCTGACGAAGTACAGGCTCAGTGACCACAACCTGGCCATAGAAACTGGGCGACACAGGCAGACCTGGCTGCCCAGAGAGGACAGGCTGTGCTCCCACTGCCAGCGGGGAGAAATAGAGACAGAGGTGCACTTCCTACTGCACTGTGACAGATACTCTGGGATTAGAGAAACATTCTTCCCCAAATTCAGAAATCTAATCCCAGAGTTCCCACACCTGCCAAAACCACAACAGGTCCCAATCCTACTGGGAGAGGGAGGAGGGATCTCAGTTGATCTGGCAGCCCAGTATGTGATCTCCTGTCACAGCCTGAGGAACAGTGAGTCTGTCTCCCAATAATGCTCCAGCCGCCTACAGTATATGTCAATATTTTATAATATGTGTTTGTTGTAAATGTCTGTAACATGTCTGTAGATTTTATTTTACTTCTATTTTATGTTTTGTTCCATGTTTATTTTATTATTTTTATTTGCTTTGGCAACACTGATTGTACCCATCGGTCATGCTAATAAAGCACCTTGAATTGAATTGAATTGAATTGAAAGAGAAAGGAACAGGATGCAGAAGATGTTATCAACACTGAGCGTTAAACTTATCACTCTGACTACGTGTGTATTTACTGTGTCATTTTGATTAATTGATCATTTAAGAATGACGATGAAGCACTCGAGTGCTAAAATAAAAGATCCACTTTTATTAACTTTACCCTCTAAAGAGGAACAGGTGTTGAATCAGAATACAGCTTGTATTGCTTCCAACAGTGGCCACATGTGTTATTGCGTGTGACTTTCATAATAGACCCTCCATTTAAAAGAAGAATCTTAATTAGTATAATGTACGCATGCACTAATTCCATGTTCTTTATAATGTTAAAAGAAAAATATAAAGTTATACAGAAAGTGAAAAGCCAATGATACAGTATATGTACTGTATTTAATAGTTTGCAGTATGACACCTTAATTGATTCAGACTTGCTGTGTAACTGCAGTGGAACACTTTCCAAGAAAAGAATAAAGAGTGTTGATTAAAATCTGATGGTAGAAAAGAAGGCACAAGTGCTAAAAATATGCAAATCTGTGTGTTAATTGCCTGCTTGAATTTTGTATGAGCTTTCAAAGTATCTTGAAGTAGTGCTGCTAATGACACATCTTTTATTTTCTCAGAATCACATGAAAGTGTAATTTATGGCTTAATTTTCTTCCATATGAAATATGAATGAGTATTACTTTTCTGCTATTAAAATTTAACACATCTTTGAAAAGGGTAGGGTTTCACTACAAGGTGACAATGCTAAGACAGCACTAGAAGCTTAAAATAATTAAAATAATTTTGATTTGTGATATTTAACAAGATGCATGCAGATATAGAAAAAAATAACAATACCATTAATTTGTCTCTCAGTGTTTGCAACAACCAGGATCCTATCCCAGATGCACAGGGTGATAGATAAGATTACATGTTGCATGGATCACCAGTCCATTGCAGAGAAAACACAGACAATTTAGTGTCACCTACTGACCTAGCCAGTATACTGTATATGTGGATGTTGGGGGGGAAACCAGAGCACCCAGAGAAAACCCACACTGACATCTGCACAGAAAGTATCCCAGTCCTGAATCAGCCCAGAATTAGCCCAAGTACAGTACTGCCCTTTAATATATTTAATACATATAATCATATAATGTTATAAAATGAGAGGTATTTTATTTAAAAATATTTAATGGTCCTTTGTTACTGTGCATTATCATACCATCTTGTAATAAACCCATATTTTCACAGTCATAAACAGCATCCTATAGTTAGCCAACAACACAGGACAATTTTGCTTGATTTTTAATACTTTTTCCTTTTTTGTTTTTCTGTCTCCATATTACAACAAGCTTCCCATCCTTGTTGACAAAGCTGATTCCCCGCTCTTTCGAAATGGCTGATTAAGATCAAGTTTTTGGATTTGGATCAAGTAATTACTAAAAAATGACACAAGTTAGATAAATATACCTCTCATTTGTGATCTTTCTTTGTTTCTTATGTCAATTTCATGGATTATGCTGGAAGTCTCACTTTAAGGATTTTTATACCAAACATGTTGTAAACCTGCCACAAGGCTGCTGGGTTTGCTACAGGTTAGCTCTTTCCATTTGTTTCAGATGTGAAGTCATCCCTTATGCCCGTGTATGTATTCACAGTATGATGTAGCAGGTCCAATCAGGCCCAGAATGTTAGAATATGTGCATGTGGCTAATATGAAGGGAAAAAAAGTGGCTAAAATTGTAGTAATTTGACTGAATGACTTTCCTGAGGCCTGGGGTTATGAATAAGCCAAGATTCAATTGAAGCCTGCGAGTTTCTCATGTAAAGCAAGTGGCTTCACTTTCTCTCTGTGTACAGGAGGTATACAGTACTTGTTATATGCCTTGTTTTAATTGCATAAATATCCAATTTGTTTACCATATATTGATAATATTTTATATTATTTAGATGTTGTCATAGGTATACTGGTTTTTAATACAGGGGAATTCTTACTTAGCTTTTCTCTCTTCTATCAGTCAGACTGTAAAGAACTGATGAAGAGCCATTGCATCCCAGGCACTAGCAGTTATCTGGATAGTAGTCAGCAAAAAATTGACAAGAACACATTTCACTCATGACAGATGACTTATGGCCTTATGGCCCTAAGAAGAGAGTGAGGAATGAATTCAACACTCCATTGCTGTGGAAATGACATTAATATAAATAGAAAAAACATTTTTATGTGTAAGAATTTGCCAGTTCATTTTGTGGTACAGGAGATGTGATTAATGAATACATATGATCACATACATACTGTACAGTATGTGAAAACTTCACTTCAGCAATGGTTCCTCTCTGTCTTAAACACACAACAGGGGAGACTTTTGTATTAATTAGGGAAACGGTGTAAATGTTATACTGCTCTTGAGCAACACTATTAGCTCTACAAAAAGTAATACATATTAAAGTATTAAGGATGTATAGGTTACACAGGTTTATTACAAAGCATTGCATTACACACAATCAGAAAGATTGAAACAATGATGAGCATATAGCAATTTTTTATTAATTGTACTAAAGTAATTAACCCAAACTGCCACATTTAACACATATTATCGTACCATACAGAATAATAATAATGCTCATCTGTTGAAAGCTTCAAATGCAATAGCAGATGAAATATGATCGGATCCCTGGATAACTAGATTACTCTTGGGATTTAAGTTTTACCTGGAGTCATGCTTGCATGTAGTAGTTTCTTTTGTTGAGACTACTCTAGCAATACCCTTTAACATCCATCCCATTAAATTAATGTAAGTGCCTGCCCATCCCTGGAAAGAAGAGCAATGGAAAGACATTTCTTTCCTTGATGAGTTTCACATAATCATGATTGCAGCCCTACAAAAATGAGCCTTTGGAAGATTAAGTGTTCCCTGGTGTTATTTAAATTCAAGGAATACAGTCTCTACATCACTGCTAAGTACGCAGTAAAACATGATGACACTAAAGACAAAGCCTTCAGTGATGTACATTTCTTTTTAGTTATGACTTCTAATAGGTCCAGTGCACCTGGCAGCACTGTAAGTACTAAACTGGTGAAGTAGCTGTTGCTATCATGACAATACAAGAAGTTTGTATTTCCAGTGTACCAAAGAATTAAAAAAAAGTTTCTGGTTTCAAGATGAAATCCGGAACATTAACAAGTGTCTATTTAATTATGGTAAACAGGATGTGTTTTCTGTATGTTTACAGTACACATCAATTTTTAAAGATTTGTGTAATTGGACCATGCACTAGAGAGGTCGGAGAGTGACAATACTGGAAAACCAAATTAAAATATAAGATTCTATATAATATCTTCCATATACTGTACTGTAACATTCTAATAGAGATTACTTCCGCTCTCCTATGTATATAAGTCTCGCACCAAGGACTTCCCTTTGCATATTTCTCTTGCATCCCCCACCTCCCCACCTACAACCTTGCAGCAAACTGTATAGCTCAGTCCTCAGTTAGGCTACCACTCACTTAGCTAGGCAACTCAACAAATACATATTCATCTCTCGCTCACATTCATTAGGATCTAACCAAACTAATGGGAATTATCAACAGAAGTTTGGAGGGATAACAACGACATGTCTGTCTTGCTCAGCTGTTCCTAAACACCATCATTAGGGAAATTAGTTAATTATATTAGACACAAACACCTCCCTTCACATTTAACTCATGCGTCTTTGTTCACTTACTCTCTGAAAGGGGTTTGAGTCTCCTCATCCTATGGCCAGGGTGCTACACTTTAACCAGAACAGTCAAACCTATCCCACCAAATAATCCAAACATCCACAAAGCATTCAATTCTTGGATGTTGTTGTCCCTAAGCCTCTTAGGCAAGGAGCTGTACAACCACAGTTATACTGTAGTATTGTCTCCAAGAGCTCAAGGATGCATTGGAGTTGATTTAACAACTGTTTTTTTGTCAGGGAACCTATAGGTAGAATTGGAGGATCCTTATGCCTGACCGGAATCCCACAGAATGCAGAGTAGCAAAGGGACGATCCAAAAGACGAAATCCAAAGGCTGGGTCGATAAGGGAGGCAAAGGGTCCAGTAACAAGAGATATCCAAAAACAATCCAAAAGTCAAAATCCAGAAGGCGAGGTCAAAAGGCGGAAGCAGAAGATTCATAACAGGAGATCAGTCAAAAGGCTTGGGAACATGCACTGGAGAATACTACAAGAGGCTTCTCAATAGTGAGCATGAGAAGGTGTGTGAGGGGAGTTAAAAATACTGAAAGGAAAGGGGTGTGATTGGATAATTGGTTAGGGAGGAATCTGGTACATGTGAGATAAGATGGGTTCAATCAGGGATGAGATTGTGAAGCAGTGGCTCTGGGAATGCAATGTCGTTAGCGAGGGAGAGTGTGGGGTGTGACAGGGATAGACCGGCGTTTCCGAGGTAGAGTGTGGGGCATGACATTTCTGTTTGGTGACCTGGTGTTATGAACTGAGGAAAGCAGTCTGTTGCTGAGCGGAATTTCATTTGTACTGCTAGATGGTTTTAGGATTTGGATTTAAAAATAAAAACAAAATGTGCTACATTACAAATTCTGAGCTCAAAATAAAGGATCATCATCAACTAGCAAGGAGAGGTGTTAATTGGCTAGGAGTGTATTCTCACTAATGTTTGAACCCTTCCAGTGATGTTTTAGACACAGATGAGGTACTAAAAGTAGATAATGACTTGTAAATGGTTTCTGATTCTCAATCACTTAATATTCTTCTCTCTGTGGACTTACGTGTAGCTTTTGACACTATTAATCATGGCATTTACCACATTATATCTGGTACACATTATTTCTGGATTACTGGTACTTCCCTTCATTGATTTTATTGAATACAGAATACAGAATATTGTCACCTTTACAATGTAACATTTATATAGTATATGCAGTAAAAATATATACATATATAAAATAACAATTTTATTAATATTAAATATGTCACATCTTATCTTTCCTTTTTTTGTTTGCCATGATGCACATGGATTTCACTGTTCACTCAGATTTATGTGTATATTAAATCTGATATTTTCTGCTCTTTCTGCACTAAACAATATGGCTACAGCAGAACTTTGTTAAACTGTGATAAAACTGAGGGCACGCCTTGTTGACTCTCAACCACAGGTACAAAACATTAATGATTTAATTGTTATTGTTGATGGTTCTGAAATTAAACCCTTGAACAAATTTAGAAACCAATGCAAAAATAATTTAGTCTGTCATTGTAGGACATTCCATTTTCAGCCTGATCTGGACTTAAGATGGACTGGTTACAAAGCAACACATTTCTTTTTTGTATAATGGTCATCAAATCTTAAGACAGCATTGTAAAGTCTTACTTTAGATTGTACAATTTTAATTTTAGTATCTGTGATCTAAAGATCTTAAAATGTGGACATTAATCCCTTATCTGTACTTGAAAACCATAAATGAGTTCTGAATATAAATACTGAGTTTCCCAGCAAAAATAGTTCTTCATACTTATATGACTTTTAAATCTTACATCTCCCTTATATGACCACAGCAAGGTGAAACAAGAAATATTCTGAATGGCAGGTGTAACACTGTAATATTTAAAGAAATGTAAATCCCTCCCCACACAATATATCATGACTGGAACCTAAAACATGCCAAATATCAGCTTTATAGGACTGACATGACATTTTTGTAAACACAGTGGACTCCTGACTGATATTGAAGCTTTACTGTATTTTGCAAAGTCCTCTTTCCAGCTTGATTGTTTTTATACATAAAAAATCTTATTAGCATCACCCTTGGTCTCCAATACAGAAGTGGTAGTGCAGTAACACACTTAGACCATCACAATTCATATTGTGAACAGCACCACCACTGCCAGAATGAAATGTGACTTGTTTTCTTTAGATACGCGATTCCATATTATATCCCCTATTAATCAAATTAAAAAAGTATGTGTGTTTTTACTGTGATAATGAGCTTGAGTATTCACAGAAAAGGTTAAAACATTCTAACATTTTACGAAGTACTGTATATAAACTTAATATAGTCAGAAGGAGCACGTACAAACTTTTCCAAAATAACCACAGTATGTAAACAAATGAAAGACTTGGATGCTTAAAATGTTTAGGAAGAAAGTGGAATACTGGTGTGTATTTAACTACTAATACCAGCCATATACAATTTACATAATATGTTCATGTTCCTAAATTAATATCATTTATGACATTCAGACATGTTATGCTCCTCTTCTTTTTATTCTGAGCTACTAAAATTTCCTTTTAGCTGTAAAATTCCATATAAATATTCAATACTAAGCAGATTAAAACATGCACAGTAAAGAGATTAAATTATTAAATCGTTTCACTAACAACCAATGCACCACGAGTGCCCCTGTCGGTCATTTTGGCCAGTCAATCACCTACCACGGTACAACGCAGTGAACTGTGGGTAATTGCACGCAGTACAGGGTTGTACCGTGCATTTTGAATGGCTGCATCTGTAATAGTAGGATCCTGCCAACACTGGTCAAACTTTACTGTATGGAACCATTCAGCTACCGATATGGTATTATCATGCCACAGGTCAGGAGTACAGCAAAGATGTCCAGGAAGAATATAACTGAAAACTTTAAATGAATTGTGCAGATCCCATAATAATAATAATAATAATAATAATAAAAGTGTTAACCTGTATTTGGTAGCTTTTCATCATTCTTAGCAGAAGGCAACTAAGGTAAAGAGGATTGACTTTGATGATCTTTGAGACGGGTGGTACCATGACACTGTGGTTAACATTGTGCTGGGGTCCCGGATACAAATTCTATCCTTTATTTTCTTTGGAGGCTTTGGTGTGTGTGGAACACTGCTACACCAAAGCTGCATTATTTACTGCTTGTGTTTAATTTAATATTATTATTGAATTATTTACAAATGTCTTGTTTATTGAAACTTCCATGTAACTTTTTAAAATAATTTAAAATTAGTTTTTTCCTAACTTTAAAAAAAAATACATGATAGACATTTCAGTCCCAACACCAGCCCGTCACTAATCCGATCTTGACAATGCTGTCACCATGTTGCTGATCAGTCTTTCTTTTTTGCATCAAGTTGCTGAAAACCTTTTTTTTAATTAAAAAAAAAAGATAGCTCCAACAAGATCCAGGAAAATACTGACCTAAGACAATAATAATAATTGAAAATACAACTTTATATTAATGAAACGTAATATGGCTATTTGTGTTTTCACATCTAACAAACATACTGTTGTATTTTAAAGATTAAACAAAGAAAAAGTTTACAAACATGATACTGGGTATATGATACTAATTCACAAAATCATGAGACTAACCAGAATCTGTGTAAATTTACATCTAAATTGAAATAAATTAATTGACAAATTGAGCAAAATGCAAAATTGGTGTTGTTGCTTAAAAAACAGGATTTAGCTTTAATATATAATGCAAAATGCAACACATGAATCAGATTTTTTATTGCCATTAACCTAGATATATAATAGCTTATACAATATAAAAGAATAGAATAGAATAGCTTTTGTGCACTAAAATTGAGCAAACCAAATTGATTAATCCGACTCTTTGCTCATTGTGAGCAAATATATTTCAATATATTAGCCTCTTGTCTGTATTCAGCTGAAATGGACCCCACAGATCATCATAACACCACACCTGTCTCAGAAACAATATCTGAAACTCCCCCAGACAGTTGAGTCCTTAGATGATTATTACCCCGAGGGATGAAATACACCAGAATTTCTAAGATCTTAGACCCACAGTGGAGTGTGCAACAGTAAAAGTAATGTAGGCAATGTTTCTTTCAAAAGTGTTGAGAAGATTTACATCAAATAAAACTGTATACAGATCACCTTGCAATAAAAACAAATATAGAAAATAACCTATGATAAAACTATATATATACTGTATGCTCTATATACAGTACACTACATACTGTATGTATGAAACCACATAATGATTCCAAAACTGTTAGTTGTTTTAGGCACCGGTAATATACTGTAAGATCTAAATGAATACATGGTCTTTAGATAGGGCTGATAACTATAATCTATTTAAAGAACATGACAGGCCAGGAGATAAGTTGGAAAGATAATTTAAATAATTCATTTCAGGCATAAAACTTAACCCATGTATACAATTTAAATACGATTATATTATACATTCAAGAATCAGTTTTGCTAGTTTTGCGAATAGTATTTGGTTAATTTCAAGTTTATTTGTTGTAAGGTTTTTAATAATTCATGGGCTGACAATTTGTCAGTTTTGTAAATGAAAGCCATTTCATTTGAAGTTGTATTCAAATGATTTATATGTATTTCTAAATTAAATCAAAAATAGCATTTTTAGCAAAAATAGCAAAAAGTTGCATTTTTCCAATCAACAAATCAGCAACTAATGAACTGGTAGATATAAATATGACAGACAGCACAGCAAAAATAAAGCAGAAATATAATTTGTCTTCTGGCAGTGAAATTGATCTCCAGGTAAGAATCAAACCTGTTTTTGTGTTACTGCACAGTCTAATTACATTTACAAGGGTCAATTCTGCGTACTCTTAATTTCTAAAATAATGTCAATGAATTTTTGACCAAATGCTATAAAAGACGATTTGTAGAGTTCAAAGAAATCTGTTCATAGTTGTAAGGACTACTAAATTAGATGATATTGTAACCTGAACTAGCCTTAACCTGAAAGAAATCTGTAAATCAACTACAGTTACTTTATAATGATAGCTCATCAACGACATCAACTTTACTAAGACATTTTCTATTTTCATGTAATAGCATCTTTAATTTTCATGGAGTTTTTAAGTTGGACTTCCCACATTTTCACTTTCCATGCAATTTGCATATATAACTATGACACTGACACTGTTCTAAGGATCATTACAATGCAAATCACACTGGGGAAAATCTGACTTTTGAGGAATATGAGCCGTGACAGCAAAGCAATTAATTTTAATTATCCAGATGTGGGTTTTAAAAAGATCCAGACTGAAACAAATTTGAGCTATAATTCATCTATTTATCAAATAATGAAATATCACCTTTTGCAGATCATGTGCCTGGGCTTAAATCATATTTTTAATATCTACTATGAAGAAATTATTGGAGGGAATCAGACCAAAACCCACCTACTATATGTCACACACATAAACTAAGAAGGATACTTTATATACAAAAGTATATTTCTATCTAAAAATATAATAAATACAACCAAGGAAACATAGCATTTGTGTTTAATTCTGTTTAATTCTGCTAATCAGCATGGTTTAATATTCACATTACCATAAGATATACATACTGTATGGTGCCTTCTAAAAACATTTAAGACCCTTCCTATAATGTCCCGATGTGTGAAATTACAAAATGATTCACACAAACATATAATTTGAACATTTGATTCAAACCCTGAATGCTCAAACTGAAGATTTGTCAGGATTAGATAGATAGATCACAGTAAATTTAAGCTAAAATGAAAGAGAAAAATATGAAATATTTTAATCGCATAAGTGATCAAAGTTTTGAACTCAATATTTGGTGGAAGCATCTTTGGCAGCAATTCTAGACATACAAGTTTTTGGATATGTCTCTACCAATTTTGCAAACTAGCTTAACGAATTATGACAAGGGAAATGTACTGTAATCATATTACATACATTTGTTGTACAGCACAAAACAGGATTTACAAGACATAAAATTAATCTGAACTGTGTTAAAATATTAGTATTAGATGATGTCCGGAGTCGCTCACTAATAATTACAATGTATGGAATTAAGGTTTTTATTAATACAAACCCACTGCAAAAGAACCACTTTTATTTTCACTGTGTATACTGCTGTCTCAAATAATAATAATAATAATAATAATAATAATAATAATAATAATAATTATTATTATTATTATTATTATTATTATTATTATTATTATTATTATTATTATTATTATTATTATTATTAACTCTTGCTTCTGCAGTGGGATTTACTTTATTGTAAATAATAATACTTTAACTCTGCATGCTGTTTGACTTCATTCTTAATATCCTATCAGAGTGACAACACTTAAGAAATAGAAATAATATTTTCAAGTCTTGCCAATAAGTGTTTTATAAAAGCAAATATATGTGTACAATATAATATTTTATAAAATAATTTATATTGTGTATAAAATATACAGTAAGCTATGTCTGATTTGAATGTGTATGTCCCTAAACAAATATTTAAACAGAAACTGTATTTGTGTCATAAGATGTGCAGAAACTTTGAATATGGTACAAAGTAAACATTTTATTTTTCATAAAGTTTCAGAAAAACATTTCTGAACCATCACCAGTAATGTAGCAGAAATGTTATCTGCAAAAATACTTACAGTACATTGCTAAACAATGACAGACGTCACTCCACCTGTACCTTCAGTTTTACATTTCTTTGAACAACAATCCCTGAGAAAAGACCATCATCTAACTGCTCTGATTCAACAGCCACATAAAACCCAAGACAATCTCATAACAAAAGGAGTCTGTAGACCCATATGGCAAGAATAGCAGGAGCCACAGAATTGATTAAGTTTAAACATGAGTGGATTTACAGTATGGAAACTGGGAGACTGGCCAAAATTAGAATTAAATACAGAAATAGCTGAAAGTCTGTCTCTCTATAGATAAAAAAGAAGGCTGTTCTTCAATGTAAGTCAAACACACACATATATGTATATTATTTGTTATTTCTGCATCAATTATACCACCTCAATGAGGCATGTATTTGGAATCTAGCCAGGTACAAACCACTTCATTTTAACATGTTAGTCATATTGGATCAAAGGGCTTTGCTTCTTTTTTACTGGTCTGTGTTAGATGAAGTTATCATCCTTTACTGTCTGATTAAGCACTAACCCAACCAAAAAGGCCTATTGATAACCAAAAAGGCCCATTACTACATATATACACACCCTTAATTTCACTGGTGAATCTATTTCTCACTTCTCCTCATGGTCTTCTGTGTAGTGGGGTTGTTGGCACAGAATTACCATGTCATTCAGATGTGTTGCAATTCAGTAGAAAATGAGTTTTTTTTTCCTCTTCTATACATACATATATAGTGCTTTCATATCCATTATGAAAATGCTAAATCAAAAATGTTTACTGTAAATAAGCAATAATTACATTATTTTTGTTTTTATCATATAATGTCTCCACATTTATAGACAAGCTCTTTCATATGTGACACTGGCATAAACTGCACTTTTCTTGACTCCTAATAATTAAAATCTTTCAGTGCTGCTGAGAATCTGTTTAAAGACTTGAAAACTCAGATGATTCTCCAAGCAAACGGAAACTGAGCAAATTTGCCAAGAGAAATGAACAAAACCTGCTTTATGTTTTTGTGCAATGTTGACAGAAAAAATACTCACAGACTTATCACTGCAATTCCTGCCACAAGTACAGTAGTTCCACCAAATATTATGCCAACTTGGAATGACAACAGCAAAGAATGAGGTGTATAAGAAGGTTTATTGAACTTTTTAAATGACCATAATTTGGCTTAACCTGCTTGTTTGAGCATATGATTAGGAGACTAGAACCACCGTGCAGAGAGTGATGACAATTGACAGATTTCTACAGTAGTAATATAATAAAAAAATGTGAATATTAGTTTTTCGGATATTTATTTACTGTCACTTATCCTATCCTTAGAAGTCTTCAGCATTCAGATTTTGAATAAAAAATTGTGATTAAAAATGTGTATGCATCATTTTGTAATTTTGGAAAACAGGATGCTTGTTTTCACTGGGTGCTTGCACTTGATAAATTGGATGAATTTATTTAGGTTAACATGGATGGTATGGGCATCTAATATGAAGAGCATAGCTTCCTGCAGGTCAATCATTGATCGGCTTTAAGATCTTTGTTTATTTGTGTTGATTTGAGCTTTTCAAGTATTTTCTTGTATGCTGTGTAAAAATCATTTATTGGTGTAATTGATGTGAATCTTCAATGAGTCGTGATTTCTTGGTGCTTTAACTACTTATAAAGGACAGACTTGTTTGGGAGTACTGTTGGATACTAAAAGCAACACTTCAAAAGATCCCTTGTAAGTTATTCCAATGCTTTTGTTTTACAAAATAATTGTTGTCTTTATTTTCCCACAAGGCAAAAAAAAAGAAAGCACCCATAAACAGCATCAGTTCTCAAGCACCTATAAACAGCATCAGTTCACATTCTGTGAGTTTGAAAAATAAACATGTGACATCCCTCTGATTTTAATAGATTTTGATATTCTTTTCTGTGTCCTTAACAAAGATTTCCAGAACAAGAAAACAGAAAGAAATGGAGAGAAAAAAATAACCTACTCATGAATCATCAACGGCCATTCCTTTGTGCTTGATTCAAAGTTTTAGTTAATTTTCCTGTTGTTCCTCTTAATAGTTTTTGTGGTGTTCTGGACTTTCTGCATGGAAATTCAACTCACTGACCATCCACAGTAGGCCAGAATAAAATCTCTTCTGCAAGTTGCACTGATGTCGTTGAGTAGTGGTAAGTTTAATTGCAACTGCAAACCTGCCACATTTATTTTGCAAACACAATATGGAATATAAATGCCCAAGAAGCAATTCACAAAAATAAATACAGTATATAAACTCTTTTCATAGTGTATATTTACATTTTGAACTTTCTTTAAATTCTCTAGCTTTTCTAATCAGCATGTCCCCAATATTTAGTGTCAACATTTTTGTTACTTTCAACTTCAGTTGCTTTACACATAAGTTACTGTTCATCCTCAATTCTACCAAAACAGTTATTAAGTGTTTGGTAACACACAAATTGTCAGAATAAACTTTTAATGGATTTTATGCATTAGAGAACATATTTATGTAATTTGGTAGAGGGCGATTGAAATATAATTGAGTTGTCTGTTTTATATTGTACTGTATATAAATGTTAGTATTTTAAATTGAAAGTTATTCAAAATCAAAATGGTAAAAATAATTAATTAATTTTATTCCCTGACTCTTAATTATTACACTGATTTCAAAATAAAAAAAACTTACCTCTTAGTTTGTGGCAATTTTATTTAATTATAGCATAAATCAGAAAGACAAAACTACATTAAAGGCAGCAAGAAGGATACTCAATAAAATCTTCTTTCTAGTTCATCCATCAGAAGATAATATCCAAGTTCGAAATCAAGGTTGACAAACCATAGAGCTTGAGACCTGCTCGTTATCGTATCCAGTTCTTCTTGGACAAATCAATTATGCATGTTCCAAGACTAGCATCGAGTTGTCCTGCATTTAGTATAGTAAAACAATTTAACCACTGTAGTAGGGAATATGACAAGTATTTCAAACACTTTGTCAATAATACCTGAAACTGTAGAGTGTGTAATAAATACATATAAATATTACAGGACAGAAACTGCATTTTACATAGTAAGAAACATACATTTCAAAGTTTACACATAAAGCATATATTTTATAGTCTCTGTCACTACTGTTAATAACATATGATCAAATGTTAATTTAGTTCTTGTGAAAAAAAATATTGAATTGATTTTATTTTCTAATGCTAAAATAATGCAATAAATATGTCATTGTGGGAAAAAAGAACTCAACCCCTCCAAAGAACCATTGATAAAGTACTAAAAGTAATTTGTATGGTTCTACCATGGCCTTGTTATTATTAAACAGGCTTCAATGTGAAATATAGGCCTAATTTATTTTGACCCCATATAAGATAAGATATATAAGATAAGATCACTTTATTAGCCATATACAATTTCTTGTATTAGGAATTTGTCTTTTTGCCCCATACCCCGGCTTGCTCTACATGAGACACACAGACGGGAAGAGAGAAGCTTGAGTTCAGTCTGATAAACCCACAAATTTGATATACAAGAGCAAGTATCAGAATAAACTTTTATTTTCTTTTATTTTAGAATAAACTAGAGTATATAAATTCTAATTATAAAACTTCAACCACAAAAAGAGACTTTTGTTGACTAACAAATGGCTATTTTTTAGATTTAGTAAATGTGAGTCCACAATTTGACATAATGCTAATAATAATATATCCCCCTATTGCACTATCAATGCATTATACTGTTCTACTTTGCTTTGTTTTATTGTAGCCTTAGGTATTTTCTAAGTTAGGTTCAGTGGTGCATTATTCAATACCTCTGAGAGGATGGGTATGTATATTAGAGTAAAAACAGAACAGTCAATCACTTTCCATTCAACCAGCTGTGAGTCACAGAGAATACTTCATGTTTAAAATAAATTAAAAGTTTATTCTGACACTGGCTCTTGTATATCAAATTTGTGGGTTTATCAAACACTTAACTGCTTTGGTAGGAATATGGATGTACTTTATACAGTATGAAAAGCGAACAAAGAAAGAGCAGTAAAAGAAAGTAAAACAGTGTCCCATGGCACCTTGTAAACACAAAATGCTATAAGTGGAGTCTTAAATAAAACAGAAAACAAAGGGAACAAGTACAGTAAGTCTCCATCACATTCTCAAACATGGTGTAGGCCATTAGTAAATTAATTAATATATTAATCTTAAATCACATACAGCACAACTTCAAATGAAAATCTTTATGCAGTCTACAATTTCACAAATTCAAAACTGAAATAGCTACAGTAAGTGTATGGACAGATCTCTTAACCCTCTAATCTCCATAAGAAGTGCACAATATTTCAAATGGCACCATAAGAGCCAAAGTTATTCTTTTCTGATAAAACTGATGAAATAATTACAGAAACAATTATCAAGAGCCTAAACTATTTTTATGTCATACGCACTGCTGCTTCTATATTCTATATTTCTGCAATTTCCCTCACAAGATTAATAAAGTATCTATCTATATTCATATTTGAGGCAAGTGAAAGGTGCAGGTGCCAGCAAAAACCAAGTGGTCTGCATGTGTAACATGAGATGTGGATATTTAAGAATCTATGTACATTGCGCAATCAGATCACATTCTAAAAGTAAATAGAGACAATGCTTTGTCTCTATTATGATGATCATGAAATAATTCTGGGAAATATAGTAACAGATACAGTATAAACAGGCTGCAACTAGCTAGAGCTTTCATAATAGGCTGAATACTCACCATCAACAAACAGTTTCAGGATTCATATATCTAAGTCCTAGATTTAGGTTTACTTTACATTAGTCATCTTTTGAGTAATGGTAATGGCATGTTATGGGCCTGCTTCTCATCAGCGGGGACTGGAAAGTTTGTAAGGACTGGAGTAAAAGTGGACAGAGCAAAGTATAGGAAAATGCTAGAGGAAAACCGCTTTGTCTGCTAAAATGTAAAACCTTAAACTATTCAGTGAATCCAAAGCACAAGACCAAAGGTACACCAGAGTTGCAAAATTGCAAAGGAACAAGTAATAGGTTTATTCCATGCTGAAAAAAAGAAGAAAGAGAACACAACGTTTTGGCCGTGGAGCCTTCTTCAGGTGTGAGAGAGACAGGGCAGTAGGCAAAGGTAAAGTAGCGGGAGAACAAAGGTTGGGAGGGGGAGTGAGAGGCGGGAGCAGGGGACAGAAAGAGAGGCCAATCAAGAGGTCTGAAGTCAGAATGGGTGCAGAGAGGTGTGAAGTGAAAGTTCCAATGAATGGAGAAAATTGAAAAGAACAGTAGTCTGTCGTTAAGGGAAGGGAGAATGTGTGATCCTAGCTGCAAAATAATTTTAGTTTCGGTGGTTTTTCTGATGTATGAGTTCGGAAAACCGTCTTTGAGAACACAGACTTTCTAATCTCTCCGTCTGTGTTCTCAAAGACGGTTTTCCGAACTCATACATCAGAAAGTTGTGTTCTCTTCTTTTTTTCAGCATGGAATAAACCTATTACTTGTTCCTTTGCAGCCTACGCATGCTGACGCAGCTACCCACCTGAACTACTATGATGGTAAATTGCTGGCTAAGATGCTTCCACCAAATAACAGTTCATGGGTCTGAATATTTATACCACCAACACATTTTATTTCCCTCTTTTTAGTTTTAGTAGATATATACTGTAACTTATTTTCCGCTTTGTAATCTACAAGTTTTGAATAAAATAGTAATTAAAACAATGTGCATGTACGGTATAATTTGGTGTTTTCACAAAATCAGATATTACAGGAAAGGTCTGAATACGTTTTCAAGGAACTGTGTGTTTAAGTTTTTATGCCAGCCTTCATGGGGATGGGATTTATGATAAATTAGGACTCAAGGCACAATAAATACAGCAAGATATGAACCACAAACTTGGAAAGGGAGGAGTCTTAATGTTACAGTCTATAATGTTCAGATACATTATACAATAGATGGAGTTCATCCTCAAGACTAAATCACTCTCTAAAATGGATGCTAATCAAATTCATTCATTTTCCCCTATTCCAACCCTATTCCCAAACACAGGATTCTTCCATTGGGTGAGAAACTGTTGTGTCGGTGATAGAGAAGGGACAGAGAAGACCTGAAGAAGTGGCACTGTTAATTCTGTCCCATATCTGCTTCTCTCTCTTTTTAATGTCCCTTTGCCACTATAATGTAATCAGTAGGGCAGACAGAAATTACAGATTGAAAGATACACTTTTTGCCTAGACACTCATGTGTTACCATACAGTCAAGGGGTTATCCACAAGGTGCGTGGAGGCGTTGTGCAGAGTGCTGAAAGAAAAGGAAAGAAAGACAGCATTCTGCAGCATGTGGCAAATTACAAACAGTTATGGTGCTAAGTCACCACATTAATGAAACTGTAATTTCTATATTGTCATAGCCTTATGTTTATTCTTGCAAGCATGCTCTTCAGCTCTTCATGAAAGGGTCTTTCTGTCCTGTTTATGTCTGGAAATTCTGATTTCCTATATAGTGAAGACAACAGGCTGAAAGACATCACTCATTTGTTAATGATGCAGTTTAGAATGGGGATTTTTTTCCCATTTATTTGTTAGCATACATTTTTAAAGCATTCATTACTGCTGGACAGAATTATTTTGTTTGTTCTTCTGTTTATACAAAGGTTCCCTCTTGGACATTTAAGGTGTTTTGAATACTGTTTTTTTGTAGAATTCTGTATTTGTCTATGTCTGCAGAAGCCAGGACTCTGGGACTCAAAGATTTGTAAATATTTGTATTGTAGTATTATATTACACAGTATTAGAGTTGTATGATGTACAGTATGTGTGTGTAACATATTAAAATAAATAACTGATTGTACTTTTAAACTAGCTATCCAGCTATCACTTTCTTTAAGGTATTAAAATACGACAGAGAATTTAAAAAATCACATGCAGCTATACGCTTGATATTCTTGGAGTGAAATTATCATTTTCATTTTTATAATTTGCCAGTTTGCTACTGTCACATTATTTTCATACGGATTTGATTGCCTTTTAATTACTAATTTTACGACCACACTTATTGCAAAAACATTACACACCATTATCACAATGTATTTAACTAAAATATATCACTAAATAGTAAAAGACCTGCTTTCTCACTTATTGGTTTGCTTTAAAAATTTAGCACAACACCAGATCCATCAAGATCAGGTGATAAAATAAGAAAAGGAGACAGTTTGCACACTTTCAAGGCTACTCACTGTTTTAACTTACTGTGACTAAACCACCTGGCTTTTCATATATAAAAGTATAGGCCAGACAAAAAAAGGTTGCTGTAAAGTATGTGTCCACTTACTGGTGGTACTGCAAAATATATATATATACTTACAGAAAAGAAAGACAAAAGACAAAACATTCAACAAAATAGCAAACTGCAGTTTCACCCAGGAATTTTCCTCCTAACAACTTTCAAAAACAGGCCTAAAATTCCTCAGCCTGTGAAACAACACACAGACTCCATTACACCACAGAGATTGAGACTAAACAAACGTCCCATACCATATTTTCCTGCTTAAATACACCAAGTTCCATCTCCAGCTATTTGATGAACAGGTAAGCCTCAATTTGTAAACTGGAGGCAAGTCAGGTACAGTATGTACCTTGACACAAAATGGTGGAACAAACATTAAGAAAAACACTGTGGATAGAAACACCCAATACATACAGTAGATTAACCATACTTATTTACAATAATATACAAAGACATATATATATATACACTAAGGTTATTATTTTTCCCTGAATGAAAAGTAAATAGTAAGAGTTTATGAAAGACCTCAACAGAAGTCATACGTGACAAAGGTTGTCAAACAACTCTTTGTCACACTTACCAAATAGAGTATATTTGATGGGAAAAAAATGTGGATGTCAAAATTGTCTTCTTTGAAAAGGTGTCATTAGAATTTTAACTTTAGCTTGATGTCTGGTTCAAATCTCTAATGGCAGTGTTTCTACTCAGCTAGATGCCTTAAGAAGGCCAGGTCCATTCTCAAGGACCCCAGTCACCCCAGTCATAAACTGTTTTCTCTCCTACCGTCTGGTAAACTGTACCGAAGCATTCGGTCAAAGTCCAACAGATTACGGAACAGCTTCTACCTCCAGGCAATAAGACTGCTAAATAGCCAACCTGCAGCTCCTTTAGCAAATCACCCGTAATGGCTACATAGACACACAGTTTTCATTGTACTCAGCATACTGCACTATTTGGACATAATATATTGCATACACCATGCAAAGTATTAATATTGAGTTTTATTCAATTTCCATTACATTATTACTATTATTATGTAACCTTATTTTCGTAACCTTAATTTTGTGATTTTTGTGAGCTCGCAGAAAAGACATTTCATTGCCAGCAACTACTGCTGCACGCTGTATTGTTGTGCATTTGATAAATAAACTTTGATTTGATTTGATTTGATTTGATTCATGCCAAACAATGAGCCATCGTTTTATTTATTTTCTGGTCTAGGGGAAACAGCGCCACCTCGTGATCTTCCAGGATAATTTACAGCAGAAACCTAATTTTCCTTTAAGGTCTTCCAATCATTTGCAGATTTCATTTTGTAATCTGAGATTTGATGAGAGCAGGCTTTGAGATGTTATAAGTTCTATGAAGCTTTTCTTCAAATAATAAAATCATTCTCAATAAAGAAGGTTAAAGAAGTTGGTAAAAAAGACCTCCATTATAGTTACTTCCATTTTACGAAAATAATTTATTGATTTCTATGAGAGAGAAAATCTACTAAATAGATTTGTAAAGAAGGTATATCTTCTGATCTTTTGTGACTATAATTGCTCAAATAGATTTATTTCTTCATAAAATATACAATAAGAAAACCACAACAAACCTTCCACAGAATCTAGTGGCATGATTTAGCTGATTGAAGAATGCTTTAATTTCATGTCAGGTGAGTTATTGCTTGCTTGCACTACTGTCCACTAACAACTGGAATGTACTGAAAATCTGATCAATAGAGAAAAGGATTCTATCATCCTTTGGCATGGTTCCTGAAAGCAAAAAATAAAGAAGACAGACTATGCTTTTAAGTGAAATGCAGATCTAATATACAATCATCTCAAGGCTTAAAAAGTTTATGTACTGTAACTTGAATATCAATCACAATGAGAGATGTACTAAAGTGCTCTGTGTAGATGCAATTACAGTACACTAGACCAGATGGTAGCTGTTTTTCTGTGACTGAATCCCATCCAACAGATTTTCATGCTGGTTGCATACTGACGGCTGTTTGTTGATGTAATACTAGAGCTGAAGTAGAGCAGGGTCAACCTCATTTTATCAATTCGATGCAGGTTTCTTTTATTAAGACACAAGCTGAACAGGGACTAAATTCTTAGCATAAAGACAAATGTGAACACATGGAAAAAGGAATCCTTCTGTGGATTAGACCTCTAAGTCTTAGTAAATACACTGACGTCTTCAGCACTTATCTTGATTCTGTGTTTCTATAATTAGAGAAAGTGGAGATGGTACAAAACAATTGTCTACCATATTTTAAAAACAGATTAAAATCAAACTTAACATTTAATTATTTGATATGTAATTTATTTATATTGTCTAAATTACATTTTTTTCCATTTAGGTATTTTCTCCCAAAGATGGCTTCCTGTGACAACTCAATCTTAGAAACATAGTAGCAAATCTTTTCCAGTAATTAATCCTGTTAAACTATTTTGCATCATTTATTTAAGTGTGGATATTCACAGTTAATTTAATTTCCCTTTGTATTGCATAAACAAATAAAAACAGACGAAAAAGCAAAGAATTGATTAAAGATTTTGTTGCAGATGTGTTTACAAGAACAAGAAGTGCAAAAACAATCTGGAAAAGAGCAGATTTCCTAAAACAGGGGTATCCTTCCTGTTTACGGTTTAGCATAGTGTTTACCTTTTTTCTTTCAAGGTCTGAATGATTGAATTGGATAAAGTTCTAGTTGCTTAATTCAAAAATGTTGCTTTCTACATTAGGTCTCCGTTATTTTGACCATTTGAAGCTACAGTACTACTGTATACGCTCACACCTGAAGAAGGCTCCACGGCCGAAACATTGTGTTTTCTTTCCTCTTTTTTTCAGCATGGAATAAACCTTTTACTTACTACTGTGTAAGACTAGCAAGGCAATGACTAGCAAGTCCACGGTAGGACACCCAATTTCTGAAGGACGTATTGTTAAAATGTATCCAAAAACAGCATTTGAGTGTCCTCAAATTTATCATGAAATGAAAGTGTGTAAAAAATTGTCAACTATATAACACGCTATGTAAAATAATTTCAGAAAAATAATTTATGTAACATACTGCATGCAAAGAGTCATAGATGCTGGAACATGGTATGAATTATTTATTATTCCAATTTATGTCCTACTGTATTTATATATATGTTTATTTCCCATCCGTTTTAACATTAACAAAATAGGAAAGTTATCTAAACCACACAGCTCTAGAATCTCTGTTCTGGTATTCAAACTTCAGTTTCCTACAATATTCACAAATTTTTAAACACAGGTTTCAAGGATTTCAAACAACTGACATAGATCAGTGTGTTCCAATGTAATAGCTGTACAGTCAGGTCCTGAAACTTGTCAGTCTAGCAGTGCCATTACTGCAGTCACAGCGAGTGAAATAAACTACAGTACCTTCTTAAAGAATCCTTGTGCTCTTTCTATTGCGCCAACTTGTCACAATGTCTAGCACATTGCTTGTGCCTAGTCTGACACTGTAACCCACTGCAAAAATAAACTTAAAAAGTTTATATATGTTTACATGAATATTGTATATATAGTACAATAGAATATATACAGCAGAACAGTAGTGCTGTTCTTAATAAAAATGTTGTTATTAATAATATTGCTAAAGTTTACTTTAAACTGGGTTTGTTTTAGAATATTCTTCTTGGTATTTAATTAGTATTTTATCATAATCAATAAGCCTAGTATTTAATTATTTTTTGATGACTTATTTACACACTGCTGGTCTTAGTGCTTTTATTTCCTATTATGATGTTATTGCTACAACATCAGTATGAAAATATCAAATCTCACGTGAAATGATTAGACAGCTCTACTTGTGTATCATAGTATGCATAGACAAATTGCCAGATCTCATGTATAATGCGTTCAGCTTGTGTTGCAATTCTATAGTCTATCTTGGTTTAAATTTTAAACATACAATTTTCACACACCCAGGTGTGTGAGCAGGTTTTCATTTTTCATTTCTTTTTTGAGATGTACAAAACATTAACAAGGAAAACGTTTAAATAAATATTTTACATGGGTGTTTACAAAACAAAGCATTAATAATCTACATTAAAAATATGGAACTTCTTAGATTTGTGTAATCTCCGTATATCTGATTCCCAAAATAAACAAAGGATGTTTGCTCCAAACGGGAGTTGTATTCATTGGTTAGACAGTTTAAAATGTTGTACTCTACTACAAGAAAGGAGGAGAAAACTGAGCCAGACAACTATACTGCTGATATACTTAGTTATGGAAGGATTAACTGGAGTGAAACTGGAAGAATTGTGTATAAGCTAATAGCCTGAGTAGGGATCAAGATGGTTTAGAAAAGCCTACACCAGTTTAACTAACTTGTTATACTACCTTAAAAAAGTAGCAGCCATGACAAATAACAGCATACTGCAGGTCATGTTATGTTTTATTTAGATTTCTATGAGAAATTTCAAAAAGTTCTCCAAAAAATATTGGATCTGAAGCTGAAAGGCATACTGTATGTACGAAATTGAGAACCAGTTAATACATAGAAAATGGAAAGCAGTATCCAGAGGTCTATGTTAGGCCCCACTCATGTGCAGACATGGCAGACATGTGGTAAATGGAATTTAATACTGTATATCAATGTACAAGGCAATTTGTACTGGTAGTTAAAAGACACTGCATAAATATTTACTAGATTAATTTATCAGAATCTGGATTTATACTTTAAATTATGGATCAGGAACATGCATTGAGAAGATAATCAAAAACAAATAGCTATAGTATATAAAAACTTTAATACCACTAATGAAATGTATACAACCAGATTACTAATTTATACCTATTAATGTATCCCATTACTGCTTTAACATCGACATAGAATAGTTTTCTACAAGCACTAAACTTAAAAAAATCTATACATTTCTATGAGGCTTACAATACATTTTTTGTCTGTAAGTCATTACCTCTACATCTTTAGATACTCTACAACAGGCTGTGTTCCATTATTCGGGTTTGATCAGTGTCAATACAAAGTGCTTTCATGGTTGGCTTGGGAATCGCATTCAATTTGCTACCACAGTTAGTTGGAAATAGTCCAAATATGAGTGTATCTTTGAAACTGTCAAAACAGCAAAAAAAAAACCAACAAATACTGTCAGGGCAGTGTTCTTGTTAGTTAGATTTTCTAGACTGTCAGTGCAAAGATGTAATTGCCTGCAATACTGCAGTGCCTCTCTAGAGATGTAGAGACCACATAAAAATAATCATACAATACTAGAATTATTTTCACTTGGATACCAGATGAATTGAATAGGGTTATTAGTATGTTGGTATTATACCAGGGGACATTTAAAAATCCTTTAAAAAATGCCTTTAAAAAGTAACATCAGGTGCAATCCAACCCACCTAGCAAAACCCTGTATATTTCTGACAAGTGGAGTCTTTTGGGTTGCACAGAACAAAGGAGCTTGAGAAGCATGAAAACAGCATCTGTAGCATCTATTACGGGACTGGCTCACAATCTGAAAATAACACACTATCAAAGCAGATTGAAGGTGATTTAATCAAGGCAGAAGAAAATTGATTAACAATGACTTTCAAACAGACCATGTTGACAGAGCTGAAGAAGTGGACTGGCTGGAATCCAGTACTCTATAATACGGTGGTGTTCTTGAAGCAATAATTTGAGTGGATGAAGAAAGAACATTTTGTCCCCATTGTAATGGCAGCCCTTGTACTCTAATTTCGTCTCCTCTGAGTTGTACAGGAGACATGATATGACTGCAAAATAAATGAAATGCTGGCTCCTGTAGTGGACCTATGTATTTATAAAGTCTTTGTAAAAGTCTTTTCCAATTCAGGCCTGATAAGTACAGAAAACATACAACTGCAGGACTACTGCAAACAAATGGTCGGCCATATGTTGTAATAGAGTACTTTGCAAGTAACCTAGAATAATAATAGCAATTTCAATAAATTATAGGTAAATTGTCACGATCTTTACTCCTCCTCTTAAGGGCGCTCCAGCCCTTCCTCGTTCTGTCCTATTCCCCACACCTGTTCCTTATTCCAGCCCCTCTTTAGTTCCACCTTTAAAGCCAGATTCAGGCATTTGCCCGAAGCTTCTCATTGAATCCCGTTTCGTGAGAGCCCAGGGTCCTGCCGCGTCTGGCTCCGTTATGGTTTTAGATTCCTGTTCCTGATTCCCTGCCCTACCGGTCCCAACCCGGTTCTGGTTTTTAATTACTTTGGATGGATCCCCTGGTCTTGGACTCTGCCTCCAGTATTGGATTTCCCTTTTGGATTTATGCTTGGATTGTTCTCCCCAGACTCACTTCTCCTGGACACCTGCTCACCTTGGACACGCCCCCTGTCTCCTGACCCACTCCTGCATATTTTTCCTATTGTTTCTTCACCTTCTGGATCGTGTCGTCCGCATAGGGCCCGGAAAGAACTGTTCGTGACATAAATTAGATTGATCACATTTATTTAAGGATCTGATTTTAAGTTTTTCTGTTTATATGTACAGTAGGATCGCAGATTTGTGTTTAACCAATCTTGCTATTATTCCAATAACTGATCTAAAGGAATCAAAACTAATCAGGGAACTTATCTCCCTTCACAACAAAATAATCAAAAGCTATACTGAAATCCAGACAATGAATAAAAACTGTACATGTATATATCTAATTCTGCATAAATCATCTTGAACATCAATAGTATGTGTGTGTGTGGTGGACATGTTGGTCATCGGTACGTACAGCAGTAGTCCATAATTACTTTCAAGTAGGTACTGTAGCTGCGTCAGCATGTGTAGACTGCAAAGGAACAAGTAAAGGTTTATTCCATGTTGAAAAGAGAAGGAAAGATACACAACATTTCGGCTGTGGAGCCTTTCACACCTGAAGAAGGATGCTGCTTGGAGGTCTCCCATCCTAGTACATATACTACTTGCTTAGTTTGTGTGATATGATACAGGCTACAGCTGTCATTTTACATAAGTACTACATTATACTGTATATAATTACGTAATTAATACAAGGTTTGCATGAACTAATCCTAACTTTTGTATTAGAAACTTCAGTGAATATTTCAAAATGAGTACGACATTGCTTTACAATTTTAAACTGCCTAATTGTACTATCTTTTCCAGTTTAAAACCATAATTGACACATAATGTTGGTAATGAATTAGATTTTGTTTTTAAATGATATAACCCACAATCAAGACTGATTAGTTTTCATCCTACCCTGGAGGGTAGAATAGACATATTTTCTGCTGACATTGACTGTCAAAACAACTCAGCCATCAATCAGAAAGATTAGATTCCTTTAGTTTCCCTGTCCCTGAATGAAAGAGTCAGCCCTAGGCACAAAGAACCCAACATCTAATATTTTAAAAAGAGTCTTGGTTAGGATTTTACAAATACATTTTACATTTAAAACCTAATTGAATTAACTTTAAATAATTTAATTTATTAGGAAAATGCAAGTTATGTTGCAAGTATCAGATTATATTTTTGGAATGGCATCTTAAAGTTTACTTCCTTTCCAGCTGTAAAGGTTAGGCTCTGTACAATTAGGACTACACACGAATATGTTTAAAATGAATGTTAAAACTGACAAGGCTGAAAAAAAGACATTGACTCTCTTGCCTTTTCTGCTATGCTCTTACTTGATGTTTTATGATAAACCTTTCATGGGTACATTTAAATTTTTGTTGGTGGACCTAGACCCCAATACAGCAGATATATCACCCTGCAACTCACAGCTGGCAGCCCACTGAAACTCGGTAGGTGTGAGCCTGGCCAATACCTGGATGAGAGATCTCCTGGGAAAACTGTTGCTGCTGGAAGAGGTATTAGACCAGTAGTGGGCACTCCTCCTGTAGTCTGTAGTCTGTATGGGTCCTAATGCCTCAGTATAGTGATGGGGACACTATACTGTAGTACAAAGGCACCGTCCTTTGGATAAGACATAAAACAAAAGTCCTGACTCTGTTGTCATTAAAAATCCTGGGGCGTTTCTCAAAACGGGTAAGAGTAATACCCTAGCGTTCTGGCCAATTTCCCATTGGCCTTTACCAATTATGGCCTCCTAATAATCCCCATCTATGAATTAGTTTCATCACTCTGTTCTCCTCCACACTAATAGCTGATGTGTGGTGACTGTACTGGCGCACTATGGCTTCCGTCGCATCATCCAGGTGGGGCTGCACATTGGTGGTGGTGGAGGGGAGTCCCCATTACCTGTAAAGCACTTTGAGTGGAGTGTCCAGAAAAGTGCTATATAAGTGTAAGTGTTATTAATTGTTTACAGGCCAGAGGCTCAAAGAGATAATTTTTCAGTTTTAATTAACATTGGTGCACGATTAATAGTGCACAATTAAAAGTGTTGCACTGTTATTCTATATTTTTAACTGCACTTAAAGAAACAACATCTGTAGACTGTGTCCATAATTACTATATTTCATAGATCATATAATTACTATATTTCATAAGTGAGGGGAAAGAGCCATGCATTTTTGTGAACTTTTTTTATTTTTGAAAACACAACACAAGACATACTGTAAAGAGTGGGAGCACTCTGAGAGCACATGGGAGCACAAACAGAAAAGAAAAAAGCAGGCTTTCAAAAAAACATAATTCTATATTTTTGTTGGCAAAATATAGCTTACCCATATTTATTTTCTAAATATTAATACAACCTTGTGAGATCCAAAGTTATCAGAGTCCGATTTGAGTGTCATAAGGCTTTTTTCTGCTGTAGTCAGCTCTGCCATTAGAGGTGATGAGCCTGCAAATTGATACTTCATTTGGAAAGAGCACTCACAGGCTCAGCAGCACCATCACACTAGTTGCATCAGGGAGTAACATTTCCAAAAGCACTTTGTTACAGGACATGTGTAAGTAAGTACTGGATAGACTTTAAGTGCATGCACAGAGGGTCAGGGGCAAAATTAATCTGGATCTAGCTATTGTACTGTATATATCCTATGCAAAAACTAATTTAGTTTAGAAGTGTGCTAGTTTTTTTTACAATGGAAATTATAGAGGTTATAGGACAAGAAATTATTTTAAGCAAGAGCAGAAAATCATACACTGAAGAGCCCGTCCCCTTTGTAATGATTGCCAAAACAAGTAGATCAGCCGCTGGATGAGATAATCCAGTGTCCCATGATATTCCATGGAGTGCAATGTTGAATTGAGACAGAGATGCTCCAAAGAGCAAAACTGGGAAATGTGTAAGTCTCCTTCAGACTCCCAAACATGTATAGGTCAAAGTTATCAAATATGTTAAAAAGAGAATAAAACCTGTACAACAGTGTGTAGGTTAAGGACTGAAAACCTAATTGGTAAATTCAGTGTTATCAAACAAGTGAATGAAATAAACCATTAGACTTTCCATTAGACTTTCAAGTTAGGGCCCAGTCAAAGGGAAAGAGCCTTACCTAAGCCTTACATAAGTTAAGTTTTGAACTGTAATATTTAATGTTTCTTGGACAACATGATGCTGATGCCTCATAATACTTTTTTATGATTAAAGAGAATATGATCATTAGACTAGCTTTTAAAATAGGTTTGTATCAAAATCCAACTTTAATTATTATTATTTGAATGCAAGTCAGAAAAACACAGGTATTTCTTGGCCAAATAATATAAAAGATTCATTGGGTGATAATGAAGAAAAGAGACTAGAAAGAATCCACAGCAATCAGCTGACTCTCCCAGTGGTAACTTCATTACCAATAATTTTCATGTAAAAATCTGTCTTCCCCTTAGAAGGTGTGATTTAAGATAAGAATGTGACCACAATTTATTTAAAAAATGCTTTTTTGCAATGTCTCCATCAGACAGAAGAAAATCTAATATTCAGAGCAACAATGCCAGTAATGTTTGCTAAAGTGCTGTCTCATACAGTTTGAACATTTAACAATGTTAATTACAGATAATAAAGCTTTTATCACATAAATAGATTTTTGTATGTTGCAATCATATTATAAATTAATTAAAAGAAATACAAGAAGCATAGATCTTTGCTTCAGATGTTGATCTGTGATGGCCACAGCTTTTTATCACATACTGTAGCTTCTGCTGGAAAGTAGTTATTTTATTATTTGTATTTACAATTGAACCATGTTCAAAACTGTATAATATGTATGGCATTTTGCTGTGCTATGCATTTACAATGAAGTTATGATGCAAATCACATTTCTTCTTTTTCTCCTATAATAATAAACTTTATTTTATTCAGCACCCTTAAAAACATCTCAAAGCGCTTTACAGCATAGTTTATGTGTAAAAAATATTATACACTGTCAGAAACACTTAGCAGTATCACTTAGTTTCAACTAATCTTAATATTCTTTGAACAATTCTGAATATGAGAAATAAATAGTGTAGTTAAATTGAGAAAGACATGTACTTATTAAACAAAACAAAAACTAATATTTACACACTGCTATGGGCATTTGTAGTAATTACCAGAATTCAGATAATACATTAAACACTCATACGATCAATTACTCACATCTAGCAAACTCTTATTCACTTAAGAAAATACATATATCTATGAACGGCATAAGTAAAACTATTTTCATAAAACTAATAACCCCCTACATACTGTATAAACTTTTAGAGTAATGCTGAAAAAGGCAACCATCTGTCCCTATAAAATACTGCCTGGTCTATTTAAAATAAAAATATTTTCATTTCTTATTGTTATTAGTAGTATTTGTACTGTTTTCTACAAATCACTCATTACACACAATCCAGACACATCGGTATCTACTGCCAGCAGTTTGAGAATTAATCTTTTTTCAGGAAATTGATCAAATGCCTTCTGAAAAACTCAATACACCATATGCTATTTGTGTGTGTCCATTACTATTGTTTGCTCTAAGACCTTCAACATGTTTAAACAGGATCTACATTTTCTAAAACTGTGTTGATTAAATGCTAGAGCCCTACTTCTGTATACATGATCCTAAAGTACAGTTCCACTTTCGTAATCTTATGAGCATTTTCGTAATGCTTTTACAGTATAGGGAAGGTCCTACTCCTCTGTCTTAAGTGATTGTTAGAAGAAGTTTTTGTTAACAGTTTATGAAAAACTTATTTTCATATGAACATTTGGCTAGAGTAACAACCTAGCACCTGTAACACTTCCATCTCCTGAATGGTAATATTATTTAAACCATACAATCCACTGCTGCCTAGTCATTTAATTTGATTACTCTTGGAATATATATTTTCTGTTTTTTTTTCTGGATGGAGAAATACTCCTTTTGATGAACGGGCCTATCTGTGCTTGTCTTCTATTGCTCCTACCATTGGACTGCTGTGGGAACACTAATATTGCTTTTGTCACCACAACTCCCTGTTAGCCATGTTCCAGTAATTCCATTTACAGTACATCATAATCACATGCTAATGCAATTGCTTCTACCTCTTGCTATTACTTTCTAACACTCCTAGCAGTATTTATAAGCCCTTAATTTCCCAGGTCCTTTATGTTTTCTTTTCCCTTTCAATTCACTTTTAGACTTTACTTCGTTTATCTTCCTTTCAAGTAAGTTTGGGACCCCACAACCTTCCATTCTATTTTATTTTGTTAAATCTATGTGAATCCCTGTTTCTGCTCTTCAAACATTGAGTTGTAATCCATCAGATCTGTTCAGATGGTTTTTGTCGTGGATTCCAGTGGTTAAGATAGCTGAGGCCTTCTTCAGCACAGCAGTTCATCCGCTAGTCCTCGGGTCTACATTGACAGGTCTATGTTAACATTTTCAACTTGTGTAATTGCCCTCCTCCTTGATTGTGGTTCTTGAAGAAATGCAATACAGTGATTTGAAACAGCTGATGGGTGTTGAAATTTGATTCATATTAAATGGAACACGAAACTGACATATTCTGCACACATAATCTTATTCTTTAAACGACTCCTTTATACTTGTCTTTCTTAGCTTGAGTAATATGATTACATAACAGTGTTTATAAAATTTATATTTTATCATATCATTTTATTATATTATCATAGCAAATTTAATAACTGTAAGTCACTGTGTACCTGTACACTGTGCTGCACAACCAGCCTACTGAAGGAGATTGGACAGTTGTGAAGAACACAGCCCAGCTCTGATTTAATCAGACAATTAAACTGTTTATTGTTTATAGAGTTGTTAGAGTGTTTGATTCACTTACTGTACAGTGTTTGATCATCTGTCGAAGCCCTCTTGCAATTTGTTGTTCCAATTTCTAATTGATTTTGGAAATAATAAACCCTCACATCAACACTAATCTCTGTATTTGACTTCACCAAATACACAAGTTTAGTTAGTGAAAGAAAGATTTACAGTCATTCATCACTTTCTTGGTTAAGTCCTCTGTTACCTATCTGACTCTGCAACTGTAATCTGCACAGAGCTTGTGTTATAAATTACTCTGATTCTACCAATTACAATTCAGATTGTCTCTCTTGAAACCTTCCCATATCTTTTCTGATGCTCATTCTGTCTGTTATTCATTCACTTGGTCTTGGACTGTATCTCTTTGTTAATCAATGTGACAGTTCCCATTTCAGAACTCCGGACAGTGAGGTGAAATAATGCATGAATATTTTGTGATAGGATGGCATGCCAACCTTCAGGCAGAGCTGGAAAAGACCAGGAAAAATATTTACTTTCTGTCTTGAAGAAGATAATGCTGATGGAAAAGATTCTCTGTATAAAGGCTATGCTGGAGTCTAGCCAGAGGAAGGAGTTGGAAAAGGAAACCACATTAGGGAACAATAATCTCCAACTGAAAGAAGCAGATAAATATCAACAGATCAAAACTTTCAATAAATGAATCTTTTCAGATTCGGTTTTCTCAGATCCCCATAAATATTGCAATAACTAATTTTATGGAACAAATGAATAAAATGAGAGAAAGGACAATCTCTTTGTGAATGGTTGCTGCACCAAGAAGAAGCAGGAGGTCAATTTCTGGCCAACGTAACCTGTGCTCTGATCCCATCAGCTCCCAGAGTTGCTGGAACAGGAGCTTCTATCACTATGGACAGCAGACCTTGGACTGAGCCTTCAGAAGAGGAGGAAGATGAGTTACCTTTGCCATCATGAATTGAGCTTGGAAGTGATGACACTCAGTAAAAGAACAGATCACCAAAGAAAGTGTCCTGCCTCCCTGTCCTGAAGTAATAAAAAGATAACTGTGTGCCAGATCTTACTAAATCAAGAGAAGAGGAAAAGACAGACTTACCAGACATCCACACAACTTTTAAAATTCACGACAGGGGTGCTTGAGACTGTTATCTGACAATGCAAAACAGAAAAGAGATGAAGAGGATGCTTGATTGTCCATTGACAGAGAAAGAGGAAGATGAGGAGAGGCTGCATGACCATCTACTCACAGAGAAAATAGTAAAGGAAGATTTTACAGGGGGTGACATTATTAACAGTAAAAGTGGGAGAAAAGAGACCCGTTTGTCCATACAGGCCTGCATGTCCATACCCACAGATGAGGAGGAAGAAAAAGGAGGGCAATGGAATGGCTGATATTTAATTAGCCTAGTCATCCAATTATCTCCCTTATGGGAAGGGGGGGACATGTAATAGGATCACAGCTTTCTGCATACCCCAGAAAGCTGTGAGGACGATTTATTTTGCTTTGTGCTGTATAAGAAAGAGATGGGAGTAAGGAAGAGACAGATGGATGGCCCCATGGCCAGTTTACTGTAAGTATTTAGTTTTTTTGCAAAGGAGTCTTTGGAAAAGCATTTATGAAATTCTGAACTTTTGGCTTTACATGATATCCTTATGTTTTGCCAAGATATTTATAGAGAGAGTGCATGATGGAAGAATTTTAGTTCAGAAATGGATCACATACAAACATGTTGGCAACAGCCCAAGAGACGGTACATATCAGACAGGATGGCAACAGACAGGTAAGTGTCGACAATGCAGGAAATGGACACAGAGTGGTGATGTGAAGATATAAACTCTGGAGAATGGGATGTTTATTACTTATATTTACTTATGTTTAAGGGATTTGTTCTCTCTTCTTTGGGCAATAACCTTCCTGTACCATCTGTGTTGTCTTTGAAATAATTTATGCCGTTTGCCTGTTAAGGAAACAAAAAAAGTCTTACTGGGTGAGACAGAAGCATTTTTTAAAGTTGTTCACAGTAATTCAATACAATTAATTTTTCATAATTCATTAGAATCACAGAATAAAGAAAATGAATAATGATATGATAAGCACAGAGGAGCCATATTATTAATAAAAAGCCCCCAAAAGCTTCACAGTACTATTGTGTATAAATCTGTGTACTTCATATATTTTTCTGCAATCGTCCATTTAAATGTATTCTTAGAATTATATCATAATATATACAGTATACTGTATATATATTACCTGGTTAAGAGATTTTAGCAATACGTTTTCAAATAGTCCCTTACTGCTACAATTAAAACTATATTATATGCAAGACATATCCAAAGAAAGTTTTGAAGTTTAGGTTCTCAAGTTTTAATTTTCTGTTGAAAGAAATAAACTATGACCAGACCTGTCGCTAATTAAATTAAGCTTTATTCTCATTACTAGTGCCTGTGGATAATTTTATTATTGGCAGTACTGAAGTTACAAGTGTGTTTCAATTGGTGGACTTCGAACTCACCTTGTTTTTGAGTGCTGTTAGTATCTGTGTTTTAATGATGGGCGGACTAGAAAACTAAACTGTCATGGAGTAGCTATGAGAGCTTTTGTGAACTTTATAGGAAATCTAGGTTGCAGTGAAGGGAACCAACTCGAGGGCCAGCTTTCAATGTAATATAATGTAAAATTTCAATATAGTATAACTTTTAAAGTACGTTTTTTAAGCATGGGCAGAAGGCTGTGGATGTACAAAAGCACCAGGATGGAAACTAAAAGTCTTTAACCATCTGTGAAGCACATTTGGTGAATGATTCACAAATGTACTTTATTCATTGACTTACCCTAATAAATAATGTTCCTTTTTTACTGTGTGATTACTGTAGTGCAGTAAACACAGATAAAATATATGTGCCAAACAAAATTCAAACAGTTGGTTCTTATTTTAAGCTATACTCTACGTCAATAAGATACTCTGTAATTCCAAAGAAATGTTTAATGGTACTGACCATTGTTATTATAAGATAAACTTAGAACTTATCTTTAGGAGATGAAATTATTTAAACATATCTCAGTGGCAGTGGATATGCAGCCTAGATAATGAATGAGCCATTTGCTATGTCATAATAAGTTTGTATGGTCTAAAGAATATAAAAGACAAGAAAGGTCAGATGGGAAAAACATCTACATAACAGGTGATAAAAAGCATTATGTCATCAGAGTGTGAACAAGATGGATCAGGCTGGTACAGAGGCTCGTTCATGAGTCCAAACCATGTTCATCTCTGCATATAGTCTTCTTAACTTAGGAGGTTGACATTATGGAACAGCTGTCTTTGATTTGCTGTCATTCATGATACATCAAACAAATATGCAGTCAAGCCCATACTTTAAAAATGTCACACACCCACTCAATCCATGTGAAATGTTAAAGCCTCATGACATTGGACATGAAGTCATTTAATGCTACAGTCAGCCAAAATTACAAAAGACATTTAATTGAATATCATGATAACAAAGAAGACTGTGAAAAACGATCTACTTTATTTTAATTTATTTCAAGTCTACTTAATTTTTTATGGTTTTAAAATCTTTAGAATTTTTATATTTAGTATTTTCCTGTATTTCTAAATGAATTTCCTTGAAACAGTATTGATGACTGATGTTAGTACAATATTACTTGAAATGCAGTATTCAGGAAACGCAAGTTAAGCAAAAGAAGTGTATCAGATTGGGTACAATGTATAGAGAAAAAAATTAAGGGGTTAACAATACCTGTAGTAGTAATAACAGGATAATGCTACAAAAAACAACCCAGAAATCAACAGATCAAATACTGTATTAAATTAAGAACAGCATTGTAGTACTAAGAAATCATTGTTTTGATACACTTCTATTTCCCCTGCATAGATTGGGAAATCTTCTTCAGTAGGATGGTTGGTGAAAATGAAGAGCAGAAACGACTACGTTCTTGCTCAATGTGTCAGGGTGCATAAAAGGAAAAGTACTTGTATTGATCTTGTCTTGTCAAATGACCAGTAAATGACGTGGACAGGGAGCAGGACTGAGGTTAGAGCACCACTGGGAAATTATCATGTTATCTTTTTAACACTATTTTAAAGCTGTACAGGCAGAGTCTGAAGTTTAAATATAAGTTGCAGAATAGCTGACTGCGAAGAAGAAGAATTAGGTTGGTAGATTAGAAGAACAAAATATATGACTGGGTTAAATAAATGTAATTGTAAACGTTAAAAATTCACTCCAAAAAAGGCAAAATAAATAAATAAATGTAGTCACCTAAAATATATTGTAACAACAGGGTATTGACGTGGCTTATGTATTCTTTACGTACATCGGAGTCCAAATTTTTTATAAGTTACACACTACAGTTATTAGACTTGTTAGTGTTAGTGTAGAAAAAAAGAGGTCTGATAAAAAGTAGAAAACACACAGTGGAGCAGCATAATTACTCAGATACCACAGAAAGTAGTATTAGTACCACTGCTCTTTTGGTCATATCAGGGACCTTCACTGTAATGTAATGTGCTCAAGAAACCTGGGCTCAAAATGTTGTTAATAGCCCAGTGACCAGTATGACTGAATGGCTTCTTCCCATTTGGCAATTATAATTTTCTTCAACACTTGATTACAGTATATATTGTACAGTGCTTGGGGGACAGGATTAGTTAAAAGTGCACTGTATAATATTGTAAAAGGAAAAAAGATGCCTCTTTCAGGTCAGACTCTTTTAACTATGAGCTGTCATTGCAGATGGGCAGTAATTTGGTTCATTGTGTCATTTTAGAACACTGCTAAATTGTGATGAGTGCAAGATACAGAGCTGTATCATGCCTTGACTTCTTTTGGAAAATAAGCACTACTAGTGGTAACAGTAGCTGTTGTAGCAATTGTAGTTGTAGAATCAAAGACCGGTTTCCATTATAAACCTTTATGGAATAACTCCCATTGCAAAAAGTCCATCTGAACCTCCTACTAATTGATTGGCCTGCAGATACTTGATATTCCGAGCTTTATCACATTCAAAATCCACAGAAAGTTCTCTCTGGGGTTATAGTACCGTAACTCAATTTGGTTTTATGAAAAGTTCCATCTCTAGCCTTTCTTTCCTTCTTTTATCTGAGTAATACATTAACTTTAATTACTTCCAGACAAATGTCTGTAAAACTAATCAGCATCTCATTCCTATGTAAGGGAGAGTAATTAAAAATTGATTATTATGGAAGGATTGGTTCCCTCGATTAATAGAAGTTCCGCCTTAAGCTCTTTCATCAGTAATGTAAGGTGCACCCTGCATGGTGGGGCTTAAATTGACTGTAAAATGTTTAAATAGCAATATAAAGTGTAATTTGAAAGTGTGTTGAAATTAACTTTCTCTCATGATGTATAAATAAAGCAGAAATCCCAGCAACTCTTCTTGCTGTAAGGTCTTTTTAGTACTGATCATATAAGCAGTATGAAAAGAGAGTATTTATTCATCCTGAAGCAACAGTAATAGGATTATCAATCAAACTGTCGGGGATATGCAAAGACAGTGAAACCTCTCTTTAATCATTATGAAGACATGTGGCTTTCCCTCAATTCAACCTGAATATTAAGTAATGATTTTCTGGCTTGTGATGTTAGACTAAAATGCAAAAGACATCAGAAATGATTTTTGCTTATTAGAACATAAGTTTTAATGTATGGAGTATGAGGCGGTACTCACAAAGGCAGCAGCCCGGCGAGCCCTCTTAAACGGATCTTTTCTTCACTGTTTTTTATTCTTATTGTTACTGTTCTTAGTTCTCAGTTTCTCTCTCCCCAATGTTCACGTCCATATCTTATGATCTACAAACACTTTTAGGCACTGGAACAAGATCCGCAGGACTATCACTTAATCTGAAAGATCTGGACTGCATCAGCTCGCACAGCCTTCTCTGACAAGTCCTGGAAACCACGGTATCCTCTGAACAAGGTAACCAAGCCAGGAAGTGTCGCAAGCGATGTGAACGAAAATGGAAACACGGTTAACGGGCTGCAAACTAAAGACCGAATGTAACAAACATCCTTTACCCAACCTTTTTACTCGATGATGTCCAATCCCTCTACAACAAACTCAATGAACTCATACTGAGACTCTCCACACAATGAAAAATTAAAGAATGTTGTGGTTTATTTTCACCGAAACATGTCTAACAAACAGTATTATGGACTCGGCTATACACCTAGACGGGTTTTCTGCCTTCCGCATGGACAGAACTACAGAGTCCGGTAAAACCAGAGGTGAAGGAGTATGCATTTTTATTAACAAAGCGTGGTGCAACAATGTATGTACCATCACAAAACACTACTCACCCGCTCTGGAATTATTAAGGATCAAATGCCGCCAAGGGAATTTACAACTGTTATTATCACCACTGTCTACACCCCCCCGACACTAATGGCAAAGAAGCACTAGAGGTACTTACTATACACTGCAATTAACAAACAGGAATCTGCACATCCCGACGCGACTTTTATCTTCGCGGGCGACTTTAATCACACAAATCTCAACTCCCAAAATACCATCAGCATGTGTCCTTCCAAACAAGAGGAGAAAACACTCTGGACCACGTTTATACTAAGATTCAGAATGCTTACAGGGCCGTACCCCTCCCCAACCTTGGAAACATAAAACACATCATGGTCAGAATGGTGAAAGTGTGGCCTGAAGGAGCTGGATCAGTCCTGCAGGACTGTTATGAATGCACTAACTGGGATGTGTTTAAAGAGTCAGCCACACAGGTATCACACACCGACATACAGGAATATGCATTGTCAGTCACTAGCTACATCAGGAAATTTGCTGATGATGTTACACTCACAAAAGAAATAAGAACTTTTCCTAACCAGAAACTATGGATGAACAGTGAGGTTTGCATCCTAATCAAAGCAAGGGATGCAGCATTCAAATTTGGCAATAAATGAGAACTTAAGTCAGCCAGGATCAATCTAAAGAATTCTATTTTATGCACCTTTTATGCTTGACAAGACAACAACCATCATCTCAATACCGAAGAAAACCACAGTGAAAACCACATGTCTTAACGACTACTGCCTGGTGGCACTAACCCCTGTTATCATGAAGTGCTTCAAGAGGCTGGTCATGGGGCACATTAAGGACACCATTCCAGACACACTGGACCCATACCAATTCGCCTACCGGCCCAACAGATCATCAGATGACGCAATCTCCATTGGCATACACACTGCCCTATCCTATCTGTATAAAATGAACACATATGCTACTATTAAGTATATAAGACTACATATAAGACTACTATTCATCAACTTCATAAAATTGAACATAGTTCTATTTTCACTACAATTAATTTTTAAGCAAGTTGAGGGTGATACACAAAATACTTTTACTGTCAGTGGTGCTTATTGTGGAATTTATTTTGTTTTTATTATTTTTTAGCTGTATTTTTACAGTATTGGGACAACAAATTTAAAATCAAGATTAATATGGATGATGCACGTGCAATTCAATATATATTCAGTATATGTATATATACATACTACAACAAAATCATACAGTACTTTGTGTTCAGCCCAGTAATGTACACTGACTTTCCTGAGCAATCAAATGCTCATTTTGAGATGTTTTGCCAAGCCTTTGCTGAAACCACTTTGACTTCTTGTCTACGTTTCAGATTGTTCTGACTTTTTTCTTCATCATGTAAAATGCATTCTCAATTGGATTTAAATAAAGATTTTGAGACCTTAGTCTCATGTAATCACTTGGGTCTTGGTTACAGCTAAAACATTTAAAATGTCTTCTTTTTCTTTGCTAATTAAAAAAAACAATGAAAATAGTAAATTGTTATAGTTTATGTAATAATTTTCAGAATACTTAATCTATTGTCATGTTCATATCTGATGTTGATAATACTTTTTAGTTTGTGGTCATACTTGCATGATTTATGTTTTAATTTCCTTTGTTTCTGTATCCTGTCCAGGGTGTATCATGTCTTGTGCTCATTGCTTGCTGGGATAGCTCCCTCACAACCCTGTATTGGTTGAAGCAGTTAGAAAATAGATGGGTGATGGATTTCCCTAAATTTAAAGGTGTTAATGTTATTTTATTTTCTTTTAATTACAAAATGTAGTTTTATTGACCAGGGATAGCATCATAATTTCAACAGCTTATAAATGGCAGAAGTCTTTCTAGATTGTTCTTGAGTGAATATACAGTATAGCATATACCAGTATATACAGTACAGTATACCAGTCAATTATGTATTCTGGAGTCTATAATGTATACTGTTTTTTAAGGCATTATAAGAGCTTTATCTGATCAATACAAATACATTCTAATTCATTAAGAGTTAAATACATTTAAAGTTTTATGATACTAAGACGTTCACTTTAAAATGTCTTTTCTTTTCATTTGTGTGGCTCCTTTCCATAAAGTCAGCATGAGACTGATTAGATGAGCATGTTTACCAAGCAAACATTTAGGAAATGGTACATGAGAAAAGTGACAAATTAGAAGAGGAAAATTACTCCCAAAGAGTGTCTGGTTGCTAGGAGCTTATTGATCCAAAAACTTCATCTAACTGTTCTGTGGGAATCCAGTAGAGCTAGGTTGTGTTTCTCATCCAACCAAAACATTTTGAATCCAATTTAATTACTTTGAATCTAAAATCAAGCCAAACCTTCAAAACTTTTTAGAAGTAATTTTCACTGATAAGTAAACATTTAAAAACAGAGAAAAAGAGTTGATATACAGTACCTCTTATTCATAATGTACCATATACTGTTACATGTTGTTTGGTAGCCAAATGCTTGGATTTCCAATCAAAAGTACCCTATTCTGTTAGATAAAACTTAGGCATTCTTTAAATTGTTTACACAGCAGTTTTATATCATGTCTCTGAAGTAATAAAAAGGACTAAACAAGTGTTTCAAACAGGGTTATTCTGATCATGATGTCAAATTCTCTTCATAAAGCTAATTTCTTTGCATGGGTTTCCACTTATAAGGTTACAGCCACAACACTGAAGTACAGTACACACACAACATTGCTTTCTCCTTGGTTGTAGTAAGTCCCACAAAGAAACAAAACACACAGTATTGGTTTCACCTGTGTCACCACCTGTTCTTTTTTATGACACATAGGCAGTGCGTGAAGTTTACTAAAACTAAGAAAAACATGAGAAAATGAATTGGTTAAGTATAGTTTTGAGTCTTTTTTCCTCAAGCAAATTCTTTGAGGTGAGCTGGCCTGTGAATATGCTTTCCCCATTTAGACTGAGGTGTTTGCATGGATTTCTTGCATGCTGTAGCACTGTCTTCTGCTTCTTTATCCCACTGTGCCCATTAGGTTCTGGTCACTACTATGTAGTTTGATGCCCTGTACATCTTTACTGGGTTTGGGTTGGTTGAATGCAGCTTTGGAATATTCATTGCTAGTTCTCTGATGTGTTGTTTCTCATAAAGGTTTGTCCCTGTTCCATTTTCACTTCAGAGGACCTTTCATCCATCAGTCTGATCACTGTAGCTTATAGTATTTATAGTGTTCTGCCCCACTAAAGTATGGTCTCTTACTTTTTCATTGTGGTGTAAAGGGGGTAAATCTTTGGCTATGGTTTCATTGTATTTTTACCTGTCTGCACTGCTTTTCTTTCAATAGAATGCTACAGGCTGCTTAAACTGTTCAGCAGGCACCAGTAGGTTTTGTCTTGTTTCCCATGAGCAGCAGAGCATTGCTGCTGTCTCAGCCCTGTATGTGTGTTTATGTCATCCAGTATCACAAGGTATGGATCTTATCCACTTTGCTGTTTTGATTGCAGATTCTTCCTACCCTTAATAAGTTGGTGCCCATTATGTTTTGTGTTCGAAATGCTTTGTTTAACTCCTTAAACTTCCCTGAGGAGTCCTGTATCCCATTCATTTTCCACTGCTCTATGTATGTTTTCATTGGGTATTCAAGCCAGGCCAGAAGACACATTCACAAACTCTTTTCAGTCAGCTCCCAATGCCAACGTGTGACAAGTGGGCTCTGTGCATCATGTAGTTTCTAAGCGATGCCGACGCAACAATCCTTGCCCCTCTCAAGGTGACTCCATTTTGCACACTACGGTTTAAGACTCTCTGCTCCACTTCCAACACCTAATGTTTTTCAAATCTCTCTGCCTTTGTCTTTGGCTCTGCCACCCCTCAGGTGATAGTGTAATTTAACGTCCAGAGCATCTTTCTTATCGCCCATTGTGAGATTCATATATAAATTCAATTCCTCTTTCTACCTCTTCCAGGCAAGTGACAAATTTTTATCATCAAAGTCCAGGTGGTTTAAGTACATTTTCCATGATGCTACTGCTTTATTTTCGAAGGACAATGACTTACAATCATTGCTCACAGACTGAAAGTCTTGTCTGTTTATTGCCTCTTTCTCCTTTTCTCACTATGTTTTGTCTTCTTCAACACAGAGGAATCACATTCTTTATTTATTGACATTTCATTTAACTCATATTCCGATAATGTTTCAAAGAGGCTTATTCTAATAATGATGACAACTTCACTTTGTAAGTCTAACTTTATTTGATTGAACTGTGGCTTATTACAATATAGACAAAAATCTGAAGTACATCATCCAACATTGCTCTCTATTCAGTAGGACCTCCTGTGGGGAAACAGTATAAGTTCTGGTTATGTTGCTACAGCAATGGCACTAAATTTTAAACACGACTAAACCAATTGCCGTTAAAACTCTGCTTTTCTTAACCATCATTAAAGAACACAGGATAACGAGCATCCAAAGAAAGAGAGAAAACAGATAGGAAAAGAATAAGCAGGGAGAAGAAACCGCTGTGAGAAATTTCCTTCAACAGAAAAGGAAAAAATTGTCCAGATGACCTGAGCACTCAAAGAGGAACAGATAATAGACCTTAAGAAAGGGGCTTGATCTATATTTGTCAGAATTGTTGTCATAAATGTGTTAATTTTGGGCTGGAAGAAATCTTTCTGTTTAGTGATGCATTATTCTGAACAGAAAAATAGGTTTCCATTTCTTTAATATTCATTTTAAAGAGTGCCTTAGTCCTGAGTAATATTATTTGATTTTATAAGACACATGATCCTTCTCTCTTTGCCCTTTTAGTGCACCTGTGTATCATATTGTTTGTCCTTTTTAAGTGTCCTATCTGGTTATTACTGTACTTTATTACCAAGCTGTACCAGTGACTAGAGAAACCGTGTGACAAAAGGTGCTCAGTATTCCCTGACTTAAGGGGTTTTACTTATTGCTAATTTTTCAAATTTGCTAGGACAGCAAGCTGATTTCAGGATTTGATATTTAATTTGATTATTTTTTCTTACTTTCTAATTATAAGAACCCCTGTTTGTAACAATAAACAGTTCCTAATATGTATTTAGCAATCCTGCAATTGTCTTATTATTAATGTACTCTAAGGTTCCAGCTTTTGAGCCAGTGTTTAATCCACGATCTGATCTGCTTATAGTGTCTTGCAATCAATCAGTCTGATAGCTCAGCATGGCATAAAAGGGCAATTGTAATTCAGATCTCTGTCAAATAATTTGATCCTGCCATCCTTCAAATGGAAAAAAAGGGATGGAAAACTCCTATTTATTAATAACAATATACAGTATCACAATATTCTGTCTCATTTTTTATATGAACCTTCAATTCAAGAACTGCCTCTAAACCATAAGATTTAAGAATGAACTTTAGATCTTAGAACTGGATCTAACACAATATTAACCTTTTCACCAATTAATTTAATGGGATCACATTCGAAGGATTTTTGTTTTATTTAAGTATTTAAATGTATCTGCAGTGTGTGTAAAATTTCTAGCCTTGCTTTTTTTGTAACTTACTGTTGAAAAGGCAGCTTAAATGAGCAGGTTTTTTTAATGAAAGAAACAATTTTTTAGCATGTACAAAGATTTTAGCATGTACAAAGTCTATTTTCATAATTTTGATTTTTGACCATTGTTGACAGGCGCACATACGGTTTAGCAAGAACTGCAAAATTGGGTGAAATTTCACTGTTGAGGATACACCAAAACAACAGCTTTCCTGCATTTCAAAGGCATCCAAAATCACAGCAAAATCACCACAAACTGTCTAGGCGTTGTTCAAACCTAACCCTAACCCTAGCTCGGGCACATGTAGATCATTCACCAAAAACCATACCTAAAAGAGATGTGTTCGAAATGTTACCCAAATGACTCCAAATTAGTCAGAATCATATAAACTAACAGTTTTAAGTTTTTTACATGTATCTGCAGTGAATCTGTGTAAAATATGTGTAAAATTTCGAGCCTTTCTCTTTTTTGTAACCTGCTGCTGAAAAGGCGTGTACAATGAACAGGTTATGTGCCGTTCAGAAGTTCGGATGACAATTAACCTAGAAGTTTGGTCTAACTGATGTTTTCGTTTGTTTTTCAATGCAACAAACAAGAGATTTTAGCACACAGAAAGTGAGTTTTCCTAAATTTTGGTTTTTGACAGGAGCACGGCTTAGCAAGAACTGCAAAATTGGGTGAAATTTCACTGTCAATGAAACAACAAAACAACAGCTTTCCTGCATTTCAAATGCATCCTAAAGCACAGGAAAAGCACCACAAACTGTCTAGGTGTTGTTCAAACCCTAACCCTAGCTTGTGCACTTGTAAATCACACACCAAAAACCATGCCTTAAAAATCTACATTCAAATTGTTTTGAAATGTTACCCACATGACTCCAAATTAGTCAGAAACGTTTTAACTAACAGTTTAAAGTTTTTTACATGTATCTGCAGTGAATCTGTGTTAATGTTCCAGACTTTCTTTTTTTTGTAACCCTCTGCTGAAAAGGCGAATTAAATGAGCAGGTTGTGTGCTGTCCAGAGGTTTGGATGACAATTATCGCTGAAGTTTGGCCAAAGTGATCTTTTCGTTTGATTCAACAAAATGACTTGCTCTTGTATTTTAGTGTTGTATTTACTGGTTTAGGTTAAATTTTTTTACCTGATACTCTAATAGAAATTACAGTTTGATCTTCTTTGGATTGACCTGTGAGCCCATGTGCGATGTAGCCATGGAAGGCACAGTTACTTACATTTTTAATAAGATTTAGCTTACCTCAACTCAAAATCAAATAAGTCTTCTCTTATAGTCAATATTACACAGACCTACAGTGGTAGGTTAGAAATCAAGAAGGATCTGCTGTCATGGGGGAAATTGAATATTTTAAGATCTGTTCCAGAGATGCATATTTATTGCTGCCATGGCAAGCTTTGGAATATGGAACTACATATTGTTTGAGAAACAAATTCAAAGAAGAAAATATTTACTTAATCTTTTTCACCTTGGGAAAATTATGGGATTATATTATAAATATTGAGGAGAATTACACTTGTGCATGTTCTTTCGTTCGTTAATGTTTGTTTATTCCAAATTGAACCTAGATTAACAGGTTTCAGATTGTGTAACAGGTTCCAGTGCGTGGGAGAATGTTTTAATTACTATTTTGAGTTTATTAAGTTTTGTTTATTAACTACTTTTAAACAAAATTGTGGAAATTAGGACACTGTAACGAACAGTTCTTTCCGGACCCTATGCGAACGACACAGTCCGATGGAGTGGGGAAACACTGGGGAAACGTCATGCAGGAAAACGGGGCTGAAGACAAGGGGGCGTGTCCAAGGTGCGCTGGTGCACGGGGGAGGTGTGGCCGAGGCGAACAATCCGAGAGTAATCCTTAGGGAAAATCCAAAACGCAAGGGTAAGTCCAAAACCAGGAGATCCATCAGAGGAAGGAATTAAAAACCACGAAGGCCGGGTCGGAACCGGCGGACGGGGAACAGGAACGGGAACAGAGGTTAAAACCTTAACGGGACCAGGCGCTTCCTGGTCCCGGACTCGCACGATATGGAAATCAGAGCAGAGCCCAGAAGAGCGTCAGCGCCTGGCTTTTAAGGTGGGCAGGGAATAGGGAGCAGGTGCATGGAATAAAGTCTTGAGTGATAGGGCTGGAGCACCCTTAAGGAGGGGGAACTAATATCGTGACAGATACAAGACAATACAATTATGTTTGGCCTTGGGACTAGCAATAACTGCCTTATTTTTTCAAATTTAATCGTTTTGGCTTTAATTGGACTGTATATATATATGTAAATGAAAATCAAATCCAGTGTTAAAACATATTTTCTTTATAAGAGGCCTCCTGTCATGTTAGAGTTTCTGTTTGTTTGTGTCTGATTTTATGTCCTGTAGTTTTGAATGTTCCAATTCCAAGAGATTTCAAAGACTTGCTCTGCTGCTGTTTTCCACATCCTAAACCTCATCTACAGTATAAAGATTCCAGTATCTCATGGATGTTTAGGAACATTCATGGATAAGTAGGACATTGTTTCTCAAATTTGCTTCTACGTTTGATATTATTTTCAAAATACGGTTTAATTATTTTCATCAACTGACTTTAAACCTTTAAAGAATGTAATGAAATTGTGACTTTATAAAGATACCTTCAGTTTCTAATTTCCAACAGGAGAATCATCTGATTTGTGGGTTTAGAAGTTGGTGCAGTGGTTAGCTTTGCTGCCTCACAGCACTGGAGCCCTGGGTTCAATTCCAGACCTAAGATGCTATCTACATGGGGGTTGTATGTTCTCCCTATGATCACATGGGTTTCCTTCAGTTTTCTCCTAAATTCCAAGGACATAGTGATAGGTTAATCAGCTTCTGGGAAAATTGGCCCTGGTGTGAGTTTGTGCATGTTACTTTGTGAGTGTACCCTGCATTGAACTGATATCTGTCAAAGGTGTATTCTGCCTTGCACTAGTTCCCCTGTGACCCTGTATTGGATAAAGTGGTATGAAAATTGTGGATGGAATTAGAAGATTGATCTTTTCTCAGAGCAAAGGGTTAAAATATGAGGATCGCATATTATTAATGTGGCAAATAAAGGACTTTCAATTAGCAATACTGTAGGAAAAGAAGGAATACAGACAAAAAACAATTTAAACAACAGAGAAGACACACTGATTGAAATTGCAGTTTAATTTTAACTGATTTCTAGCATGATGATTCCTTTATTATTTATTTATGATTCACATAATATCTCCCTATGTCAAAACAACTGGTGAAATCACATGATTGAGTAGCTGATAAAATGAGTCTGTATGGTTTTATTTTCCTGAGGCAAAATGAACATTTCAGAGCTAAGTTTAATTAACTGAAAACTTACAATAGTAAATTTAACGACACTAAAAGAGCATTTCAGAGGAGTGTCACACACACAACAATGTTTTAAATGTCCAACAATAAGACAAGAATAAAGAGGCAAGATAGTCAAAGTGCTGATTATCATCTATATCAAACCACTGACACAAAAAGTGAAGGTTTAGGGTTGCAATAGTTTATTAACAGTTGGCATACCTGTACATTGAAGTAGAGCAGGTGTTGGGACACAGGTGCATCACCAAGGGGTGCGGTCATCTCATAGGCTAGCCGCATTCCTCAAAATCTCATGCAGAAATCATTAAATTGGCTGCAGCTGGAATCTGTAGCTTCCCATAAAAGCAGTTCCTAAGGCAGTCAGAGGTTGTCTCTCTCACAGTTGAGAGGAACTGTGTGTAGTGTAAGGAAGATTTGGAGGTTAGAGAGATCTTCTAGTAATACTAGGATTATAGCAGGGTAATATTGGTAGCAGCCTTGGTTGTTTTCTGGGTTGAGACACCGGTAAATAGGAAGGCAGTTAATGAGTGCACCAGGCCAACTGGAATTGACTGAGTGGGTTCATTGTCACTGCTATCTGGGGAAATACATGGTTAAGGTTTATGTGGAAAACCCCTTGTCACACTACCAGAAAGTGGGATCTTTTACAGTTCCACATTTAATATTGTATAATAACCTTACTAAGGTAACCTGCAGCTGTAGGCTTGTTTATTTTCAATAGGTTAAACCTAAATGCCAAAAAGGAACAGCTTTTAACTCATACACTGGCCTTAACTGTCCCCTGTGCCCAGACTGAACCTACTGCACTACTGTTGTATAAACTTGACCCGACAATGTCATTACTTTATTATAACTGACACTCAATGCTGTCACTCAATATGTCAAAGACAGCAAATTTACTTAGGTTCAGTACGTGTTTGTCAGTGCTTCAACCTTTTCTCAGTAATAACTACATTGTTTGTTTTATAAGGAGGATATTTATAACTGAAGAATTTAGCAATTGAGTAAGTTGTAGCATGCTTCTGAAATACATTTCCTGAAGAATTTAACATTAGAATTTTCATGTGGATGAATATGTTAATGTCGTTCTGTCTCTTCTTAGTTATGTTTCACTTAGACTCTTGGCATAGTCCCATAATTCTGACCACAAACCTAAAAACCTGGCAACAGGATGACCATGTGTCTATGGCAGCCATGTTACTCAAAAGCTAAGATGTGAGGTGTATCGTCACTGCAATGCTCCAAAGCACTCCAGGGCTTATAGGCTTTTAGTAGAATGTCTCCCACTTGGCCATCATCAGCTGCTTATGATCACAGGGAAGTAGAAGTCATAGATTTACTCAATCTTAGGCATCCAATCCCCTATCAGAGCCCTCCATTATACAGTAGCATTACATTGTCGCTGGATGATTTCATGTTTTAAAGTGATGTAATGATCTTCAAGATGAACATAAATAATTCATTCACATTCATTTTGTGGTTGCTGGGTTTTTTTCTGCATTGTTGACACAATTTTTGCTGGTTATTTAGAATGCAGAAGTTGGAGTATTTTTATATCAAGTTTTTACTAGAAATGTTTAGATATTTCCCATAAAGTTAATTGTGCATTGTAACATTGAGGTGTAATAAGGAATGTCAGAGCAGGCAATGTCAATACTAGTGTTTATAACTACCATTTATGTAGTTGGGAGGGGGGGAGCATTATTTTTTAAACTCCTTTACATGAAATGTAAACAAGCGGATTGTAAGTGACACAACATTAAATAAATCTACAGTAAAGCAAAAAATACTTATATTAAATATCAGATTGTTATACAATATATCCTTACAGTATTTGCTACAATACCATTTCGTAGTTATCATATTTTCTTTCAATAAATGGTTCCTCTTGATCATAACTATTTGGCCAAAGAATCTATCCCAGTAATTTCAGACTATTGGGTTTCTATGTGGAATTCAATCACAGCCAGATGCTCTCTTGCTTGGATGAGTTTCAGAAAACTAATAAAGGCTAAAGAATTAAAACCCTTTTTGGCAAGAAAGAGCTGCTATTCAGTTGATATTGTCAGTATTAAGAAGAATCCTGACATGTAAAAATGGGATATCACCAATGTTTGGTCACAAGATGGGTCAAGAATATTACAATGCAATCTGTTGCTGTCTTATTAAGACAGCAAATTTATCAATAAGTCAACTCCATCCACAAAAAAATCTTTTGAGTACTAATTCAGAGCATAGATCAGTTGTAACCCTTCTTACATAATTACCTTTCATAACATGCAAGCATCTTAGTGCTTGTCAAGATGTATTTGCCTTGAATTAAGTTAATTGTCTTAAACTTAAGCTATGCCCAGAGACTTATTTCTAGTAATGTCTTCAAGCAGACTTAAATGATTTAGATTCCTTGCACCTTGCACCAGTGCTTGCATTTTTTTATACTAAATACATTACTTTTCAGGACTTTTGCTTTCACTTACAGTATGACTTCTGGACATGATGGTACTTAGTCTTTATGCTGATAATGACACAAGAGATCTCAGATGGCAGCAAGCTAAAATTCTTAACACTGGGAGATCAGACAGATTACATAATACTGGTCATGATTACTAATAAAGCTCAGCCAAGCTGTTTCCAGCTGGTTACAAAACAGCAATTGACTAATTAAAGATATCTCGAACACCTGCTGTTTTGCATAATGCAGGGGAGGATTTCTGTCTATCCCTCCAGAAGTCTTTACTAATTGATGGTAAACTGACTTTCTCATGCTTTTTAAAACCACGTCCTGTATTTGCCAGAAAAGAACATCCTCACAAGCCTCTTTATGATGAATGATTTAACATCAAAGCTTACAAAATAGATTTTCAGCATTTCCTAAATTCCAATTTAAGTTCTCTTGAAGATATTTTCCCCAAGTTGCCAGAAGGATATAGAAATATATTAAAATGTCAGCTGACATTTTCGGTATTAAATGTTATCTTTTTTTCTGAATTGCTTTTGCTGATTCTAAAGTGTTCATTAGTACTCCTATGTTAGTAGCATATGCAAACATGACTAGTTTTCTAAGTATACTTGAATCTAGATCACAGATATAAATTAGGAGTAACATGTTCATACTACAGATCTTTGTGGAACTCTGCTCATTAAATCAACCCCATTTAAATATTAATAGCTTAACTGTTCTCTCTGACCAGAGACTGTTCTGTCTTTGTGCACTAACATAAAAATGTAAATACAACATGAACACAATAAATTAATTGATTATTTCGTAGAAATTCTGGTCTTCAAACCATTCATATGATACAATACAAAGCACACAAATAAAAACAAAATGGAAACAATATTAACTGTTACTTTGAATGAAAGGACTAAGTAAACAACTCAGATGATATGAATTCCAGCAGATACCGCACTCCTCAATGAAGTAGGCGTGATACCCATGTGCTGTAACACTTACATTATGGACATTACATACCATGATTCATTTTAACATTCACTCATAAGGTTCTAGCAGTGATTAAACAGTCTAGGACACAATGTTAGATTTACAGTGTTGACAGGGAATGATCTACATCAAGCAGGCTATATTCCAAGCATATTTTACAAAAGATGGATTTGTGAAGCTCACAGATCTGTCCCATCTGGATTGCTGGCATTTTTTACGGTTACCTGGGAACGTAACCAAGCACAGGCTCACAACAGTGAGCAGGAGCTGCTGTGCATCTGTTTCCTTTCCTTTTGATCATCGTACACTACAAATGTGGACAGGCAACAGCTGACCCACTCTGCATGCACAGAAAAGTCTCAGCCAATATACGCATCCATTTGCCGTATGAATGAGCTGTAGGAAAATGCACCCAAAGCCCAGGCACAGCCAGAATGCTGCTTTTTTGTCAGTTCAAAGATGTATCTGGTCATGGCTGGGTGCTGGAAGCACTGGGGGAATGGTGAGATTAAGGTCTTTACAGAACATACCATAAAACAATGAAACATCCACTGACAGTCACTAAAGAAAAAAGACTGACTTCCTTTTTCAGAACAAATGCATGAGTCAGCTTATCATCATTTATTTAGACCTTAGAGCTAAAGCAGACTTTCTTGAAAACCTACAGTATATTATAACTAACACAACATCCTGTTAATCCTTCACCAGTTAAGTATGCTCGTGATTACACTTCAGATCACCATATATACCCATTTACTGTAATAGCAGCTGTAAATATCATCACAATTGAATCTGTTTTTCTTGCATAACACAGTTCATCAAACAAATAAAGAATCATTTCCGCCTAATAAAACCCAAGGATCTGAAAGATAATACCCACTGAAATCTAACGCATTTTCAGCACATCATCTCATGACATCACATGACCCCTCACTGCTCTGCTTGGGGATTTTGGTATCGCCATCTGCCTGTATTGCAACCGGGAATCAAACAGAACATTTGCTGTTTTACGAAAAGAAAGCTTGGCACTAATTGACACATGACCCAGAATCATTTCACAGGCCTCAGTTATCAATTTAATTTAATAATTCATTATTTTTGGTATCGATGTCATTTTCAAAGCACATATTGTATTCCACTGTGCACAAAAGTAATTAAAAGTCTATTTTTCCATACAAAAAAGAAGGAAATTTACATTGACCCTTTCTGTATCCAAACACTACAAATGTCACTAATAAAAATGTAAGGTGAAACATGAAAACCGAAGGGAATGTACTAGAATTCTAAGAAACCTACTGCCTTTTGGCATTCTATCTATATTTAAATTATTTAGTATCTGCATTGCACAGTTTCATGTAGTGTTTCCTGACAGGGTAGTGCAAAATTCAAGGAGCCACAAAAGTTCCCATTCACAGACGAATGGAACCAAGATTTCCCTTCCTACAGACATCTTAACAAGTCTTACTGTCAGAAAATAAAAATATGGAAGTACATTTTGGCTAACTTAATGCCTTCATATGACTCGAATTCTGTAGATATTCTTTACTATGCTACTAAAATAGCTAACTGTGAGATATTCTCTTCTTTTGGATCTTATTAATGTCCTTAGAATGGTCATAAATGTCTTTATTACATTCCACCCTTATTACCATCTGAAATTCAGTAGGCCTGGATGTTTCCAATAGAACTATAAATTTCTGTCTAGCTTTTCTAGTTGAATTTATCTTTGCAGTTGCATATGTGTTTCCAAATACATTCCCCAGGCTTTTACAGAGGTATTGAAAGACATGAGTTTGTAGCTCATTTCGCACACAGTTCAATGTGTTAATTAAAAAGTGGAGCTATCTTTAAAATAATTACGTTTTTAAAAGAACACTGAATGTCCTTAAAATAGAAATACCTAATGCTTGCAGACACTTCAAATCCCTTTAATGGTTTCAAACTTTTTAAGTGACAAATCGGAATATAACAAATATGACTGAATTGCATACAAAAGATTTTTCTGTGAAAGTCCCTGATATTTTAAAAGTAATTTATATTTACAAAAAACAACTACAACAAACATTTTTTTAAATACATATAGTTGGATATGTTGCTTCCGAGACTGAAACAAGTCAATTTAACAGATTAAAAAGATTTATATTCAGCTATTAAGGTTTTCATTAAGAGCTCTGGGTGGCTTGGAGAGTCAACATTTCTTTGGTTATGTCACATTTCGTTAAGATGAAAGGAAATTAAATTCTTCTGGCCCACAACATTTAAATTGGTATTCTTACAGACTCTGTTACTAGAGATCTGCTTCAGTGATTTACAAAGAACAATCTGTTATAAGTAGCTGTTGCAAAAATGAGGTAATTAAAATAAATAATTTAACCCCCTCCTCCATCTCATCAAAGATATGCCAAGAATATATCCAAGTGGTTGGTATAGTTAGAGACGCATGAGTTATTAATTCTTGGTGAAAAAAGTAATAAATCATAGATGCACTAGCATCGATATGTATTATTATTTACAATAGCTGGACATCACACAATGTTACACACATACAACATGCACATTACAAGCAAATCCAAATTTTTCTCCTTCCTAAAAAACACCCTGTTACATTACAGTCCTCAAAGAACAGACACCAACTACTGGTGCTTTACAAAGGTGCATCTTACTCTTGTAAAGATGTCTTCCTTTCAAAACAAAGTGCTATGGCCTTATTTCTGAACTGACCGAGCCACTCACCTCTTAGCTTGCTGTTTCATTATCTTGGCTGGAAATCTTCCACAGAGGTTTCTGCCTAATTGTATCTCCCACTTCAAGAGAACCTGCATACAGTAGTTCCTGGTCACTAGTCTCTATTGGCTAAATGATACAGAATGTTCAGTGGGAGTGTTGTATTTGTTTAACTATTATACCTACTTTATAATATGTAAGGTATTTGTCAGTATAAGCCCCATTTCACAATATTTATTTTTCTACCTACTCAGGCAAACAGGCAAAAACAGCCATTGGCGGAGTGTTTTTCAATGACATCATAGTCATTGAAATATATCTTATTGTTGAATAACGTATTCTGCCCCAACCTGATTTGTTGCGTGGTTTATCCTGCCATCTGCTGGACAGAATGTACCTGTACACCAAATTCTGCTTGAGTTAATGCATTTTCAATATGCAGGATGGAGAAGCACCTTAAAGTGTAAGCATTTTACAAAAAGTTTTACCTTTCATTAGTTTCACAGCTTCTTCTCCTTCTACTTGTTATTTAATAAGCCAGGTAAGTTAACTATGGCTTAAATTGTCTGAAATAGAGCCTATGTTTATCTTTGTAGTTTACTTACTGTATCTGGTTTGTTTAGCAAAAGGTAAATTTTAATACTTAAAATATTTCAATCCGTGAAAAGCAAAAAATATTTGTCTTGGCACTCTTCCTGTAAGCTTATGTATCTCTTCCTCTTTTTATGTGCTCCAGATGGCCTCTTCATTTGCTCCTTTTAGCACAGCTGGGGAATAATAAGTATGAATAACAATTTGTTACACTTATATAGTATTGTTACAAATGTGGGTTATGAAAACTGGTGAAAATCAGGATTTGACTGAGAAGTTCAGTCCATAAGTGAAATCATTATTCATAACCCCCAACTTGTAAGTGATTTCTAGCAATATAGCTGAGTGATTGGTATAATTAGAGGCACATGAATTCTTTATTCTCTGGCACAGCTTTGGGTGAGTCGAATTATAATTCAGGCACATTTGGTTAAACAAATATTTATTAATGATAAGACACAAACTACATGGCATACAACAAAACATACAGCACACAGGTTACTCTAAGTACAGTGTTTACAAACAAGGCATTTCAGAGGCCTTACATTCTGGTCAACCAAAAAAACCCAGACTGCTACTAAGCATTAAGAGCACAGAGGAAGAAAGAAACAAGAAGCAGGCAACAAGGAGAAGAGAGGAGTCCGCAGGAGTTGGGACTTGAAGCTTGAGTCAGGCGAGAGCCTCTACTTCATGATTATCCAAATCAAACCTGACTGGAGCTAAGTATCCTAGCTAGAGAGAGAGAGTGCTGTGTTTTTAGGGAACTTTGGTTTCCTGGGTAAAAGATACCTCAGTTAGAAACATCTTTCCTGATTAGGGTGCATTTTTTATGGATAGGAAGAAAGGCTCTCGTTTATTTTGTCACATCTGGGGTGCAGAGAGAGAGAGATTTGACTGCAGGTTGCTTTGTATTTAGTTAGAAGACAGTTTATCTCTTATGTGGCCTTATGTAGACATTAAGAGATTAACGTGATCTTATATTGTGTGTGTCTGTAGTGCTCCTTGACAATCATTAATCCACAATTTACCTAGTAATAATAAGGTAAATTGTACAATTTTCTGCTCAAGGGACCCCACCAGACCTCAGAAAACATCCTTTCTCCGTTGAAAATAGAAGTGTAACAGTATTTTTCTGGACACTCCACTCAAAGCACTTTACAGGTAATGGGGACTCCGCTCCACCACCACCAATGTGTAGCCCCCACCTGGATGATGCGACAGCAGCCATAGGGCACCAGTACACATCAGATATCAGTGAGGAGGAGAACAGAATAAGCCAATTCATGGATGGGGATTTGTTAAGAAACTATGATTAGTAAAGGCCAATGGGAAATTTGACCAGGGTTAATACCCCTGGGATTTTTAATGACCATGGAGAGTCAGAACCTCAGTTTTACGTCTCATCCGATGGACGGTGTATTTTGTAAAGTATAGTGTACCCTCTCTAATACCTCTTCCAGCAGCAACCTTAGGTCTCCCATCCAAGTACTGGCCAGGAGTTGATATCGCTGCTGGCTAATTGAGTGAGGGGAGTTTCTGCCACTCAAAGAGTGTATGGCTTGAAATCTGAATGGATTATCCAGAATTCTGCGTTAACATCTCATTGAATGTAAAATTGCATTTGGCTGCCTGATTCAGTGAGAACATAACAGTTTTAAGTTGAAAATATGTACAGTTAATATATTAATAATAAGAATTAGGAAATTAAACCATTTGCAAAGATTTGGATCAGAGAACCAAATCCACACCTATTGTATACCATTGCATAAGGTAGTAACATTTATAGTACAGTATGTACAGTATAGTTAATTTGTATAAGTAACCTCCCTTACATGATAATTGTGAAATACAGATGTTGGGTAGTAAGTACCTGGGGAGGGAGTACAGAGAGGCTCACTCACTAGCAAAATTCATCTCGTGATATTAGTCTGTTGTGTGGCAATTTTGAATATGAGCTTAACAAGCTTCAGCTTGATTTCATACAACTATGCTTTTCTTCCATCTAAGATACTGCAGGCCAGATCAAAGTGCAAACCAAATTAGCCATTTTGAGGATGTTAATGTAAGACCCTACTTTTATGTTCCTAAAACGTAGCTTTCAGTGATTTCCCCAATTGCTCCATTAAAACCATATTATGCTCAGACACGGCATGACCAGGCTTCCATCCTCACGTGTATAATGCAAAATGAAATGGCTGAAAATGAAAATAAGCTTAAAATGTTTAAACATATGTCACTAATGTTACTCATATTCTTATTCAAAACCCTGCATATTGTTTGCAAAAAAGGACAAATTAACATACCACCTGAAGAAAATGCTGCCATTTTTAGACTATTTATTAGATGTTAGAGTCCTTTTTGTTTAAATTCCCATTACCTATATGTTTTTGTAAATGTAGTTAGCATCACTTTAATAATTTTGCCTGCTGTTCAAATGTAGGTCATGAATTGAAAACACCTTCATTTGAAGTGGTGTCATTGGTATATAAGCATGGTGTTACGCTCTGCTACTCCTTTCTTTGGTTCTTTCTTAATTATCATATACACCAGCTCTGAAAGGTTATTGACAGGCAAATCATTGCTCCATGGAGTTAGCCAGACACTGTGCATGTGAACAGAACAAAGATGCTTTCACTTAAGCCACATGCAACATAATATAGCACAAATTCAGGTCACTGAAGTACAACAAAACAGCATCTTATTATTGTTCTTAAGCCATTCCATAGTGGAACGTCAATGACTTTTAAAGATATTTGGGTTACTTATATAATGTGATATTGCCTTTTACATTGTGAAATACAGGTTTGGTGTTTTCCAATCCATGTATTACATTTGTTACAAAAGTTTTGTTTATTGAAAAGATAGATATGGCTTATTCAAAAGTATTTATCAGCCATCATAATACTTTATAACAAATTCTTGAACTTGAACTTGAACTTTATTGCCATATGTAACCGGTACTGGTACAATGGAATTCTTACTTACAGAAAGTCTCTCGATTATAAAACAAGTGTAAAAAACAAAACAAAGTGCAAACAGTGCATCAAGACAATGTACAAACAAACAATAGACAATGTGCAAGTAAACATGCAGACAGTTTGAATGTAAACAATACAGACGTGTAAACAATGACTGGAGACGTACAATTAATAAATTACAATGAGGTAGATGGTGATGGTGTAGGTGTGGTCCGAGGGGGATGGCTAAATGTGTTCGCCAGTCTCACTGCTTGTGGATAGAAGCTATTGAAGAATCTAGTGGTAAGTGTCCGTATGCTCTTATATCTCTTGCCTGAGGGCAGTGGGGTGAAGAGCTCATGCCCTGGGTGGTGACTGTCCTCTGTGATGACCAGAATTCTACCACGGCAGCGGCCCTCATAGAGCTGTTTAATCTCGGTGAGACCGCAGCCGATGATCTTCTGGGCCATATTGACCATTCTCTGCAGTGCCTTTCTTTCTTGCGAAGAGGTGTTGCCATACCACACGGTGATCCCGTTGGTGAGGACGCTCTCGATAGTGCAGCGGTAGAAGTTCACCAACACAAGTATTGGCATCCCCCATCGCTTGAGGCACCTCAAGAAATAAAGGCGCTGCTGAGCCTTCTTCATGATAGAGTCAGTGTTCACAGTCCAGGTTAGATCTTTAGAGATGTGAATTCCCAAAAACCTAAAGCTGGTGACTGTTTCCACTTCCGTTCCATTTTCCGTTCAAATTCTGCTATGATTGGTAGTGATGTTGCCCAAATATTAAAGTACATTTTTACTCTTAGCACTTTCTTAAGAACATTGCATTCAGCCTTTTTTCCACTGAACCTGATTAGTTGAATAAGGGCCTATAAGAGTCACATGCAGACATGTTGAAACTATGGAAGTATCTAGTCAGGCCTTCTTCAGTGCCTTTATGGTTAACTTATACTTTATCATGTATCTACAAATAAAGTCAGGAAATTAAAAAATACACAACATTATTGGTATCTCAACTGTGAGTCAAAAATGTTGTTGCAAATAGGGGGCTACAAAAATATATCTGGAGATTATGGAGCAACTTAGCCAATAAGTAAAATAAATTATCAGAACCCCAAACATGTAAAGATTTCTCCAAGAATATACCCAAACAGTTTGTATAATTAGAGGCATATGAATTGTTTTTCTGGCACAGCCTTGGTGAAAATCGTAATAATTCAGACACATTTCTCAATATTTGAAAAAACAGTGACCATATGCACACTACATTACATACAATGTAAACATACAACACAGGTTTCCCTATGAACAAGTTTATAGAAAAGGCGTTTCAGAGTCCTACATCTAGAAAACCAAGGAAAACCCCAGACCGCTTCCAACTATCAGACTACAGAGGACAAACAGAGATAAGCTGCCTTCTAAACTAAATAGAATACAACCTACAATTAAATCTCTCTCTAACCCGGATGCCACAAAATAAACATGAGCCTATTTCCTTATTCTAAAATGCACCCACTAAGCAGGACAGTCAGTTTTAAACTGAGGGATTCTTCAATCAGGAACTCTCAAGTTCCCTAAAAGCTATAGATAGAACAGCAAGCTCTCTGAGCATGATTCAGATTCTTAGCTCCAATCGGGTCTTCCTGAATGATCTCGAGCAAAGGACTCTCGCCTGGCACTTCCTAATCACCAATAGCTCTAACAATATTCTTATCTTATGTTGGACTGCATTGAGTTTTCCTTCCCTTAGTAAACAAATGAAATCCCGAACAATCTAAAAATTCAGTTAGTGTCAATCTCACTGTTTGGCTTTTCACAAAAAAGTAACGTACTGTACTGTAAGTATTTCGAGCTAGTTCTTCGACTCAGTGAGAAATGAAGTTACTCTCCAACATAACATAACATTGACACTCTGAAACTGATGTGCCTATTTATATTATTTACCATTATTTTACTGAAAATAAACAACTCTTGAGATATATTTATTTTACAGCCAGTCTATGATAAGTGGATTCTATTCTACACTGTTCCACCCATGAGTTGGCTACACTTGACAGTCGTAGCATGCTTTTTAGCAGAGATAAGTGGTAGTCTTAGCATGTTTATCATAAGGTAGGGCTAAACATGGTTGACACTCTTTGTACCATCACTGACCTTAAGTTGATGGTTACTCACATGTATGAAATTTCGCTCGGAAGCCTTATGTCCATTTTTATGATATTGAGTATTACATTTCTTTCATAATGAGCTTGATGTGAAGTGTTTCGTACTGTACTTTTAAACCCTAATTGACTATTGTGATGCTCCTTTAATGCATTATTTAAGCATTATTAATAATTTATTTAAGGGCTGATTATTCAAGCACGTTTTAATGGATTTTTATGGATAGCGAAACCAGTCATGTACTATATCATAAGGGCCAGATCCCCTTAGAGTAAGGTACTTTTTTCTGTTCATTGTACAAACTGTCACAAAACATCTTTTACCACAGCAGAGGCCACTGTAGTGCTGTTTCCTGCAAAATTATTTGAATGAATGAATGTCTTTGCATTTAAATATTTAAATCTTAAAATCTGCCTTTATGACATTATGTGGCAAATAAATGGTCAGAATAGGTGATATTGCCAGAATCATCACAGTCTTAACCAATGATGGCCATTAAGTTGAAACCTCTATGGTACAGTGATTTCACCCCTGGTTAAACAAACATTACAGTAATTATCAAAGGACTGGAGACATTTATAAATGTCATATAAGGTTTATAGTTACCAATTCCATTTAAAATATATATAAAAATTAAACAAACAATGAGTTGTTAAGGTACAGGGGATGTGTAGTTTCATTAGCTCAGTTAAGGAAAATCTTAACACCATACGGGTGTGTAGAAACAAGTCATGTCACAGTCTAAAGAAATCTCCAAGGATCTTTAAAAAAAGAGTTATTGATGCTTATTAGTCCAGACAGGGTTGTATAACCATATCTTAGGATTTAGGGTTCCACTTATCTACAGTTAGACAGTCTTCAGAGGATAAAGTTCAAGACCACAGTTAAAATCTATCCAAGAACACACCAGAAAATCATGAAGGAATTTCCAAAGAATTCCAAAGATCCCTATAGTAACTGTTACGAAGCGTTTTTTCAGGACCCTACGCAGACAGCAGTATCCAGAAGGGAGGGAACAGACATGGGGAGGAGATGAGGAACTGGGCTGGTAGACGAACAGGGGAGCATGACGAAGGTGGGCAGGTGCTCGGGCAAACAGTCCAAGAGGAGTCCAAAAGGAAATCCATGTGAAGGCAAATGTCCAGAGCCGGGTGATCCAATCCAAGAGATATGACAAAGTTAAAAACCATAGCGGGATCCGACGGACAAAGTTAAAAATCGGAGCTGCGAAGGGTCGGGGAGATAAAGGAGTAACGGGACCAGGCCCTCCAGGTCCCAGACTTGGCTGGTTTAGGACACCAATAGGAGGCCAATGCCATCGAGCCGCGTACGTAGGGCGACTCGGTGGTAGGTGGGCCTCCGGGCGTCCGTGTTCCAACGCAGAGCACAGAACAGAGTGAGCGTCTGGCTTTTGTAGGGAGGCTGGAACAGGGAGCAGGTGCACAAAATCAACTAAAACGTGAAAGACACAGAGCGCCCTTAAGGGGGAGGGATTACAATTGTGACAGTAATATACTGTACGAAAAATTGCAGGCCACTCTCACCTTGGCTAATGTGACTGCTCATGGCTTAACTTTCAGGAAACAACTGAACAAAAATGATGTTCAAGGTAGAATACAAGGGAAAAAAACAATATTCTCCAAAAAGAACTAGTTATCCACAGAAGCCCATTGTTCAGGACTTCCTGAACAATGTTCTCAAGACAGACTCCTCAAAGGTAGAATTCTTTGGCCTTAATGAGGAGAAACATTTTGTTTAGCAAAAAATTACACACTGCTTTTGAACAGAAGAACCTCTTCCCATCTGTCAAACCTGGTGGGAGTGTTATGGTTTAGAGCCACTTTTCTGTCTCAGGACCTGGACCACTTGCCATTGTAAAAACCATGAATTCTGCATTGTATCAAAAGATTCTAGAGGTGTCTGGCCATGTCTGTGACCTCAAGCTGAACCGAAAGTGAGTCTTGCAGCAACATAATGATCCTGAACATAAAAGCAGAGGTTTTGTAGCAGATCTACAAAAGAATGGCTGCAAACGAAGAAATTCTGCATTTTTCAATGGTCTAGTGAAAGTGCGGCCCTAAACCCTGTTGAAATGTCCTGGCAGGACCTGAAGCAGGACCTTGTCACAGAGTTGAAGAAGTTCTGTAAGGAATAATGATCCAAAATTCCTCAAAATTGATGTAGAAACGGTTACAGGAAATGTTACAGGAAATGTTTAATTGCAGTCACTGCTGCTCAAGAGGGTGAATTACTTAACCTAAAGGTTTACATACTTTGTCAGACATGAATATTTCATGTTGAGGATAAATAAAAGACTCATGGTCTCAGGTCAACCTTATCTATTGCAAGGAATTAAAATCTAATAACGTTTTAGGTTTTACATATGTGAAATATGTGAAAATTCCAAGGTGTTCACAAACGTTTTCTCAGCACTGTGTAACTGGGATAGAGGACAGAATCATTGACAAACATGACAGTTCACACACCTTTAAACTGGAACATGCGCCTCTAGATGGCAGCAGGCACTGCAAAGATTATCCAGCTCTTGACTGCAGTTCCTAAGAAGGCCAAGTGGTTTCTTGCACATATTAATCATGAGTTTGAAATGTGCAGTATTGAGTAGTGGAAGTCACAGCATTTGCTCTGACACAGGATTTAGTCATCGCATTTACCCTTCAGAATTGTAAAGAAGGGATTAGAGTATACCTGTCACTCCTCAATTTGTTGTGGTAAAATGAGAGAGGAAATTTCCAGTGACCTTTAAGTTTAAAGTTTAAAAACAGTTGATTTACTTTAACATGAGCTTTGTATCCTTCTTTACTGATAATAAATGTTGTTGACAAGCAAAACATTTATGAATAACGACAAACTTCTGAAACCATCATACACCTAATATGAAATGGGTTTAAATGCATTTTGCATTTGCAAATGATAAACAAAGGTCAAAGATGATAGTTTCAAAAGAACCATGTCAAAAACTACATATCCCGAAACCTTTTAGAAACAAAATGAAGAAATAGTTGTTTATTTAACCAATAAATGTATACAATAACTGAAATTCTACAATGATTGAATGTTATTCTACTGATTTAGGGGAATACAGTATCTATTGCATGTCAGTTATGCATATTTCTGGAATACAGTAATTGCACAGATCAAGTTTTATTCTGATGTAGCTTTCTTGTTTTCATGTTGTGCTATGGTAGTGTTTTTGTGGTGTTATTATGACAGATATGATAAGTACTGTATATATATTTCAAATATATTTATTCACACTAGTAAAAATGTTTGTTTTCCTTTTTGTTAACTACTGTACTTTATTATTGATTAACTGGATATTATTTTACAATTTAAAGTATCAAAAAATCACAACATCATTCAAAGCATTGCATTTTTAAACTGCAAGCAGATGACAGTAATACTTGCAAAATATAACAGATATACTGTGAATGAAAACACTTTTAATGGAATACAAAACAAGGCAGAACACCTTTTCAAACAAAATACTTTATTATGGATCTCATGCCATTTTATGTCCACTCTACTTCCATCTTTGATTCCTCTATATGCTATTGCGTCTTCGGTTTGGAAAGGTCATACTGTAGGAAAACACTTATATTTCCAAATATAAACGTTCTATAATTATAAAGAGATTTATAAATTAAATTTATGATTGTTTGATATTATTTAATTACATGTATACACATAATAGTAGCTTCATTTTATTTATTGTACATACTCACACTCACCCACAATAAGAGTGTGTAACTTCAACATACTGTAGTATCATCACTTCAAAAGTACATAAATACATAAAAATATATAAAGCACAGTCTGTGCTACAGTACAGTGCATCAGGTAGTGTGGCTGTACCACGATTGTATTTTTTAAGATGAATGTTAAATTAACTTACATTTTGTCTGAGAAAAAACATAATTAAGAAGTCAAGCTGACATTAAATCCAAAAGGCATAATGACCCTGCAGTAAATGAGTCAGAGATACCTGATCTTGATGGTAAAGAAAGTAAAATCTGGTATGGTTGTTTTTTTCAATATATCTGCCTTTCAAGTTAAAACGTGGAACTCTAAAACTGTGCCACAGACATGTAAAGCTTTGACTAAAGGTTATTTTATGTACCAACATCTTGTTGGGTGATGTACTGTATTTGCCTTATGATTGCAAAATTAATCCTATTCAGTACAACGTGAGAAATTCTAGATGGAATACAAGCAGCCATAGGAAGTGTCCTCTAAATCTATTTATACCCCTGATGAAATAGGAACAATAAACATCAAATAACAGAAAGAGTAACAGATTGGATAATGTTTCCTAATGCTCCCTATTAAAACAATTAAGTAATTTTCAAAAATGTTAGCTTAGTAGCTTTGCAAATCATTGCAGTTCATTGTTTGTAACATTTCCTGTTCTTATATTTCAGTGATTTGATCAAATTCTAAATACAAAAACACAAGCTGATGACTAAAGGGAAAGCATACGGTATGTAAAAGGTGAGTGTTAAGTCACCTGGCTGAGGAACTGCTGTAACATGCTGGTCACTTGATGGCACTGTGACCACACCTCATTTATGAGGAATTAACCAGGGAGCTGCTACTGTATAACAGTGCAGTTTTGGTGCAGGGGGGACCCTAGCGAATATGCTCACAGAGTTGTGGCCGGGATGTGAGTATTTATAAATATGGGAGTTCAAGTGAGATTGGAATTTAACCTCCCCCTGAATGTCTGTTAAATAACACCGTTTGTCATTAATAGTTAAGAAAATAAGAGGGTCACATTTATTTACAGCCCTGTTGTTAGTATTTTGTAAACCCTCCAAGGGCAGGGATTACTTTGACTTATGAAGTGTGATACTGTAGGAGTTTCTGAAATTTATGAAAATTCATCCACTTAGAATTGTTCTAAGACCATCTGACCTTTTGGTTTCTAATAGCAAATTGTCTTCTTGAGTAGAATCGCAAATGTTCCATTGGACTGAGATTGTGAGATCGAGGTGAACAGTTGAGAACATTTTGTGTGCAGTTAACCATTCCATTGGTGATGTGGGTACATATTGTCAGAAAGAATCAATGTCCTTGTACATGTTGGAGTTCATTTTCTAATTTCTCCAGTCTTCACTGGGGCTCCAGGATGCAAAGAACCAAAACAAGACCAAAATATAGTAGAGCCCCTCCCACAATATTTCACAGTGGGAATGGTGTATTTTCTTAACATGAGCTTCAACTTTTTTTCTGAAAAAAAAAATGATGAGCACGTCCATAAAACACAAATTTCCTATCATCTATCCAGAAAATGTGGTTACAGTTGTCATTTACAAGATGTCTGTCGCATTTACCGTCAGTCACTTCTTTTTGTTCTCCGTCTTTTCCCTTGCAACCCATTCAGGCAATTTTGAATGGCAGTGAAGATAGTGTACTGGGCATCTCCATTTGTTGCCTTTGGATTTACCTTTGTTTCCTAAACCACACATTTCACAGTCCCATGGTGGCAAGATACATTGATCCATTTTCTAACCACTTAATCCAATACGGTACCTATCCCAGCAAGTAATAGGTGCAAGGTGGGATACAACCAGGACAGGATGGCAGTAGCGACATCCATCCAGATCAAGGTGGAAGCCAAGTGAGTCGCATCCTACTGGTGCAGGAGCAACAGAGTTAAGATCTAGCAACATGACATATGAGAGAGAACTGTCTCTGATGATACCGAAATGCCAAATATGAGAAAGGGTGCTTACATGGTTTATTGCTGGAAGATATAGGCATATAATTAAATATAGTAAAAAATAGCACTCTTCTATATTTTTACAGAAATATATCCCCCTTCCATCAGAAGTAAATCTGTGATTTGTTGGACCCAAACAAGACTGAAGGGCATACAGTAGCATTCAAATGGGTGTCACTGTCTGAAGCGCTATTTCTACATTCAGGGGTTATAATGAATCGACAATGATGAGTGCATTTTAAACCATGAACTACCAAATAAACGGTAATGTGTACAATTCACAAAAGAGACCAAGCTCACGTGAAAGTGGCCCTATTACAATGTAAAAATGTTTAAGACCAAGTGAATTTTGCTACTATATTATTTTTAATATTTTCATGAAACCAACACAAACAAAGCAACGTACTTTATAGGTACGTCTTTAAGTATTTCAAAAAAAGAGCAACCTACAGTACCATCCAAATAAAATGCACTCATGTTCATTTGCAAGTTTCGGAAAAAGTACATCTATCATTTACATTGCTGGTTATTCTATGGTAAATCTCACCTAAAAGAATAGAATAATTCTAGCAGGACTTATATTTTTGATGCCTGAAAAGCTGATTTGAATGAGTACAATTGAATTTGATTCCACATATCGACTTTGAGACTTCTGAGAAGAAAAGTCTTCCACACAACCTTTACTTATTTGATCGTACAATATGCTGAGTCTAGTCAAGAATCTTGCCAATGGCACCAGCATCAGTATCCATGTTTATTAACCATCATCCAGGTGGATGCTGCACATTGGTGGTGGTGGAGGGGAGTCCCCATTACCTGTAAAGCGCTTTGAGTGGAGTGTCCAGAAAAGCGCTATATAAATGTAAGCAATTATTAATTATTATTATGATTATTATGATTTTTATTATTATTATCTCTTGGCTAGTTGAATATTCCTTGGAAAAAGAGCAATTTGACAACATCCACCTGGATGATGCGACAGCAGCCAAAGTATGCCAGTACTCTCACCACACACCAGCTATCAGAGGAGAGGATTAGGTGGCACTGTGGCTAAGGATCTGCGCCTGTGGCTGGAAGGTTGCTGCTTCAAATCCCTCAGCCGGCAGAGGAATCCTACTCCATTGGGCCCCTGAGCACGGCCCTTAACCCCAACTGCTCCAGGGGCGCTGTACAATGGCTGTGCTCTAACTCCAAGCTTCCTAATGCAAGAGATTGTATGTGGCTAATAAAGTGATCTTATCTTATCTAATTCATAGATGTGGATTATTAGGAGACCATGATTGGTAAATATTTGGTCAAGACACTGGGGTAACACCCTACTCTTTTCGAGAAATGTCCTGGGATTTTTAATGACCACAATTTTATGTCTCATCCAAAGGACAGAGCTTTTTTACAGTGCAGTGTCCAGTATAGTACAGTATAGTATACTGGGGCATTAGGACCTGCACAGACTGCAGGGTGAGTTATAGTGTGATATACTGTAGCTTCTGGCTAAAATACATTGTTCTTATGGGCATTGTCCTACTGTATATGCACTGGAGAATATAAAGAATATTGTTAATTTCTAGTGCCTTTCCCAGTCCCTCTTAGTTTGGTGATTTGGTGATTGGAACATTACATTTAGGGAAAATGCATTATGCTAATTTAATTGTATTAGAGCTATATTATAGCTATTTTCTGTCAACATTAAGTTCCTGGAAATAAAAATGCAGTGATTTGCACTATGACACACTTTCCCTTGCATGTTTGTGGGAAAGAGAACCTAGCAAAGGGAATTACTGGTCTCATTACTCCTTTATTGCATGCAGTTAAGAGAAATCAATACATCTAAGAGCCCGTGTTAGCTGTATTGAGAAGAATCACATGCAATAAATAATTGTTTTAGACAATTCTACTTCACCTGGCCTATCAGTGAGGATATTTTATCCTTTAATGTGAAAACAAGGGAAAACCAGGGAGCAGATCATTTTCAATACACAGAAAATTTAAAATAATATTACACTAGAACTTAAATTGCTACTTATAGTTATGCATTTACAATGCATCTTAAATATCTTAAAAATCTTGCATTTGAATGGGGTTTTAACATCAAATCTAATAACCTTTGTAAGGCGCTCAACATATTACTGATTTATCAGTTTGAAAATCTGAAAACTTATGTCATTTTAGAGGCTTGCTTTATTAGAATAGTGTCAGTGTCCTGGTCTACACAGGGCAGATGTTGTCGGGAAACGAGAGGAAGCTGTTGTCTTGGTTTGGAATCAGCTGAGTGGTGATAAATCCTGCTGCTGTTGGGAAATGATGCGAAAGCTGGGAAGCAGAATGGCGAAAAGTACACCCAGCATTTACACCACGAGGATTCCAGGATCACCGCCTCGGTCATCTGGATATTTGTCAAGACATTTTTACAGGAACCGGGTATTCATATTCCAAGCAAGTGAAACCTAAGGAGATAAACAGACCTTTGACTGCAACAAATGCCGAGAATGTATTCCACAATATACTGCCTCCTTTACTGAAATTTTTGACAACATCAACATTTTCCTGTAAATTAACACCATTAATCTGGTGTTTTCTTTCACATCATATAATCATTAGAAAAAGGTACTTGATATAAAATATATACAAGTTTTAGTGCTTCAACATTAAACTATGTTTTAAAAGCTTTTAATTCCCTTATTTATTCTGTCCTAAGAATATAAGTTTACCTAGAAGATAATAATCCAGTTTGCTTCTGAGTGTATATATATATACTGTATATTAATCTTATGACAAATCAGACTGGAATAAATATGTAGTTACCACAGACAGCCACAGGAGGGAGTAACACACCCATGTTTAAAACACTTCTTGGTTTTTCAACCAATTCTACTTCAGTGCAGAATCTGACTGTAAATCTTCTTCTAATCTTCCAAAATCATTTTAGTGCATGCAAAAATCTTTTCCATAGCTAAGTTATCTGTTTTTTCTTGTGAGCCTTTAAAGTTTGCAATTAGACCGGGACCAGTTTTGCTTTACAGCAAAAGGATTTATAAATCAGTGTGTTTATTATTCTCTCACAATGCTCTTGCTATTTGCAGGTGCTTGAAATAATCATAGTTTACCATATTTCTTTTGCTATGTGGAGTATTGATTCCATTGTATACGTTTGTTCAGAATATATAAGATATTGAATAGTATGTGTTCAGAGATGCTGCACAATGCTATTAGTGAATGGAAGTCAGTATATCATACCTAAAGTTTTGCAATTCAATTGAAATAAAAGACAGCATATCACAGCCTTCTTTGGTTTGCCAAAGTTATGTTTTGTGATGCGGTACATTAAATATGCATTACCTGTAAACATCAGATTTAAAAAAAAATCTATCATATCTTTTTAGCTTTATATATTATCTTTTATATATTTTCTATTGTTAATCCTAAAGTATAAGAATTCCTGATAATACTGTATTATTTGGCACTAAGGACAGATTAATCATGTTTTCTTGAGTTTTCAGATTTGCAGGTGATCCCCTACTTTTTGGGATTATGCTATGGATTTATGTTTCTTCTGTTGGTTTTGTCAGGGCTGAAGTTCAGTTTCCTAGCACAAGTATAGATAATCCAGGTGACAATCATGTTATTGAATTATCTTTGTAGAACTGATCACAAATCCGTAGTACTATAATTGACTTTAAAATGTCCCTAGTCCACTTTGTCCACCAGGAGGGAGCATATATCAATGAATTCTCAGATACACGGCATGTTTCTGCTTATCATACCAGGTGTTATTGTTGTGATTTAGAGTCTAAGCTTTATAAGTCACTCAGCTTGCCAGCTGACACCGCTTCATGGTGTTGACTCTGCTGAACAGCAAGCTTAAACCTGCCCTGCTGCTTGCTGGGAGTTAGCACGTGCTATCCCATGCTCAGCACTTGATTCTGTGGCCTGCACATGTTTGTATTTCCACACCTGACTCCCTCCACGCAGCACTGTCAAGGCAGATGCCTGTGACAAGCTGGTACAAATCACAAAAAAATAATATTAACCTTCAGGAACATTGGCGTATGCTAAAGTTTATTTGCACTGGGATGTTCGAACAGCATCTTGTGGACTATTTTTTCTGAAAGCTTTTTCTGCATAAATGCAGTCCATGAGATTTAAAGGGCCTATTCATGCATGAAGTCGATGAGAAAAAAGGCAGAAAAAACCCATCCCATTGAATACCTGCATGCAGGCTTGCTTCTGCTGTTTGCTTTTTCAAAATGATTCAGTTCCCAATTATCCCATGTGTGTATGTGTGTGTTACTTGGAAAAGGCTTTGTGTATTTTTTTTGTTTTTAGTGTGTATTAATGTAAAGAAAATGGCTTTAATCTATTTGCTTGAAATTAGAATCAGGCACACTTACAGCTGTATTGTACAGTACAACATTTGTGGACTTGCTAGGTTAGTCAGTATTCTGGGGTATTTTAGACCTACAGTAAGTTGTAATGAGATCTTCCTGAAAATTAAACTGAAGATAACTGGATTAAATATATAAGAAACATAAGATCTGTTTGGAATATGCATTTGACAAAATGATCCAACAATAAATACCATCTCATGAATAAGTATGTAAATCCTTAAATTCGGTAACTAGTGGCCCTTCTTGAGCAGCAATGATTTTAGCTAAATGGTTCATGTACTATAACTGTTTATTGTGCTCTCACATGGGCTTTTAGAATCTTTGTCCCATTCTTCCTTACAGAACTGCTTGAAGTTGGTGACATAGGAGGGCTTACTTTTATGAACATCTTATTTCGGGTCCTCTTTAGCCATTTTATCATAATTCTTTTTGTATATTTTAGGGTCCTTGTCTTGATGCATGGCCCTCTTTCAGCTCAGCTTTAGGTTATGAATGGATGGCTTGACACTCTCCTCCCGAGAGTGCTAGCGGACATTTGCTGATGTACAGTAACACCAGATTTATGGTTCTGTCAGTGATGACAAGCTGTCTGGGTCCTGAGGCACCAAAGCAGTCCCATTCCTACCACCTACCACCATGCTTGATGGTCAGGATAAAGAAAAAAATATGTTTTTCCCATACAAATTGTCTCTCATTGTGGCCAAAAAAAACAACTTTTGACCTGTCTCTGCAGAGAACACCCTTCCAGTAGTCCTGTGGATCATTCCGGAGCTCTTTAAAGAACTTCAAACAGGTAGTAATGTCCTTTTTATGGAGGTCAATGGTTCTTTCCTGGTGATCCATTCCCATATCTATCCAATCCTTTCTGCCCAGCCATTTCCTGACATTTAAGGAATGAACACTGCCACAGCGAGAGAGGCCTACAGATGTATTCGGGGCATCTTTGTGACCTTCGGGAAGATTTTCTGGGTTGATCTTGTGGAGATCTTGGCAGGGTGATTGGTCTTGGTTAGAGTCACTGCAGTCTACAATCATCTAAAATCGTCTTTAAAATTCTGTATTTTAGACTGTCTGTCTGCTAGTTTTTATTTTTTCCTGGATGGAGCCCCAGAATGTTTAGAAATGAGGCAAAACATTATAACCCTCTCCAGACTGATGATTACCATCTACTGAGATCCTCTGAAATTGTGAAGTATATGATGTAACCTGAGACTCGCAACCTGAAATTCAGTTCTGATCATTATATTGGACAGGGCTACCAAACCTCCTTGTTTGCTTGTTAACCAATTATTTATCCACTTGATTCTAATTACCTGCTTAATTGTGGTAAGTAAACCAGGGGTTCAATTATTACTTTAAATGCATTTCTTAATTATTCATTTTTTCTACTTCATATAGCATTACATCTCATACATTATTGAATTGGTAAATATAATCCTCTTATGTTATTTGGTTATTTTATTATCACTTTCAATTAAACAAGGATATCTCAGTAAAAACCTGTAATTTCCATTTTTACACTAGGGATTCAGAAACTTTTTCTTGGCACCATACTTTCAGTGTAAAAATAGTGATGTAATAAAAAAGGGGATGTCTATATAATGTGATAAGGGCTCATTTTGTGTTGCTATTACAGAAACATTACAAACAGTATCTTAAGGAGCAATATATAAATTAAAAAGCACAAAAAAACAGGATAGTTACTCTTCAAATTTATTCAGTTTGTTTAAACTGCTGTTAAACAGCCAGACCGAGGGAAAGAGGCTGCAGCGTGTTTCACACAAATCTGCACTATTGACATTTGCTTCTTGCTTAGCTTGCTTAGAGAAACCATATGAGTAGTAATGTACTGTAAGTACATGCACACAGTTTTCAGGCACAAAGAATAGGTTGTGAATACCATGTTGAAAACAGTTACTTTTGAATGGCCTTTTTCTGTAAAATCTTACATGACCAGAATAATTGTGAGGTGATATATACTTTTTGTTAAGAAACAGTTATTAGTGTGCCATAACGTTTTACAAGATGATAGCTATTGTACTGAAAGGCCATCATGGAAGCCTATCATGGTTGTGTATTTCACCCCTTTCCAAAGTATTAGCACACTTCCCTGAGACATTGAAAACTATGGTTCTGCTCTCAAAGCTGCCTTTACCTGTGAGGTTATAGAGAAGCCAGATTCAACACACTGTATGTAACTTGCAGTTAAAACTGAATTTCCTGTGAAGTGTTTTAGCATCCAATTCATATCTGTGTCCTTTACCATTTTGCTTACAGTTTCCCACAATTGGCTGTATTAAGGCACACTCTTGTACCTTTACAATGTAACATTATGTCCATATAATCCCAAAATATTATCAAATTTAAAAATCCTTATAATCTCTTCCATGAACCACCTAACTACAACTACCCTTGTTTAAGGTTTTTAATTTGGATGACCACAGAAAAACTTCAACTGACTGCATATGTAGGTGATCTTTTTGTTGACTTTCCAGACCCTTTGGCAGAGGCTATGACCCTGAGGCACCAGGCTGCCAAAGCCACAATTAATTATTATTTCTCAACAGGTCACAAGAAAAATCCAAGATTCAGGAGATTTCTCTTGTGACCCCTGTTATAGATGGTTTGCAGAACCGCCACAAGTGATTTCACTAAGAATGACAACACCTAAGAATAAAGTGTCATGAAAGGGTTATGGTGTGAACATTTGGCTTAACCTGCTTGGCTGAGGGCCGACCTCCTGGCCGGAGGATGAGGAGGCCAGGACCCCATGCAGAGTGACCAAGGGGCAGCTGAAGAGATGGAGATGAGGTGGAGGTGGGATGGAAAAGACTTACGCAAGGGAGAGATGGGGATCACGTACAGCATTTCTAGTGTTTTAGGAGAGGGAAGGACGATGAATGAAAATATGAATTATGCATTGTGAGTTTCAAAGTTATACAACACCAAATATATAGATCTTATTTAAGTATCTAATTTTGTACAATTCAGTGGATTCTTGAAACCCAAACATAAACCTGTGTATAGAAGTTTATATTTTAAGCAAACCTACCCCTTTACGGAAACACTTAAGTACTGCATTCGTTATTTATGAGTTGAGCATTGCAATGTTCTAGACTTTTGCTGGGAACCCAGAAAGTTTAGTCACTAACATACCTAAGCAAACCCTGATTACTTTGTTCTCTGTGATTTTTAGGCCTTCTACTTTAAAGTGAATGAGTTTCCTTCTTCAGAGCAGATGTAATCCGGTGGAGTCTAGCTGCTCTGAAAGAAAGAATGATTTCCTGTCATGAACAGGTGTTTGCTAATAGTGAAGAGCTTCTCCAGATATGCTGTCATTTGTAGTGCCAATTTAAATGTCATTGCCAGCACAACTTGAACATCAGAAGAAAATGCTATTTTGATGCCTTAGCTCTAAGTTTGATGAAAAGGATATGCCATGTGGGGTTCCATACGTGTCGTACTGCTTGAAAAACATCAATTTTTATTCATAATGAAATCACTTAAATTTCTTATAAATTCTTTTTTTTATCATATATTGTGTTTCTTATCAATTCATATTTATTTACATTTCCATTTATTTTACATTAAAATAGAAAAATGTCCTCTATTTCCACAAAAATAGATCATCTGCTAATATAACAATAGTTTTTTAGTAATTTCTTAGTAATAGTAATTTCGTTAATAATTAGTTTCTTTAGGTGTTAGTATTTATTTCTCTTTCTCTTGTAGTTAAAATAATTATTTACAGTATTTAGTCATTAATAACCATAACATTTTGTGATTGTGAACTTAGTTGTCTGCTGGCTCTATCTGTTCCTACGCTGGAGTCTTGCTATTTTTGCTTCATTGGCAGTAAACTGGTTTTAGCACAAACAAAATTAATGTTTCCAGCTCTCAGTCACTGCCTTCTGTGACCTGCACAGAATTCAAAGAACTTTAGTAGCATTTCCAAACAAAAAAAAACCAACATAAAATTCTGCTTTGAAGTACTTGAAAAGTCTCTCTAGATGATGCAGATTGACTTTTAACAAAACAATTTCAACCTCTTGAGTTCATTCCATGAACTCAGAGGGTCTTGGTCACAGGGGTCATAGGGATTCTCGGGGCATTATCGTACATCACCATATGTTGCTGTTGAACCCAGTTGTGGATGACTTGAATGAGGAATGTGAAGAGAGTGGTACCATTAAACTACAACAGGGTCCATTACCTCATGAAAATGTTACTGGATAGTGAGGTTATTTTATATAATGACTCCCTATGTGGTTGTCAATGTCCTTCTGCAGGATCAGCTGGAGACTGTCACTAGCAATACAGATGGCATAGCATCATTTCAGAGAAGAGAACAATACACTATACACTGCAGAGGCAGCAGTTGACCGCAGTTCACCAATATAATATTAGCAATGAGAAGGTTTTTGATAGGGCCTAGCGTAGTACATAAAGATTGTCAGAACATCTCTTGATGAGAAACTTCTTTCTTACAGTGCCATTTGTTATCTTGCATCCAGAAAAATGATTTTAGAGGCTGGTTAAATTTAAGCACACACGCTATAAACCTAGCTTATTTCTTACCCTTATTATATGTGTAAAAATAATGCTTTATGTTTATTCTGTGATTCCAGAAAATTTAAGAAATGGGGAACTGTTCATTTTAATGTGACTTATGTAAGCTTTGCTGTAATAAAATATATTTCTATCTCTTAAAGTAATCTGCAGATATAGCCTGGACCCAAATTACACTCTCAGCTGAAAGGCTGCAGTTACTGTATAACTCAAAAAGGATATTCTGTGAAGGATATATATCCATATATACAGTGCCTTGCGAAAGTATTCGGCCCCCTTGAACTTTTCAACCTTTTGCCACATTTCAGGCTTCAAACATAAAGATATATTTTTTTTTATTTTATGTGAAGAATCACCAACAAGTGGGACACAATTGTGAAGTGGAACCAAATCTATTGGATTTTTGAAACTTTTTTAACTAATAAAAAAATGAAAAGTGGGGCGTGCAAAATTATTCGGCCCCTTTACTTTCACTGCAGCAAACTCACTCCAGAAGTTCAGCGAGGATCTCTGAATGATCCAATGTTGTCCTAAATGACTGATGGTGATAAATAGAATCCACCTGTGTGTAATCAAGTCTCTGTATAAATGCACCTGCTCTGTGATAGTCTCAAGGTTCTGTTGAAAGCGCAGAGAGCATCATGAAGACCAAGGAACACACCAAGCAGGTCCGTAATACTGTTGTGGAGAAGTTTAAAGCCGGATTTGGATACAAAAAGATTTCCCAAGCTTCAAACATCCCAAGGAGCACTGTGCAAGCGATCATCTTGAAATGGAAGGAGTATCAGACCACTGCAAATCTACCAAGACCTGGCCGTCCCTCTAAACTTTCAGCTCAGACAAGGAGAAGACTGATCAGAGATGCAGCCAAGAGGCCCATGATCACTCTGGATGAACTGCAGAGAACTACAGCTGAGGTGGGAGAGTCTGTCGATAGGACAACAATCAGTCTTACACTGCACAAATCTGGCCTTTATGGAAGAGTGGCAAGAAGAAAGCCATTTCTCAAAGATATCCATAAAAAGTCTCGTCTAAAGTTTGCCACAAGCCACCTGGGAGACACCCCAAACATGTGGAAGAAGGTGCTCTGGTCAGATGAAACCAAAATCGAACTTTTTGGCCACAATGCAAAACGATATGTTTGGCATAAAAGCAACACAGCTCATCACCCTCAACACACCATCCCCACTGTCAAACATGGTGGTGGCAGCATCATGGTTTGGGCCTGCTTTTCTTCAGCAGGGACAGGGAAGATGGTTAAAATTGAGGGGAAGATGGATGCAGCCAAATACAGGACCATTCCGGATGAAAACCTGTTGGAGTCTGCAAAAGACCTGAAACTGGGACGGAGATTTATCTTCCAACAAGACAATGATCCCAAACATACAGCAAAATCTACAAAGGAATGGTTCACAAATAAACGTATCCAGGTGTTTGAATGGCCAAGTCAAAGTCCAGACCTGAATCCAATCGAGAATCTGTGGAAAGAGCTGAAAACTGCTGTTCACAAACGCTCTCCATCCAACCTCACTGAGCTCAAGCTGTTTTGCAAGGAAGAATGGGCAAGAATTTCAGTCTCTCGATGTGCAAAACTGATAGAGACATACCCCAAGCGACTTGCAGCTGTAATCACAGCAAAAGGTGGCTCTACAAAGTATTAACGCAAGGGGGCCGAATAATTTTGCACGCCCCACTTTTCATTTTTTTATTAGTTAAAAAAGTTTCAAAAATCCAATAGATTTCGTTCCACTTCACAATTGTGTCCCACTTGTTGGTGATTCTTCACATAAAATAAAAAATTTATATCTTTATGTTTGAAGCCTGAAATGTGGCAAAAGGTTGAAAAGTTCAAGGGGGCCGAATACTTTCGCAAGGCACTGTATATACATTTTCTTTTAACTGCTTTATCCAGTAGGGGTCATGGGGAAACCGGAGTCTATCCCTGCTAACAACAGGTCCAAGAAGGGATACACCCGGGACAGGGCACCAGTCCATCACGGGACACGCAAAAGACAAGCACCCACTGACAACCATTTTCCCAGAAGCCAATTCACCAACTGTTATGGTTTTAAACTGTGAATAGGAAACTGGCACATCCTGAGGAAACCCATATGAACACAGGGAGAACATACAAACTCCATACAGATAGCACCACATGCCTAGAATTGAATTCAGGACCCTCAACCTAAAAGCAAAAGTTTGCTTAGTATTAAAAAATAGACAGCAAATAGAAATTAGACATACTGCCTTAAACTTTTCTGCCACTCTGCAATTACCCTCTTCAGTCTTTAGAATCTAATATATAATAATCTGTCCTCTTGAGACCTTGAATGGTTCTTATTTAGGCATCTATGGCTATCAAAATAAAATGATTTTCCCTTCACAGAAAACCTTGTACGACTGGCAGATCGAAATAGGCACTATTATGATGCTATTTCAAGGTTGCCTGAGCAATAACTTGCAATTCTTTATTTCCACAGAGTTTTCAAAATCACATTCAATGCCAATTATTCTTGCCTTAGCACTTATAAAAATAATCAAGGTAAAAATTCTTTAGTACTAATTTAAAATAAATAGCTAGATTTATTGTAGACATTAAATTCAAAGGGAAAGTAGACACATGGAAAAAGAAAATATTACACTTTTGATTTCAACAATTCAGAAGCAATAAGGTTTGACCCACAAAAGCATCCATTATATACTAAAAATAGTTGCTCCAAAATTTTACATACAACAAAAATGTGAAACTCCCTTAATCCTTAAAATCAAGAATATTTTAAGTTCACTTATACTATTAACTTCAGTTTTATAACTATTCTGCTTAAAGAGGAATACTTTGACTCTTCTTAAATGCTTTTACAGTAAAAACTTTATTGTTATAAGTGTAAACAGTTTTAGTTTTAACCTTTATAAGTTACAGAAAGATTAATGAGCCACAATCTTATAGAGCTTTTATCATTTAGTATAGTTCAGTTTTGTTATTCTGCAACCATGTTACTTAATACTTTTGTTTTTTTTTCTCAAAATTCTTGCTTATTATGTTTTATTTTGGGGTGTTTTGTGTAACAGCACTATTGTGGGTGTTAATATTTCAGCTTACTCATCTTTGGTGATTTAATATGTTTTCAGTATTATTGCACCTTAGACGTTCCTTATAAATATCTAGGAAGTGATTCATACTATTAAATCCACAAGATTGTCCTGTTAGCAAGGAACAGTAAACTATTTAGAAGATGTTTATCACAAAAATAGAATCACTTACAGTACCTTCAACAACCTTTTGAAAATCTGTTAGACATTCCCAGTACCTCCAATTAAATTACTTATGGTAAGTGAAAGGTGAATCCTGGGTTTGGCTCAATCTCTGAATAAAAACTTTATAAAGTTAAACTGAGATGTGATTGAAAATAATCAAATGTGAATGCAGATTAAAATTATATAGCACTATTTGAGTAACTACATTTGAGTAACTATTTGTAACTACATTTAAGTACCATTAAATAATTGATCCCCTCAAATATATGGCAATCTCTACAGTAAGTGCACAATGTTGTATGAAATATAGCTATATATAGTTAAAAGGGTGATGAGTCAAATTAAATTCAAGGAAAAGGCAGACAAAAAGTAAATGATTCAGAATGACTGGAAACTAGTAATCAGTAACCTTTGCAATCTTTTACTTGGAAAAATGAATCGATAGAATATGCAATTAATTCATATTTATATTGAATTATGTTTTATTCTAAAATACTGACTTTATATTTAAAGGTATGATAAATGTTAAGTATTGACCATCTAATACCTGTATTTTAACCAAGCAAAATTGTGAATACTGGAATGTGAAGGAATCACACATTTTATGCTGGATGCTGGAACAAAAGAAGAAATAATGTTACAGTCAAAACTCATGCACTAAGGTTAAGTTAATCAATTCTAGAATTCAAGCAGGTTACTTTCCTAAAGCAAATCAGCGTATTATAAACAATACTCACCTACAAGGGTAATTGGGCCATTTGGTGTTCTACGATGAAGGCAAAGAATGCTGACCAATCAAATTTGAGTAACTAGAGTAACTAGAGTAACTCAAAACAGAACAAATACTCAGCAGCTTAAGGGCAATTTAGAGCAAAGATTTTAACTAGTATCATGATATTTTCACCAAGACAACTTGTGGAAAAAAAATGAAAAGGCTTCTATCTATCTACAAAGCCTTTGGTTCAATCAGAAGAAAGGATCTTTTTTTAAATTATTGAGAATTTAGGCTATCACCTTCAGCTTCCAATAATTTGATCCTACTAGAATGGCATGCAGGTTACAATCAGATGATTTATCAAACTGTGGAAACTTCCTGTGCTGTAGGTCCCCCAAAAGAAAATATTAATACCACTAAAACAAATGCTGCCTCCTCTGCTCCAAGAATTACAGTATTTGCAAATTCAAGTTTACTCTCTCAACTTTAAAATGTAAAATTCAACCTGCATATATTCATTTCTACAATCAAAATATATCTGAATAGATATGAGCTAAGCAAAACAGTGCACTTGGAAATTTGAAAAAGAAAGTTGATGACACCGTTTATACCCCTCTCTTTAAAAGACTCCTATCAAGAATTTGATTCATTTCAACTTTATCTTTCAGACAAGCCAGGATATAAATTTTGCATCTGATATGGTATTGAGGTTAAATACTTCATATCTGGTCCTCAGTTAATGTTCAGCTTTCAGTTTTCATTTTGAAAACTACTGACAGCAGTACTTCACAGGTCTTAAAGGAAAGATGCAATTGCCCAAGTGCTGCATTGTTCACATCTTTAAAATACTACACATTCAGGGATATGTTGGAAATTTACAGTACAATTCCAAGTTGTCCAACTTTTTAAATTTTATTTTAAGGACACCACATAGCACAATCTGTTAGTTTGTAAATAATTTCTTAAAGTTACAGTCACAGTATATGTTGATACTGTACATTTGAAATACTGTACATTACCTTGTTAGTTTTAAATTATATTAATTTATTATCTTATAGGGAATAGATAGAATAGAGGATATGTTTTTTTTTGTATATGTGAAAAGGTTTAATTCATTTACTATACTGTTTAATTTATGTTTTTCAATTCACAGTGACATTCTGACTGTGCAAAACACAACATACATTATCACATGTCTGTAACCGATATAGTTTTGACTCAAGGCACCTCTCTTTGTTCTGACATTAGTCTGTAGCAGAAAGACAGTGTCTCATTACCAGACATCATTACCAATCCTAGTTTGGAATTAGACTATGTGAAGCTTCTAAACCACTTGCCCTCAAAGTCCAGAATGCCCCTGTGATTATGTCAAACATATTTTTGTACAATTGTTTAATTGGGTAATTTCCCCCCACTTTAACTTAATTATACATCCTTTAAAGGTACTACCAAATGTGTTGGATAGCAGCTCTTAAGGACCACAGTGTCATTTCCACTGCTCTACATGATCCTAAATCCTGTGAAAAGAAAAGTATTACGTGGTGCTAATGTTCGAAGTAGCCTAGGAACGTTACCTTTCATCTTTTAATTCTGCATGAATTAAACATAAATTATATGTTTACCACTTGCTTTCGACCAAAAAACATACATCTTTGGGTGCAGTTTGTTCTCTTGCCAACATCAAGCCAGAGCAAAAGACTGAACATCATACTGAACAGACTGAACATCATACAATGTCACTGTCTTCTTATCAGAAGCGGCAGTACCATGCATTTTCTTACTTTTCTTTTGCCAATTAGAATTAGTTCTATACTTTACAAGATCAAACAGACCTCTGAGTCATCTAAGTAAGAAAGACAGAGCATATACCTTCGCATCACCAAGCACAGCCATCTGAGTGTGGCAGTCCACACTGCAGACTTATACTACTCTACAGTAGGTAATGAAGAACTGTTAATTGTCAAAACGGTGAAAATTCTAGTCATTTTTTGTCATACTTATTCTAACAATTCTTTTTCCTAATTTTTTTTTGTTAAACCTGTGGATGTCTATCCTGAAAAATGAACTAGGGGAAATGAATAGAACTCTGAAAGGCTGGTGTGATTATAAGCAAATGCTATGCTCCTATTCAGCATTACAGGGAAACACATAACTGATAAATTTAGATCAGCAGGGCGGAAGTTAAGAATCTGAACAGCTGTGTAAAATGACATCATGTAGCAACTGCTTGCTTGTAATCTCAATGCTGTGTATTTCACATTCCAGGTAACTCCAGACCCTATTCCATTTACAGCCACCCAGCTGAATTTTCTTCAATTTACATCAATAAAAAGGGAAACTCTCTTTTGGCCAAATGCACACAACACTGAATTGCTTTTATTGGGAAATGAAACATTTTTATAAATGTTATAAAAAGAAAATCGGCTGTGTCTGGTCAGTGCATTAAATGACGTTTTAATGTATCATGTACTGCTCTCACCTGCAGGTGGTTAACTGCTTAATGAAAGAAAAAGATCCACACAAGGATAATTATAGTGGAAGAAAAGCCATATTTACACATGGCAATGGGTTTTATGTGGTAGTGTCGCCATGGGCGAGACTCTGCTTTTAAATGATAAAACAGCTGCAGATCTCTTTGAGGAAATTTAAATGCACACATTTTTAAAAAACTTTCTAAAAACCCAGTCTTTTCTCCACAATATTGCAATTATTTACTATGTTTATGAAGAATTGTTGCTCCCATTATCATTTTCAAAGATTCAGTATGCAAATGTTAGCACAAAAATCACAAAGATGTGTGAGAGCAATTTGGATTATGACACAGATGTAAATGTAATGACTCCACTGAATTCACAATTTTTTGTTCATGTGCATGTATCAAAAAAGACATTGCTCCTGCGTGATAACATTTAATTTCATATTCTAATAACAATGAAACAAGCTGACAAAGAACAATTAGTGTATTTAACACTGTACCATTAACTTTCCTGGCTGGAGAGATGTAGTCCTGGCAGAAGGTCAGGAGCTCTTACAACCTCCCACACTTATGAATGAACCAGGGAGCTGTTGCAAGAGTAGCAGTTGGAGTGGAAGGAGTTACTTGCACAATTGTGGACATCCAGTGAGTATTGTTATATACTGTAGGAGATTATAATTTGACCTCCCGAGCCTCTGTTAAAAACATAACCGTAAAGAATGGAAACTTAGTGTTGATTTGAAAAGTGCAATGTGAGTTAATATCAGACGTGTGTGTCAGGCAGTCAACTAATTTACCACCTGAGAGGTGGCAATTATTACTGCTTATGACCTTGATATTGGACCGATGTACTGTTCTCTATTCAACTGTGTGCTCCCATCTAGCTGGTGTGAGAGGTAGCCAGGAAGAGCTTGAGATAATTCATGCCCGAAAGGCCTGTCACGCAGGGGCTGACTGTGGAGGATAAGGATCCAATCCGGTGCCCTTGATAGGGCTGGCGCTATACGTAGGCGTAGTCAGAGTAAACAGGCAGGGGTCCGAGTCTGGGAAGGCGTATTAGAGGCGCAGGCACAGAATCGGTAGGCGAAGGCGTAATCGAGGGGCCAGGCTGGAGTCGGAGTCCGGGAAGGCTTAGAAGAGGCGTAGGAGTGGATTCAGAAGGCGGAGGCATAATCGAAGAGACGGGCAGGGGTCAGGATCCGAGAGAACGTTCTTCTAGAGGCGAAGGTACAAAATCGAGTGGCAAAGAGGTAGTCGGAAAAGCAGGGTCGAGGTCCAGAGGAGAATCAGTAGTAAGGCATAGGTAGTAGGTAAGCTCTGGGAGAGAATCTCAATCGTGAGCTAAGACCGGGGGACTGATGAGGGTTTAAGTAGAGGACTGATTGACGCGTGCACGTTTGGTACGGGGAGAGCTCGTGGGAATGTGGGAGCGCTTGCCTGCATGAGGGAGATTCGTGACAAGGCCCAAGTTTGAAAAAGAGAAAGAGTGCTGAGGGAAAGAGAGACCGGATCCTAAATATTACTTCTGCAGCAGCAGCCCAGATAGCTAACAGCAGCTTGTGTCAGCAGTAAAGACAACTCGGAGGAAACCTCAAACCCTGAGGGAGGTGCAGTGCAATCATAATCCATTCTGCTCAGGAAAGCCCCATGAGCTGCAAGGGAGGAATGGTAGCAAAAATGCTTCAAGGGTCCTGCAATATTGCCTCCGGTAGTCCTATGTGCTGCAAAGGAAGTGCATGGCGATTAGGAATTATGGAGCCCATGATACCGTTATGGTGTACTGAGCAAGAAAGCCCCCCTGTGCTGCAAGAGAGGTTTGGTGGGCAAAATGATCTATGGGTCACGTGTCAGTGCCTAGGCATTCTGCCTAGGGATTATATGTATGGGAAGGAAAGCCTGATTATTGTAAATAAATGGGATATTATATATGATAATTGTTTTATGTGGTCTGTGGATGCAGTGGTGGTTCTGGGAGATGAAAAGAACTTCTGTCAGGGGGTCACACAAACCATGAAACTTGATCTACAAACTTTATTTTTTTGTTTTATAAACAAAAGATTAAAGAGCTCTGCTGTGAAGTTGTACAACTACAGTACCTCACACTGGCATTACTACCAGCCTGTTTCACCATGGTTTCAATAAAAATGATTTATTTTCCTTTTCTTTCTCTGCCCTGGTATTTATCTTACTTTAGTGACTATAATACATGTATGAGAGTAACTATTCAAGTGTCATATCATTGTGGACAGTGATGAAGGAAAACTGATTGAGTACTTTGTTTTTTAATGTACTGGAGTACCCATACTGGAACAAAGTGAATCTCTTGAGACATTGCTCTTTGTAATGCATTCTGAGTTTATGACTTCTGAGTTTGTGACTTTCTAATTCTAACTATATTGAATTTGATTAATATCGTTTCTAATATTCTAGGTAAAAGTAACATCTTTGAAGAAAGCTCACCATAACTGGATTCCACAATACATGATCACATTTTTTGTGACGTTACATTTGCTTATCTTACCAGAGAGCGTAAGAATCTCATATTAGTCTTATTAGTTGCATTTGAGCTCGTGAAAAACAATTATCCTCACCCACAAACACCAGTCTATAATAATAATAATAACCCAATCAGGTTGTTATAAATAATATTTTAGATAGGGTATACTCCGACTAGTTCTGTGGGTAGGATGGAACTGTTTTGGTTGGGCTGGATTTATATTTTCTATTACTTACATTTTAATTAGTGCTTTGGGTGAGTTTTAACTTCTTCACTAGGTTTGTTAAAACAGATTAGGCAGTGGGTTAGGCTTAGCTTTAGATATTTTGGTCAAGATGGGGGTTTTCCCACTTTGTTAGGAACATTAGGAGACAAGCGTGGGGAACACCACTGTTAGACCAAAATCCAGAACACCCGGGGCTGGTCAGAGTTTTAATGAGTCACAGATCTGCTGGCTGTAAAGAATTGCTTGTTTCTGCTGAGAAAGACATGAGGCAGGAAACCATAGTGAAAACAGGAGTCGATGGGTGAAGAAATGAAAGAACTGAAGGAGGTTTGGTATTGCGAAAAGAACCTAATTTGAGTTTTCTACAGAAATGTGTATGAGCACTAATTGAGAAAAAAAGGACAAGTGAACAGATATTGCCGTATATCCATGTAAGAGTCTATGTTGCAAAACAAATATATACAGCCACACCGCTGCAGTTTGTCAAGTGTGTTAGGGCTGTTATATTCCTAATCTCAAATTGTTTATTCTAAATGATAATAATGAGCCCCATTTATGGTCATACCTTATTGCCATGCAACGTGTTTTGTGTGAGACAAACCTTATATCTTACCATAAGAAGGTATGTGAAACCATTAGAAGTTTGGTGTAAATGTGGTGTAGCAGTACTACATTTTAATCCACCATATTACTGAATTTAGGAACCTGCTGGTTGGGTGGAACTGTTAGTATTCAGAGAAGATAAAGATCACTTTATGCTGTATTGTTATAAATTGTTATTTTGTTTGATATAGGAGCACCTGGCAAAGCAATAACTACTGAATGTTGAGGTGGCTTATGAAATCTTACAGAAGGAATCACAACACCAAACCACAGCCCACAGGATGACATCTAGTAAAGATTTTTATAATAGATGTGCTAACAATGAGAGGTCATAGAAGAGGCACATCAATCAACAGGATCAGCAATATCATAGACATTTATGAGATTAAATATTGTCAATCCCTGATAATTACATCTTCATGTCTTCATTAGTCTGGAAAGATGGCATTCGTGCTAGATTTTTAGCACAGAAACATTTTACACACTAAAGAAAATGCTTCAGAAGATTTCTTCTGTAGGTCAGAGAGCTCAAGAGTATCTGTAATTTTTTTATATTACGGGCCACATTCTTCTAAATTCAATTATTACATCTATTATTATTTATTATTATTATCTACAAGAAGAGCTAAATGGAATTAAATATTTTCAATGTTTTTTTCAAGTACAATATGACAAATATGACAAATATAAAGTTATAGAAGGTTATATAAAGTTATAACCACTAATAAAGACTGTACATACTGTAGTATAACTCATTTATATTGAGTACAATATATAAAATAAATGAAAGCCCTATCTTGGACTTACAAGACATCTGATGAGATGAAATGTTCAAAAGGTAGCATTATTGTTGTCAATACATGATATGACATAAGAGCAAGCGATATTAAAATATAATTGATTCATTTATCTCATTTACTAATATTAATGTATTACATTATTGGGATGTTGCTACTGAACACTTGTTATACTTACACATTATATATTAAAACTTGTTACTCTATTGATGTATCTAATTTATTGATATTAATTTATTAACATTATTGAAATGTTGCTACTGAACATTCTGAACTTAATTGAGCATGCGTATCAAATCTGCAACCTTTACATGTGGTTATTATTACTGCTGCTGTTTGCAAAGAAGACAGCTTTAACCAGAAAAACATACCATGGCTTTAATGTCTTAAGGTGGGATTTGAAAACTGACAGAGGTTCCCGAGTTCATAGGGAAGAGTATTCCGTTGTCTAGGTGTATAGTTTGGGGATCACAGCTCTAGTACCATGAACCACAAAGTGTACCAAATGATAGCTAAATAAATAAATCCCGTCCTTCGGATGAGACGTAAAACCGAGGTCCTGGCTCTCTGTGGTTATTAAAAATCCCAGGGCGTTTCTCAAAAAGAATAGGGGTGTAACCCCGGCATCCTGGCCAAACATTTCTCATTGGCCCTTACCAATCATTGCCTCCTAATTATCCCCATCTATGAATTGGCTTCATTACTCTGCTCTCCTCCCCACTGATAGCTGATTTGTGGTGAGTGTTCTGGGACACAATGGCTGCTGTCGCATCATCCAGGTGGGACTGCACATTGGTGGTGGCAGAGGGGAGACCCCATTACCTGTAAAGCACTTTGAGTGGAGTGTCCAGAAAAGCGCTATATAAGTGTAGGCAATTATTATTATTATTATTATTATTATTATAAATAGGCCAAAACATGGGCAATTGCTTCCTTAACTCCACTGTAATAATAATCTTGGCAGTTTAGCTTTGAGGTCATTCATTGGGAAATATAATATGCCCAGATGTTTATGGATTTGGCTCCAAAGCTTCTGACATAAATGTGAAATTCTTCTGTAAACTCTGCACCTGGATTCGGCACTGAGGCATTATCATGTATTCCACAACAGGTATTCTTTCTGTGATGGATTGAATACACAACAATTAAAAAAGTGTATGACCAAGTTATGATTTAAACACTACAAAACCATCCTGCATCCAATATAAACGTAATGTGGAAAATAAAAAAATGAGTTTACAATAAAATTTTGGGGGGTAAAAACAGCAGCCAAGTTCAATTTGCCTTGAAAGTCCTAAATCATCATCATTCCTAGTGAAATTTCCTGACTTTATAAAGCTATAAATCTTATACAGAAACATTCGTTCTCCACCTTTGCAGCTACCCCTTGGTTCACCCCTCAGGCTGTATTGGGGTCTTAGCTTCCTTCTCCTGTGATCAGGACGTTTGCCCTCAGACAAGCATATTAATCTAGTTCCACTATGACTAAACGCTCAATAAACTTGCATTTATATGACACTTTTCCTCACAAAGTATCTTACAGAAGGAATGGTGCCTCCTACTGCACAGTTCTCCCTTTTACCATACTGGGGGATTGGACTGGGGGTTCTGGTCCAGAGGGAAGAGCCACCTACTGGTCCACCAACACCCTTTACAGGCAACCTGGATTTATTTAGAGGTTTCCTATCCTAGTTACTGTCCAGATCAAACTCTGCTTACCTTCTGAGATTTGACTAAATCAAGTCACAAGGTGGGAATGCTATTGTCAAGCTAATGATGAGTCAAGTCTACAAAACACTGCTCAAGATCCCAACAGTATATGTTGATGTGACTGTTAGCAATGAATATTATTTTATTGAGAATAATAGTTTTAATTTCCTGTAAAACATTGTTTGCTACTCTTTTCATAGTTGTATTTTTTTAAACTACATATCTCTGTAGTTTGATTGGTAATATATATACATATTAATGTCTACAAACAACTGTCATTGTGTTCCTAAGATATTGTTTCTCTGAACATTTTGGCTGTGTCAAATGTTCTGATAATTAAAACCTGAACTACTAAAAGCAATCTGTGTGAAAATTATGATTAATACTGAATCTGTTTTTTCCAAAGGTTTTACAGGAAAAATAAATAAAATCATTAAACCAGATCAGACATCAGTAAGCCATAGAACATGTAATTTACAGTTACGTTTTCTTTGTGATTGTTTTTTTTAAAGAGAAATAGAAAATAATTATTTAAAAGGTAAAAGAATGTATTTCCAGGAGGCTTAAGAATTTTAATGTATAAACTGACAACTTTCATTCAATAAAAAAAAAGGTTGAAAAGTACAATACTGGAGAAGCCCTGGGGCATTCCAAAATGCAAAGGAATTCTGTTAGGTTACATTTTCTCAAAAAACAAATAAGTTCGCTCAGTGTTGGGGACATTCCACAAACACTAGTGACTTGTGGGGGTTTCTGCATCAAACTTCTAGAGTGTCTCCGAACAGGCCAGAACACTGAGCATTGACGAGAAAGCTGACAACCCACAGATACACAGCTGCTTTGTTTCCTGTCTAGTGCAATGTACTGAAAACAACTAGTTTTTCCTTTTCCTGTAAACACCACAATCTCTGACTTTGAACATGCTCACTAGTAAGAGGGTGGTTTTCAGGTGAGGTGAAGCACGAGGTGTGAAAAAGGCTCTGGAATTCAGATAAGTGGAAAAGATCAATATAAAATTATTCTTGTATGCAACTTTCCCTGTCAACGAGTATGTAATGAATATGGTGCATGTAGTTTTATGTATGAAGTTTTTCCTTCTCTTTGATTGCAATACATTTTTTATGTTGAATAGCGAATTGGCCCCCAATTATAATAAGTGTAGTTAAAATCAAACAAAATTAAAATGTTATAGTTTTGTTGTACATATTAACATGTACAACCAGTATTAATAATTTGATTAGTTTGGGTGAAATCCCAAATTTTTCAGGAATTCTTTCAGAACCTCATTATTACAACATATTCAAAGCATGTTATACTCAAATACCAACCTTATTTATTTCTTTGTTTGGAAACAAACTAATGCTCACATGGCTACTTGAATACATTACGGCATAGTATATTCACTTACAGTAACTCATGTTAAACTTAAGTCAATAAGGCCTCCTCTCATTTAAAGCCTTTCTTATGTTATCATGTTCTGCCTCTAATATCAACTCAATCCTACCCTTAATCCTTGTCAAGATGTTACCTTAATTCTATTTTATGTGGAATTGAAATTTGTATTACCAAAACTGTGAGTGTACAAGATCCACCATGTAATACTTAGTAACAGGATTAGTGTTGGAGCATATATATGATTGGAGTTACAGTTAAGATTCAGATAGGACTTAAATTAGGGTAAAGCCCAGTCTATGATTATTTCTTGCCATTAAATGCAGTCTTTACATGGAATTAAGATACAGTTTTAATTGGGTGCATCCAACTTCACCAGAATTTTGGATGTAGCCTGAATCTTTAAAGTATGAGTCATGGTGGAGGTTCTGCCAGTTATTGGGCCAAATGACAGGGCAGAGATATGGCTGACAAAGATTTAAGTGTAGATTATATTATGTTTTTTTTTTAAACTAAATTGAGTAAACATGACCTTAGGTGTCCAGTTTAATATCAACCCTAATTCTATCCTAATCCAAACTATAAAATTAAATAAAACCTCAAGTCATCCTTGAAACAGAAAAGCACTGTTACATAAACATACTCACTTTACTTAACCAACTTTAACTCAGAGCTACAATTTTGTCAAATGTTAACTATTTTAGCATCTTTTTCTAAAATCAGTTTTAATAGTAATCTAATAATTTACCAGTCATAAACCTTAGACCAAATGAGATCCCTAAATTTACCTCAAACCTGACCCACATCTTATTCCCACTTTACGACTCACTCAGGAAATAAACTATCGATATACTTACTAAAAACGTAACTGGAAGGAAAATGAAAGTTAAAGCGAACTCTAATGTAACTCTTTCCCAACCCAAGCCCCATCACTTTTCCTTTAAAAAAGGATGCTCTGTATGACAGTGGTCATACAGAACAAATTGGTGAGGATTTAATTTTTTTTTTCCTTTTTTACCCAGACATCAGACATCAAATCACCATCAGTCAACGGGAGCAACAGCCATGACCAGTAGGTTAAGTCAGCAAACTTCCTCTTTTCATTGGAAATGCCACCCTAGATCATGACATTAGCCATCTGCTGATGGTTAACTAATTATTAACCACAGTTCTGTACTATACTATCTATCATTTTAAGTTGTAAACATCAGTGAAAGGAGTAGGTTAGGGGGGCCAGATTTAGAGCAAATAAATGATTGATTTGTTACAGTATATGTTCTGAGGAACCTCTTTTATTATTTCCCTGCAAATCTGAATGACCTTGATTTGCCAGCCTTCTCATTATCAAACAGCAGTTAAATTAGCACAGCTTCTATTAGAATGAACAAATAAGACTGCCAAGATTGGCCCAATGACCTCTTCTTAATTGTAAATGTTATGTCCTAAGGCAGAACATAAAGTAATTATAACAGTAATAACCAGTCATATCAGACATTTGCCAGGAAACACAATTACTGGTCTTTTTAATAAGACAATGAGGCGGAGAGTGTACAGTTAAGAGCCCCGGGACACCGCACAGTGAAGTGAGCTGAATTCCACAGCAACAGTCACTTAAAATCATGCAAATGTATTGTAAACACTTAGTTCCGTTTGAAATTTTAGTAGCTGTTATTTCATGTATAAATCATGCTATACAGTTGCTTTTTTAGATTTTATGGCTTAACATATTTAGACATATCTGACCTTCACCTAGTCCTGATGAAGTCCAAATAATAGATAAAACTAGCCTCATTTGACAAATAACATGCAAAAATTCTACATTGTCACAGAAAAAAATCCCCAGCATTCGATATCTTTTGTGTGAAAAAGTAAGGGCTCTCCATGATTCAGTAACTTGTGGCAAAAACATGAACGGTGATGTGACAGTTCTTAGGCTCTGTGTTGGTTTCCAGAACGGGGCATCTCGTAATGTGGCATTCTTGTCACGGATGTTGGAAGGGACGAACCGTGGAATGCCAGGAGTGCGAAAAAATACCGTAGGCGTAGCGGCAGGACGGGGTTAGCCCGGGCTCAGCTGTTCAGGAAATGCCGTATAGAAACCTATGCCCTCAAGCCACAGACGTGGGGTGATCTGGTGCTAGGCGGGTCTCAGGAAATCCAAACCTCAATGCTGAGCAAGGAGGGAAGCGTGACCCGGAAATATATAGCCCCAGACAAAGACACACCGGAAGGACAAGCAAAGCACAGGAAACTAGGGACTAGACAGAGGAGGAGCATCCTCTAGCTGTAGAGGGCATGACAGTACCCTCCCCCCTTCATGGGTGCCTACTGACATCCAACAAATAAATGAGCTGCACAGCACTGGGGAGAGGAAAAACCTAATTTAACTGAAAGGAAACCTCCGGGAGTCCACAGCTGAGAGCTGCCCCCTCCTCCAGGGTAGAAACCTTTATTGGGTAGAGGAAGGGGGGGCCAGGTAGAGCTCTGGAGAGTAAACCAAAAAACACATACAAAAGCACACACAACAAAAATAAACCTAGGAGACCCTACCAAACCACACAAAACAGGTAAGAACCAAGAGTTCCATGACACCGCAAATTGGGAAAAAAAACACGTTCAACATTCTATCACTGATATTGGAGTAGACAACCCGAGGAAAGCCAGGCACTAAACCCTCTCAAAGGCATGGACGTCAGGAGTGATATGCAGCTATGAGTATAGGAGAGCCAGCTCAACATTCAATCACGGTTGCCGGGAGTGACAACCCGTTGAAAGCCAGGTATTCATACCATGTCAGAATGGCATACCTCTGAATGACCAGCTCACAGGCACGGATGTTGGGAGTAGCATCCCGCGATTAGAATAGAAGAACTGAAAAAAAGGCCCAAAACACTACAGAAAGTGCACGGGGTCAGGAGATGGCTCAGCATTCTGTCACAGATAATAATAAATAAAATAATAAAATAATAAATAAAACTTCAGTAAAAACTCCCTCCTACCCCTTCCCTTATATAAGCACAAAAAGACACCCCCAAACTAATGTAATGAAATGTCACCCCCAATACACATCTGTAATCACTTAAACCCCATCTTCAGTACACAACACTTCACCTACCTCTCACACCTCCTGGAACACCACAGTCTGATGAGTAAGTCTGTAATAGGCAAACTCCAGCTTCTACCAGGACACTACACATAGTGATTACATCCCCTGTCAAAACATTATGTACCCTTTTCTTGCTTTTTTAAATCCCAGAAAAAATATTATCCAGCTGATACTTACACTGTCCCTTTTTAAAAGTACATGATGCAAGAAATAAACATCATGTTAGAGTACTCTATCCCAGATTTGGAAAAAAGGACCCCGACATCCTTAAACAATGGTTTCAACCAGGAGCAGTACTTGAAGCAACAAAACACTGATTTTCTCTCTAAATAGTAAAGGTACCTATAACCAACTCCTAACTGAATAATTGTCATAAAGGAATTGGTGATTAGGATGCTGTACAAAACTCTCCACTGTAAAACCCCAACTCTTTTTTTGTAGTGGCAGCTTATACAGGCTACACTAGTTAGGCCCTAAAATCTTCTTACATTCCTTATTTCTCTCTTCTATGTGTGTCTGGCAGAACTTTAAAAACGATTAACTGTAAAATAGAACCTGTACAATTTCTTCCTTTTCATTGAATGTAACTGAGGGTTTTTCATAAACTCACAACTTTATAAAGTTTAACTTTTTTAAAGTTTATAAAGTTAAACTCACAACTCACACTTTATTTCAGTCCTGTTTCTCTTCTCTCTGTCCTATTGTCCTCAATATTATAAATTAATCCTTGAGCACTGGCATTGTACCATCGGTCCTCAAAACTGCTGCCATTACTCCCGTGCCAAAAAAACCTAACATGGCTCTCGACGATCTTAACAATTTTTGCCCCATCTCCAACTTACCCTTTCTTGCAAAAATTCTAGAACGTGCTGTCACATTCAAGTTACATAACCGCCTCATGACAAATAACCTTTTTTAACCCCTCCAATCTGGCTTCCTTCAACTTCACTGCACAAAAACTGCCCTGATCAAAGTCACTAACAATCTTCTAATAGCTTCTGATTCTGGTTCTCTTTCTATACTCATTCTTCTTGATCTCAGTGCTGCTTTTGACACTGTTGACCATAACATCTTACTTTCTCATCTTGAGACTGTGTTTGGAGTTTCTGACACTGCTCTCAAATGGTTCAAATTTTACCTCACTGATCGCTGTCACTTTGTCTCTCTTAATAGGTACAGGTCTGAAATTGATCTTGTTAAGTCTGGTGTTCCTCAGGGCTCAATACTGGGCCCCTTGCTCTTCAGCATTTACATGTTTCCACTTGGTCAGCTTTAAAGATCACATGGCCTCAGCTATCATTTCTATGCCGATGATACTCAAATATACATCCATACCAAACATGACACTGATGTGGCTGTCTCTATTCTATCTAATTGCATCTCTGACATAAAAGCTTGGATGACTCAAAATTTTTTTCATCTTATCTGTGACAAGACTGAAGTCATGCTTATTGGCACCACCCATCAACTTCGTTAAGCCAATCCTGTGTCCCTATCTGTAGACAGTTCTGTACTTTAGCTTCAGTCTAAATTGATAAACCTTGGGGTGATATTCGATTCTGACTTAACATTCGACCCACATGTGCAGCATATTGTCAAAACATATTTTTTTCACCTCAGAAATATCACTAGACTACGTCCTATGCTATCACTAACTGTGGCTGAAAAGCTGATCAACACATTTGTGTTCTCTCGAATTGACTACTGTAATGCTGTACTTGCTGGGGTATCTAAATCTACTTTGAACAAACTGCAGTATGTCCAAAATTCAGCAGCCAGAATCCTGACCAGGTCTTGTGCAAGTGATCACATTACTTCTATCCTGGAGTCCTTGCACTGGCTTCCTGTAAAATTCTGTGTGGACTTTAAAATCCTCATGCTCATCTATAAGGCTCTGCATGACATGGGACCTCAGTACCTGTCTGACTATTATTACCTTACTCCCCACCTCGCAACCTTTGCTCTTCTAATTCTGGTCTCCTAACTGTCCCCCAAGCCTGTCTACATTGTATGGGTGACAGGGCCTTCTCCTGTTATGCTCCCAAGCTCTGGAACTCTCTGCCCAAGAATATCAGAGGGTCACCTTCTCTAAACTCCTTCAAATCCACACTCAAAACCTTTTTCTTTAGAAGAGCCTTTACTTAACTGGTTCCATTCTTCACCCCTCTGCTTTTCCTAGTACCACCATCCATGGTCTCCTCTCTGTATTGTAATTGTGTTTTGTCTCGTGTATTTTTATTGTTGTTCTCATTCTGTAAAGTGCTTTGCGAAGCCACCTTTAAAGGCGCTATATAAAATGAAGTTGTTTATTATTATTATTATTATTATTATTATTATTATTATTATTATTATTATTATTATTATTATTATTTTTATTATTATTATTATTACTATAACTCTGCACTTTCCCAGATCATTATGCAAATGCATTAAAAATAGGCTGATCAATAGCAATTATCTGACTGCCAGCTCTGAGGCCAGGGAAGCAACACTTCATTTTCATTTCAGTTTAATTTCTTTCTTTTCTCCTTATACAATGAAGGACTGACCTTTGTGACACCCATCCTTACAAAAACAGCAATTCAACTAGGTTACTGTACAATTTGCATGTGCATTTGACCTGTAAATTAAATGTTCAAATACAGTTTTAAAATGGTTAGCCTATGCTTCTCTGAGCAACAGAGACACACCCCACACCTCTATAGCACCCTGTACCATAGGCTCAGTTTTCACTTCCCAGCCTACTGAACCTCCCATCCCTAGGACTGGGGGTATTATTGTTTGACAAAAATATTTTTTTCACCAGTAAAGGTAAAAGTAAAATAGTGACCATGGCCTCATCAGTTATGACTCTGATCTTTGCCAACCTGTGTACTAGATCCTTTGATTTTAAGACAAAAGGACTAGCTTCATTCTAGAAACATCTAGATTACTTCATCCTACCACCTTCCCCCTCTACCCCCCCCAACTCACCAACACATTGTTCCACAGAGACAAGGGGATTAACCAAAATCTTAGCCCCATGACTCTTTGTGAAAGCTTCAAACCTCAAGCAGCTCCAGCCTGAGTAGTTTTGCCCGTGGCTTCGGACCATAGCACTTGAGTCTGCTGACAAAATGTCAGCCATACTACTATTCCCAAACCTCTTCTAGGAACCATTTACCCAACACTATAGAAAATAAAGAAAGAAAACAATAGGTCACACACACCCATGTCCAGGCACAAACCCACACACACAGTGGCAGGCATTACACAGTCTCTAGACACAGAGAAGAGTAATGAAAAGCAATGGATCTAGAGCAATATTTTGATGTTGTCTGGTGAAGAGTTCCAATAATTCGATGCTCACTGTTAATGATTCACTAGATCCTTCTGCCCTAAGCAGGGCAGGGTTAATGGTCTTTTTATGACAGTAGAGGACTGAAACTCAATCCTTTTTGTTTTATAGGGAGATGTTGCAGCTGTTAGTAGCTGTTATTTAATTGAAGATGAGCTATACTGTAACATTTATCTGCACCCCACTTGGGGATTTATGTTTCTCGGTTTACATATGACTCAGTCACCCTGACTTGGAATGACGAGTGAGTCAGGTTCATAGGTAGGAGCAAAACATAAAGCAAAGTAGCTTGGTCACAAAAAGCTAAATTAAAAGCCTACAGTGTGAGCAGTGATTCCATCTGATCTTTTGACTGTTGAAATGTCAACTATCCTAAACACAAAGGCTGTGTTCTGGAGTGAGCACTATGCAAAAACAACTTTCAATTACAGTATGATTCATATTGAGGGGTTTTTGTTTTTTCTCAAATTAGGTTAATACTCTTCACTGTTTCGAAAATGTGCTGATGAGAGAGGGTAAAGGGAAAATAATTGTACTTAGGCAATGATCTATCAGGGGAGACAAAAATATAAGAAATAAAAAAATATAGTTATTTGGTGAGTAAAACATTAATCTCAAGCTCTGTTTTTCTGTATGAAGCAAACTGCAGTGTCTCTAGAAATTATTATCAATGATAGTAACTTTTGCAAATGAATTTAAACAAAAGTCCCTGGGACCCTCAGTCAGAATGACGTAGATGGGCCTGTATGCTCTGTCCATGTGTTATTGCTTTGTTAAAACGTGTTTATTCATGGTTAATCTCCTACTGAAGTAGGAGCAAGAGACCTAATCTGAAGAAAGCATTTACCTATTGAGTTGCAACAAACATCTATGAGTGAACGAGCAGGAAATGTAGCAGAAAATTTAAAGTAAATGCTGTTGATGCTGACATTCAAGCCATCTTGTACTTAAGGCAGTTTATCTAGATCAAACCAAACAAATAAGAGGCAAAGATACTTGGATATGTGACACATTTCCAGGTGACACATATTTTCCAGGCCAGTATTTTGAGCTGAAAAGATTGGAACATCTTAATGAAAATATCACACATAGCAGCACTAATCAGAAATATCTGCACATAGAAATACTAAAGCCTAATTCTAAAACAGAAACACAATACAATGTGAGAAAATACATTACAGAGACATTTCTAAAACATATACTGTATGCTTCATTTTTTAAATATTTTGATTGTTTTGTCTCAGATACACAAATGGTGCTTGGTTAAAAAACAGCAACATTTATGAAGTAAAGGAACACATGGAGGTTTAATTTTCATAGCAATTTGCCATGCAGCATGTAACTATAATATAACCCTCTTGTCTACTGGTATCATGGGAAAATGCAACTAGTGAAACCACAGACTTGTGGTTCACAAATGTGCAGTCATCTCTGCAGGTGGCCTGTGAGAGAGGTCCAGATCCGCCAAATAACCTTTTAACTGAGAAAACATAAAGGTGTATGTGGGTGATGTCTGTCACGTCTGAACAAACTATTTCTACTTACATTTTAGAGCGTACCTTTACCTTACCTAGTTAGCCATACCTTAGCCTTAATCAGTTTATGTCATGTCTCATTTCATATGTATTTATGAGTGAGCACTTTTCTATACAGCACATATGACACCCAGCTGTTATTCTGACATTAGGAATAACTAACCAAAACATAATTTAAAGTGGAAAGGAAAAAATCCTTTTAACATTTGGTTTGGTTCAGTCCAATGAACATAATGTTTTCTTATAAAGAGATGGAACTCAAATGATCAGTGTTAATGCAGCTCTGTCACTGCCTGGCTATAAAATGACTTGATGTATGATGGTGTATTAAACACAACATAATTTAATTACATGTGACAGACACTTGTAAAGAAATCTTAAAACTGCTTTTTAGATGTTTTAATTTATTTTTGCATTTGTTTAATAAATATATAAGGCATGCCTTGCTGATCTCTGTTTTGTAAAGCAATGGTTCTAGTTGCGAAACATTTAATTGGATGACAAGGCCAGGGGTCTATTTATTGAGAATAAATGAAGACAGCTGCAGTGTAGCATTGCTCTCTAATCATTCCCCAAGTCCTTGAGGGGCTGTTTTCAAGAGGTGAGTGGGGACAGCTCATCTAACATGAGCAAACCTTGTTGTCACACAACTGCAGGTTCTGAATTTAATGAAGGTCTGTAGGTGAATGAATGATTTCTGTCCCCCTAAGTTGTTGTATGACTTGCGTGTCTTCTTATGAAAGCTAATGGAGAGATGACAGAAAGCATGGTCACCCCCTGATAGTTTAATTCGCATTTAAGTGAAGTTAACAAATGGAGAAGTAATGTTTTCAGTAATGACTGGTACCATGAGTTAAATCTCAATATTGTCGGAACTAAATGTCAAAAACAAATTTATTTTGCAAACATATGCGTGTAACATAATGGTGTAAGAATTGGCACCAAGACTTCATGTTAGTTAAAGGGGAAGTGCACCGCTATTTTTATATTTCAGGGTTAGAAAGAATCAGCAATGATGAATGCATTTAAAACTACAAAAAAAGTTAAATGTATGCAGAAACGAATCCAATTTATATCACAAAATAGACTCACTTTCCAGGTATGTGCTGTGCCATATTCTGTGATTCAGAGCAAGGCAAAACGTTAGGTGACGTGATGCGGCCTTATTACATTGTGAACATCTCTTTTAACCCAATTGAAATATGGCTCTCGACTTCAAGATAGATATGCCGACAAATGCTACTTATTTGTTAACTCTGCCTGCAGATCACGTCAGAACATTTCTGCGGTGAAATGTGTGCCGCACAACCTGTACTTATCGCTCGTACATCACAGTAAATAAGTAATTACAGTGACAAGTGAGCAGGAAGGACTGCTTCATGTCACAGTTCATGCAAACTCTCGCTCTCACCTGTGGTGAAACCAGGGGTTTGCAACAACATGGCGTCTTACAGTACTTTCACAAAGTTCATGATTTTGTGCTTAATTTCTAAATTCCTCAAGTTTTTCTATTACCTTAATTAATTTTTTTTCTTATGGAGATCTAATAACTGATCTGAGAAATTGGGAAAGTTACCCTTATAATATTCTATGATGGTTAAATGCACAAAACTCTAAGTAAATCTTAGTCAACTTAATAAATCTTGTATTGTTATTATTTTATATTCCCTGTTATTCTACAGTGTATTAATAAATTGTATTTATTGTGTTTTCAAATAAATGAAAAGTAGTAATTAGTGCAATTGTTGTGTGCAGACTGCTCTGCAGATGATAGCACTTTAAGAGTGGTTCTTTTTCATCTTAGACAAGATAATTGTATAGTAATGGAAGGATTGACTATAATAATTGTACATGCCAATGAGCATTCAAGGTGCAAAAAGATTTAATTACAAGCATCAAGCATGTTTTAATGTCCATGGTGACAACCAATTTCTTTCTTATACCGATAATACAAACTCTCGTGTCTGGTCTGGATGTGAATCATTGGACTTTCATAACTATATGGTGCTAACTTGATATAAAAAAATTCAGAACCTGAAAAAAAACGACCCTAATGATATGTGATCTGGTGAGATTGTTAAAACAGACAAAGATCCCAGAGAACCTATGTCCTTTATTTAACATTCATCAATATTTAAAGGCAAGAGCTTTTTGAAACAGCTGAGCACAGGAACAGGCTATTTAAGAATGCATCCCATATGTTTGCTCCTTTTATTGCTTTTCTCTCACCCTCTTTCATTCTGTTGTCCACTTCCTCCCAAAGCCCAGAAACCTCGCAATGAGCAAAGTGTGCAAATTGCATGTCAAAGTTATGAAAGAATTTCTAAGACTTTTGAAGTCACCAACAAGGGATTTGGGATTAAATAAGATTTTGTCAAAAAGAGAGCCACCACATTCCTTAATCAGTATGAGAAGGTTGTTCTGATCATTGTCTATTTGTGTTTTCACAAATAAAAAATACGATCCTCCACTATCTTGTTATCCTTTCCTTGTATAGTGGGACATTGGTTTAGAAATTCTGGTCCAGAGGGAAGTGTGCTAGTCCACAGCCATCACCTGCAGCAGCAGAAGCTTTGTTTTTCTTACAGTTCTAACATGAGAACTGTTCATATCAGGCTACGCTTTGCTTAGTTTCAGACGTCCAATAAGATCTTAGTAAAACACTGTGAGACTGCCGTATTTGTATAAGGCCTGTGTGGCTTGGAGCTGACAGACAGTATCAAATCCAGACACACATGCAGTTGCTCTTACTACATTGACAAATTGCTTAGCAAGGTTACGGGACTGCTTTGAGTTCATGCAGGAAGCAGCACCTGTATTTAGTTAATTGTGAATAAATTTAATTTTTTGAATTCTATCTGTCAGGCTTATGCTCCTATTTAAACTAGTTTCAGTAAAGAATTTCAGAAATGTTTTAGAAAATCCTGTCTTCCCCATCCCCACTATTCAAAAAAAGTGGTTAATTAAAATTGCTGCTTGTGTTGATGTCACACGCAGGTAGGATTACTCACATTGTATCATGTGCTTTTATCTTTATGGTCAATCAGTATGTCACTGCACTGGCCACTATCTCTGGGCTCAGCATGGTGTCTGGCAGACACCTGCCCCTCTCTGTAACACAAGGACCACCAGGAAATCAATACTGTAGGAACACAGCTACTCACCCTCTCATTTGACATGATGATGTGGTCTGGCCTGCCTCATCATGTGGTGGTTTCCAACCTGCATAGCTCAAAGACTTACTCAGATCCCATTGTTTTTCTTCTTATTTATACATGACAGATCCCTTTGCCCTTAAACTATTACTAACAGCTGTGGAAACAAGTTTAAGAGGTTCTGTGACATTTATATTTTTCTGTCCGTTATCAGTAAAGCCGTTAATTCAAAATAGGAATGCTGAGTGTTAGAAAACTGTGGATGTAAAATTGTAGAATCCAAACCGACAAATCCAATACTTCTTTTTCTGAGCCCTATTAAAGTGCAGGTGTTGTTACTTGCACTGCATATTGATACATCGTGTCAATACTTTAGAGTTGCTCAGGACAGGATAATTGCTCACAAGGTTGCCATACAGAATTTGTCAAATGATTTTTGAATGACTTTGTCTCCAAAAACACCTGACCTTCAGGAATTAAATGTGATTTTCATGCACAAGGTGTTATCCCTATCAAAGCTGTTCAAGACAAGTGACCACATTGAAAAACATAACAACAGTGAATCAATCAACTGCTGGGTGAGCCATTCACAGTGATGCTAACTGTAAACTGTTAGTTAACATTTAATGCTGCACTTGGTAGGTATTCTTTTAATATAAATGATGTAACACACAGTGAAGCAGATTCCTCCATTAACCAAAATGGCCTACTAACCAACATTTTGTTCTTAAACTGCCTCTGTCTTGGGAATCACTGTGCCAGTTTACTTGAAACTTAGCATGTTTCAACACAAACTTCACATATGCGCCTCCCAGGTGCAAAAACAACAAAAACCATTACACGAAAAAACAGGTAATCACATGCTTCATGTAGCACATCCTGTAAACTTCATTGACAGCTCAGCCAATCATTGCATTAGGTATCATTACACTAACAATGCAATTGTTACATAGTCAAATATGTTTTTTTACATGGACCAGAAAGCTGCTTGACTGCCATCTCTGGTCATTATATATATTGTAAACTACACCTGAGTAAAAGCCATTTATCCAATTAATTTCAAATTTGGCTAGTATCCTTCTAGGGTCAATACAATAAAATATGCTAAAATGAGGTTCCCATTTACAGCAAGATGGCTGTCCTGTTTACACCTAGAGGTTTTCCAATGCCTCAACTACTATTGTGCAAAACATGTTTGGATGACTAAGAATTTGGTGGGTACCTTTTTTACCTATAAAATTGAAATACTGTAATATAGAAGATCCTACATAATTCAGAACACCTGCAACAGAATTAATCTGTGTAAATTTACATTGATTCCATCCTGAGAACTTCTCCATTGACACTTTCATACCTTGAGAGTTGCAGTGATACTTTTTTTCTGACTGGGTCATGTGAGGCATTGCGTAGGTGGGAGATTCCTTGTAAGTCTTCAAAACTGCTAGAAGTTTTGTAGTTTGGGTTGTATTTTCTTTTCTTGTAGAATATTGTATTGTTTTGGCCTGCGATATACCTGCAATCTGCAGTAGGTGATCTATAACTTCCTTGGGTTTGAACAATCGAGTCTGTCCTTGTAGTTAACACTATCTCTGTATCATCATGGTGCTTTAAATATTTACAGTATCTGTTAAAACAAGTTTTTAAAAAGGGTGTTTTAACTCATAAAAGTATGTTTATGTTTTTACACTGATTTCAGAGATGTATGAAATAGATGTATTGGTAATTCTTTAAGTACTGCTTCAAATTCCAGATGGATAATTCATTAGTATGCAGAAAACTATTGAGTGGTAAAAATATTCCTTACAAACTCAATAATATTTGATAAAACAAAAAATAAACCTGTCATTTCTGACTAAAGCATTTATACTGGCATGATAATAGAAATGATCTTTCACCTTACTGGGCCTTCTGTTATATGAAAGATCTTACATATAAATATGTGTAAATATAATATGTGTAAATTTCCCAGCACCATGCCACCCACAAACACCTGTCAGTCTTTCATCAAGATGTAAGACAGTTTTCTATTCATTCAAGAAGCTAAAAGGAAAGAAAAAATATGACTTCAAGCATTTGCAATGCTATGTCTCCTTGATTCAAACACTTAAATTATTTAAATTACATAATCTTGTACTTTGTACATAATAAGCTTTAGAAGAATGGAAAAAATGCCCCTTTACTTATCTTAGATTACAATGCATGTCAAACTGTAATTCCAATCATCTTAGCATTGAAAAATCATCAATATGTTAACATCTTGTAAGGTAATAATATGAGATGGAATGTACAAAATGCCTTTATTTTATTTTTTTCAGCGAAATTCCACACATACCTTCTATATTTTAATGACTATTTTTATAAATGCAAGGTTATCAATTTGACATTCCCAAGTTTTTGATGTTTGCTTCAAGGAAGTTGCAAATAATGTTCAAAATGTGTTTCTGATTGTGGATAAAGGAGAGATTTCAGCTCCGAACAGAAGCCATTGCCGTGGCTTGTCTTTGAATTTTCAGTCACACAAGACGATTCAGTTACAATGTATTCTCACAACAATATTGGAAAAGTGATAGCTGTCCTAAACCTCATACACACTCAGCACCCTGACCTTGACTCTGGGGCTGGAGTCATACAGGTAAGAACTCAATTCCCATTGAAGGCTTGTGATTGGGTGTCTGGGGCTGTATTGTTGTTGCATGGGATTCTTGTTTATGTCCCTTATTCCTTGTAAACCAATTTAATAAAAAATAAAAATAAAATCATAGACATTATAAACTATTTTCAGCTGCTCTGAAGCAGTCATTTAAGTTTAAGAAACTGCTTATTTAAAACAATTTAAAAGGTCAAATTAGAAAAACAATTCATACTGTACAGTGTAATGTTCAATTTATCAGTTAAAGGTGCAACTAGCTTGAACACCTGAATAGACAAAGGACCCCATTACCAATATTGATTAACCTTTCTCTCTACTGCATTTTTAAAGTTGTTGACTTGGTTCTCATGGGTCCATATATTGAATGACAGAATTTATCAAACATCACAAAAGAATTAACAAAGAATATAAGAGAATGGGACACGTTCAGTCTGTTCTGCCCATTTGTTTAAACATGAGAGTTACAATGAGGGGAACCATTTGGTTTCTCCATAACGCTGGTTACTAGTAGATAAGGGATATGAGAAATTCATCCAGCTGCTTCTTTGAAGAAGCCAGTGTATCAGCTTTGACAAGTACCCCGTGTTCTCAGTTTTAAATGCACTACCCTGTAGTTTCCTCTTGAGTTCCTCTGATTCATATTTCATCACTGGTTATGAAGAACTCCAGTGCGATGACTTGAATCAGGTCTCCTCATTGTCTTCTTTATTACCTCATCACTGTGGTCAAAGACTGCAGTTTATGTTCTATGTCCCAATGTTGTTTGTCCCAGTAAGAACAACAAATGTTATATTATTACTTTTCCCCTAGTATTAGCACCCCGTAGTCGTTTTTTAAGAGGGGCCTTTGTAAGTTGAGTGTCAGCTGTTCTTAATTCAATTAAAACTAAAGTAGGAGTCGGAGCTTCCTGCTTAAGGGAGCATGCATTTATCCTGATGTCTGACAGGTGGCCGGCAAACACCATTATCAAGCTGATTAGTACTTTGGCTACACAGCAGTGCTGCTCATTAGAGCTCATCACCTGCTCTGTGCCTGTGAGCAAGAGAAAAGTTATCTAGGCCATCACATTGATTGTCTTCAAGTAAACAGCCATCCCTTTGGTGATCAGCATCTGCTTGAGACACAACAGATGCACAACAGGACTCTAATTTGTTCTTTGATATGTTTACTAAAGCCCCTTTCCTCTTCTTAGAATGCACTAAAGGCTACTGTATGTTAAACAGAAAGCATCCTCTGGATTTTCAATGAATGTATTGGATTTGTCTGTAAAATGCTATTTTAAATTGGATTGTCTGTAATATGCTATTAAAAGTAAATGTTCAGTCATTTTATTTGGCCAGTGTTTCACAGGATTCAGTGAGGTTGAGCCACTCTAGCTCTAAAATTGATTCATTGCAATCCTATTCTGTTATTCAGAATTCATAAAAGGAGCCCTATTGCAGTATTGCAGTGCTCATTTTGCTACTGTAATTCAAAGCTTGTTCATTTGGTCACAGACAGAGGCTAACTCCAGGGTGCCATACCCCTATGTTCTTGAGAGAATGGGGTGTCATGCTCTGGTCCCTACACTCAGAAATTACAGCACTGTGGCTGGATGCACATCACTATTACAGCAATAACAGTGTTGAACAAATGTTGCACATTATTTGTAAAAAATGAGAAGCTATTGTAAAACAAAGTTGGAAGCAACATTTAATGAAAATAATATGTCATATTTATGCATTCAGTTTTCAATATAAGGTGAAGAATTTCATTCAGCATAATGAACTGGCTCACCACTATTTTTCTCATCTCAGATGAAATAAGTATTTCAAATAGAAACATGAAAACAGGCCAGGAAAAGTATACAGGACCATAAAACAGAGGCTTTCTGGAGTTTATGTTTACATAATTTTGAATTTACAGCTACCATAAAGATTTGTTTTCTGTCAGTTCTGAATGATGAATAAATGAATATGAACAAAGACGAATACCTATGGAATTGTTTTAAGCAACAATACTACAGTGTGTGTCTTGCTACGTTTTCCAGCTCTAATTCTTCTTTTAATCATAATCAAAAATGATTGTATGTTACCATATTTACCCAGATACTGTATGTATTAAATGTTCTAGGGTCAACATTAACTCCATTACCAGTTTAATATCAAACATTTTTAAAAATACATAGAGGAGCAGATTGTTTTTCCAAGTTCTGACTGACATTTAAAAAAAGACCATATTAAATACTTTTAAGACAATGTAGTACAACACAATCTAAACAGTTCACACAGTCAAGATCCACTTGACTTGTCTGACAGAATGTTGATAAATTAGAACATCTGAAGTGCTCATAAATAAAATTAAACACGAAACAATGCTTGTGCAAGGGAAACGTTGCTAACCTGAATATGAAGGTGTGTGAAGGGAAAGTGCCATTAAGGTTGCAGTGAAACAACAGTGTTCCCATTCATTTCAATGAAATGTGTAAATCTGTAAAACCTCAACAAAGCAAGTGACGGAGGGAGTGTTAAAAGTGCGTCACTCAGAGTGGTCTTTCTGAGGGGGCTGAAGCGACTCCCACTGAATGACTTCACAGACTGAACAGAAAGTAGCAGCACGTAGATAAGACATTGAAGCACAGGAGGCTGAAGCACCATCTTTAAAATTTCCATCTGCATCAGCAGGGGGGTCTACAGCTGTAGGAGGAGAATGGAGGTACTATCCATTATAAAGGTGTGCAACAATGCCAAACAAACAAACTAGAACCTGTTCCAATTGCCAGAATTAATTAATTTAATTTTATACTGTACATAAAAATCCCATTAACCCACACTTGAAATGAATGGAGAGGGTTGTTTCAAAATAGTCGAGTACATCTGTTATACTTGTATTCCAAATACACTTCCACATTGTTTCCGCTTATGACTTCTGTTTTCTGTTTCTCTATTGACTGAAGAAGTTCAGTTGGCTGACTTTCAATGTCTAATTCTTAAACACAGTGCCCAGAAAACAAAAGCCTGTGGTGTTAAAATGAAAACTCTGCTGAGCATTACATTTCCCACATGGCTTGATTATCAACACATTCTGTTGTGCAGGAGTATCCACCACATTAGTGACTCCCACCTCCGGTCCTGGAGGAGCACTGTGACTGCTGGTTTCTGTTCCAGCTGAGCTCTACATCTCCAGTGCTAATTGGAGACTTAATCAATCTGCTGGCTTATGTGGAGTTTTATTTAATTCATTTGCTCAGTCTGTCCTGACCAATCTGTCCACATTTTCAAAAATACATTATCTCACGGATACTGTTACCAACAAACTCAGCATACAGCATACCTCTCCTCAACTTGCTTTCTGTTATTTCTGACTATATCATACTAGTTTGTGAACTGATGATGACTAGTTATAGGTGGAAACGTCACTATGTCATACCCTCTCATAAAAAGCATTCTTTCCCTTAACACACCTGAATGAGGGCTTTTCTAAAACTCAGAAATGTATACAATTTACAAATCCATTTCACCTTTTTAGAGCTGAAAGCAAATTTACAAATATGCCTCATGCAAAAAACTAATCAATTAGCAGAAGATTTGGTTTGAACTTTGTAGTCATGCTAACATTCACGGTTGTGGTATCAGGATTCAGCGTTGAGTCCCATTTCTGTTGCAGTTCCAATTTTAGACACAAAACATAAAGCATAATGTATGATACAGTTTTGAGTACTTTCAAGACTGCAGTACTCTGCATTAACATGCAAGTATGAACACACCCACATGACTAATTAAAGGCTGAGAAAGCAAGGAAATACAAATACACAAGAAGACTGTCCAAAACAAAGGAAGTCAAGTTTTGCAGAGGATGAAATCAATATAATTATGGAGGAAGCACCAAAAGCACTGAAAAACGGGTCAATACTGTTTTGAAAAAACTCTCACACAAAACAGAAAAGAACACTTCAGAATTGCTGCAGCAATTCACAGTCTTTGATACATTCATGTGTGCAATCATCACATTGTCAGCATAAACAGCTCATAAATATCCAAATACCAAATGGATTATATTAAAACTGCATAAAAGTGTACAGTAAAGCATTCTGCATTACTGTCTTTTTTCGCTGTTTGGAAACAAACCCATAATTTCTCATTTAATACCCTTAATTTTGTTGTTGTTGTGACCTCTCTATAGTTTCTATATAATTTTACATTATAACATTTTAATAATGTTATGTATGCAATTCAGTTCATTCTTCACTGAGAATTAAGACAGGGAACCACAAACATAACAGCATTCTGTTCAGTATTCAGTGATATACCTGAACTGAAATCTTTACATAGTTTTGTGATTTATAGCCCTTGCATAACTATAGGATTTGTATAATTAAATGTACAAATGTATGTTTCAGATGTAACTATGACTGCCAACCTGTGTGTTTTTATTTGTTTATGTTATATCTCTGTTCATTTACTCCACATTAAAACAATCATACAAATCTTTTCTTCATTTTATGTTGCTTTTTGCTTAGACTATGTTTCTATGAAACAATCAGTATGTAAGAATGATAGAGTGGCAAAGCATGCTTAAAGCTATTCATATTTATTCTCTATTTAAGAGAATAGTTATCTATTGTTACTTTGTTTTCTAAATACCAGCTGCACATATCAGGAAATTTGGTTGTGCTCATGACATCAGCTATGGCATCCAACAATACACTGTTGCATTGAACTCAGACATTGAGGAAACCAACAAGAAAATGTCTCTTACTGCCAAACTATCAGAGTAACTCTGTTCTGCCAACATGTAGAACACAGTAAACCACACCCAGCGAACCAGAGCAGAAGTCTGAATCGTGCATTCACTTACCAAGAACACCTGATGACAATATCTAACAGTCTAGTCCTGAAGCAGCCAGCTAATTATGTACAGTGTTCCAGTCTGGTACAATTCATGTACAAAAACTAACATGCATTGAACATATGACTCAATATGACTCAAGCTGATCAGGAGAGAGGAAAGCCAAATTGCACTGTAAAAATGGAAAATCAAAACATTAAGCAAATATAGAGTATACAGTATATAAAATTTTCTTACCTACTTAGGAGAGCTAAAGGAAACCATATAACACCTTGTTTCTAGTGTAATTGTACGTAACCACAAAACCAGTTACTCAACAAAACATTATGGCATTACAAGTCTCTGTTATCATTGTACCCAATGACGATTTTAGTTGTGCTTTGTAAATATTTAAGTTAGCAGTTCAAATGTAGTTCAGCAAACCTATGTCAAGCTTAGAATTTATACACAAACTGTAAGTATTAGTGCTGTAAACACTGCCTTTCGTAACTATTAACAATTGTACAGGAGTTAGTTTTAATAGCCCCAGGCAATGAAAGATGATAAAGAAAAAACTTTTAGACAACCTTAATTGGAATGAAAAACACGTTTTCTTTGTGTTTGTGAATCAAATCACTCATTTCCATTAACATTATAAGTGTCACTAATTTCTAGATAACTGTAATGAAGTAATGTGAATTCTTATTGAGCACACAGAAAAACATTCAGCATATTCCACATTTCACTATTATTTCCTTCATTCAAAATGAAGTAATCCTCAAGAGTCACTCATTATAGACAAATGATCAACCAGATAAAGGCTACATAAATCAATTAGAGAGCCAACTATTGAGCAACTTATATTATGGAGGGAGTTTTAGCTTTCAGTAGCTAGTGTGCTGACTAATTGCATCTGGTAGTCCGCATGTTTGCAAAGGTAGGCTTCTATGAATTTCTGTGCAACATCAGTGCTGCAGTCACAGTTATGTGGTTAAGGACTAGCCACTCCATGTCAGGGCCCATCAATCTTTTCCAGACATGATTGCGGTGCTTGTGGTTGGCGTGGGCGATTCACCCTACAGTATGCTAACCATTACCATGACTGAGGTACTGGGAGGAGATAGAATACAGTAAGTGTGAATAGGTACTGTACCATCAAGAATAACATTTACCCTGTAGATTATGGTTCTACAAAAATGCCAATAATAAGTTTGTAGTTGAATTTAAATGGGTCACATATACCTGAGGATATAATACTAAATCTCTCACTGTACATCTCAGGATTCCAAATGGTTTAATATGGTATCATTTAATAGTTTTGCAAAAATTTGATTTCTGGAAGATCCAGTATGTTTTACCATTTTAAGCGCCTGTCATTTTGGAGGTGAAATGCTTCCCCAAAAACTGCATTGCACAATGTGATCTTTTAATATGATGCAATCCATATAATTATACAGCCATTTTTATACAGCTGTTTAGACTTTCAGTCACCATGCATTCTCAATAAAGAAAACAAGTCACAACAGCAGAGTACTACTCAGTACATATACATAAATGGCTTTATTTTTTGGTTTCTTTTTCTCATTTTTGCTTGCCTGCTGAAGGGCACTTCACTTTCTGTAATTAGCAGCAGTCCTTGAAAAAGAATCTATGCAATCATACATTTTATTGCAAAACTAAGACATTTTCACTTACCACAATTAACTTTTAAAAAGTAAGTAAAGTTCTTGAAAATGTTACAGTTAACATTGAAACTGTGCCAGTAGTTTAGTAACCTTAACTCCTGAGGATGTCTTTAGTGCTCCATCCTATCTGTATGTTTATAACTTTGCCAGCTTTGATGCAAACTGTATTTTCAAATGTTCCAACACTACACAATAAACACCCATGAATTATTCATTATAAAGTTGTTAACTCTTGTTAACTCTGTTTGTGGGCTCCTTCCTAAAGCTTCAATAAATATTATAAATATTGTAAAACATTTCCTTCAAGCCTATCCTATTCACATTACTTCAGCTGTTCATATATGTTATGTGAAATAGTTTAATACAGTTACAGTCCTAAATGGCACATTACATTAATAACAACGTTTTCAATAGCCGGTGCACTCAAACAAACAAATGTAAATTAATATAGCAGGCTGTCTTTGTTAACAATGACAATGATTTGATTTTGTTGAGAGATGTCCCTTATTTTACTTCCTGAAACAGAAAATAAACTCCAGTGGAAAAACAATTGTCCATTAATAGTTGTTCTTTGCTTGTTGCTTCTGATGGAAAATAATTTCTAATAAATAGATCATTTTACTTGGTATCTTTTATTTAAAAAATCCTTAACTGAACAATTGAACTACTATCAGTTGAAAGGGGGAGTATTATATTATGCTTTGGTTTCCTTAAGAGTGACATCGAATATGTAATATATATTAAATGAAAATAAGTGTAATAAACGTTATATTAAGTATAATTAGTGACTGTGAAAACTTCAAGATTTTTTGTTCCCCAGGACCACCACATACATAATTAACCTGTTTCATTATACAATTTATCTGGAGATTTGAAGGGCTAGAAATTCACTGTTGGGGAAACATGGATTAATACACCAAAGACTTATAAATTGAAAGACAATTCCTTGATACTGTAACACTAATACACAATCAAACATACTATTGTATATAGCCAGTACTGGCACCATCTGCCTCCAATAATGGTATTTCTTAATTTATAAAATATTATACTATTTTATACTGACAAGTTTTTGAACCATTATTCTAACAACTGGCAAAGACTTCTAGAGATCTAAATGAAAGGTGTGGATACTTATTTGCAACTCCACCCATAATCTTCTGTAATCATGTACAGTGCCTTGCGAAAGTATTCGGCCCCCTTGAACTTTTCAACCTTTTGCCACATTTCAGGCTTCAAACATAAAGATATACATTTTTTATTTTATGTGAAGAATCACCAACAAGTGGGACACAATTGTGAAGTGGAACGAAATCTATTGGATTTTTGAAACTTTTTTAACTAATAAAAAAATGAAAAGTGGGGCGTGCAAAATTATTCGGCCCCTTTACTTTCAGTGCAGCAAACTCACTCCAGAAGTTCAGCGAGGATCTCTGAATGATCCAATGTTGTCCTAAATGACTGATGGTGATAAATAGAATCCACCTGTGTGTAATCAAGTCTCTGTATAAATGCACCTGCTCTGTGATAGTCTCAAGGTTCTGTTGAAAGCGCAGAGAGCATCATGAAGACCAAGGAACACACCAGGCAGGTCCGTAATACTGTTGTGGAGAAGTTTAAAGCCGGATTTGGATACAAAAAGATTTCCCAAGCTTCAAACATCCCAAGGAGCACTGTGCAAGCGATCATCTTGAAATGGAAGGAGTATCAGACCACTGCAAATCTACCAAGACCTGGCCGTCCCTCTAAACTTTCAGCTCAGACACGGAGAAGACTGATCAGAGATGCAGCCAAGAGGCCCATGATCACTCTGGATGAACTGCAGAGAACTACAGCTGAGGTGGGAGAGTCTGTCCATAGGACAACAATCAGTCTTACACTGCACAAATCTGGCCTTTATGGAAGAGTGGCAAGAAGAAAGCCATTTCTCAAAGATATCCATAAAAAGTCTCGTCTAAAGTTTGCCACAAGCCACCTGGGAGACACCCCAAACATGTGGAAGAAGGTGCTCTGGTCAGATGAAACCAAAATCGAACTTTTTGGCCACAATGCAAAATGATATGTTTGGCGTAAAAGCGACACAGCTCATCACCCTCAACACACCATCCCCACTGTCAAACATGGTGGTGGCAGCATCATGGTTTGGGCCTGCTTTTCTTCAGCAGGGACAGGGAAGATGGTTAAAATTGAGGGGAAGATGGATGCAGCCAAATACAGGACCATTCTGGATGAAAACCTGTTGGAGTCTGCAAAAGACCTGAAACTGGGACGGAGATTTATCTTCCAACAAGACAATGATCCCAAACATACAGCAAAATCTACAAAGGAATGGTTCACAAATAAACGTATCCAGGTGTTTGAATGGCCAAGTCAAAGTCCAGACCTGAATCCAATCGAGAATCTGTGGAAAGAGCTGAAAACTGCTGTTCACAAACGCTCTCCATCCAACCTCACTGAGCTCGAGCTGTTTTGCAAGGAAGAATGGGCAAGAATTTCAGTCTCTCGATGTGCAAAACTGATAGAGACATACCCCAAGCGACTTGCAGCTGTAATCGCAGCAAAAGGTGGCTCTACAAAGTATTAACGCAAGGGGGCCGAATAATTTTGCACGCCCCACTTTTCATTTTTTTATTAGTTAAAAAAGTTTCAAAAATCCAATAGATTTCGTTCCACTTCACAATTGTGTCCCACTTGTTGGTGATTCTTCACATAAAATAAAAAATTTATATCTTTATGTTTGAAGCCTGAAATGTGGCAAAAGGTTGAAAAGTTCAAGGGGGCCGAATACTTTCGCAAGGCACTGTATATGTTAATGCTTTGTACAACCATCAGAACTGTGGCACATGTTGTAAAACTTCTTCCTAAATGTGACATAGACTGAAAAATTACAGCCTAACAGTTTAAAGTGGCCTCTTTTCTCCAGAAAAAGAATGTGAAGGGATAGGAGAAATCCCTTTGAACACACAAGAGCTATTGTGCTGAAGAATTATCATGGCATCCAAGTTTAAGTAGTGTTTAAAAAAAGGGGTCAGCACTAAAAGAAAGATCATCTAAAATGTTTGTCGATATCAAACATAGAAAATAAAAGTACTGCTTGTCAAAAATAGAATGGCACGTACTGTAAATTCCACACCCTGTCTGTGCATCTAAAAATAAAATTATTTTTACGTTCCCAAACCTCTCTGTAACCTATTTAAGGTAAAAAAAAAGTAATGGCACAAATATTTCTAGACTAGTTGTGGAACAATCCTATTACGTTCTGGCTAGCCTATCTTTGTCTCTTAGATTAATTGTTTAATCTTCATATAATTAGGGACACTACAGTTGGTATTTGAAGTGTTTAACCTACTTCCAGTACAGACATGTGAACTATTTCTAGAAAGAGACAGCACAGCGTGAACTCTTGAATTCTGCAGCAGAGAACCCTGAAATAGCTGCAATTATCAGGAATAGCTGCAGAGCTTTACCCATGGCAGCAATGGAAATGTTTGAGATAAATCATTCGTTTTTACTCTTTCAATCAGATCTGTCTTTTAAAAACAACACAGTAAATGGTAACTATTACCTTGAAATTAACTCTCTCACAAAGAACGTTTAAAGTACAGGACAGTAAAACAAATTCATTTGTTTACACCAAAAAGTAAACCAGTTCATTAGAACGCTCTTAGGGGGTCCATTTTAAGGACAGTCCAAGGAGATATAGGTCTCTTTCTTGTCTGTGTTGTTATTGATATGATCACTAACCATTCATTTCCTTAGCAGATTATTTTATTCAGGGTAACATACTCTAAAGTTACATACAATAAATACAATAAGTGGACAAATAAAACTGTAAAAATAAGGCAAAGTTAAAATACTAAATAACAGACTCAATATATCATCATAAATGTAAAACTCTTTTGGTGACGGATAGGAATGGGTGCCAATTCGAGCAAGAACTGCAACACTGTGGAAGAGTGGCAAAAGTAGAGAAGGAACAGCTCTTAGACAACAGAAGACAAAAGGGGAAATGTGGCCATTTGGGAGAGGAAAAGCAGTGGGGAGTGGAAGGTGTAGAGGTAGAAAGACGTTGAACGATAGAGAGAGCAATAGGCAAAGGCAAGAGATCAGAAAGGAAAGTTGAGCTGCTCTAGTGACTGAGGGAAGGGAGGAGAGAAGTGGGGTTTATGAGAGAAATGGAGCAGAGCAAAGATCAGATGAGCAGCAGAGTTTCGGTGTGGTAGTAGCATAGTAGTAGCAGGGAGATTAGCTAAGAAAGTTAGAATAGACCCAGGACATAAACTATGAGCTCTGCAATGTAGTTAGTTAGAAAGGGGCATATTCTAAGCATAGTGCCAAGGGAACTATGACAAGATCATGCCAGAGAAGAGATCCAATAGTAGTTTGTAGTAGTTACTGGTGGGTTCATGTTGAATGGAGATGTGTGACCACCTTTGGAGTATAAGTATAAGTATAAGTGCAGACCATCTTTATGACCATCCACGCAAGAGAGAGGTGTCAAAAAAACAATGCCCACATGAGATTGAGACATTCCTTCAAAAGCAATTGAGAAACAGCAAGATTTATGAAGCACAATCTTAATTATTACAAAATAAATACAATTTCCTTTAGTATATTTGGTATAATTTGGCCCAAATGATCAAGTGAAAAATCTCAAGGTTTAACAAAAGGATTGGATGTAGTTCTTTTTAGAATTTGTATTCCAAATTCTTTTAAATATTTTTCTGTGCTTACAATTGATCTGAATTACCTCTTAGACCAAAAATATAAAAAATATATATTTCAGAAACCCTTACCAACATTTCAGTTTGGATTAAGACTGTAAGACTAGAAATTGAAGATTTGATTTGAGCTGAGTTCAAAATAATACATTCTCTAGACGTGACATTGAACCATGAAAAATGTCTCTAATTTTGCAGTTAAGCATTTGTCTCACAGCTGTATCCTCTTCATGCATAAGGCAGGATGTTCAAAGAGTCAGCCCAACATTTCACTTGTGCAAGAAACCTTCTGTTTAAGAATAAATGTGGTCCCTTCTTTCACAGGGATCAAAACAACATGTGTTTATTTATTTTTTTTACAGCAAAGAAGCCTCTAGCAACATTTTTGCATGTTTTGCATTTCTTGACTAAAAACTACAGTCATTTGATAGTCATTTGCCAGATACAGTAGTTACCCTCACAATCCAAGCAGCCTGCCTCCTCAGTTCTATGGCTGTTTCTCTTCATATATGACCTGGTTCTGCAAGGGAGATTCTCCAGGACAAAGATCCTGTTAAGTTCTGAGCATTACAGACCCCCAACATCTGTCCGCACAGGAGCTGGGATTTGCAGGTTTGATTGTTTGGTCAGGGCTGCCACTTCTCTTTGAGCAACTCCCTTCCTGTTAAAGAGATGAGTGTGAGTACAACTGTGATCAGACTGAAATGACCTATTAATGTGCACAAAGGAAGTGTTTTAAAGTCAAATGGAAACAGTAAAAACATGCTTCACAGACAAGATAAAAAATAGACTGGATGTTGTGGGGTGGCATAAAAATGAGAAAGAAAAAGAATAAGCAAGTAAATAAATAAATCTGTACTGCACATAAAGTGTCTGTGAAAGATCCTTTATAGGGCAACCAGCCAAGCCTGTAGGAGAGAACTTACACTACCAGGCCTATGATGCTAAAGGTTTTCTAACCATCTGCCTCATACTTTTCATTACTTAACCAAACCATTCTGACTTGATTTTGGGAATTCTTCTGTCTATTACTCTTCAGTGTCTACAAAAAAAGAACTAGAGTTGCAATAATGTTAATAAAAGCTCAAGTTAATTGTGTTTTGAAACTGTTAAACGTCATGCACCAAAGTTAAGATAAAATTAATTTATAAACTTGAATTAAACCTAAAATCTGAGGTTTATATAGGCTTTAAAACTTTAACATGGGAGGACCATGTTGTATCATTAGTGTTTCAATTTATGTCTATTAAAATGGTTTGTTTTGCATATATAGGGTGGAACTATCCTGTAATTAGGGGACTGACTTTCTATGAAATTTGTGCATTAATAAGATAATCAGGGAACTGAATAAAACTGCTTTGGTGCCATGTGATAGCTCTTTTTTTCCTATTTACATGACGCTTTCTTGTTTATTCCCAGCACTTTCACAAAAGATATTTCCAAGAAGGAGACTTTGCTTCCTTGTGTAAAAGTCACCTGACACTCACAGATAATTTATTTCCTAAGCTGCAGGCAATGGGCTCACTTGTGTACACATCGGCAAAATGCAAGGTGCTCATTCACCCACTCTACAGAATACAACCTGTAAAGGAAGCAGGTAAAGAGATGGGAATTAGGTCTGGATCTTAGTCAACAATATACAAAAGACACATGAATGGAGGAAACAGCAGAAAAAGGGAAGTTATAACAATGTGGCTTTGTGTTTGAATTCCACTTACCATCATTAACTTGGTTGATCAGATACTTCCTTTCATTTGCTATTCCCCTTCTCATTCTAGAACAACAACAGCCCTTCAATTCTCTAAATCTTAGTAATGTTTTCTGGCATAAGTTATATTAATATGTAACAGTTCAGAAATGTACTGTATATACAGCTGTATATAGCTGTAAACTGTAAACAAATCAGTCGTGAAAGTTGCTTCTCTATTAAAATAGTTAATAATGCTGAAAATTGCATGTAGTTTTTCATTTAGCCAATGTTTTCTCATGTTCCTTCCATTTCACAGTTCCATTTCAATATATTGTTATTGTAGCTTTAACCAGCTGAGGTCTTTCTATTTAAGGATAATTTGTTTTCAAAGCCCATTGTAATAGAATGCAGCCTTCTTGTCCAATGCATGTACATTGACTAAAACAACAGACGAAACATTCGGTTCCACTAGGTGTCATGAGTGATTTTTTTCTGCCCTAGTTCCCCCTTGCCCCCTCCCACAAGAAACTTTACCCAGGTGATGGTTATGCATTAATATGTTATTTTTCATTTCTGACACATCTTTAGGAGATGTGCGTGCAGTATCATACTTTCTGTTCTACAGATACATATAAATTGACTATGGAAATGTAACCTGTAGAACAGGTAAATAAACAGCTAGCCCTAGGTTATAAATGGAAACTAATGTGAAGTGAGTTTAGAACTGAGAACAAGGAAAAGAACAAGAACCGAGGCAATTACACAAAGGCTTGTGGGAGTATAGAACAAGCCACCCAAACAGGCAGTTGAAACCAATTTGCACGAATGGCTGGTTGTGATCCTCAGATCAATTAGCCATTAATAACAAATGAGCATAGCTAAAGTGATCAGATGGTATTTTCTTATTTGCAAGCTTAATGTTCTATGTTTTTAGTTACAAAAACTCTCTATATTACCTTATTATGACAGTTTATTTTTTCCTTATGCAAAAGTCATATGCCGATATGTGTCTGGATACTTCTTTTGTAGATTATATAAGAAATGCAACATTTTTTTCAACATTACCTAAGGGTATATTTTTGCATTTAAGGAGGGCATCCTTTTGAATCAGCTTGTAATTGATCTTGTATCAAAGTTCCTTTCAGCTGCTGAGCTTCCTGTTAACTCAGGCTTACTGTCATCCTCATTTCAAAAAAGACCTGACACAGCCTGGGATTTTTGTTTGATTTCTTACCTAAGATTTAAAAATAGCAGGTTCATCTAGCAGGTTTGCCTGCTCATCAGAATACTGTTATTTTTAATAGTTCATGGCCCAGTTCACAGAAACATACCAAAGACATTTAATATGTGTCAGGAGTTGTCTTTTTACAGGTGGCTATATTTTGGTCCAATGTAAATTGTGATTGATGTGCATGTTAGGAGTAAAAGAAAGACACATCCCTATTTAGAAACAGCTATATATACTGTAGGTACCACCACTTGCAGCAAACAACAACAATAACATCTTTTCCACTTCAAAAACCCCCGCTGAAATATTTGTTTAGAGTTAGCATAGAGAAAGACAAGTTAAGCTTCAGCAGCAGTCAGATCATGATAGATTTCCATTAGACAGCTCTACAGGTGCTACGCCTACATGAAACGCTGTGCCAACAGTGTGTTTTTCCCTGTCTAATGTGGTGGCTTTGGTTTCACTTCATACCTCCAGGGTAGGAAGGAAAAGGTGGTGGTCTGCACAGGGGAAACTGTCTGTTATATTACATGGCTTTTTTCACTCCGGCCTATATATAGTTCCTGATAAAAGACTTTTGTGTATTGAACATATAAATAGGCTAAAATTTAGACTATAAATATAAACAGCAATGGCCTTCTGGATACAATTAGAGTTTGCATTCTTTCCATTTTTGTTTGTTTTTCCTAAGTAGGAGTAAACTTGAACAGTGTTTCCAGTGACATTTTATGTGTGATTTCTGTTGTTGTGTTTGTTTTTATTTTTTGACATTAAGGGCGGAGAGGAGGGATACGTACATTGATTGCCTATAATAAGGGCAACATGTTCAACACTAACAGAACAACTGAAAAAAAAAATGATTGGCAATAAAATTCCTTGCACAGTCTAGGTATAACACTTCAATGCAAAGGTTGATGTGCAGAGGAAACATTATATAATTTTTGACTTTTACAGTTCCGATATGAGTTCTCACAAAAGATGTGGTTCTTACAGGTCAGAATAATGAAATAATAAGTCACCGGCTTTGTAAGATTTATCCCTTTAAACATTGAACCATTGCCTCTTATGATAAATGTATATTTTTAAATGTAGTTTATAGTAAATAATTTTGTTGTCTTTGAATTACTCTAATGTTCTTAAATGTGCATTGAATGTGCAGAAAAAAGTTACATATTTGCAGACAGTTGAATTTTCACGGAGTACGCTTAAGTTTGTTTGTAGCAATTAAAGATTTGATTACTGCTCTGCCTAAAGTGCTGAGCAGGAGAGTTAATTTAGAGGTCTGACTCTTTTGCCTGTTATTTGGGAGATGGTGTGCCAAAGTCTACATGCCTTTAAAGTGGACATGAAAGAAAACCCTACTTAGCTCTTGGGTGTCTGGCTCTGTAGCTTGGACAGACTGAGCCTTGGTGTTTTAAGGGATATATGGTTACAGCTTGCCCCTGTCAAAGGTTGATTAGTGTTTTTTAAAGCAGTATTATTTCTTCAAAAGCAAAATTATAAGGCACAAACTCTAAAAGAGAAAATATGGTCAGTCCCCCTCAGAGTCACTTTAAAGCTGATTAAATGAAGTGTCAGTAATAAAAGATGAAAGAATAAAAAAGGAGACCTGTTGACTTCATATGTTTAAAAGCCCTACAAAATGCCTCTCTTAGCCAGAAATATTGCCACCAACTTTGCTGGCAGTGTTCAATCAAACCTATTGGATAATGCTGTATAATTGGTATGTTGCCAGCATATGCACAGTCATCAACATAACACTGATTCATAGCTTCAGGCCAGGTGTCAGCTTTTTGGACATGCGAGTTAAGAGTAGTTTAGTTCAAGTGCACTGTGATACCTAACCGAAACCATTCAAATCCAAAGCATACCAAATAGTGTCCTTTTATTTTAAAACTTAAAAATTGAAAATAGTTTTTAATACACTATTAATAAAGCTAATCCTGGTGTTTGCAATATAGATGTAGATAGCATAGGTGCACTGTTTGCCCTACCATTTCTTTCTTATGATTTAAATCTGCAATGCCAGCAACCGACTGAAAACCTAGCTAAGAAGCCTACTCACTATTCATTAATTGTGTGCTAAATGCTTAGGGATACCTGGTCACAAATAACACTGTGTCACAGACTGCGTTTGAACTAGTAGTTTCTGAACTAGAGGACTCAACTTTTATTTCAAATCCTCACCATCATCTAGCTAAGCCACCCAGAAGCTTTAAAGAAATTTTCTGAGCGTTTTTTTTCTATTTGTGTTCTGGAGCATGCCGGAGTGCATTACTTTTGGAAAATTAACACACACTGCACCAGTAGCAATGACAGTAGCAAAAAACTAACCAAAATGCAGTTGGATAGAATTGCAGTCACCAATAACATACTGATCAATGCATGTGGTGCAGATAAGTAGCAGAAGTTAATGAGACATTAAAAATCTATGAGTGGTACAAAGAGTATCAATTAAAAAGATAACTGGTAATTGCTATTTCTCCACAACATGCTATATGGAAATGTTTCTTCTGGAAAAAATCTTTGGTTCGGGTACATCAAGTATTTCTTTTAAATACATTTATTTCATAGCAAATTTGCATAATTAGAAAGTGCAACATTCTAACTGAACAGAACAGGGTGTGTGCATGCAATTGCCAAATTATTCTAAGAAATGTAGTATTGTATTTAAAACATTATTGCACCCAAATGAACAGTGACAAACACTTGATATGTTTTTGCACAATCGTAACAAAAAACAGAACTCAAAGCTTTATACAGCCTCATATTAACATTAACCAATGTTAAAACATTAAGAATATTAGTAAGAAACAATAAATTTTAGATTTTGGCAATGTAAAATATTTCTAGGTTTGCTGCTTTGTCCAATTACAGATGAAGAGATAAGTCCCAACGTGCAGATAGCTGGGCTGACTAGGCTTGCTTTCATACAGCAAACATGCAAATGTGGGACATTTTAAAATGAGGTTACTTAAACAGATTAGAAGCTGTGATTTGGAAAATGCAACGTTTTAACACATTATCGTTTCTTAATCTGTTCTGGCTAGCTCAGTAACTCCACAGGTTTTTTTTCATGTGTAAGTGGAGCAATATGTATTAAACAGTTTAAAACAAATCTCATCATAATTTTAAACAGAGAGAAGGAGATGCTTTGAAATGTTTGCTTTGGAAATAATTTCATTGTTTTCTGATTGACGGGTTAATTATTGGTGCTCTGGCTCAGTGTACTGTAGCTTTGTGTGTAATAGGAACCCCAGATAATAAAACAATTAAGATATTCATGTCTAGATTAGATTAATTTCAAGCAGTGACCTGTCAGTTTATTTCAAGATATTTAGATAATGTACAAATGAGTTTTTTAGAGGGGCAGTATTGTGGCACAGTTGTTAGCGTTGCTGTCTTACTGTGCTTGGACCCTGGGTTCAATTCTCGGGGTGCTATCTGTGTGGAGTTTATATATTCTGCTCATGCTTGTGTGAGTTTTCCCCAAGTGTTCCAGTTTCCTCCCACAGTCCAAAGACATACTGGTAGGTTACCTCGCACATGGGAAAATCGGCCCTGGTTTGTGGTTGGTGTGATTGTTTATATGTCTGCGTTCTCTCCAATAGACTGGCATCCTGTCCAGGGTAACCTATCTTGTGCAAATTGCTTGCCAGGATAGGCTCCAACTCCCCCTGACCCAGTATCAGATAAAACAATTAAAAATAGATGGATGCATTTTCTCAGATTTTCACTGTAAAACTTATGAGAGGGAAAAAGTCAGTGCCACACATTCTCAAAAAGAAAAGAGACTTCTCAGATCTGCTCAAAAAGTTCCAATTACCATTTGTGTGTGCCCCCTCATTTAAAGGAAAACTCCCAATGCCTCTTTCATTATCTGTTCTCATAAAATCGACAATTCTTATAATGAAAACCCACATCAAGTCCAAACCTCAAAATAATTAGTTTCAGTTAAATTTGTGATTTAACTGTAATTACAGTTCACAGACCATTTAAGTCTGTTGAGTTTCTTCTTTTTTATCTCATAGTCTAATTAAAATTTCAGTTTTTCTACAGCACAATGAAAGACTTTTTTAAGTTTAAATGCATATTAAATTAAATCTGTTAGTCTTACATGAGTTTGAGAATAGATGGTATGTTCGTTGAAGTTAAATTATTTATGTCTCATCTCATTTTTCCCCATTTTGTTTTAAATAGTTTAATTACTTTGCCAATGGGCACCATGTTCTTATCTTTTGTCATTCTACCTATAGTTCCTGCCACCAAGGCTGCAAGAAGACAGTGTGTGCATGTTACAAAAAAGGCAATATGATTTACCTGATGAGTATCAACATGCACGATTGTCTAGATATTCATTGTTCATAAAGTTTCATTCAAATTTGATTTTACCAGTTACTAATAGTCAAAACAAACGTTTTTAGGCATGAACAAAAGAGCAAAAAAAAGACCTGGACACAGCAAATATTTGAGACTCGACCTATAAATACAGTTTCTTGTCAGCATCAGGTCAGTAGACTGTTCTAAGGTGAAGGCAGGTACTGTACTATGACTCACAATAAAAAAATCGTTACTCAGTTTATGCTGTGCTTGTTGATAAACCGTGCCCATATATGGAAAAAGAGTTACGTTCAGTAGCTTGCAGTCCCACAAAGAGTGCAAAGCCATTCTCAGCTGAGAGGGCTTTGGCAAGGTTCCTTGTCTTATGTGGCAATGCATGAGATTTGAATAAGGCCTTGGCCACAAGGACTTGCCCGTTGTACCTGAACTTTCACCTGAATACAAGTGGCTTGAATCATGCCACATCAAAACGTTTCTGATAAAACCATTAAGCATGGGACGACTAAACAAAAACCATCTAAACTGAATCCTTTTTTGGCAACTCACTTTGCACAGTTTAATCATATAAAGGTACACGAGTTAGTACAGTTCAGAGCACCAAGACATAGTCTAAGGTGATATGCCTAGGATCAACTTCCTATCCAAAGCTTTTATCAATATCTCTGGCACAACTGACTGATAGTAAATACATTAAGGATTTCTCCTCAATTTTCCATTTTAATGTTTTACACTGCTTTGTATTTGTGAGAACACACTGAATGTTTATAACATAGTGTGGATACCAAAATGTGTAATCCTGTTTTTTAAAGTGCATTTCATTTACTGCATTTAAAGACATACCTGTACAGACCTGCATTTTTCCACAATTATAAAAAGATTGCTTCTCCATTATGTTTTAGGGCTTCACATTTGTATTAATAAGTTTTATGTTAGGTCATCCATTTATTCATTATAGAAAGCTTCATTCCAGGAAGGAGAACAGCAACTCAGAGCAAATTCCAAAAGCACAGAGAGCAATGTACTGTAGGACTACACCCTAGATAAAATGACAGCACACCCCGGTCAGACAAATACTGTACTGGTACAGTACAGAAACAACAACCAAGCTAGCAGTCCTTCTATACTGGATTGTGTCATGGAAAATGTTTCTGAACACTAATAGCAGAGGCAGAAAATACAATGCATATTTCAGCTGGTTTTTTCACGAAAACTAATACCTTCATCGTAAATTTTCAGTTGACATGAAGTCCACAATTAGTATTCACTTAAACACAATGCATTTGAAAAAAAAAACCTGCATGTGCACGTTGAAACATTCTGCAGGTCTGAATTCCAAATTTTGTTGATGAAAAACTATTGTGGGCCACAGTGGAATATTCTAATTTATTTTGTTTTGTTAGACAAACCTGGGAGAGTCATGGTCTATACGTGCCTCTATTATAATGACATGTAATGAGCTAAATGCCTAAATGTGGGTATTTAAATGCAAATTATAATATTTTCGACACTGACATTAATTTTCTTTGTGCACAGATTTCCTCCACAGTGCAAACATTCCTCACTGTTCACCACACATTTACAGCAAAAACCCAAACTGCTTAACAACAACATGAGTCAAACATTTGTCCTTTTTCTATAGAATACTTAGGAGTTGGGTAAAGAAGCAAGCAAGCGTGAATTATTGAATAGTTCAGTTTAAGATGAATAAAAAACAGATTATGCATTGCTGTATATTAAAAAAGCTCATACATATGTTTCAATATATTATAATGAGTTCATTGACTTGACATATACCGTGTTACGAATCCTAAATACACCAGTATATTTTTCACACATGCAATACAGTATTATGCATGATTTTATATATGTATAACACTTTTTTGTGTCCTGTAATCAAGTTTTGTATTTGGAGATACTCAGGTGTTTGTAAGACACGGGACATGCGTGAAACCTTTATCTGCACCTTAATGAACATAAATGGCTTTAAAGCATTTTAATTGATATTTTTATTGAATGCCCTATTGTAATGCAAAACACAAGTTTTAATAAAGTACATTTGCGAAATAGTACAATGAATATTAACTAAGGTTGGTCACTCAGAAGGTATTAAAACCTACAGTTTATGTTGCTATAAATTGTTTAAGTAACTTTTGTTTGGGCATTATGTTAGTGAGCAATGAATATCAGTCAGTCAACACTTGTGCGATGGTCTCTGGTTACCTTAATCATGTGCTCAGCGTGTGAAAATGACATGACTGCCTGCAATGCAAGCGCTGGGGTGCTAGCATTCCAATCTGCAAACACCACACTCCTGCTGTGAACCTCACAATGCGACAACCCCTTTCACAGCGAGAGGCACAGACTGTCCTCATCTTTGCATTCGACATCACAAGACAACACAGCACCAAAAAAGTTTAAATGGACTTCTACGTCGATACGGTAACGTGTCGCCTGCCTTTTGAAGATTCCACAATCTGAGAAGAAAAAAAAAGGCAAAAGAAATTTAAAATTAGATATTTATGCTGGGGTGGCAGTAAGCATTTCTTCCACAAAAACTCAATTAGATTGCAACCTGAGACACCTTCTGTATGGAGTGTATGTGTGCTCGCTTGGTCATGTCTTTTTCTCAAGGAGCTCCAGTTTTGTTTTTCCCCACCTCAGAATGACATTCCATTTTGGGTCCCTTTATCTGTTGACTTGCTATAGATGGACAAGGTTCTAATCCAGAGTGAGAGCTGGCACATGACCTCAGTCCTGCGAATGGATAGATGGGGAAAATAATAGAAAACTGACAACTTTAACATAAGTAGCTTAGACTGTTCACTGTGAAAACCACTTTTAAAATGCCCAATTTTGTGATTTGTTGAAACCTGTCAGTTCACTGACAAACATTTCCCTTTAATCTTGGTATCCTCATAAGCTCAAAGAAGAATGGGGAAACTCATTGTCTGCTCTTTCTGTGAAATGTACTTAAAAGACAGATCAGATCAAAAGCCTCAAAGGGTATTTGTGTGAGAGGAGGCTGTCCTTCCTTCTGAAGTATCACTTCATAAAAAAACAAAAGAAAAGTACAGTAAGTATTTAAAAATCTGCACTGTTATGTGTTTTTTTTTCTCATTGACATTGATGTCTTTTGAAGCCTGGTGTTGTTTGGCGTTACTATTGTTAGTTTTAGTCATCAGCTCAGGTGACCCTGTGTACTTAACATCTCTTTATCATTCCTGCCTCAAAGGAATCACAGCCTGAAGATCTTGGCAGGAGATGAATACAGCAATACTGGATAATTTAAGCAAAGAAAATGCTCATTGCTGACTCATGCAAATGTCTGGGAATATTCAACAGTTTCTCCCCATTAACAGTCACGCTTCTGTTTCAGTTCTCTGCTGCATTTAAGCAAGTTTAGTCGGGACACTGAAATGCACTGACTAGTATGGAAATGACAAATTTCCTGTCTGTATTTTATATATTGTATTGAAAACTAGACACAATCAGGCATGTTTCATGCAAGCATGCAGTGCCAACAGACATGAACTATGACTCCACAGTATATGAACAACAACAAGAAGATTTTTTTTGGCTACTCCACAGCATGCCTGAGATGCACCATGGAATTTTGAAAAAAAAAGCTTGCTCATTCAATTATCCTCTACACGTTGCTTGTACAGGTGCACTTATACAGTGGTGCCATCTAGAATCAGCTGTGGGGAGAAGATACATTAATACCTCGCCAAACAATGCCCCACTCCTCCAGGAGCTGGTCCCCCCAGTTAACCATGTTTCAGTTGGCCAACCCTGTTCCTAGGCAGTGCACTTCATCCCCATCGGGCCTAGCACACAAACTACCGCACAGCCTGGCTGAGACCCCATCAGTACAGCCTAAACTATATCTTCTCCAAGCGTTCCTTGCTTGCCGAGTCCCACAGGCTAAACCTTTCTCTTTCCCAGCTGGAACTTAGGTGCAGACTGACACCCTTTTCATTTTATTTCTATATACAACATGTTGAGCTGATCGTTTTTTTAAATTGCAGTATGACGTTTGCTGTTGTTGTCTCAGCGGGACTTTGCTTCCGTTTCTACTGCTCACAGGTGTTTGAGGTTGGAGCATTGACCACGTTTCTTCAAGGCATTCTATAAAATGCAGGGTTTTGGATACACAAGTAAAATGCACAAGGTTAATTTGGTTTAAAAAAGGCAGCTTTCAGATCTTACGAGTACCTTTCATGTTTCTTCTTGTGCTGCCTCACTCAGAGGTGCATGGCCAGATGGGAAGCAGCTCTTTTAAGCCAGCTGTTAGGTCTACCTGGGAGGCAGGTGTCTGGTTACAGCTGGTGTCATCCACAGGGCCGCTTCTCTTTGTGCTGCTGACGAGAAGAGGAGCCTTCATGTTAAACTCACCACATCAAAAGCAGCAGGTGAGTTTCCCCCAGCCACTCTCTTTGATACTTTTTTATGACTTTGTTCTATACATCTCCCATATGCTTTCAACCTCTGGCCTTCCTTTGCTTAGAAGGTGATTAACATGAAGGTTGCCTTCTGCGGCTAGAAATGAAAAGAGAAAGAAAATGATGGTATCAGCAAAAATAAACACAGAAACAGTTCTGTGTTTTAAAAAAGCCGGGCTGCATGCTTCTTTGCTGTGACCATGCTCAGATAAATGGATAGGTGGAAGCTTCACAATGTGTGTTGGATCATCATAGTTTGCCTGGGGATAAATATTTTACCAAATGAATAAGACAATAAAACTATGAAGTTTTTTAGTTACCACCCAAAAGAAGACTGATTTGTGACCTCACTGCTCCTTCTCCTTGCATAAGATGAGACAGCTGGCACTGGTAAGGTAGTACCAGCAGCACACTGGTCCCACAGATCCCAAGAACATTTGAAGGTAGAGGAGTAACAAGACAACTACTGAATGAAGACAAATTTGGGCCATATTTGGATGATGACACAAATGTGAAACTAAAAGGTTATTAGAGTCAGAATCTGGTATGCAAAGTCAGTAATCAGTAGCAGCAAGGAAAATAATTGCATTGTAATGTAATGTTTGGAGATATACTTTACTTTGCACCATTTTTGAGTGTCAACTGTTATGCCACCCACGATTTTCTATTTTCGACTAACTCGCAATGATATCTAGCTGATATAGAGTCAGGAGTTAACTCCACCATGCCTTGCATGTCCCACACACTTGATATCCCTGAATATCCTACTCATGAATTGTGAAAGTCCAGTAATACAAATTTGTATGGCAGATTTGTCCTTTTATACAGAGCTTGCAGTTTGTCTCCTGTCGTCTTATATATTTACGCCATGCAAAACTACAGTAGACTATGAGTGCACTGTAAATTATCATAGCACATATTTATGTCTTCACACAATTTATTTACTTCAGATATTGTATTGAACGATTTAATAGATGCAAACACCTAACATAAATAACACAATTAAAACATAGAAAACAAATTGTTACTCAGAATGGGACTCTTGGATGTCTGATGAATTTTAAAGCAAAGATCTCATTCAGATTATATTACAATAAAGATGAATGAAGAGTAGTACAAGAGTCATATGAACTGAAGAAGATAGTTGGATGCAAAATTATAATACATTTTTGCATTTAAATGTTGTTAAAAACAAAGTATTTTACTGGGTTTTACAACATCGGTTTATGCATATACATAACTTGTTATAGAATTGCTAATTACTTGCTTTCATAAGAAAAAATCTAAATCACAGTATACGGTCTTAAAATGGTGCTTAGTTTTTCTCTGTCTAGAAAGCCTTTACAGTTTGTTATTCAGTAATCTTATAAGATAGCATTGCTTACTGGTTTTGCCAGCACCCAAAACACTTGATTATACTCCTCTTGTGTAATTGTAATACCCAGTTAATATAGCAATTTGGGATTGAGGTTTTGTTTTCTTCTGACTTGCACGAACACTTTAATTCCTTTACACAGCTGTCTGCACACAGACACCATTAACTGCCACCTGTGAACCTTCAACACCATTTGATAATTACTGACAATAGTTATTATACTATATTATATATTATATCATATATATCCTAAAATACACTAGTGTATTCTTCTTTTCTCCTATTTTGGTTAAATAAGAGTATATCATATTTTTCATATCACCTTTCATGGTGCATTGTCTCAAGGCACTGCACAAGAAAACAATGAAACAAGAGTTAGATACACACAAATTAATAAAATGAATTAAACAGATTTAAGAGCTATGGTATATGAATGAGTTTTAAGACAGGCAGGCTAAAACTGAAAGATCTGACTTGAATTGGGAGATCATTCCACAGCTACTGAAAGTTTTCCAGAGTCCAAAGACCGTGATTGTTTAATGTATTTAATTCATCTGTTGCTTTTATAGTTCCTTCTGAGTAATGAATCATTTATTTCAATGAATGTGCCTCTCACAAGTAATAGCGTCTGCACAGAGCATGACCTCTAAATATTCACAGGAGGACATGGGCAAAGACTATTCACCACTGTTGCAAAACATAAAACAGTCAGTTAGAGACAGTTATTGCAGTCAACACCAGTTTCCAGGCAGATAGGTTTGTGTGATTTTTTCAGCCAATTCTGTAGTCTTAGCATTGGAACTCTGCAGACAATCAGTTAAGAAAGAACAGTCAGTTTCAGCCTTTCTTCCTGCTGGCTCTCACTCAGGTATGTGAGCTGATAAGACCAGAGCAGACAGACAAGTCATTTCTCAAAGGTGCAGTAGATCCAATGGGTACGAATCCCTGAGCTCAACAGATCACAGCAGTCACGCCCCTCTGCTACTTTTTTTGCTGCTCTGAATGAATAAAAACAGATCAAGTTAATATAGTTTTCTATGGCAGTAAATGAAAGTGAATTATGAACATTAGGGTTTTTTTAGACTCCATACTACTTTTAGTTTAAAATATGAACCAGTAATAAGTAAAATGAAAGCACGTCAAACTGAATATCTTTAATTATGAATACCAAGACTTATAGGGTTGGCATGACTGAGTTTTCAGATCAAAATTAGCTATGCAACATGCCTTGGTTACTGCTGTATATTGACTCCAGGAAACCCACTTTCTGACCAGAGGTGGTAGTTGATTCATACTTACATAAGAAACCAAACAAATATCTTGAGAAATAGATGGACTATGAAATTCATGTTGGTGAGAAGCTTTTAATAAGCTTTAAAAGCTGGCACATGCATTGTAGAAATTATTCTGCTGTCATCTTCTCGTATTTAAATGTTTTGCATCGGATGTACTATAAACCACAATGCTAGAAAGGGAGTTATATAACATCTCACTTTGGTTTAAAAAGATGTTCTGAATTATGGATTATTATAGTTATACCTCTAGTATCCCAGAATTATAAAGACATTGCAAATTCAATAAAATAGCATTCTTACCTTTCCTCAGGTAGTGTATTAGTGATATATTATGGCTGATGCACAGTATTGTTTTGGCCCCTTGGTGTTCATTTCTTAAATGTGTTCAGTTAAATTGTAAAACTGGTCACATTGAAATGCTTACAATCTCACAACTATAACTGACATTAATGAATGACCTTGAATTTTAAAACTTAATGACTGATTTGTATAAAATCCTTTGCAAATGCTAAGTACACTGGTTAGTTTCATATTTGTATGCACTCTCGGTAAATATAAGCAATATTCTGAAAAAATTCAACATACGAGTACAAAAAACAGCTTGGGAAAATTGTTATGTAAATGAAAACTATGTTTTACTTCTTTAAAAGTCAGTGTTGCTTGCTGTTTGGTGCTACAGGGGGTTACATTTGTGCAGGTTAGGCCAATGTTTGTTTCTCTTTCTAGTCTATTCATTCTGTGATGGTGGTCTGTAACTGCAGATTAGGGACAATTTTAGAGTTTGAGGAGGAACCGATCACAAAGCTGGCTTTGTCCTTGCAAGGCTAAATGGTAAGCTGGCTATCCTGTACAGTGATTATTGCAACAACACAGCGGTGATAAGACACTGAGAGCAGAGGCGCTCTCACATGCTCTAATAAAAGCCTGCCAGGACAGAACAGGTCATGAGCTCTGTACTGAGAACATAGTGTATTCAGCATAGCATACTTAACTCGCTGGACCTTAAATACTGTTACATCACGTCACTGCAACATCTTATCAGGGAATGTGGAAAGCATTGTTTCAGGCCTAGCATGGCTGGATGTTTGCCCTGTGCAAAGTGAACTCTTCTGGTTAAATAAAGGATTAAATCAAATAAAATCTAAAATAAATTTAAGTTTTTTTATTTTTCTATGAAGATTTGGCCAAGATTTATGTTCTTTCACCCTTAACGTGTTTACTTCCAGCATTCACATTTGACCAACCATATTCCTTTTTAAATGAAGGGGGAAGAGAGAAAAGATTTGCAAAACACTGCATATACTGCACAAACATACAGTACATGCTCATCTTTTTTGGAGATATATATATAAGTTTAAACTGAAAACCTAACTTGCTTATTGCTTGTAAAATATTACACAGAGTTACCAGTGAAAAGCAAAGGTAGTCTTCATTATAGTGAGAGCAGTTATATTACATTTGATAACATCAATAGACTTTAATGACAACTGTTTTCCCGTCTGGTGAGTAAAACCTTTGAGGAAGGTTGCTATGCTGTTGTGCTGTTACTATCAGAGTCACAACAAATTTTGATATGAACTTACAATGTTTCTGGTCACTGATTTTGGGACCGAAATGTCATAAATAAATGAACTGGCAAAAGTATAAATAACTGAAACAAACACATCACCATTATAACTTGTTATTGTTCTAAGTACATGTTGGCTGCTTAAGAGCAAAATAAGCTTTTAATAAAACCTTGATTTAAAATAGTAATCTTATTTTGTTTATGGAAGGCACTTTTCTGTCCTCTCAACAACATTTGTGTGCTTTTCAAACCTCTTTTTAATAAAACACACTGTAAAATTTAAGGAGTGTGGTTTCTGTGCAGATGGATCTTACAATTCAACAAACAAGAGAGTTTTTTCTTTGTGTTCTGTGTTGGTACTGTGGTTTTAATGCTAGAAAGACCAAAGTGCTGTGTGATTGTTAGGTTTACTAATGATGGCTGCTTTTTTGTCCATTTCTGTCCTGTTGAACCTCAGTGCTACCTTTGATTCTTTTGTTCATACCGTTTTGTTGATTAGACTAGAAAGGGTTGTTGATATCACTGGTACTGCTTTTGTCTAAGTTTTTCATTGCATTGTTCATTCTCAGCAAAGGTGGTCACATCTGGCTTTCCATAGGACTCTGTTCATGGTCCTATTCTTTTAATATCTATATGTAACTAATAGGTCAGATTCTTTGTAGTTATGGTATCAGTTTTCATTTTTGTGCTGGTGGCCTCCTAAATTTATGTTTGCATGAAATATGACATTAATAAAGCACTAACAATCTTGTTTCACTGTTCAGATTATGTTAAAAATGCTTGTTTCAAGCCTTTTTACTACTGAACACAGGGCAAGCCCAGGGTTATGCTGATTGACTCTCCTTATCAGTTCTGAAAACATGTGAATCTTAGTTCTGGAATCAGTCCAAGTGCTAAGTCAGGAAGCTTGGTGTAACCTTTGATCTGAATCTTGCATTTGATGCTCATGTTCACAATGTTGTGCATGTGTCTTTTTTAGCTTTGTAGCATCTCTCATATCCATTTACATCTCTCACAATCTAATGCAGGAAAGCTAACTGATGCTTTTGTCTTTTCCAGACTGAATTATTGCAGTGTAGTGTTTGCTAGTGTATCCAAGCATGTTCCTATCTAGCTCTAGCATGTTTAGAACTCAAAGAATCCTAAATAAAATTAAAATGCATGAGCATATATCTCGTATTTCAGCATTCTTGCACTGACTCCCTTTGCAAGAATTGCAAAAGGAAATTCAAAATATTACTGTTCACCACTCACCTGCAAGTGTCCGAATGATTTGAGGAATGCATACATTAAGTATTATAATAATAATAATAATAATTGCTTACACTTATATAGCGCTTTTCTGGACACTCCACTCAAAGCGCTTTACAGGTAATGGGGTCTCCCCTCCACCACCACCAATGTGCAGCATCCACCTGGATGATGCGACGGCAGCCATAGTGCGCCAGAACGCTCACCACACATCAGCTATCAGTGGGGAGGAGAGTAATGAAGCCAATTCATAGAGGGGGATTATTAGGAGGCCATGATTGGTAAGGGCCAATGGGAAATTTGGCCAGGACGCCGGGGTTACACCCCTACTCTTTTCGAGAAACGCCCTGGGATTTTTAATGACCACAAAGAGTCAGGACCTCGGTTTTACGTCTCATCCGAAGGACGGCACCTGTTTACAGTATAGTGTCCCCATCACTATACTGGGGCATTAGGACCCACGTGGACCACAGGGTGAGCGCCCCCTGCTGGCCCCACTAACACCTCTTCCAGCAGCAACCTTAGTTTTTCCCAGGAGGTCTCCCATCCAGGTACTGACCAGTATTCCAAGAAGGAAGTACAATGTGCTGAAAAAGTAAGGACATCCCCTTTTATGGCTTCATGGTTTAACATATTTAGACATATTTGACCTTCACCTAGTCCATACTGAGTCTTAATAGTGGATAAAACTAACCACATCTGACAAATAACACACATAATTCTACTTGGCCACTTTATTTATTTAAAGAAAAATCAGCAAACATTCAACTTTGTGTGAAAAAGTACTGTATGTGCACCCTAAATCCTACCATCTCAGTTAAGAAGGTATGTAGAATCAGGAGCACCAAAACATGTACAAATGATTAGTTGATCTCCAGAAAGTGATTTCCACCTATATATAAAATCAGGAAATTTTTCAGTTTGGTCTTAAATAATCTGGTTTGTAGTAACACACCATGCCCAAAAAAGGAATCGGAAAAGCTTAAGGGGTATGCTTACTTTTTCACCACACTGTATATGTTGTAATACTCTGAATTTCCGAAGAAACAGAAAGCATATAATAAAACAAGTAAAATATTTCTGCAGAATTTGTTGGGGTTTTTTATATTTTTGAATTCAAGAATTTCTGAATTTGCAATCTACACATTTTTATTTACTGAATGTGTTTGTCAGCACATATTATAATGTCTTTATAAAGAGCTAAAGACTGACATTTGAAACACAAGCTGAAAGATCACATCCTGAGTTATTTTATGTTTGTGGCAATAATGTGCCCTATCCATCTAGTATCACTTCCTCTCCTTAGAGTCACGGTATGGGTATATTTTCTTATCAATTTGCATGATTGTGTGTCAATGTACATGTTTGTGCAATTAAATGCTTGAATTTATTTTTTGAAACCACTGCCATGTTTGACCTTTAATTGCAATTTGCAAGATATCATGTGCAGTTCCTGTTAAGCATCTGTTTAAAATGATATTTTAAAGAAAGAAAAAGAGAAAGAGGCTTCAAGTCTGTGGTTTTTCATTAAGATCGAATTTAGATATGTTGTTAGTGATGCATGGAATGCCACAACAAATCTGGTTAATGTCAAAGATACAAGTAAAGGTTTATTTCATGCTGAAATAAAAAGAAAAGAGCACAAGGTTTAGGCTGTGGAGTCTTGTTATCACACTTTCTTCTCACACCTGAAGAAGGCCTCCCAACCAAAACATTGTGTCTCTGTGTCTCTTTTCTTTTCCCTTCAGCATGGAATAAACCTTTACCTGTTCCTTTGCAGCCTGTACATGCTTACACAGTTACCCACTTGAACTGATGTCAATGATGGTACTTTACTTAAATTTTATATTATTCTGTGATGGATTGTCTTCAGTGTACCTCTGTGCTAAGAACTCTATTCCCATCTCACCATACATGTTCAGATATCCTTAGCAATGGAGCTTCATCCAGGACAAGGAACACAGAGCTCTTCACAGAAGTCACATCCTGAGGTCTGTCACCCCAACACTTTCTTTTCAGTTGTAACAGCAACCAGATGTCTGCCAATATAGAGTACCTACAACGTGTGTAGAGAGCACGGATGTGTATGAAGATACAGTATGCAATGACAGCAAGTCACAAAATGTAGGGAAAGGTGCATATTACACAGAGATGTGCAGGGAGGGAAGAGTGCACAAAGGTCACCTTGCAGTGGGACACACACACTCTTTGAAAGAGAGGAAGAAGGCTTAAACACTTTCCTCCAGTAAGAAATGAAGGTTGAACTGTCAGGACAGGACTGCCCCTGTATTCATGATCCTGTGTGTTCTATTGGTGGCATAGTTAGAAAGAGAGATCCTCTTGCCCATTGGACATCCCTTGGGCTGATGGCTACTCTTTGAAAGCAAACTCAAGACCATGGCTGTTATTCTAATATATTTGGAGTTAAAGGTAAACATTTTAAGTGAGAATAATAAAAAAATAAAGTACCGGATCATTAATAAAGGCAGGAAGCCAGGAGCTGTAATTCAGGAATTGTAACTCCACATCGAAACTTGAGCTAACCAGCACTAGCATTGTCTGAATAAATGTAGGTTTGTTTACTTTTAAAGTGAAAACTAACTCTCTTACTCTTTGTATGGTACCATATATGAGGACTATAACTACAAAGGCACCCATGCCAACCTTTAGATACTGGTTTTTGCCAGATTCTAAAATGATAATCCTTCAAGATATTTAAAGTTCTGTTGTGATGTATTCAAATCTAGAAGAATGCACCTGAGATACATTAGAAAAATAGCAAAGGTGTGCATTTCTATGATCAAAGGTGATACATAAAATATGAAATAGAAATAATCTTAGCTCAGCCTTTAAAATATTATTTTCTACTATTTCCAAGAAAACATAACCTATTATCACTGCTGTATTCAACAACTCAAAGGCTGACTTTAAGAACAAAACAACAATATTTTGGCTGTGCTATCACATTCATTTTGTCTTTCATTTCTTCAATAAAAAGTTAAATATACATATATACTAAACCATCAACCACAATATTATTTATTGTATATATATATCATTTATTGAATACATTTTTGAAAAGTGCCAGAACCAGAACACCAGTTATGGACAGTTTTATGATTGCATTTGCTTTTGCATTGCATTATTCTTCAAAAAGGGGTCATTCTTGTTTTCCAAAAAACTAAGGAATTACAATTTCTTTTGTATTTTTACATACTGCCCAAATTGGAACTGCCAGTTATTTAAGACTTGGTGCAACTCCATAGCAAGTAGAGCTCCGCTGTGAGTGACACGAGATGTAGTCTTGAATGGAGGCATGACATATCCCAGTGAGTCTAGTTGTTTGCAGAAAGTGTGCACCGCCACATAGGGAAACCTCTCACACTCAGATAGTGACATAGTCTGAGCTGCATAAAGCTCAACCATTATGGGTTAGGCCACTCAAGAGCTCCAGGAAATGTAAAGTTAAAAAAAAATAACAGGAGAAGAATGGATTACACAGAATAGTTTCAGTCTACCGGGGTTCTCATAGCTGAAACTACCTATATTACCCCCAATCAACCTCAGCTCCTATTATCACTGGTGAATAGATAGCAGAGCAAGGAAACAGATATGACTAAGATTGCGCTAGAGACAATTCAACACAGTCAGTACTTGCTTATCTGATTAGACATCCATATTATTTAAACTTGTAAACTGTCAAATATATCATTTCAGTAGTTCAGCCAAACCCTAATAATTTGCTTACCTCACCTATCTCAGACAGCAGCTACCCGGCCTTCAGGAGAAGGTTATCCTAACACTCCTTTTATATCAGAGATAAACCACGGATCTGCTGTGATGGTGTGGATGCAGTGGCGTGAGTAATGCAAATTGAAAATATGCAGCATTGTGATGCGGATGTGGGTACGATTAGAGTTATACCTCCTCCTACACTTTTTAAAACTCTGTTTGAATATCTTTGGTTAGTACTAAGGGTGGCACAGTGGCACCGTGGGTAGCATTTCTGCCTCCCAGCCTTGGAGCCCTGGGTTTCGTTCCCGAGCTGCTGTCCTGCGTGGAGTTTGTTTGTGTTCACGTTGGGTTTCCTCGGGGTGTTTCCATCTCCTCCTTCTGTCCAAAGACATACTGGTACGCTCATTGACTTCTGGGAAAACTGGCCATGTTGTGAGTGTGTGTTTGTACCTGCATGTGCCTGTTGCTTGCCAGGACAGGCTCCAGATCCCCTGTGACCCTGTATTGGATATAGCAGTTCTGAAAATGGATGATGTATGGGTGGTTAGTGCTAGGATGGGAGACCCAAAAAGAAAACTAGGTTGCTGTTCCCAGCAGTATTGGTGGAACATAGGTGGTATTGCTCCCACTGAACTAGAATACTGAAACATAAGCCCCGGTATGGTGATCAGCAACAATGTGCCATATTGTAAGAGGTGTCATTCTTAGATGTTAAACCAAGGTCCTACTTGGACTTTAAAGATCCCATGGTACGGCTCATAACAGTAGCTATTTTCCCCTGGTGACCTGGCTAAATTCCACTTTGGGCTTGTACAATCTGCATTTCTTTCTTCCCTAATTTCATTGGTGAATGAATTTCTTGCTTCCTCTAAAAGTAAAAAAGCTACTGCCACATAATAGCCCCTGCATCCTAACAAATGCAGGGAATTATTATTAATTAAAACTCATAAGAATCAGCGAAATTCCCTAATTATGTGTGTATGATATCTGCTTTTCTTTATGACAGATATATCATTTTGTTTCAATTCTGCTGCAAAAAGTAGTCTCTATGCATTAAACACTCTTCATGTCTTGAGATTTAAGATCTTATCCCACCTCGAGTTTTTAAGAACACAGGGCCTCCTTAGCCCTGAGTGTGCACTTCATGTGAATGTGTGCCAGCTTGGTAGGTTTATGTTTCACAGCTGTTTTCGTGACAACTGGTGAATTTAATGAATGGCTCGTGATGAAATTTTAACTGCAGGGCTGGCATGCAGCATGCAGTGCAAGAGAGTTTCGTCCAGGCTTGCTCTTATCTAGATTTTTTACTAGTCACACTTTGGCCATCCAGAATGGCAGAATGTGAATTCCACAAGTATAAACCAAGTATGTTTGATCATATTTAAGTATTCTATTCTAAATGTGAATTCTAACTTCAACAGTATTTGTATACTGACATTTGAAGGTACCCTTCATAATAAAGCTCCTGGACTGAAGTCCAAGCAGGAATCTGGACTCACCAGAACTTCAATGCACATGTACTACTGCTATGAGTTTGTGAGCCAGCAGATGCAGTGTGTGGTTTTCCATGGCCTTTGTCACACCAGGGACAGGGCTGTGGTGTTGTGATTCATATTAATGAAAGTGCAGGAAAAGATGTTTCATTTTTGTTATATTAAGTTCACTAAAGGTACTTTGATTAGAAGCATGTTAAAAGTTTTTTTTTACTTATTTACTGGTTGTGTAAGCTTTTATGTTTTGCTCAAGACGTTTTAATGAAGCAGAACAGATTAATGCCTCTTACACATGAAAACAAATATTTTTGCACTCAGCTCTTTGTTCCCCAACCCATGTTTTCTCGCCAATGAAAGACAGCAAAGCTCTTTTTTGTGTCCTGTTTTACACTTACCTTCAAAAAGCTACATGAAGCAGTCAGAGGCTTTCAAATGAGCAATCCATTGTTGTGTAGGACAAAGGCATGCACTTATCCTCTCTTAACTACTTAAGTTTAATAAATCCCAATATAGATTTTCCATCCTTAAGCAAACACTGGATGCACCTGTTTACCTGCTGTAATTAATAATGGTTGAGGAAGTTTCAAATAATTACAATAGTATCAATATAGACACATCTCAATATAGAAAACTAGTAAAATATCCACATAAGCATTTGATCCATCCCTGCAAAAGTGGCACCATATTTTTGTGTGGGTTTTCTCCTGGTATTTTATTGGACTGCAGAGAACAAAGAGGGTATTAAGGCAATATACAGTCCATTTTAGGGTTCTCCCACTGTCTGGTTCTCATTTGAAAAGGACATTCAAGAGTAGATCTGCTTCCAGAACTGGGTTCTTAACAGAACTCCCAAGTTAGAATCTGGCTTCCTCTCTGCAGAATAACATAAAGGAAATGCAGTCACACCCCAGTTTCGAACTACTGTCTCATACAAACCTCTGAGTAACAAATCCACTAAGTGCAACTATTCCAAAAGGCCAACAAGTTTACTGAGTAATGTCACTGTAACTGGCTTTTTATACACTATATGGCCTGTTATTTGTGCTTGACATTGTATTGTAAGGGAAGTCTGAAGTTGTTTTAGTTTTCCCAGTAACTTTTTATGTTAAAGCAATGATTCAGCTTTGAGGTTCAAAGCACAGAGTTCTGCACACAACATTTTCATCGTCTGAACCCAAATGCAAATTTTAAAAAAGACATTTGTTGTTCTTTGCCTTTACAGCTCTCCAGCTGTGTGGTGTAAACAGAACGTAGATCAAATATTTATGTTTTATGCAAACATGATTCAATTAGCACTTTAATAACCTGTGGTGGGATTAAGGTCTTGACTTTGTTTTTTGAATCACTCTGATCTCTTGCGTAAACAGAGCAATCAGTAAAGTACTGTGAAAGGAAGCTAATGTGATTGCAGTAAAAATAAAATGAGATGGGATTTGCAATGGAGCAATCTAGCATGTGCACTTCTGAACATCTCTGAATGCATTTTAACAGAGAATATATATGAATTGATGTTTTTAGACTCTTTTTTTAAAAAATGCGAAATATTCTGTTATTTCTCAATGTACGGTGCCAGTGATCAATCATTTATTCTTTTTAATGTCCACTATCTCTTGGAATGGCTGTTTGCAGAGTGAGGCTCTTTACATTTTTTGTATCAATAATCTTCTTACCACATAATTGGCCATCTCAGAAAAGATATAAAACTGAAAATATGTTGTACAATGTTACTTGATGAGTATGAAATGGATGCTATTTTTAATTATTTGATCATGTTGTACTCTGTCATTCATTATATTAACACATTGCACTTAAGATTCTTGAAACACTTCTGAGCCTCTTTAGTGGAAATACTTCATAGTGTCCTTTGTAATGCATAACTACATGGTACTAACTGCACTCAAAGCTATGAGGTTTTGAAACAGCATGATTATAATGAATGAGTGAGATTATTTTTATATATAAGAGCACCTACGAAATCTGAATTGTGTCTAGAATAAGGTTTTCTTTGATGAAACAGGAGCTGAATGCAACAGGAGAATGTACATTAAAGAACAGAAGTGGAGAACATTACAGTACATAAATGTTCCATGTTACTCAGAAACTTGGGATTTATAATGAGCAGAACAAATCAGTAAAGATAATTAGTGGAATTAGGTAATTTTGTAAAAATGTCCATGAAATGCATGAAAGAAAAGAAATGGCTAGCTTTATCAAACTTTACATTGTTTTCTTTTCTAGAATTAAGGCTAAGGCCAGCTGAGGGAGTTGGCCTATTGCTGCTGGAGGTAATCTGATTGCACGGTGTTGTGTTGACATAATTTTAAAACCTATCCACCACCCAAAAAAAACAGACAGAAAGTTTCTAATTGTATATGCAGATGAAGGTAGAAGTTGGGTGAGAAGACAATCCATTAGTAATGGCTTTATTTTTCTTTAGTGTACCTGGGATAGCTCTCTGTGAATTGTGTGATGCTACTTGCATCTTGCTACTTAACTTAAGATCAACCTCCATCCATCGTCGTGGTTTTCAAACTCGCTTTTTTCCAATTCAGGGTCCTCAGGCTTATTTCAGTGCTTTTATTTACCTTGTTTTTCTTATATACCCACCAGATTGGGAATTCCTACTTGTTTTGAGATCCAGTCAGAAAATAAGACATTTAAGATTTCTTGTACAATCTGCTTGTACAAAACATCACTGCAGTACTATCTATCACCTGACACCCAGCAAGCTTCACAGCTGCAGAGTTAGCGCCGATCGGAGGAGCAGCACATCCCAGACTCCACTGCAAGACTCTATGTTCCTGGCAGGTTACAGGAGTTACTGTTGTTCGCTGTTTTCTGAAAGGAAACTAAACCTACCTAACCCTAACTTTTGGCACTTTTGCATGGGAAGCCCCAACCATGAGATCTTATGAAATGGCCCAGGCTGAAACTAGCCATACCTGGGCTACACTTATCCTGTGCTCTGAGTTTATTAATGCCTCTGGTATTTGAGCCATTGGGAATCCCCTTGTCAACCCTCTAAAATCATACTGTAGAAATATACCATGGATGGAAGATGTATGACTTAATGATTTATGATTTACTTTGATAAACCATGGTCAGGGTTGACTGAAATGTTCACCTGTGTCTGCGACAAATCTTTATCATCTTTGTTCTTGTTTCATGTTTACAGTTAGCTGCTGTCCTTTCACATTTTTGTCATCTTTCATTTCTTGACATTTTAACTTTGCCGTGTCTCATTTTATCTCTGCTTTCATCTCTTCGTGAGCTGTGAAAAGGAAAAATTATCAGTTAGTTTAAGTAACCTAATAATAATTTTATTTGCAGATGCTTTTTTAATTATAGTAAAGCTGTGCATGAATAATAATGTATTTTGTTTTGAATTTTGTCTTTTAAAGTAAGATCAAGATTATTCCACACTTTCTTCCAAAATCCCTTTGGAGTGATACATGTCTTATGGGCATTAACTGTGTGAATGGAATTGTTGTTACAGATGTATTAGCATTTTATATGAAAAGGTTTAGACAAATGCATCAACAATTACTATGTACAGTTTAATTGTGTTTAAAGGTGGGTTTTATAGATGGTTTTAAACCTTATTTTCCATAACAATATCTGTCATATTCTGTGTTTTCGTGTCTTCACCTGAAAACAGGGTTAATGTAATTTCACCAGCATTTTAATTTATTGGGTGGTTTTGATTATTGTTCATGTACTGGGAGCAAATATAAAAAAAATGCAAAATAAGCAACGACAACACAATGAAAACTAAAAGCCAGGAGGGGAAGTCCCCAGATTATGCTATTCATGAGGCAGCTTGCAGGAAATGTGTTATTTAGGCCACGGCCCTTTTGCTGAGAAGGTTATAGAGGATTAACTTTTCTCCTCGGCAACAAGGCCTCCCTGAAACAAAACATGCATAAATCTAGGAGGAATCTTTCGTCTTGGTCCTAAGAAAACAACATCACTGGGATAGAGGCTCTTAATGAGTTTATACCTCACTGTGCGCTTGCAATTAAACTCAGGCTGGGTATCACGTTGCAGATTTGTAGCAGAGTCATTCTGAAAGTCATGGAGGTGTATGTGTGGGAGGTATTGGTAATTACTTTAAATGTCTGTGCTTATCAATGTTTACTTCTTGAAAACAGATAAAGGTAAAATGTTAAATGGAAATAGAGAAATGATTTTTTCTTCATTTGCCTTTGAAAAAGTTTGTAAATAAGATGTGTAAATTGTTGTTCCTTATAAAAAAAAACATTACTGGGGCGCTCTATTTTTAGGCTTTAGGTTATACCTAAAACTTTGTTTTTTCTTTTGGCAAAAAGAATGCGTGTGACTTAGAAAAACATTTGCTATAGTTATTTAAAAAATCATTTTTTTTAATATCTGTGTCATTAAACTGGTATTCATATATCTGCAGTGTCTGAAAAGTAAACTATGGTTCAAAAGATTTAACTATAGTAAAGAATGGTAAAAAGCACACAGTCCCAAAGGTAAGGTATAGACGTCTGCAAATAATTTTGAATACTACTGATAAGATTGTCATCTGGGCACAAAAAGCAGGAAGATAAAGAAAATATTTGTTTTCAGAATTGCTGACTCAAACATGCAACAAATGAAATTTTGCACTAGCAATAAGTTGTGCTTTGTAAATGGAAGATGTATAAAATTAAACTCACTGATGTTGATATAAAGTGCCTGCAAATGAATTCACACCCTTGCACAGTGTTCACATTTTCTTGCTTGCAGTTAAGCCATTTTGAGGGTGCAATTAAGATGTGCTATATACACAACCTAATCCCCACATTCAAATCTGCTTTAGAGAAAACAGTGCTTGAGATCTAAAAACTGGACAAAAAGTCACAATAGGGCAATGATCCAAAACACAAGGCCAAGTACAGTGGAGTTACTTTAGGATAAGAAAGTCCTTTCTGTGGCCAACTCTTCTGACTTGAATACTATCAGGAATCTGTGGAAAGACCTGAAACCTGTTAACCATAAGAGATCCCAAAGAACACTTGAGGGAGCTTGAGCAAATCTGCCATGAAGAACAGACAAATAGACTTATTTGCTGCCAAAGGTGTCTCTACGAAATATTGATGTTATAAGTTTAAATGTTTATGCAATAAACATACAGGATATTATCTTCAGTTTTTGCTTACATTTACTGTAAAATGACTTATCCTTAGAAATTCTGAGGTTCGGTATTCAGTTTTTAAATACAAAATTAATGATAAAAAATGTATGGTTTTATTTTAAAAAACCATAGAAAAGGTGTGAATATGTTTGCAAGGCAGTGCATACAGTATCATCATATTAGATTCAAAGAAGAAAGGATTATTTATAAATAAAGCACCTGAATGCAACAAATATAAAGCCAGAACATACTGTAAACCGCAGTTATCACATTTGTTGCTACAATATTTTAATGTATAATACTGTTTCATTCATTGAAATATTTTTTAATTCATATTAAATGCATCATATTATATTTCACAAATGTACAGCCAAAGTCCATAGATGTGGTGGTGTTCAGATAAAATAAATGTCTACTTCTGTAATTGAAATTTATTTTTTTGCAAGCTACATTTGGACATTGTATGATCACTATAGAAGAGGCCTGACAGTGTGGTTACCTGGACCCTGTTCACACTTTCTTCTGGTTTTTCAAGATCAATTCCCCATAGGACTTATCTAATCTGAGGCCTATCCTTCCTCAGTACCCTGTATGTAAAATTAGGGCAGTCATCCATCTACAAAGGAAAGTCTTACTGTGTGTAACCAGTTACTCCTACTACTTACTTTTTCTTTTCTCTTGTTGCAGTTATAATTTTATTGCTAATTATTTTCTGTACTTGAAATTGTTTCATGATAAAATTCACAATGTGGTGTACACTGGACATCCAAGCACTGGAATGATTACCATATGGAGCAATAAAGAGATTTTCTGAAACGAGCATTTTTAAAATCCTGATCTGAAAAATGAAATTAAGCCTCTCATATGTTTCAAGTTGGTATTCTTTGTTTTTTTCATGCTTTGAGGTGATTTAAGTTGATACTGTGTGTGTGCCATCTTGTAAACAAAAAAGGCATTTGATCTAGTTCCACCGGCACTTCCTGTCTTGTTTCCTAGCAACCCGAGTCGCTGACCTCTCCTTCAGAAAGATTAGTGTGAATAATGGGGCAGCAATGGGCAGCCTCTATCCCAGACAGTGATCATGTGTGAATCAGATCATAGTGTATAATTAGAAACCTGCAGCTATGCCTTCTTCTCTTTTCATTTAATACATTGACAAATGCACGGTTTTATTCATTCAAAAAGAATACAACATTGGAACGTATAACTTTAACGGGTCCCGTTCAATGAAATTAAAGATAATCTATCTTTAGCTGTTTATTTAACGAAACCAATAAGATGTCCAAAGTAATCAAATTGTCATGTGGATTAAAGGTCTGGGGTTAGTACATCTCTCCACCTACAGAGTTTGATAGCCCCATGGTATCCATGCTGTACTCAGAAGTGAACACTGAACTGGATCCGTATCAGTTTGCATATTAACACCAACGGGGCACCAATGATACAATTAACAGCATTATGCATCTTGTTCTAAAACATCTAGAGGACTCCAATGCCTATGCTCGGATACTGTTTGTGGACTTCAGCTCTGCAGTAAATACTCTGCAGCCCCATCTATCGATAAGCAAGTTGAAGCAAATGTCCGTTAACCTTAACAAATCATACACAGTATGTCAGGGTCAACAAAACTCTTTCTGAGTCACGATCTAATAGCACAGCTGCCCCTCAGGACTGTGTGAGCTCTCCAGTTCTGTTCACACTTTATACAAATGATTGTACAAGCACTAGTCAAAGCAACTTCATTTTCAAATTCTCAGATAGTCATTCACTCACAGGTAGTACTCCACAATGAACTTATCACTCAGGTTGATTCATAGAAGTACTTGGGTGTACACATAGACAGTAACCTGTGCTGGCCTACTCATGTTGAGTGTTTGCTCCAAAGTTCAGCAGCACTTATATTTCCTGCGAAGTGTTTTGGGTTCGACGGGAAGTTATGTTACTCTTTTACCGTGCTGTAATCAAGAGCATTATCAGATATGGTATTTGAGTGTGGTTTGGTAATCTATCAGTTCATTTTAAATCGCAAATTACCTGCCTCATCCAGACAGCTTTGAAGGTCATGGGAATGAAACAGCCCCCCTCCCTGCAGACAATCTTTGAAAAATCTCTGATCAAACAGGCAGCAAAAATTATATTAGATCCTTCCTACATCCTCAACTCTGAATATCAACTTCTTCCTTCTGGCGAACGTTTTAGGGTTCCCAAATGTAAGTCAAACAGATACAAACATTCCTTTGTTCCACTATCCATTAAAGCTGTCGATGCAAATGGCAAGGAAAAACACAATTTTGACTCTAACAACACACTTGAGTGCAATATGTTTTGTGATGTCTTATTAATTCTACATGTTGTTATGTGTTACACTCTATATGTGCAATAGAATGATGTGCAATGTTTTTCTTATTTTCTATAATAGAATAATGTGCAATTTTTTCCTTTTCTTCTCCTTTTTTTTGCATTCTATTTAAATGTACAGGAGTGATGCGTGTCCATAAAAAATGTCCCTCAGGGGACAATACAATCTTATCTTATTTTAAATGTTACTTTTCATTATGCTTTCAATTAAATAGCTGTAATTCTTTTATAGTAATGTGTAGCAGATCTACTATGGTGGGATCTAATTTCGGCGTTGCAACTTGTCTGAACTGAGAAGAACTGGAATCAGATTGACATCTAAGAACATCTACTTGCATTATTGATCAGAAAAGAGCTTTTACAAAGGATCCATTGCAGCATAGAACCATGGAGTAATTAAACATATGTTCCATATACAAGTCACAATATTTAAAGGCCTTCAAAATGTTGTAGTCCTCTAACTAGCTCTAACAAACTAGATAATTTTAAGACAACAGATAGGGAGGTATGTTGTATCCTGTTTCTAATGCTAAGGTGTGCATTTAATTTATAATAAATAGAAAAATATGCTTTCTTTTTTCAAAACAGTACCAAAAGCTGTATAGATAACAATATAAGAGTGAGATGTTCTATGTTGTATGCAAGGTTTGAATGATTAAAAAAATGTGTTTCATAATGTTTCAAATGTATCCAGAAGAATTACTTTTGCCCAAAACATCCTGAAATTTCTGTGCAACATAAAACAATTCCCTTCCTTTCTCAGTAATTTGTACTCTGCAGTCCAACTGATTCTACAAACTAAAATACAAAAATTAAGATTAATGGAGTTTTTAATGAAAGTTCGGGAGGAATGAAGGCAGCCGCGCTCATTCGACACAGCTGCAATTCTCACTAATCCTGACGTAAGCAACCGGTCTCCATAAATATCAAACGTCACCCTCTCCTCTTCCTCATTCGTTTTCTGCATCCCTCCTCCACCCCCTCTCCACCTTTGCAGCTACCCCATTGGTCGCATGGGGGTCCTATCCTCCCCGTCCAACGGCCGGGAGGTTGGCCCTCAGCCAAGCGGGTTACGCCAAATCTCCACATCAAAATAAACAATTCTAATTTCTCCCGAGCTTTCGGCTGCTGTCATTCCTCGTGAATTTCTGACATAATTTGCTCTGATGGAGTACAGAAAACATACCAATAAACAATTGAGAAACGTTTTCTATGTGCAGTTACTGAGCAACAATTGCATTTTAAAGGCTTCGTGTTGGCAATGCGCAATACAATGGACTGCGGAAAGTTCTCAAGGAGAAGCTATTACACCTGAAGCAATATCTGCTGTTGATATAAAGCATAGGAAACCAATCTTATTCTATCAAAGAACACTTTTATTCACAGTAGCTTAAGTTTGTTGTATAAATAAGAAGTAATGTAAGTAGTAAAACTGAAGAAATCTAGGACTGATGTGATGTAATGAGAACCAGGCAATATACCAACCTACATTTCAGAGGACAGATAAATAGATCTCAAGTTCAAGTTCAAGTTCATTGTCATTATACTCATTTACAGGTATATGGTATAACGAAATGCTTTTTAGCTAGCTCTCGGACATAAGTAGTATAAAGAAAAAAACAACAATACAATTGTATAACAAAAGACAGACAGAGACAACAGGCAGGCGATGTGCAAAAACAACAACAGGCGATGTGCAAAACAACAAAAAGGTAACAGGTTATGTGCAAAAACATGCATCAACAGAATGAAATACAGGGATAGAAAATTATGGGGAGTGAGCTTTTGACATGTATGGTAGAGGTAGATTTTCAATGTGTGGGTTTTTGGTAAGAAAGAAGGTACTGTGAGGTTCAGATCATAGGAGAGAGGTGAGGTGAGAGTGAGAGAGGCTGGGAGTTTAATAGTTTGAATATATGAATATGTGCCTACATTGAATATGTGAATATGTGATTTGTGATACAAGCAGCATCACTGGCAACATGAAGAGCATATTAATAATATTTCAAACCATGAAGAAGTTGCCATAATATGCCATTTTTAGTTGCATACCACTGAAATAATAGCATCAATATGTAAGGTCCAACTTCTGTGAGATTTAGCGCTTTTGCTCTTAACCTTGATCAAGACTATTTTCAGTCTATAACTACAGATATTGTCAATAATGCTCTTGTTAAGACTAACTTGATCAAGAAGGAATGTGCTGCAGAAAGAAACCACTTCAATTTAAAAAAATCTCCAAAAAGACGTTCTCAAAAGTCTTTTTCTCCATTATCAAGTTTTGACAAGTAAATATAAATAATGTGTATTAGCTAATTCTTGTAACTCAAGAGAAGTAGAATATATAAATATGATATGTTGACCATTTGAATGATAGATTGCCTAGTCCTTCATGTTTAGAGGGGTTGTATGGTGAGACAATGTGTTTGCTCTGAGTAGCTCATATTAATTAATGTTACTTTTGGTATGTGTTTGCTGGCTGCATGTTATTTGGTAGACCCAATCTTGAGAAACTCCAGCAGAAAAGTCTTCGAAGACTTATAAAATGAAAATTGATACAGAACAATGGGTTTGGAGGGGCTCACAGGTTACAACTGAAAATCTATATGGAGCCCCTAAAGTTTTCCTCTTGGAATTTAATTTATGAGGATGAAGTAAATAAACCTAGATCTGTAGGTTAACTGGTGTATTTAATGAGCTGAAGAAGGAAATTGTAATTAGCTGTTGTTCAATGGCCACCAAGAAGGCTCAATACATTGGGACTGTTCAGAGGAAATATACATAACAGTTACTTAAATTGTGTCAAATGCATTTTAAGAATGATGAAACAGTCATACAGAAATATTTCATTTGGGGGATGATCCTGTCATTGTCTTCCAGTCTCCCTTACCATCAGTCTCACTGTAATCCTCCAGGATTCCCTAAGAGCCAGACTTTACTGCCTTTCTTGATTCCATTTCACTGTGGCTCGGCAGAGGATTTCCTGCTTGTTCAAAGTCACTAGCTTTCAGAGATTAAGAGGTCCTCACCATGTTTCTCCCCAGTCAGGACACCAAAGCAATGTGATTGTGTAATTGTGTGATTGTGTACTCCATCATTTACCAACTGCCACCACACTCACACACAGTGCCTTTCACTCTCGTACCTGCACATTTACAATATTATTAACAATTATATCCTTATTAATGAGTTTTTTTTTGCAAGTCTTTACTTCTTCACAGTCCCTCCCTAGCTAGGATGATGCTATGATAATACACTAACATTTTTCATGGACTGTGTAAGGACATTTTGTACTGTGTGAGGAAACAGAAGCACCACAGAACTGAACCCAAGGCTCCAGCGCTGCAAGGCAGCAATACTAACCCTTCCGCCACCATGTTGCTCTGATGAAAACCCACTATACTGTAATTTGTACATTTGAAATGCAAAGAGAAATATATTGCAGTTGATAATAAAACTTATTCATTTGAATCTCTAAGCTCTAGTCTAGTTTTTTTTTTTGTAGCTTGGCAAGAAATATATAGATATATTAAGCAGGATATACATTTTTCCAACAATAAATGTGCAATTAAGCACTAAATTTACCCTGACACACCCAGATTTCAGACCGAATGGAAAATACGGCATAGCAGAAATGAGACATAAATGAAGGAAATAAACCAAACTACTTGACAGTTTGTGAAATGATCCCCTTTCTTTGTGCAAAAACAAAAGAGAATGAATTTAGTCCCTCTGGTCTAAAATGGTCTTAGTGATGGAGAACTGCTCTATTTAGAAACTCGAGCCAAAGTTAATGGATATTCAAGCTGCCACACATGCTATTAGCCATAAAGAATGGGTGATCAGCTACACTTTTTTCATGAAAAGATAATTGTGTCTTTCGCTGGTTTGAACAGAAGTCCCTCAGGGCTGTGTGTTTGGTCATTAGCTCCTTAGTGTTTATACTATTGATATTTCTGAAGTGTGCCTTAGGATGGGTATTTAAATGCATGCATGTGATATGCATTTACATGTGCAAATGGTGGATTATAATTAGTTATAATTTCCTTGGAAATGATTCTTTGATATTATTCATAATACAATTTTAGTTGTTCACAGAACAGAAGTTCTATGTTTGACATAAACTTGGATTTCCGCATGCACTTCTGGCCTGTATGTCAATAAGAAGAAGACAGAAATGAATTTTTATTCACAGATTGACATCATGCACACATATAATAACATTATGAAACATTTTCAAAGAAATTCTGTTATCGGCTAAATATAAAAAAAAATTAAAGTTTACATTTCCTTAAAGCCTATTTTCCTTTCAAATTGTCAGCCATTATCTTTGGTTTTTTACAATCCTTTATAAGTCTCCGAAACAAAGGTATTTCATCTCAAGAAAGAACTATTTTTATGAAGCCAGTCTAAATGACAGAAATCCAGCTTTATTATCTCAAAGCCACATACACAACAGATGTTGTATGTTCATTTGTAGGTTTAGTCAATGTAATATATACATAGAAGACAAAAACACTAAGCCACCATTGTTTTTTTTTAAGTGTACCAAAAAGGAATCCTTTTGTAGCACAAAAAAAACAGGTGCATCACTATGAAATGTCCTTACACTTCAGAAATTCCACAAAGGGTTTTCCACTAATGCACTAAAGTAGAAACTAATAACAGTCTAAAAGATAAGCTTTCAAACTTACAATGTGTCACATTATCACATTATTACACACCTTTCAGATGCAAGACAGGTGAAAAAGACTAATTTTGTCCCTGCTTGCTATGGTTTTATTTTAGAAAACCACAACTGATATATTAAAACTGGTATTATTCTTTTGTGAAAGATAACTGAGAGAAGGTTTTGGTTCAAAAGTGTGTGCTCCCATGTGATATACACAGTAAACGAAAAATGCAGCTCTCCCTGTTTCCTCCTTTCCTGCTCTAATCTGCATTTGCTCTGTTTTGCTTCTGCAACTGTTCTATGCCTCGTAAAACCTTTGATTTTCACTAATCGCCATTGTTTCAACAAAAATGTCTGTTTTTTTATGCGTGTCCTTTATTGAAGCCCTTGAATGGTGAAACACTTTATTGTGCAGGATTTCTTTGAATTTTTCACATATCTATTATGTATTTTAATACTTACTGCTTATGTTACTGTATTCTACACAAACCACACCATATTGTGAGATTCAAGGGGGATCTGTGTCATATTCTGGTTATAAATGCTATATTTTATTTTCTGTCTTTCTTTTCTACAGTCTTTGTCTGTCTTTCTTTCTTTTCATCATTTTAAACCAAACTGTTATAGGAAATGTTGATGTCTAAAATATTTCCATGAGCACCATCTCAGCAGTGGTGTAATGGAACAAAGATGAAGGGGTACAGTTTAGCCATTTTATGGCAAGGAATTGAGAGCTATTGAGAGCAAGGTATTGGTGCTACTCTTTTTCAGATGTTCTGCACATTTTCTTATAAGAAAATACCTCCCTGGTCATTAAATGTATCAAATTTTTAATTCAAAATACTTGCTGGAGAGAAGTAGGTAAAAGTCAGCAATAAAATGAATATGTACACAATAAGGGAAAGGAAAAATCAAATATTTATTTACTTTTGTGAGGGGTTTGCTTTAGAATTCTACATTCTAATTCTAAATTAAGCTTTTCAAAACAGGACTCAACTAGCACTGTTTTAAACCTAGAAAAAAGATAAAGCAACATAGATTCATGTTAACGGTTTCACAAAATATAATTTGTTGGGAAATTATTTTCATTCAGCCTTGACAAATCACATAACCTTTTTAATAACAATAATGTTTAATTACTTGATCTTTCAGGCAGTCAGATCTGAGTTTTTTCACCTTAGATTACTAGGTGAAAACCACTGTCACCTTATGGTCTCACTCTGCTCACGATTGAGTTACAGTGCTGTCACTACATTATTATTAATAAATATTAGACTTATTATTGTGAATCGGAGATTTTGGTGGGCAATTTTAAATTGAAAAACACTAAATTTCTGTATTCTGCAAAGAAAAGTAAATCCTTGAAATTCATAAAGTTGTCTTTCTTGTTACTTACTATTTTTCCATATTTTGTAAATTAAAAAAATTGTTTTGCTGTACTTTTGTTACTTATTGTTGATTCAGTTGCCTTAAAATACAGTAAATATTCAATTTGTTTTCTGTTTTGCAGAAGTGTATGTACCTACAAAGTGAATGTACACACATTATTCACAAGTACTCAGAATAACACATATTTATGACACATAGCTGAGCTATGCTCTTCTATCTCCATATAGTAAATATTATTTTATCTCAACATACTTGTTTTTAAACTGAGGCAAAATCATGTAGCCTCTCTTAGAATGTCAACGAATCAACAATAGAATTTGGCAGGATTCTGTTGGATACAATCAATGTTGTCAATAGCTCTTTAGTTTTATTTGTGTGCACAGACATCTGAAGTCACATAAGTAGCTTGACAAGCTGGATATTACCAGCGCTCTGTCCCCTAACAAGGTTTCATAAACCAAGACCAAATACAATAAATCTACACAGTCACACTGTTGAAGCCGAATATCTGGGATCTTTCACTAAATTGCAGACTGAAACCCTCAATATCATAGGTTTCCTATCGGCGTCCTGACCCAGCTGAGTTCGGGACTCAGAGCGCCTGGCCTCGTCACCCCCGTTTTTTATTCCCTCTCCCTGCACCAGATCCCTTTCTGGTTTTTAACTTTGTCTTGTTCTCGTCTCGTTTGGATTTCCCAGTTTATTGGACTTCTCCCTGGATTTCGCCTCTGAACTCCCTTGGACATTGCAAGATGTTTGGTGTGTACACACAAGGCAGAGACCACTCTCTGGGACTGCTCACATGGTTGGGTTTAGTTACGTTTTTCAGGTTTGAAGAACACAAGAAACAAAACCAGAGAACAACTGAGGGCAGCAGTTCCTGGCAGGATAGGGAGACTGTTCGCTTTGAGGCAAACCCAGATTTAAACATTAAAATGAGTTTTGTTTATAATATTACAATAATGATGTGTGTGTGTGGAAAGAAGCAATGTGCCACAACATTTTTATATTTTTATGTACTGTATGTGTTCCTTGGGATGGAAAAAGGTGAGGAACATTGAACTAGACAAAGTTGGGAAGCAATAAAAAAGGCAAACACAATGTTCCTTACCAGGTGGTCTATCTTCAGTCTTGGATATTTTCATAAGAACACGAGAATGCTTACGAATGACAGAAAGCCATTCAGTCCATTTTGCCCATTTAGCAATTAGTACCTGATTGATCCAAGGATCTCATTCAGCTCATCCACTTAGGAAGCCTAACTGTCACTTTCATCAACATGGCTGGATATCGTATTTCATACTCCTACAACACTTTGAGTAGAGAGCCTCCTCCTCCAGATTTAACCTTTCCCCCAGCTTCCATTTGTGTCCTCTGGTTCAGGCTTCCCTGTTGATTTTGAGGAGGTCCACTGTGTTGCCTTTTATCAGGTTCTGTGTTCCACACCAAAAAGGTTTGTTTCTTTCAGTGCAGGACAGGGAATGTATTGGATTACTCTTCTCTGGATGGTTTACAGATCAGAAAATATATTTACTATGAGCATAATGATCAGAATTGTACCCAGTATTGTAAATGAGGTCTTTGTGGTGCCTAATTCAACTTTACCAAAATTCACCTTGGATTGAACTATACACTTCTGACTATCAAAACATTTTTTTTGCCTTACTATTCTTCCTCTCTTTTTTTAGAAGGTGTAAATGATGTGTCAACATTAACACCTAAGTCTTTTTCATTAAGTAAACTCTTCTAAATCAGTATTCCCCTTTTTAGAGCTTATTTTTACTACTTGCATGCAAAAGCCTGTACTTGTCGACATTAAACAGTAAATGCCAGGTGCTTGCCAAGTCATGAGTTTTATCTAAATCTTTTTGAATTGCATTTGCTGCTTCTACAGTGTTTGATAAGCCTCTTCTTTTCGTATCATCTGCAACCTTGACTAATTTACTAACTATACCATAATCTAGATCATTGATATACATTTAGTTAGATCCGTTCCCTGTGGTATTCAGCTGATTAAATCAGCCAAATTAAACTTACCTCTTATTATCTGTATTTTCTGTTCTCTATTCATTAACCCATTCTCAATCCAAATACATGCATTTTCCTAAATGCCTACCATCGTTAATTTTTTATCTTTTATAAAGAACTTTATCAAATATTTTTTGAAAATCAAACTAGACTATATTATTTGCTTGTGTATGTCCATTACTGTTGTTGTTATTTCAAAGAAGTCTAATAGGTCTGTCAAGCAACACCTACAGTACTTTTTTTTAAATCCACATTGGCTGTTTCCTTGGATATTGTTTCCATATCTAATTTAGTTTGGCTAATTGTTTCTGTAACCTTACACATAATCAAAGTCAGACTTGGTCGCCAATGACTTGCATCAGTTTGGCCGTCATTCTTCTGAATCGCACTACTTTGTTATTTTGCCATGGTGACACAGTGGCATACCTGTGTTCAATTCTGGACCTAGGGTGCTATCTGCATTTACCTGGGTTTCCTCCAGGTGCTCCAGTTTCCTTCCACAGTCCAGAGACATAGCGGTCAGATCATTGGCCCTGGTGTGAGAGTGCATGTCTATGTGTGCCCTGAGATAGACTGGTGTCCCATTGAGGTTGCACCTGTTGCTTGCCAGGATAAGCTCTGGCTCCTCCACACTGGTGTATTGAATAAAGTGGGTAGGAAACAGACGGATGTAATTTTTCCAGCCTCTGGGTGCTTCCCATTTCTGGAGAGACCATGGCATCAAGGGATTCTGAATAACAGTTCCTTGTCCTTGAGAGATACAGTGCTGTCCAAAATTCAGGCGTGAGACTCGATCCTACTCCTTCTGAAGCCATTATGATCAACAACCTGCTCCTTACAGCAGTAGGTTATCATGTAGTTTAATTTGCACACTGCACTTACTAGCTGTTTGGCTTGTTGGTAATTTGCAGTCATTTTTAACATTCCAGAATCATATGATGCAGTAGTTTTATAAAAGAGGCAAAAAATCGATGAGCCAATATGGACAGACTTAATATTTTATCTGAAATCCCATATATATAGTCTAAAGTTGAATGTAAAAAATACAAGAAGAACGATATGAAGTGGTGTGGGAGAAATTCATTGCAAAAGAGTTGCGTAAATAAAGGCATTTTGATTTTTTCTCTTACTTTGGTGCAAGGGAATTTTACATTGTTGTTAAGTTATTTTCATAATTCACTACAAGCCTCACAAATATGAACATTCTGATGAAAATTTCCATCTCTGCCCGGATTACTTTTTACTGATAGAGAAAAGGCCTCTTGTGCTTTCTTGTATTGTGCTTTGTCTCCAGATAAACATTCCCACATTTACATGGCATGGAAAAAGAACATACGCACAATAATAATAGTTATATTGTAAATGATGGACAAAAGCCTGACCTCTGATACAAAGACAATGTACTGTAATAAAGGCATAGTGCTCAGCATAGCAGTCTTACATAAACTGATCAAAGACAGTAAGATTTTGTCTTGTTTTATATTCATGTCAAGGAAAAAACAACAAACAAATATTCTCAAACAATCAGTTATTCTTTCCTTTCTTAACTGTGCTTTGAGACGTATAAATAAGAATTTAATGATACTGAGTGAGTAACAAAGTGGATGTATTGTTTATTGTGCTTTCTCTTGTCCAATCTTTGTATCAGACACCTATCTGTATATATTATGGTACAATGTAATCCTATCAGAAGAATGTTTTCTTCTAACAAAGTCTTCATTCACTCACTGCTGTCAGTGAGGTTTTCCTGTGATGTCACTCTCTGAGGTACAGACAGGCAGAAGCACTTCAAGATAAGAGAAAGCACTCCTGAATCAATACAGGAACTTCACATCATTTGTATTCCAACGAAAGACTTTGTCAAAACAAAAATATGTTGTCTATCTGGCCTGTACTTCTAAACTGTATTTAGATTTCAAAGGTTTACATTAAGCATAATCAATTTCTAAAACTAATCCACACTCAATATTAACTGTATTTTAATCTTTATTCTACATGGGCTCACTCTTTTTATGGTAGTGGTTAAAAAAAAACTATAATTTTTCAGTTCCAGATGCCTGGCTTGTCCATCACTAATTTTTATAAAATGAAGTGAAAATCAATCTCTCTCTAACAGCTGCTGGTCTGCAACTGGTCATGTTGACAGTTCTTCTAAGGTTTAATTTACTATACATGGCTGTACCTGTTGCACTCAGATTTAAGATTTCAAGCGAGAGGCAGCTGCTACAGCTTTCAAGAAAACGGCCTTTCAGAAATTCTTAAAATTCTTCTTTGGCAGTCAACATGTGGCTTGTAATGTCAATGTTATTTGGGCACATGGAAGCTAATCAGCCATCTGCAGTGATTATTTGTTTGCAGAAGATCATGGGTTTTGTGTGTGGTGTGTGCGCTGGAAACTAAATAAAGTAAGTGCCTTTATGTTAGGAAAGCCTGGGGGCTTTCCCCATTTTATGGTGTGTTAGATGTTTGCTGCGCAGTTCAAAATAAAATTCTTGTGTCTTATATGAGAGACGTGACTTCCTGTGGAATGCATGTCAGAATTTCTAATGTGAGCTTTACTTAGTTTCTTCATCTTTCAGAAAACAAACACCAATTCACGTCTTTCAGTGCTATGTGTTGCCCTGTATGTGCACAGCTGGAATGAGAGTGTGGACTAGGACTCACCTCTCTGGCACTGTCTTCAAAAGAATCTGGATTTCCACAGAAAATAGGGGGATTTTGGTTTTTCAGGGCTGAAGCTTCTCAGAAGTGAAACTGAAGATCTGTCCTAGACCGTTTCAAAACAGACTTTTGTAAGTCCTTTTGAAGAGGTTGTTTTGAAAGTTCAGTGAAAAATGTTTTTTCCCTCACATATTCTATAAATGTATTTAATTGAACCCTTTGATTTTAGAGAGTATGCTGATTCATTTCAAAAGTATTCATCACAGTGTCTTAAATAAAAACTGAACCTTGATTATACTATCATTCTGCTAGTTGAATATATATTATCCCTATTATTATGTTTGTATTATTATACAAATTATGTATAGTGTTGCATCTTTTTGGCAAGAGAACTATGTAACTTATAGAAATGCTGGTATCTAAAAGTAGCGATAACAAAATTATATAACACTGAAGCATTCATATGTCTTCCTAAGAGAATCTGCCCTGTACATTGCTTAGAATACATCAAACTATTAGATATATGGAACAAATTAAAGGTTTATTCCATGCTGAAAATTGAAGAAGGGAAACAACGTTTCAGCTGTGGAGCCTTCTTCGGGTGTGAAGGGAGCAGAAATTTTATGTTTCCTTTCTTCTCTTTTCAACATGGAATAAACCTTTAACTTGTTCCTTTGCAGCCTACTCATGCTGATGCAGCTACCTACAACTATTAGATATATGTGCATGTACTATTGCTATATGTTTTCCAGCATGTATCCATTAATTATCAGAAACCTGCATATCCATGATAAAGGTCAAGGTCTATCAGGACCTCTCCTTGAAGCACAGGGCATGAGGTTGGACTACATCCTGAAGGGGACTCCAGTCCTTCACAGCATATCTTTGGAAGATGGGAGAAAACTGGAGCACGTTGAGAAAATCCATGTGAATCCTGTCTTCATTTCTTTCCCTTCTTTCATCTTCTTATCTATTGCTACTCCTTCTTCATTTTCACACATCATACCAACCACACCTTCATCTCCAGCAATGTATTTCATTTTCAACTCTTTCTTAACATGCATCCACCTATTCATTTTCTGCTGATCCCACAGGAGTCCACTGATATTTCCTTAAATCCCTTCTGTAGGTCCCTACTCCTCATTCACAGCCCTCGGTGCCCTGGAGCTCTTAATGCAGTATCCTGCCTAGGTACCACCAGCAAAAGGTCACCCTTCCCAAGTACAGCGCTATCTGTTGGGGTCGTCAGACTCCAACTTTCTCCCCCAAACAATTGAATTAACTGCAGCTGAGGCATACCAGACTGTCACTCCAGATACCTGTCTTCCTCCTGAACCCCTCTAGTACTTTCCCCCCTGCCTTTAGCACCCATTATCTAACCCTTCTACTTCCATAGGATTTCTGGGAATCGTCCTCAACTGTAATTCCTTCTCTTCTTTTTTATCGCAAGCAAAAGCTGACTGCATTTTCCAGTTTTCATCTCCTGGACCTTGCTTCTACTGTGAGGAATGATTGTCTTCTATCTGCAGAAGACCTCCAACTTTCATCGATACGTCAACATCTATAGACATTGGTGTTTATAATGTAGGAAAATGGTTCATGGTGCCCTGGTCATACAGTTTCTTTCAATTTCCTTTTTGCTTTGCAAACTATACCCTCTCATCATTGGACCTACTTTGGGGTTCCAATTGGAGCCAAAAATTCATTCTCATAGGACTGTATATCTATAGTATACATTGTCAATAGAGGGTGATCCTCACATAATGAAGTTACAAAATCTACCTGGGATACTATGTGCAACCAGTTCATAATTTGCAAAGGTCCAAGTAAAGGTTTATTCCATGCTAAAAAGAGAGGAAAAGCAACAATGTTTCGGCCGTGGAGCCTTTTTCAGATGTGAAAGAGAGGGAAATCAGCAGCTGATTAAACATGGGAGAACAAAAGCCGGGAATGGAGAGGAGGCAGGAGCAGGAGAGAAGCAAAGTGGACACTCAGGTGTTGTGAAGTCAAGAGAAGTGAAGAGAGGTGTGAAGTCAAAACCTGCAAAATTGCAAAATCCTGCAAAATTTCACACCACCTGAGTGTCTGTACTGCTTCTCTCCATGTTCTCCGATGCTTTATCAACTGCCAGTTTTCCTCTCTCACACACCTGAAAAAGGCTCCATAGATGAAACATTGTGTTTCTTTTCTTTTGTTTAAAAATGGAACAAACCTTTACTTGTTCTTTTGCAGCCTGTTCCTATGCAGCTACGTACTCAAATCAGTTCAGTTTGCACTGCTCATAATCCTAGCAACCAAATTGCTGACTTGCCTTGTCATCGCCAATTCCAGAAATCCCAAACCTTAGGAAGACGTTGTAGCACCTACAGGGATTCCTCTCTATTCATATATCCTGTTGCAGTACCTCACCCTCTCTACCACTATACCTCATAGCATTGCACACTAGAATTTCCACTCATAGTGGTCAGCCTGGAAATGTTGCCAAACTTTCCATTAGACCTTTCATATCCCATATGCTTCATTCAGTAGTTATGCACAAAAGGGTCCTATGCCAGCTAAAGCTGTTTTACCGCATAGCACTTTTCCAGTCGTTCCTTTCAGATCGATGCTGTTACGGAAGCCAGACTCCCGCGATGTGTGTAGTGAGGACCCTATGCAGACGGTATAATCCGGAAGTAACTGGAGAAGGACAAAAGGGAAAAGGCATTGAGAATCAGGACGGGATTACAGAAGCGTGACGACGGTTAACTGGTGCTCGGGGGGCGTGGCGCAGGCAAACAAGTCCAAACAGTCAAAGGGGGAATCTGGGGTGCAGTCCATGGTCCAGGTACCAGGTGAACAATCTAAAACAGACGAAGGTTAAAATCCGGAATGGGATCCGGAACAGGAACAACGACTTAAAACCAGGGTAATGAGGCCAGGCGCTCTGAGCCTTGGTCTCAGATGGTCAGGACACCAGGATGAAGCCTATGCTGTTGGGTCTCTCCTGGACCCGCTGGTAGGCGGGCTTCCGGGCATCCATCTTCCAATGCTGAGCCAGGAATAGTGAGAGCGCCAGGCTTAAATAATGACAGGCAAAACAGGGGGCATGTGCACATAATAAACCATGATACAAAAGGGTCAGAGCTCCCTTAAGAGGAGGGATGACGATCGTGACAGATGCAGCATTCCCTGCCACTTATCTAGGTATCCCTATAACTACAATAAAATCCATAGGATGCTTGACTTCCTAAGCCCACAAGGTTTGCATCATTTCCACTTAAAACATATGCACCAAAAAATATGCAATTGAAGGATTGTGTAACTGTGTTATATAAAGTTTCTCTTGAGCTAATGTCAGCCTCGCTCGTATGGTCAAGTTATGTCACTCTCTCAGCCAGGGGATCTAAGCCAATTAATCAACTAATCTAAATCATGCCACTACTCCACATTCTCCTCATTAATTAAGGTTTGGGCCAAAAATACTGAATATATCTTTGTCGCATCACTTGATCCTCCTAATAATGTTCAACTTTTCACCACACCGTAAAGACAAAAGTAAGGTATTTCCCTTAGATATTCGGTGATGACACCTTCTCATTTTTTCATTGCCTTTATTATCAGATTTCCCCATTAACACTGACACATCAATACTTGTTTTAATTAGTGGCAGATAATTTTTGACTGCACCAAGTGTAGCACAAATGTTTTGTAATATGTTCTTGCTACAATAGCGAGAAAAGCTTGATAAGAGTAATTGTGAGAACATTTATCTTTTGTGACAGTGTGAATAAGTGGCAGTGGGTTGTAGTCTTACCTTGTGAAACTTTGACTAATATGCCCGGAGAGTGTGGGGTTTTTGGGAATGTTCTGAAAGGTTTTATTTTTCTCATTTTCTACACATTAGTAGTTAGTCATCATGTTTTATCACAAAAGCTAACGATTTCTGATAAATGGCATGAAATGAGTTTTCGAACAAAAACATTTTTTAGACATAAAAGCATGAACCCCGTAACCTATTTTCTGTCTTAAATTAAGTAGTCAGAATGTCATTTCTTGTTCTCCTGTCTGATCAAATTCACAAATGTTTTGTTTAGGAAATATAAAAATAATATTGACCACACAAAAACATAATGTGACTGATTCTTTTCTCTTAAATTCACAAGGTCAGCTTTAACACTAATACTAATACCTATATATTTTTTTTTTTATTTGAAGCAAGAGCCAAGGACGTCAGAGAGGCTGTCTACAGCATCTGAGGGACAATGGAAGATTTAAGGTGGACATTTTCAAACTGAATTAGGCCATACCTTAGTGATTTTTTTTTCTGTCAACAGATAAATGCAGAGACTTAAAAGCTAAAAGTACCACTTTCATTTACTTATTAATTTTTAAGGTTCTTAGGTTGACGTGTGTGAATATGTTTGGCATAGTGAAGGTTCTAAAATATAAGCTATCGTCTACTGCAATTTATTAAAGGTGTATGAGAATTTCTTTAATGCACAAAAATATTTTGCTTTACACAGGTGTTTAGTTTTTCTCTGATCTTAGTTTTGACTATGTACAGGGACATTGACTGTAACACAAATTTACACTTAAAACTGAATAATACATTCTTTTTCTTCGGTATTTCCCAATTAATTTAACATTTAACAGTCTCTGTATTGCATTTCTGTGAATTTGATGGTTATTTTTCTCCAACTATCATCTTAGCCTCAAATAAGAGGCTGATCAAATTTTATCATATTGCATAGTACTACAGTATATGAAGGCTGAACTCAGTTCCCTTTTTGTTATAAAAGTTATATTGTTTAATTGCTGCTTTGTATGTGAGTCACTTGGAGACAGAAAGTACATTACAGTAGTGTTTTGCCCCTTCAAAAATAGAAAAAAAACTGACATTATCGCCGGGAATGCCCCCTCGCCACAAATATATCACAAATATATCATAATACAGTATATTTCATGTACTGTCATCCAACACATTATACTGAAATAAAGTACAAAAAAGGGCTTTATGTCTGAGTCTGATAGGGGAGGTTGAAAGAGAGCTCTGCTGTGGGAGTTTGTCTTTGCAATGATTGTAGCTGACTTGGAGAAGCGGTGTGGACATTTATGCTTCTGGACATTTATGCTTTGAATATGTGGGTTATGTCTGTAACAAATACTAAGTGCAATTTCAAGCACCATGGCTGCAAGCTTTAAAGCAATAAAATGTGAAAACTGATTAAGGAGTTTCAAAGCATATTCTACAGAAGTCTGTACTATTGCTTCATATATGTATTGTGGCAGTGATAATTTCTGGGGATACTACATCTGAATGTGATAGAAATGAAAAATTATATCCTAGCCAATTATAAAATTCCAGGCATATTTTTGGATTCCTTGCTTAATAACTTAATTCTAAAAATAAGATGCCCAATATAAAACTCCATAGGTGTCATTAGGACTAATTTTAGTTTCTATCTATTAATGCAAATAGCTTAAAGTGTTTCATATAATACATAAATAGACATTTTATCAAGAGTGGCATTCAGGATATGTAAATTAACAAGCATTGCCCTTTAAGCGTTTTGTGAAAAATGTCACTCAAGCTGTGAAGCATGTCAAGAAAGAAAACAAATTTACAGCTAAACTTTGCTATTTCGGGGCATCTATTTATATGAACATTGACTCAGTTGTCTACTATTTAAAGTGTGACAGGCATGGTTATCAATGTCATGTAACATTAGAAAAGCTTATTTAATATTTTATTGGAAAATGGGTACATACAGTACTAGTAATATTATAGAATCCTGTTTTTTGGCAGATTTAATTGTTTTTAAGACAAGATGGGGATTTATATTGTTATTGCAGGCAGGTCTTCATGATACTGTAAAAGTGGTTCATACTGGCAAAATACAAGCTAAGGAATCACAATTCTATGTTTTTAAAGATGTTTTCGTGCAGTTGTTTAGAGTTAATTCTTTGTTTGCATTCACAACACCATGCTGGTTTGAGGTAGATTGAGGCGTTATCTGTCTGCTACAGACTTAGAGCCCTGTTACCTTGTGTCTCGTGCATTGTTGTCACAAAGCACAAGACTCCTTCAACCTTGTCTGCCAAGGATTGCCAGCAACCACCAATGAGAAGAGGTCACTCACTGTGTTTATTAGCCAAAAAATATTTCCTTTAACATACAGTGAGATACACTTTTGTTTCATATTTGTCTGATACATTCATCAAAAGGCAAATTGCAGGGTTAAAGGCCTGACGCAAATATTTTATAGCCCCCTTTCTCTGGCGTCACATGCTACTGGCACTCTAACAAAATGAAATCTCCTACTCTTTCGTTTGAAATTTGTGCTCTGAACTTGACACTCCATATGTTGTCTACAATTCCTTTGTAGAGCCCATTGATATTAAAATACCACTTTTAGAAAATGTTATATTTGCAGCAAAATATCTTTTTTTTTTTGGTCAGATATTTCATCAACTCACTCCAGTTAGCTGCCCGTGGATTTGCTGGAGAAAGCTGGTGGTAGTGAATTCCTCGGCATCGCCCTGTGTTCTGTGTTCCACGGTTTCCTCCCCAGTCTCCACACACCCTGATGTGCTGAGAAAGAAACATTACTCCACTTCCATGAAATCCCCTCCTGGTTTCAGTGAAGAGGTTATGTGATTCCCATCAGCGGCATTGGAGGGTAATCAGGAGTATCTGGCTCTCCTACAACATCAGAAATATGTTCCTGACATAGGTCATCAACATTTGCCACTCAAATTACAATATCAGTATTCAAGCGAAAATGCAATCATGGGGACAAAGATTTAATCTCATACCATAATGTGCGTTTTTAGTGGTTTGTGACAATTTGCACATTTTTTAAATAATTATTGAAAACCTCAAGGGGTCAGAGGTCAAATGTCCAATAAAAATGAATTATGCCATTTCCTGAAGACTGTAAGAGGGCTTTGAGATTGTAGGTGGTGGCTTGGTGAACCTCAATTACAACGTGAGTGAGGAATTTGCAAGGGAATGCTTTTATAAAAGAGTTTGGGATCATCTGAACTTCCCCGGTAAAGGTTAAGGACACACAGAGTTAGTTTTTGTAACTTCTCCATCTTCTGCTGCTTGGCTAAACTTCAATGAATTCTGAGAACTTCATCTGATCCACACCCTGGTGGCATGGGAGATGAGGAAAAAATAATGTTTGGTTTAAAGGTATTTGGTTTTATAAGTTCAAAGAAGTCATTAAAGAAACATGAACAATTTGCCAACTCTTTCATTAGTGTTGAACGGTTCTAGTGTGAAAACAAAAATCACCTCCTAAAGAATCTGTATTTACCTATTGACTTGGTTATTTCATAAATGCATAATTAAAAATGTGGAAGGTGGTGTCAATATGATAAACATCTATGCCCATATTGCTGGTCATCACTGTAAATGAGAATCTATTCTCAGCTTCTCCAGTTAAACATTTTTTAGTAATACTAATGTGATGTATAGTATAAATCTGACCTTCAGTCTCTTCAGTCTAATTCACCACCAGGCCTCTCCTGATAAAGGCAATAGTGGCAATCTCTGTAATTAAATTTAGAACAACAGATATTTACCAATGCATAAATGTATTTTCACTTCTGTTTCACTGATTAGAGCTGCAGTGGTTGTTATCCATCTCACTATTCAAAGGAGTGTGTAACCACAGTGTTCTTGGCTAAATTCCATGCTGGGCTTACACAGTCTGAACTTTCTAAAATTCCCCCTGAATTAAGCAACTGAAGCGATTTATCACTTCTTTACCCAATCTGCTATGTCGCAGGACAGCTGGCATGCAATGGCTGTTGCACATCACTTCAATGGTGAATACAGTCTTAAACTATATTAATGCAAGGAGTTATTATTCTTTGAGTAGTTTTTTTATGGCACTCTTTTTTTTCATGGCTTGCATTCACTCACTCTCACATTAAGAGATGCCAGTTATCTGTGACAGAATGCCTTTGGATTGTGGGAGGAAACCAGAGCACCTGGAGAAAACCCATTTGAGCACTGGGGAAAGTGGTAATTAACCAGAATAATTCCAAACATTTAATTTCGGAAATAATTCCAAACATAGTAAATCAGGTTATTTTTGTGTTCAATTTAACCGAGTTAAAAAGTATGTCCTCCATTATTAATTTACAATAACCACTTGATTAAAAAAAAAATTATTTTCTTCTTTTGCATTTAGTCAATAAGCTGAATTGTTAATGTTTTATTACATAAGTATTTATATTGATAATAATTACTTAATTGATTACTTACATAGCGCTTTTCTGCACACTCCACTCAAAGTGTTTTACACGTGATGGGGACTCCCCTCCACCACTACCAATGTGCAGCCCCACCTGGATGATGCGACGTCAGCCATAGTGCGCCAGAACACTCACCACACACCAACTATCAATGGGGAGGAGAGCAGAGTGATGAAGCCAATTCAAAGAAGGGAACTAATAGGAGGCCATGCCTGGCAAAGGCCAGGGGGGGAATTTTGACCAGGATTCTAGTACTCCTATCCAGGTACCAGTCAGGCTCACACCTGCTTAGCTTCAGTGGGTTGCCAGGTGTAAGTTGCAGGGTGACATAGTTACTGGGCAGTATTATTGATATGCCTCAAATAAATGATAGAGCTATAACCAAGTTCTGTGTCTGTGAATAAAGGTTGCCTGCTATGTTCAGAATTATTTAAAAGATGACTCCAAATATGTCTTCAGTAAAACTGGAATTGGGGAAAATCCTTATCGTCCAGATCTTTTCTATCTGGCATTCTCAGATCCAGTCTTCTACCTTTCTTTACAGCTTTCTGGTATTTTTGCTCATAAGTGGATCTTTCTGAATTTACTTCTCTTCCTGTTAGGCCTTTTAAACACCTGGGTGTGCTTTCTGTTTAGCTCTTATTCTTTTCTTTTACTGGTCTGTAAAACAGTGTGACAATGCTAACATTGTGATAATGCTCGTCATGAATTAGTGGGAGAGCCGAAAACGGATAGCCAAGTTATTGAAGTTATGTGCACTCCATGTCAATGTATAATATATAACGTATAAATAATATCATTTACATGTAATCCACAAAATGTATTTTAAAAGCACCAAAACTGTTACTAGTATTGAATTTGCATTTTAAATCCTGCCATCAGTTTTGAGCAGTACCTCAAAGGCTTTTGGTTCAGTGCAGAGAAAGGCATTATTTCAATATGAAAAGGCAGCTACAATTTGTTGTCCTCACTAATAATGGGGCAGGAAAATAGACCTCCACCTCCTCCTGGGTATGGTTTTGCCGGGCTGCTATTTGTTTTGTGAATCATTGGTAAGGGGCTGTCTCACAGCCAGCATTGTGTCAGCAACAGATACAGATGGCCAGAGCTCACCTGCTCACAACCGCTTAAGCAGGGAAGTCTGCAACAGACAAAGGAAGACAGTGCCAAAAAAAGGCTGATAAGATCAGTCTGCCTCTCTGTGTGCCTCCCTCCTTACACGCTCTAGGAACACACCAAACTGCAGGAAACTCCTGTCTGCAATTGCCTGTTTTAGAAGCAGCCCCCAGAAATTAAAGAGCCCTTGGTGGAAGAGAAGGCCTGAGCTCCACAGAACCTCAGAATCTCAGAGACATTACTGATTACCAAACAAGTTTACAGGCAAAACAGGCTTTTTAAATGAGGAAAAAAAATCAAGACCCAAAAAGTACTTTTTTTCCAAAGTATTCTAATGTTATTGTTATTGTGCAAATGCAAATATCAACTCCTTGCCTTCAGGTTACTCTCACTGACCATATCACTTTATGGTAGATATTGACAATGATTGTCCCCATAATGGCGCAATTCTGTTTTTTTCATTTGTTTATGCAGTTTATGTTTGTTTCAGATGTTACACTTGATGTGGCATCTTTTAAATGTCAAATTACACTGCTGTCCGGGACATGTGAGCATTGTATTTTTCTTATTTTTATATTAATATTAATTATACCACTTCTTCCTCATCTGTGTCACTTATCAGTGAGACGAGCAGTCACAAGTATAGCATTTGTAATTATGAGAAACAAACTTTGTTTTACCATAAGCAATTATTATTTCAGTGTGATCATTATTGTATTTTCCATGTATTGCACATATTGTTGAGTTTAATTGAATTACACAAAAAATAATTGAAATGGATGTTCAAGATTTTACAATAAATGACTTTAACTGGGGAATTTAAAACAATGTTCTGAAGATGGTTTTGATGTTTTGTAGCATCTCCGTGCTAACCAGTTGGAATGGAAATTTGCAGTCTTCAGTGTTAATTTGAAAAACATTAGCAATCTCTGGATCTGTGAGTGTGACATTCTCCTGGACAATAAACCAGTGCCATATTCTAACAAACTCTCAATGCAAAGCAGTGTCAGTAATCCCAGTTCCCTCTAGTGGTGGTCAGCAATGTAGGCCTCACAAATTACACTACCATTCCTACATGAAGTGAATCAGTTTCTTAGTATAGTGATGACTTGAAATTGCATGCAGATGATCACAACGTGGTAAGGCCGTGAACTTGAGAGTACGGGCAAAATGTTGACTATTGCTTCTGCACATTTGCTTAACTATACAGAATTTGAAATGCGTTACACAACCATGCCATTAAGAACCTGAGGTAAGCACTCAAAGACAATTACAATAACACTTACTGGGTTTACGTGAAAGGCACGGATTTGCATGCTTGTAGTTTAATTCACAAAATACTTGCTGGAAATGTAAACGACACATAAAAGAGACAGGCCCATATGGTCCCTGCTTTAAAACCTTTGTGTTGTGATGGATGCATGCATGTAAATTGTTGTCTCTCTTAGGTCAAAATCTATCTAAAGCCAGCACTCAGCATCCTTCCTTTCAATTGCTGAGCAGTCACTTGGGCAAAGTGTGCCCTCTATACCCTTTTCACCTCCTCCCCACTACCCCCACCCCAGCCTCTACCTAACCCCATACACCCACTATTCTTTTTTTAACTGTTGTGTTTGTGAAAGGGACCGGCTCAAATTTCCTTTGCAGGAGCAGCTGTTGCTGGGCCAAGCCGGTCCTTTTCAGAGCACTGGGCCCCTTTTTGATGGAGCTCTCCTGCTTTCTTTGTCTCTGCCTTGGCAATAGCCCCCTCTCGCCGCTACCCTCTCCTGGCAAACCCCCCCCACCACTCCCCTGTGCCGCTGCTTCAGGAGTGAGGCTGCTCCTTTTGTCTGCGCGGCAGGCGAGTTCCACTCTAATTCAGGCATTGTTCAAGCCTCAAGCTGCTAGCACGTGCCTGCATCCCGCTAATCTTTTAATTTCACCCCAGGATGAGGCAGCTGTTAGTGACACAGTCATGGCACAGCTGTCGACCACAGCCCCCTGCCCAGGAGACCCTCTTATTCACCTAAAATAATGGAGCAGAGGGGAGGAGGTGAGAGCGGCGGAGCCACAGAATAGTTTTAACACAGACTATATTTCTGCAACAGTTGGTAACGCGTGCTCTGATATGCTCCTTAGGAAATTAGCACACTCCACTACAGGACGCACACATACATTGTACATTGGTCTAGGAAGTAGATTAATACAGGGGGTGTGCTAATAATGACATCCACCTCATACTGAATTATAGGGTATTATTTGTGCTTCACTGCATGGAAGTGCTCATCAAAGTATCGATTTGGTTTATGATACTTAGTTAACTATTTTAGTCGTCTCGAAAACTGCTCATTATATCTTCCTGACTATTTTAGCAGGCTGCAGACAAAACGATTCCTCATACGATACATATATGGAACTATGATGAATATGTGGTCAATTTGAAATATGTGTTTTATTTTATTTCCCTTCGGTATCTATTAACAAAGGCAAAGCTTTAAGACTCAGAATTAATGAAAACCTTTTAAAAACAGAATAGGAAACAAACCATTCGCACTTTTGAAACTTCATATGAATGTTTAGCTAAATGTCTTGTTTCCTTAAGAAACACCTGCTTAGACGACATGTTGTGACAAGCACACTGTCAAATAACGCTGTCAGAAAAGAAATTATGTGGGCTGCATGCAGCCAGACAGAGCAGTCCAGTGCGCTATTCTTTGTCATTGATATATCTTCTAGATAGCTGGAGTCCTTTTGATTGCGTTAGGCTCACCTGCCTAGTAATTTCCACAATTTGGAAGAAACACTACACTAAGGAGGAACATATGGCAAATGGCACACCTGACTTGTGCCTCGCACCTGCTGTGCGGCAAAGTTTATCTTCTCTAGTGTTACAGGCCAGGAGGCAAAAGTATTTTCACCTATGTCCCCCCGTACTGAATGCAGCCACGTGCCCAGACTGAGGCCCAGGCAGCTACATTTACATACGAATATCCGAGGAAGGAGGCACAAATGTGGGGAGTAATGGATTTACATGATAGAACAGTGCAAAGAGACCTGCTGACCTTTCTAGGATGACAGCAGGCCTGTATTTAATGAGCAATAAGCCAGAAGCTGCAGTAACCTGTGACCGCTTCTCCAAGGCATGCGCAAGTGACTTTAAAAATGCCTCTGTTTTACAGTGTAGAAAGGCAGTCATGACAAAAAGCCTAAGTTTGACAGAAATTAAACACCTTATTGTTATTCAGTGCAGACCTTGTGACTCAGATATGAATCAAATAGTACTACGCCATAGCTGTGTCATCGAAGAGCAGGTTCCAAGCCTTATTTAAACAGACAAGTGTTTTAAACCTTCTCCGACTTGTGCTTAAATCCAGTTAATATTGCCCATGCATTACTAGAAAGCTGCTTAGTGCTGGTTAGGGTCACAGCAGCCCAAGATATAAGCCCTGGAAGGGAAGCCAGTTCATAATAGGACACGCACAGAGTTAAATTAGAGACGCTGATCAACCTCAGCAGTCTGTCTCCACATAGCACGCACCTCAGTGCAGAATCAAGCCCAGTACCCCAAAGTTGGAGAGAAACAGAGAAGTCATGAAATCACATACCCCTATTATTATTTTCCTCTTCTGCTGCTATCATCATCGTCACCATGGACACAGGGGTCCATTTTCTGGGTGCCCCGAATCTTTATGAACTGGAATTTGTTGTTGTTATTTTGCTTGAGGGGATGGGGATTTCTGTTTTTTTTAAGTCTTATCAGAAGATAAACTGTATCTTTTAAACAATACGTGTGTCTGGTTGTGTCCTTTTTCAGATAAACTGCTCTGGGATGAATAGAGTTATCAATGGCTGCCCCAGGCAACAGCCTACACTCTGTCTAACCTAGACCCATCTGCCACAGTTTCTAGGGCATCTTTGCTGCCTGAATGGTGCCGGGGGCTTGAAAAGACAACTCAAGAGGTGGCCATGTGGCAGGCAGCCCTGCATGTGGGGAGGGGTGAGGGGTGCATAGATAATGAAATATTGTGACACTGCACTTAAAGCCCCAGCTAATCAAAGCAGCTGCTGGCTGGAGAGAACTATGCATCCTCTTATATCAATCAGTGCATTCCATCCAGCCTACTCTTCCATCACTAATTCAAGGGTGCCTCCATAATTTTATGCAGGGATTAAGGCCCTCCCTATTTGGGCTATTGTGATCCTTCAGGCAACAGGCAGGCCCTTTGTGTGGCCATTAGCATGCAACAATGGAAAGCTGAAAGGGTGAGCCGAAGTGAATGGAAGAATGAAAGTTGGCTTGTGCCAGGACTGCAGCCCACACCCCTCCGCCCTCCCTCCTGACTCATTGTGCGAGACAGCAGATGGAGAAGTGTGGCCTAGTTGCCGGGTAGAAATGTACCCAACTCAGGGGTTCTGTGGCTGTTGCTGGCTGTCTGGAGTTGGATTTTAATAACAAAGGACACCCAGACACCGTTGCATTGCTCAGCTTTTCATATGAGTTTCCTTTGAAGAAAATACCAGCTAGAAAAGCAGTGGAAATCTAAGGGTTAAGGGAGAGCTGCTGTGGCTAGGCCAATGGCCTAAACACAATCGCATCTATAGCCTTTAAGCAAATATTTAGTAAGCATGGTTTAATCCAGTACTGGTACTTTCAAAATAGTGTCCTAATGGGAATTTGCTGCTAAATATTTTACCATAGTTCATTCTAGCTAGATAATTAACTTTGAAACTTTTTCCTCCAACATAAAATAATCTGCATAACACATGTAATAGATTCTTATACAAACAGATGTTTCACATAAAAGAAAATAATCTTTTGTTTCCTTAAATGCTACACCAGTAAGAGTTAGGAAACAGAAGATCATTTAATCGCAGGATTATCATTGTCATTTAGCTAGAAGTACTGTATGTTTCATTATGTTGGAGTATTTTTTAGAATGAATAAGATATATTTTGAATTCCACTGTATAGATTTCACATTTATTGTATGTACAGTAAGCACATTGAAGGAAAAATATTAATGGAAAATTTGTATTCAGAAGGTACTAGTGGTACTTGAGAAAAGCACAAAAAATATATTCACATTGGCCCATTAATAAACGTACACGAAACACTCTCTGGATGTATTCTACTCTAAGCAATCGGAATGAACACAACGCCCAGCTAACTACAATTTGTGTAAATGAACGTCCTGAAAAATGACCTTGCTGATATGCAACTCTTCGGGGAGCTGGTAGAAGCTAGTCGCCTGAACAGTGTTGAGAATGTGAAAGTGTGAGTCACAACCTCATTGGACCTCTCTTTGGTGATTGGGTGAGTCAGTCCACATTCATCAGCAACAGCCACCTGCTGGGCCAATCACACATTGCAATTATAGTTGCTTAGCGTGTCTTTTAAATTTCAACATGGTGATAGACATAGTCTCAAAAACAGGATTAATTTGAGCTTGTTTGGATAGCGGTATGGTTTCTATGCAAGAGAGGGGGGAGTAAAGATAAACATCAGACAGTGTTCACTGAAGTTGTAAGACATGTTGCCAATACTTAATTTTATAATTTTATGGTATGTACTAAAGCTGAAATGTGTATTAGACACATGTGTCCAGAAAAATGCTATTCTTCCTTAATTCTTAATGTCATTGTGTACGCAACTGTACATAAATGCCTCCAGTAATGACATCATTTCAGGTTCGAGGGCTTCCAAGGTTGTTGTTGCTGAAAGGCAGTATGTGATGGTGGGACTTTGCTTTTGTTTTCCGTGTTTTTGTGAGAGACTCATTCAAGACAGCCTGTGCTGCAACGTCAGTGGCATGCAGGAGGAGGTGTCTGCTCTTAGTACTCAAGCGCTGTGTGCTAGAGAGGGCCAGTTGTAGTCGTCATGATTTTTTGTTGCTAAGTGAATCAGTCACTCGTCAGTTGGCATGACCGTTGCCTTCGGCCTTGCTGGCGGGGCTCAGGGTCATAGTCCAGTTTACTTCAAATGATGTAAGGATTGTGTCATACTATCATATTATTGAATTAGTTTTTATGTTCTGTTTAGAATATACTGTAAAAGCAAAGACGGCATTACTTTTCACTTGGTAGGGCACGTAGTTGTAGTAGTAGTAATAGTAATAATAATAATGCCTGGATAATGCGAAGGCAGCCATAGTGCGTCAGTATGCTCACCACACACTAGCTATCAGTGGGGAGGAGAAGAGAGTAATGAAGCCAATTCATAGGTGGGGATTGATTGGTAAAGGCCATGGTGAAACTTGGCCAGGGCACAACGATTAACATACGTACTCTTTTCGAGAAATGCCCTGGGATTTTTAATGACCACAGAGAGTCAGGAGCCCGGTTTGACAGAAACAGCGCCATTTTACAGTATAGTGTCCCCATCACTACACTGGGGTGTTAGGACTCATACAGACCAAAGGGTGAGCACCCCTACTGGCCCCACTAACACCACTAACCTTAGTTTTTCCCAAGAGGTCTCCCAGGTGATATAGTTGCTGCATAGTGTCAGAGAGGGGACGGTGGTGGCCATGAAAGCTGCTACTGAAGCAGTCAAAGTCTTATTTCAGGAGGTTGCACAGTTCGACTGTATTTTAGGGATCCTTAGGCAAAAAATTGAAAGGGAGACCACAGGTGAAAGGGGAAGGGTGAGGAGGTCATGTGGAGAGGTCAGGCGTGGGGGAGGGGATTTTAATTAACTAGGCAGCAGTGTGACTACCTGCGTGTCTGATCCCAGAAGCTTAACAAAGTTACAATATGGCTGGTTCTGAAAAGGGAGATCTCCCTTTCAGATGAGACACTAAACTGAAGTCCTCACGACTTGTTCATTCAAGATCCCGTGGCATGTTTTGAAAGAAACAGCTGTCAAATCAGGTGTTCTGGTTAAATTCCACTCTAGACTTGCACAATCTGCCCTATCCAAACTTCGCCCTTAATTGGTGAAGCATTGTTTGACTTCACAATTTGACCTGCTGTGTGGTGGGGCTGTTGGCACATAATGGCTACTACATGCCACTTAAGTTGGTGCTGCACTTCAGTGGTGGAAAAAGTGGTTCAATATACAGTGCTTTGGAACGCTCTGGGGTGAAATGTGCCATTGAAATACCATGAACCAATTTTCCTGTTGTATTTTGTTTAGGAAAAAACAAATCAATAAAAAACATTTTCACAAAAAATCCCACTCTACTGCTAATGAAAACAACAACATATAAATGCTATGATACAAATTGAGCCAGACAACCTTCTTAATGCCCATCACACTGTTGTTACCGTCAACAGCAACCAATCCTAATCTCAGTCACAGACCATTCTCTCCTCTGATTGGCTTTCCCCTCCAGCAACAGCCAGCTGTGCTACCATTCACATCAATGGAGACCGAGCAACACATACAAAACAAAAAGAGCTTATTTTGTTTTTCATCAAAAGCAGCCACAGAAAAACACAGACCTGTTTGTTTTGCACATATGAAAATTGATATCATGCACTCAATCTGGAGGCACTAAAAAAGGAAAAGATTATTCTCTTGTTGCTGAGGGCATTGTTTTGTTTGGGGTCAATGTGTTTTAACAGTAGGGATGTTAGCAAAGGGAGCCCAATATGTGTCTAGTAACCCCTGTGTAGACCCTCACTGATATGATTAATCTCTGCAATGCTTGATTTCTTATACGTAAGGATCTAATGCATAAAATAAAGAAGCACATGAATAGAATTGATTTCTTTATTGTGAAACATTTCAGACAAAAAAGGCATTTACTGGTGTGCTATGTTACATAAGCAAAAGTATATCTATTAGTTTCCTTCCAAAATCAGGTTTTACTGGATGAAATGCAAATATTCATTTCAGATGATGTTGCAGTTATACCATACTAAATGACATGCTGTATAATACAGTATTTCAGATGACGTTACAATTACAAACAGCTAACACAGATGAACATTTGAAACCGTGTATATTTCAAAATGCACAAGAACAGACACCAGTAACCTTTTATCTTTGTAAATGTTTGTTTCAGATCTCAGCTTTATTTACAGATGGGTTTTTTTTCTGTCCGGCCAGTGCAGGCTCCCTCTTGTTCTAGTTTCCCACTGTCCCAGAAGCACATGGTCTATTCCTCTGAAGTACAACATCATTTTTATTAGAGAAAATATCCCCCAAAAGATCATAAACATGTTATGATAAAAACACTGGGAAACCAGGAATGTTGTGCTTTCTGCGTTCTGAAAGTGTCCCACCAGCCTGTTGTTGTACAAAGGCATTAGCTGGGCTGTAGAGCAAAGTGCAGGCAAATAAATTGAGGATATTTACTAGACGTACACCAGTGGCACAGTAAAACAAAACACTGGGCTTCACTTACAGATAATTAAAATCAGAATCTGCTTTCTTTAAACATTTCATGTTCTGCAGAAAGGTTTGGATTTAAATAAACAGACAGACAGATCAATCTTATAATTCAAAAGATATTAGTTAGAATGCTGTTTTATGTTTGAGTTTTAAGGTTTTTGGAGCTCTGCGAATCCTAATACAGTATTAAAATATTAAATATTAATTGCATTCTGTGTATTATAGAAACTGCTGAACAACTTTTTCTTAACATACACTAGAATATTATGCACTACAGAAAATTTTCAGATTTAATCATTTTCACATTTGTTTTTAAATATTTACGTCATCAATCTTCAACAACCATATAATAAGACCTTACCTTCATATTAAGCACAAAGTTTGTTTCCAGATATGTAACTTCTGTAGATTATTGTTTATTCTCATGAAATTATTCATCAGGATCATAACTCTTATAGCTTTAAACAAAAAGGTAGTTACATTTTGGAAATCAATTACTACATCACTAGAAATCAATTCACTATATTTTTACAACCATATAATAAGTGTTTTCTTTTTATCCACAATTTATTTTTCATTTTTGGTTTAGTCAATCATTAAAATGCTTTTGAATTTTCTCAGATGCAGCTTACATATATGCATAAATTAAGAAATGAGTAAGCCTCATCTATTCTAAGACAAAAGCCTTGTGTCATGACAATATAGTCATATTTTACATGTTTCACTTATAAAAATTGCTTTAAGAGAATCAAGTGTGCAAATACAGTATTTCAAGAGATAACAAAAAGTGTTTTGAACAGTAGACCAAAACTAATAGACAAAAACAACTTAAATAGTTATACCTTTATACCTTTACCTAAAACTATCTTCTGATATAATCTGTCATTGTGGTGATTATTATCAAGAAAATATCTCTAAATGTTGTACATTTGTCAAAATTAACAAGGACTGTACATTATTCCACTACACAACACAATTTATTGGCATTTAGTTAGCTAAAATATAATTTGAGAAAATAGCATAAATTGTTGCAAAAGTCCTTTTGAGCCCTGACTTGTGTCATACACTGAAAAACATATTCCTTTTCAATATATTAAATGGATATTGTTCAAATATACAAATAGCAAGTCAGTACTACATTTCTTGCACATGCATAATCACTAATAAAATGTTGTCTTAGATTAAGAACGTGTTTTGAATATGTTATGAGGAGAATCTGTTCTCAGTAGGACAGCAAGTCCTCTCATCTATCCTTTTGTCCCCTTCATGTACTGAAAACAAGATGAAACGTTTCTCCCTTTTGACCACTGTGTACAGTGTTCTTAATCACATGTGCCCTGTTTGTGACAGAGTGTGTATGGCTGTTATTAAGTAGAGCAAAATGCTTAAGGATTTATCTGACTTGTAATACCCTGTAGTTTCAAAACAGAAAAATATGTAAGCAAACAAGGCATGGTCATCAGGAAACAGAAAGCATTGCTATATTCATTTCCACCTCATTCCAGTTTCACATTAACTTTGTAGGAGGGGTTCTGGGAAGGGGCTTGTTTTGGTTCATGTGCTGTTTACTCTGTGTACTTGTGATGGCTAATGGCAAAACATTCTTTGAAGAAGGGCAAAGAACACATGCTTTTTGCAGTGGCTTCTCCACTGACCACAAGCCAAATTGGAGGTCATTCAGTTCAAATGAATACTAGAAGCACAGAACCTACTGCATTTAACATGTCAGAGGAGCACATCTAGTTACAGAGAATTACACTTTATGTACCAAATAAGATAACAGTAAATTGTTTCTTTCCAAACTCTAAATTAATAGGTTTAAGATTATGGTGCATACAAGGAATAAATTATCTGAGGTGGGCAAACGGCTTATTAACTTGATATCAATTAATCTAAAACTACATTTAATGCAAAACTAATTATAATGTAGTTAATAAAAATTGTTTGAAACTTTATATTTAAAACAGAGGCAAGGTTTTGGTTTATAAATATTATCGATTTTTATTTCTTGTTTATATATTCAACGGCAGCTCTGTTTTTAGATGCCGCACACAGCTGAGAAACAACAGATGTTTTATTCATCTGTACTCTTAAACATGGATTACCAAGTGTTTACAAACACTTAGCAGCTTGGTAACTATTATGAACAGTTCTCCATTTCTAAACCTAAGGGGTGGCTGATCATTCTGAAAAAGTTCCTGGTATGAAACTGCACCCAGGGGTGGAGTTTCATCTTTCACACACAGCCCTAGTTAAGAAGCTTGACAACACATGCTCTCCAGAATTGTGGTGCTAACAACAAACAGCTGTCTTCAGACATGTGAAGCCAGAACCACCAACTCCTTTTGATTTTGTCATTTGTATCAAAGCCTTGATCACGTACTGATGCTGTAAGAAATATCGCTTTTTCTCAAATGGTCATTGGAGCATTTCTGAAAAAATGAATTTAGTCAATTTCATTGACATGCTAGATGGCTTCATGCCCTGTTAACTATGCACACTAAAATAACACTAATAATTAACCCCTTTAGACATATACAGGTTAACACAGGAACTAAGCAGTAAGGGAAACTCCTTTTTGCACGATTAAAATCTCCAGTCATTAATAGAGAGGATGTTACTGAAGTTAAAAAAAAATCTGTCTGCTCAGCATTGCATTGCAATGTATTAATGTAAGCCACGCTTTCCTATCCTTTACTTATCTCCCGTGAGAATTGGAGCACTTTGGTGTATTCGATGACATGCCTAAATAAACACGATATAAATGTAAGCTATTACGGGGGCCTTGCACATCCACAATGACATTCCACCTCTGACGCCAAGCTCCAGGCATATGATCCACAGGGGTACAGCATGCCCTCCTCCAACAGGCTTTCTCCCCAAATAGAAAAGATGACTTTGCCCATAACTGTCCGAGGATTAACACCATCTAAAACATGACTCACTGAGCTATCAAAACAGCAACAACAGCTGCAGCAAAACTCAGAAAGTAGATGCTGCCTCTTTTTTTAAAAAAAAGCCTCTGTGTACAGTATGTTTAAGGTTATTGGCTAAGCCAATAACAACTATTTGTTCACAACTATTTTATCACAGTGCATCCTTTTACCTGATTACCTGGCAAATTTATATTTCCAATTCCCTTAATTTTTCTAAAATCTGTTTGAAAGTAGAATGACTCAGGAAACCCCACTGCTGTAGGTGCAAAGCTTTGATACCCAAATCACCTAACAATCAGAAAGCTCTAGCCAGCCAATCTGGTCAATTATTTTTTCAGCATGCTTCTTAAACTGCACACTCAGAACTGACGTCCTGAGACCTGTGATGAAAAGAAACTCTCAGACAGCATGGTATTTGTTCCCTACAGGAATGGGGGAAAGTATGTGAAGCATGTGTGAGGCTTTTTACTGTGCTCCATATCAGGATTCACTTAACATTCCCTGCTCAATGCAAGTGTGATTCCAAGCCAGCATTTCAAACATCTTAAGCATGCAAAGGGACTGGAAGATACAGTACAATTGTGAATTTGTTCTGTTTTTCTGTACTTTGTTATAGAGTACAGAGTATTCTACTGTAGAAATTATTCTTGGATACTACAGTTATGTAAAAATGTTCTCTGAAGACGCCACACCATATCAACTGTGTTTTGTCATTATGTGATTTTTGTGCCACTATCTTAAAAGGAATTACATGCATTTGGAATGAATCCACATTCTTACCACTATTCACGCTATTTGTGCTTTAAGGTATTTTCTGTATCACCTGTTTTTGTTATTATAAGAAATGAAATTCATATGAAATTACTCATATGAAATTCAGTTCATTTTAACAACTGACATGATAAAGACAGATTTGTTGAGTTTAACAAGCAAGAAAATGTGCCTTTTTTATTATCCTATTTCCCTAGCATCTGGAAAAAACCTTTGAAAGCTTTGTGCTTAATCTATTGAAATACAACTTCAATATTATTTATATTAATATTAAAATGTTATAAAAATATTCAAATAGTATTTTTTAATTTTGTGTGTTTATTTCTTAAAAGTTAATTTCCACCACTCTAATAGCTTGGCATTTTATGATGCACTGTTCTTTAGGGGGCAGTGAAGTGTGTAGGTTGCTCAGCTTTTAAATGGTGGGTTGTGGGTTTACTATATGTCTGTGATACAGAGACTGCGGTTGTACTGTACCTTGAATGAGGTACTTTACCCTGCCTGCTCCAGTCAACCCAGCAGTATGAAATGGGGACTAAAATTTGTTGGTGGCAATACTGCGTTGGACTGGCGTCCGACCCAAGTGGGGAATCGTGAGCCCCCTGTTTACTTAACTCCACGGAACCCAGGATAAGGTCTAGCCCTAGGAGCAAAACTACCTACCTGCTTAGTCTGCAGTGTGTAATACATTAAAAGCAGGTTTTGGTCACATCTCTTTGTGCCAGAGGGACGTTTGTGAGGTGAAATGCAATTTGCACAGTACAGCTGTGTATAATTAAGTTAATGGAGAGCTTCGAAATAAACCAGGAAATTGAAAGAAATTGAAGGTGTGACATACAGTACTGTTCAAATAGGTCAGTAAAAAAAAACAAATGTTCCTCCAATGTAGTCCGCTACTAAAGGGAACATCTGATTAAAAATTGCCACAAAGATGCAAGAGTTAATGGCAGTATCTTCATTTTCATATTGCACTCAAAATCGTCTTTGCAAATAATACAATTGTATTATGCTCTTTACAAAGTTATAATTCATGGTCAAAGGAACAGGTAATTAAATGCTTATACCATAATGTTAAGAGTATTAGAAAGAGAATGCAAGAGATAGAAGTAATTATGATGTAACTGAAATCAAAACAACATGGATAACAGGAAGATGTGACAACTAAGACACTAGTGGATTCACAGCATTCCAAAGTGACAGAAAAAATGGAAGGTGGGCCCTGTACAGTATATCACAAAGAGAATTCAGGCACAGAACCATAACCTAGAAATTCTCAAAATCACTATGGGTCTGAACTATCAAAAATCATCCAATTGGAAAAGGAAAGGAAAGAAAGGAATATGCTATAGGACATGGAATTCAAACATGAATTACAATGAGATATTATATAATGAAATCAGAGATATATGTGTAAAGGAAACATGGTTTTCATGTCAGCAGTTAGGATGGGTGTTGGTGTTATCAATTTAAGATTGTGAAAAAATAATTTTTACATCCATAAAGTTAATGTAACGAACAGTTCTTTCCGGACCCTATGCGGACGACACAATCCGACGGAGTGGGGTAACACTAGGGAAACGTCATGCAGGAATATGGGGCAGAAGACAGGGGGGCGTGTCCAAGGTGCGCTGGTGTACGGGGGAGGTGTGGCCGAGGCGAACAATCCAAAAGTGTAATCCTTAGAGTATCCAAAACACACGAGTAAGTCCAAAACCAGGAGATCCATCAGAAGAAGGAATTAAAACCACGAAGGCCGGGTCGGAACCAGCAGACAAGGAACAGGAACAAGGGTTAAAACCTTAACGGGACCAGGCGCTTCCAGGTCCCGGACTCGCACGATATGGAAATCAGATGCAGAGCCCGGATGAGTGTCAGCACCTGGCTTTTAAGGTGGGCTGGGAATAGGGAACAGGTGCAGAGGATAAAGTCTTAGTGAAAGGGCTGGAGCACCCTTAAGGAGGGGGGACTATAATCGTGACAGTTAATACGTAAAGCGCTTAACTATAAAGAACAATGAAAAGGGTGGAGCGGTGGCTCTGTGGCTAAGGATCTGCGCCAGTGGCTGGAAGGTTGCAGGTTTGAATCCCGCGGCTAGCAGAGGAATCCTACTCTGTTGAGCCCCTGAGCAAGGCTCTTAACCCCATCTGCTCCAGGATGACTGTATAAATGGCTGACCCTGCACTCTGACCCCAAGCTTCTCTCTCCCTGTCTGTGTGCCTGTGTGTCTCATGGAGAGCAACCTGGGGTATTTGAAAAGACAAATTCGCAATGCAAGAAATTGTATATGGCCAATAACGTGATCTTATCTTATCTTATAAAACAGGAGTGTTGTCTTCATTGAGTGTACTGGGTTCTCCCATCCCACCTCAGCAACCTCAAGCACCTCAGGCCCTATCACCTGCTCTGCGCAAAGGGATTGTTGAAATTGTTGCTCGATTTTCTGTCAAATCATTCTGCTCTGCAGAACCTCCTTTGGTGTCATGGCATCACACGAAGGTTTGCCATGCACAAAAAAGATGAGAGCAAAGAATATATCGGTATGGTCCTGTAGAGCAGAAAGATCCTCCACAATTGTTTTAGTGATGGAATTTATTTTTAATATGGTATTCCATTTCTTAATTTTTTTGTCGTGGTGCAGAATGGAGTGCATGTAACACATCTTCATGTGCAAGCTTCCTGTATGAAAATCTCCACTTGTACTGTATGAAACTAAATTTAATTTTACACATCCTATCAGTCTTGCTAGCATGTGTAGCATTACACTTACTCTCTCACACCTATAGAAGGCTCAGTATCTGAAATGCTGTGTTTCTCCTTTCTTTATTTCAATCAGGAATTAACATGTACTTTCAGCCCTTACTTGTACCTTTTTACAGTAGTATTAAGCTGATGTATTTTTGATCTGCCCATTCTTATCTTGAGCTTGTCAAGATATACAGTTGACTCAAGCCCACAGTTAATTGTGCAAAGCAAGTAATTCTCCCTCTCTAATTGTGGTAAGTGGTATTCATAATCACTACATTGGTTGATTGTGGAATTTCCTCACTTCACTCATTTACTTCTTTTCATTTATCTGCTACATACATTTGTCTTAGAAGATAAATCATTGTTTTTATGCTGAGTGTAGCTGTGGTGAACACACAAGCTGCATGACTTTGTGTAGTGGTTTTCTTCCCTTTATTATATACATTTCTGGCATTGATTTGCACCAGTATGTCATGTTATACAGTAGTTATAGGGTTAAAAACATGAATGTGCAACAGAAGTTGTCAAAGTCAGATACTGCTTTGAAATACATATGACATATTGTTCTTTCACCTACCTGAATTGCTCACAGTGCACAGCAAAGAGTTCACATGTCACATTTTTATTTTTGGTTGTAACGTTGGCACAGTGGAACAGTGGTTAGCATTACTGTCTGGCAGCACTGGGGCCCCGAGTTAAATTCTGGATCTGGGGTGCTATCTGTGTGTGGAGTTTGTATGTTCTCCCCATGTTTGTGTGGGTTCCCCCCCTAAACAATACACAGGTACCCTACCTTGTGCCCATTGCTTGCCTGGATAGGTATTGGCACCCCTGCAACCCTGAATTGGAAGAAGCAACTTGAAGATGAAGATGAATGAATGGATTTTGGTGTTAATACCAAGGACCAGGAAAAGGAAAATTATTTAGAGCTCTTTATAAACTAAATTATAACATCAAATGTAAAAGGTAGTCAACATGAGCATTCAAACAGAACCAAAGAGTAAAAAGGAATCCAACTCAAGTATCCCAAATCCTCAAAGACATTAAGACATCGGGGCGGTGTGGTGGTTTTGTGGCTAAGAATCTGTCCCGTTTCGTGTCCCATGGCTAGCAGAGGAATCCTACTCTGTTGGGCCCCTGAGCAAGGCCCTTAAGCCCAACTACTCCAGGGATGCCATACAAATGGCTGACCCTGCCCTCTGACCCCAAGCTTCTCTCCCTGTCTGTGTGTCTCATGGAGAGCAAGTTGGGGTATGCAAAAAGACAAATTCCTAATACAAGAAATTGTATATGGCTAACAAGGTAATCTCTTACCTTATAACAAAGTTAAGCAAATGAGTTTCTTCAGAGTTAATAGTGAGACAAATTCACCAAAAGTAAAAAGAACTGGGAAGTGTATTAAAAAATGCATTTGATTTTTTTAACACAGTCTTATGAAATTCTAAAATTAGGTACCTAGACAGGTTGATCAGGAAATGATGAGCTCTTCAGACCACTAGTATCTAAATAACGTAGCTGGGACCAATGGCCTCCTCTTACGTTTTTATGTTCATTCTCTTGTTTGTGTCTGTATCCACTCACTAAAACTGAATCAATTTGTCATTTCCAGGTATTGTAAACAGGCCTTCCGATAAATTTCGTCATGCACATTATCTGAATCACAGCACAAAGCAAATGAATCCATTATAATTGTTCAATCATGTTACATAATGTAGATGTGGTACATATTCCAGAAAAAGAACATGCACCTGTTAGACCACTTATTCATGATTAAATACATTACATCCCATTTGAATATAGTGTATTTACTTTAGCTGGACTGATAATTGCAAATTGATTAACCCATGCAGTACGTCTGCATACTATATAGTGTTTCCATTGGCTATTTATCAGCCTGTTAGACAATTAATTATACAGTACTTAATTTTGTACTGAGAGGGACTGACCAAGAGAAAAAACTCCAGTTAAGCTGACATACCTGGACTCAGTTCTGAAAGTGCACAGTGTGTAATAAACTAAACAAAAATAAAAAATAAAGTTAGCAGCAGACAACACCAATTACTGAGTACAGTCCCCCTACCTGCAGGCAAGAATCATTTGAGTGTCACTAAAGTTTTTTTTTTAGAATCTGTTTCTGTTGCTTTTTACTATATTATCAGTTTAAAATGCATTTTGGCTAATTTCTTCAAAAGAAAAAATTGAATAAATGTCAGTGATCAGAGTATAACCATGAATTGCCAAACTGCATAAAGTGGATTATTTAAATATGCCTTAATCCTCACTATGTTATTTTTAAAGGGATTATAATTTTATACAGTAACATAAGATTGGCACTTATTTTAGCAGGGTGTGGTGTTATTTGCTGTCCCTACCCTTTCAGCAATCTCTTCCTGCAGTAAACCTTCAATGAAAGAAGCTTTATCCAAGCGCTAGGAAAAACTCCCCTGTAAAATGCAAACACTAACAACCATACTTAATCAGCTGACTTACTGGTTAAGAAAGTCAAGGTATTGATTATACAGGTTGATTGAGAGATGACTTGGGCTAAATATGTTTTTGTAAGTGACATACAGTAATTCATGAAATATGCACTTGAGACAACATTCCTTGAGCTTCATAATAGATCTCTTTATGTTAAATATAACCGAAATATATCTGGAATGCACTAGTCTGTGCGACTGAACATAGGTAAAAAGATAGGATTTCTATGATGACATACTTGATATATGCAGTATACAGTGCACAATCGCATTGATATCTACTGTAGAAGTCCAGACAACAGCATTCAATATCAGCATGAATTTTATGTCACAGATAATAGTTTGGAACATGTAAAGAGAGGAAATGATCACAAAAGGGGATTTGTTTCACAAGGTGTCAGAAAAGGATATTGGTGAGAGCTGAAGGCTGTTTGAGACATTGGGTCAAAATCACAGGAAACACAACAGCCTTTCCAACAGTAAAATGAGGTGCAATGAGAGTGAGTGAGTTACCTAATAGAATCAGTGTTGTCCTACCTTTACAAAAGGTAAACTCAGCATGATTTAATTAAAAGCACAGTAAAGCTGCAGTAAATGACAGTGAAATTGTGGTAAAATGTGAAAATGTCATAAAACAACATGACATAAGTTGGTATGAGCATGAGACCACTGCAAACCTTTCTTTCACTTACCATAGTAAATCAGTTTACAAAACTTTTGGAAGGGAATCAAAGTGTGTTAATTTGCTTTTAAGGAAATACGACCCTTTATACTAGAAAGAAAATGTGATCTTACTGTAGATGTAACTGTCACTGATTTCTTATGCCAACCATTTTTTGACATTTTTAGTACTTCTTTCTATTCATTGGTTTTCTAACTACTCTACCCAGTATAGGGTTGCAAGAGATCCGCAGCCTGTCCTGGCAAGCAATGGGTGCAAATCTGAATACACCCTGTACAAGATGCCAGTCCATTGCAGGGCAGTCACAGACACAAACACAGACACACATGCTCTCTCACATCTACAGCCAATTTTCCCAGAAGCCAATTACCTACCAGTAAGCCTTTGAACGTTTTGAGGAAACTGGAGCATGCAGCGGAAACCCATGCAAACAAGGGGAGAACATATGGACAGAGCTCCACTCCTCTCAATATTGTTTCCTTAATTATACAATGTACAGTATTATTCAACAAATACCCTTCTCCCAGAGTCTTTCGGTTCACAAAACAGAATAAGTTCGTATTACTTGTCTGTAGAGACTAGTAAGCATGTAATAGACTTTTCAGTTACTCTTACAACTTTCCGAGCCCATATTATTTGAACTTTTTTTATGAGCGTTGCTGGAAAGGTTGCTATTGATTCACACCCCTCAGGCTGTGTATGTTTTTATGGTTTTATTCTGATATCTCACAGCCCGTACAATGGAAAGGAAAGTCCCACGCATATTCCTTTCTTTCATCCCCTTCATTCGTATCAGCAAAGACTAATGGTTTGACAGATCTCCGATTTCTGATGTCGGAAGGAAGCTGAACATCACAAGGTTGCAGCGAAAATTAAGTAAGGGCAGGCAGACGTTTTCTGATGGTTGCTGTCGTTGAACACAAGTGGGATTTTTTGAAAGAGTCAGGTTGAGCATGTTTGTGTCTTGGGCAGGTAGTTAAAAGGAAACCATTTCAGTACCAGACTGCAGAGTACTGACTCTGAGCACAGCTGCTGTGAAATTTAGTGATACACTGAGAGATGCTTTCTTAGATACAGAACACCTCAGAAAAACCACAAAGTCAGTAGCAACAGCTGTTTTACACCAATTTCCTGCAAATTTAGCTTCCTGCGTCAGAAATCACTCTTGCTTCAATGTGCAGTGCGTACTCTCCTTTAGGTGTGTAACTTTTAATGAGTTTTAATGCAAATAGTGTCATACACCTTTATTTTGCTAAAGGCATGGAAAATGTAAAGCACTATTCCACAATACAAATTGAAATTATTCATGTGACACATACAGATTTCTTTTTAAAGAAATCTTGGGTCAGTTTCATAGGATCTAGGTTAAAATTAAGAATATTTTTTCTTCGACAAAAAGTCAGTCCTCATATTTGTTTCTGTAACTGGTCATTATGTCATGGATAAAGCCATGCTATATCAATGTTATTTTTTGTTGAGTTGAACACGAGTGATTTGTTCCTAATCCCTGAGGACGAAAAGCACTGTTTGCGCTTCAATATGGAAGCACATTTTTGCATAGATATAACAAGAATTACAAAAAACAGTTATTTTCCAAAATATTCCAAAAAGCACATTCTACTTTACCAATAAAACTTTTAAAATCAGTGTATTACATGTTCATATTGTAACTGATGATTCAGTATTTGCATCTGAAACTCTTCATCCTGGATGTTAACAGCACAGAATTTTTTTTCGATGTGGATATAATGAGAGTTTGCTGCTTGCAGGAAACCCCCACTGGTATGGCCTAGTTTCCAGTGAAGTGTATTCACCTCTGGTTCTGAGTAATAAACATTTTCAGTTTCCTTGCCTTTTTCCTAGATTTAACATTACTACATATACTAACTCTATATTAACTATTTGTATTACTAAAATACAGAACATTTTTTCTACTGTGTCTATTGTGGGGTGCTTTGAATTGAATTCAATTTGTATCACTCTTCAGTGGTATAACAAAATACACACTAATGACTATTTGTGACATCTCAGCACTACCTTTTCCCCACATTTTACTATATAATTTTGTATATGAGAACCCCAAACCTAGCATTTGATGTCAGACCCAGGGACTGTGAAATTGAATGTGTGTTGGGGTTATTCAAGTAGATAACAAACAGGCAAAGTTATGAAAGTAATCATACAGACATGTTCAAGTGGAGAACTGTGAGAGCATTCAAACAAAGGGACAAGCATGGGATAATTCCACACTAATTAGAAGAAATAATGTTTTGGCTGCTGAGTCCTCTTCAGGTTGAAGGGGACAAGAGAATTGCAGGGATGCAAAGCAAAAGAGAACAAAAGGTCAGAGCAAGTGAAAATGGGCACAGCAGGTGAGAAAGGATGTCCAGACAATTGGAAATCTGAGGGAGAGGTGTAAAAAGCAGAAATCCGTAAATGAATGGAGAGATTCTCAGAAGAAATTAGTCACTGAGAGTTGGTGTATGGTGTGATCCATGTTTAAGAATACTCTTAAGGATGGAAGGATGTCCTTTTGGACTGAGATTCCTGGAAACCATGTACAAGGGTAATGGCAGGTCACTGTCATTTGTGGCCAAGAGAGGTGAAGTGAGACCTGTGGAATTACATCCAAATAATGTGCAAGTCAGTTTAACCGCTATTATTAAGAAGTCAGAGTAAAGTGTTGACACAGAAACCATGACCTTCACTTTTTAAAAGCTTGCTAAAAACCTCACTACTGTGGTAAGAGAACAAGTGCCTTCTGGCACATACAACCACTTTTATCAATGATTTATCCTCGATGTACAGCATGCACTACAGCAACAGAAAAAAACTTCCAAGCTTCCAGGTCACATTACTGATCCTTTTTTAGGCTTGTAAAATAATTTGGTTTGCCTTCCATTGTAATGGTTCTTATAGGGTTCACCCTACCATGACTTTTCTCAAGCCAATGTAATTTGCAGCATTGAATTCTGTGAACTAAAAAAAAAAATACACCTCATTTTAAGTCATTTTCAACCATTTTTTAAAATGCACTTTCAACAAAAATAATTTTTCAGACAGCGCTGATCAGCTTAAAGGTTTCAATACTTTCAGAATAACTACCACTTTCCACTATTAGTGGGAGCCACTCAATACAAAACTTGTGCTTGCACATTTTCGTGTTCTCTAAGCAGCAGGTGATGAGTAAATTGTAGTAAATTATAACCTGCTTAGAGGAAGAAAGATTTAAGGAAATGTTTTTTTGCCAAATTTCCCCCCCAACGGTTCCCCTTAGCACAAAAGCCTCCTACTACAAAAGAGAAACTCATTCTGCATGCATCTCATTAGTTATGCAAGCTGTTGAAGTAAGCAGCTGGCGCATTGGCGGTGAGAGGTCAATTCTTCCTGAATAGAGAGCGTTAGCTTCTCTGCTGACTATTGTGCTCAGACCGCTCCTGAGCCAAACTCCATGCGTGTTTCTTTGTGTCAAACGTCCAGCATCAGCTGCGTGCCCCACATTGTTGCGTGATAAAGTGAGTCTACAATGTGTTTGCTAAACTGCTGCTGTTCAAAATCACCTTATGCGTTCTGAAGGCTGCAGAGATCATTTCACAACACACGACGCAATAGTACATTTAATCGTTTTATTGCGATGTTCACAAACATCCTGTAAAATTCACAGCCATACATTGAATAATTTGATCCATTACGAAACTGCGTACAAAAATATCTGCGTAATAGTTTTTTTTTTTTATATTATACCGATTCTGAAATACCTGTTCGGTTAAATCAGTCCGTTCCACATTTTTTAAAACTTGTTCTAGCTTCCAGTTTCTCTAAAAACGTTCAGTCTTTCATGCGAGTCTTTCAGTCCATTGCCGGTACTCTGCACAATGCACTTCCTCTTTGCATCCTTCGTCAAGCCTCCACACCATTCAAAAATTCAAGAGCTCTCCTCCGCTCTCCTCTGTGGTATACCAGGCCCCGCACTGCCAGTGAAGTTGGGGGCACCTTGGTACGAACCGTCCTCCTGCAGATCCCGTTGCACTTGATTCCTTGTCACCTCAAAGGACATTTTCTGTACGCCCGCCCATGCGACTTTCATCTGAGCCCTCAACAGGATAATCCACAGATCTCAGGAATATGTCGGGTCCCCCTCGTATTCCAGGTTATTAATGCACCAAAGGTTAAGCATCTTCAATTTCTGAAAAGTCCCAGTTCATCGCTCAGGGAGCGTAATTGCAGGCACCCACTCGTAAACGTTACGACTCTCCTCGCAAAACAAGCTCAGCTTCTCCAGAGCCGGGTCCTTCCATGAATCCAAGTTTGGGTTCTGTAATAGGAGCAAAACGAAGAGATGGTAATTAGAAAAAGTTTTTTTTTTTAAATCTGCATAGATTTTTAAAGCAAAGACGGACTGACGGACATCACTGAGGAGACTGTACGTACCGTGACGAGAATGCAGTGCGCATCTTGGGGTTCGCCTGACTCATCGCTCCCGACAATCTCAGCCAGTCGCTGGATGTCATTCACCCTCACGATGTTGATGTCGTTGTCGAAGCAGAAGGCCTGGATTAAGGTGAAGTGGATCTGCAGAGCGATGTCGCACTCGTACTCCTCATCGGTTGCCAGAACACAGAAAGCCACGCTGTCTGGGTCACTGCAAACATAAAAATTATAACGCAATTTAGGATTTGTTTGACTCAGCGGAACATAACAATAGAATAACTGGTCTATTACCGGGAGTTAAGACTATATTGATAATACTTACACATTCATTACTTTTGCAGACTCGTACACTCCCACTGTCAGGTTTTCTTGTTTCTTAGCGGAAACCAGGAGCTCTTCCAGGGCTGAGCCAGCACACATCATTCTGGAAATCAATAAAAATAATCACTTGTAAGAACCTTTTACTGAAGTTCGCAGGGAGCACGCAGCAAGTCTGGAAGCCTCTTTAAAAACGACCTCTAGTTTAACAGAATAAGCCACATTCTGCTCATGCAAGCACACCAAAGATGATAAAATGCATCGTCAGTAATATTCCGACTAATGCAATGTAGCAATTCCTGATTTTATACAAGGGACTAAAAACATCAACTTAATTAAATGAATTCATTTCGTTTATATTTACCTGTCACCGGCTTCAACTGTGTTCTCCTGTCCGTGAATTTCCTCAAGAGTCATAGTTATCCTATTATCCACTTTAGTCACCCGTAGAAGCACTCCACAGAAGAAGAGCTTTAGTCTGTGATCAGATGTAGCTGCGCTCCTCTTTTATAAGCAGCCGGCCGTGTTCTTCGGTGGTGGGCTGGCGGTACAACTGCAGTGCTCGCTGATTGGCTGAGAAGATAAAACGTATGTTAATGTCTTATAGTAATTATTGCGGCTCGTGTCTGGGCCCCACGTGGGGGCGGGATTACAATGCCCGAAGTCTGCTCCTTTTGTTATTTTGGTTACTGGGCAGACTGGAGCCTGCCTTTTTTTTTATTAAAAAAAAAAGATTAAAAGACTTCAAATGAAAGTGCGTTGCCACAAATTACTTTAATCACGAAGAGCAAGTTTGTAATCTGCAGGTGGCAGTTATAATCTTGTTTTCTGTAAAACAAGATATCCATGCGGAGTTTGCTTATTTTTTCCGCCAGTCAAAAGAAACAGCATTTTTAAAGTAGCTGTGATCACACGTCTGTCTCTGTCTTGCTTGGGCTATCAACAGAGAGAGAGAGTCTGTGGGGGTGGGGGGGTAATGGCAGATTGAGCACGGCACACGCCACTCCTTTGCATTTGTAAAGGCGACACAATGGCCAGACTTCGGCGTGTGGCGGTTTGGGGGTCTCAGCAGTTCACGCCATTCAGAATTGCTGCTGGGCTCCACCTGCCACTTGTATAGGATTTTCGACAAGGTGGGGGAGGTGGGCTGATCTCTGACCTGTCTTCTGCTATCTCCCCGATCTCGCTGTCACGTACCGCAGCAGATGTGCGTCCAGCTTCTGCAGCAGACACGAGTCTGCAGTCGCGTCTGAAACTTGCGCATTTCGATGAGCTCCGAAAGTTGAATAATTCAACACACCACGGTATGTTATTCTGACCGTGTTCAACTCTTTTTATTTTTACTTTGGCTTGAGAAAGAGCGCAGTTTCAAGACAAAGGCTCAATTTGTATTTTCCCTCTGTAGGCAACAGTGAAATATTTAAAAGTAGCTAAAACAAATTGATAAGAAAAACAACCAATACCATGTTCATGAGTCCTGAAATCCACACCTCAATAAGAAAAATAACTGCACTCAATTAATTATACATGCATAGTAGTCCGTTAATGACATGTTGTGAAATGCACGAATTGTTAATGTATTATGCACAAACTGTTATTCCCAATTTATGAAAACATTGGATATTTAAACCCCTCTCTTTAGTCAATTTATGAAATGCTTTTTTTCAAGCTTATCGTCTATTTGCAAACTTCAGAGCTGTATGAAACTGCAGTCGTGGCGCCACCTGCTGTTTATTTAAGTAGATTCCCGTGCTATGGAAACGACAAGAGACGCGTGCTCTTTCAGAGTCCCCCGAGTGGCTCGTGTACAGAAGGCCGCTCGCTGGGGTGCTCTGCAGCCACGAGACCCGTTAGCTGACTGCTGTCACAGGTTTCCTGGGAGAGTGAACAGCTGGGCAGCCCCTGTGTTATCGGTGTCCATTGCTGTGCTGAGACTCTTGGAGGCTCCACTCTGTCGATACGCTCTTTTAGCACAGTGGGCAGCCCGCGTGATAAAACTGCAAATGATTTGATAGCGCGTCAGACGCATGCACACCAGGGGTCTGTCGGGTGTTAGAATAGGGGCTTACTGGTTTAGGTAGGTAAGTAAGTCGTTCTGTGAATAGAGATCAAAAGCCCCTGTATACTTCATGTATCACAGATTAGCCTTGCAAATGTTATACACAAATAAGGTTTCAAAGGTTCTTTAATGTCTGATTGTATTTTAAAGTTACTTCCAAATTCTTAGTTACCTGCATTTTTCCTTGACATTTGTACATGTACTTTGTACCAATATTGAGTGTTAAAAAGGCAAAAGGGATAATTATATGTACCATTCCCTTTGATTAGTTTAATGAGCCTCCATCTGAGAAGTATCATTTAGAATCAGCATCTCAAATTTTAGCAGTTAATGTTTAAACCACACTTTGCTTTCGATATTCTCATAACCAAACCTTGAATCAATCAAATTTAAGATGATAGCTCACCAACAAGCCTTTTCTTTTATTGCTATAGTCCCAAAGTTGTACACCAAAGAACGAAGATTAGCAATGATTTGTCTGAAGCAACTCCTACATAAACTTGTATTATGGATAATTTTGTATAATTTCACAGTTTGCTTTCATGGTCCAATACCACATTATTAATAACCAAGAGTAACCTCCTTTTCTGTCTATTTCACATGCTGATTCCAAAATGCTAACATATGCATTTAGTTATCAAAGTGTTATAACTCAGAGGATGTTTTGTTGTTGGTGATGCTTGGAAAATATGAACAGTTGCAATTATCTAAAGCTCTTTCTGCAAATTGGGAATTGTGTTGGAAATTACACTTTGCAAAAATTGTCCATTTTGGATCGAATCAGTGTGACAGTAACTGATAATATGTTGAAGAACCAAATAATCTTTGCTTTAAAGCAGGGGTGCATAACTCCACTTCTTGGAGAACCTCACTAGCAATAAGTAGGCTTTCATCCCACGTAAAGTCTTAGCTTCATAATTGATCTACCTGGATCAATTTAACATCTCACAACTGAGACGTGAAAGCAATCATCTCACGCTAACAGAACATTTTGATAGAAAATGAGCTCTTGGAAGAATTAGTTGTGCGTTCCCTGACCGCTTCTGCCATCTAGTGGGAGTTTTTATTACTGAATTTATTTTTGTCCTCGATTACAGTAAAATGCACTGCTCAAATTGAATAGACATGTCTGAATAAGTACACGTTTACTTTCCTTTTTATGGTTCATTCATAAAATTGTACATCAACGTTTCCACATTGTAGCCAGATCTTTAAGATCTCAGAAGCCCACACTATGATGACCAGGGAAACTATGATGTAGAGGTTGAGTTCTTCGGATGAGATGTTACAATGAAGTCCTGAGTACTTTTTCGTTAAAGAAATAATGGCTGTGTCAGAACATAAGAGCTGTTACAAACAAAAGGAATAATTTAGTCACATATAGGCTGCTACAGGTCACCCAAACAGGAGCTGCACTTCAGGGGTGGAAGTGGTCATACGGTACATGCTACACAACAAAAGCAAATAGAGCTTTAAACAGAAAAGTAGTAGAAGGAATGATCCTAACTCCATCCACTTACTGACAACTATATCTTAATACCTCTATCATACCCTCCCTTGTTTTTACCTTGGGAGCAGCTCCCTAGCTCATTCCCCTCTATAGTGAGGGATGTTCTGTCAGCAGTTAGCCTGTTGTTCTCACAGTTAGGTAAATTATGTCAAACACACCTTCATCACAGTTCCATCTTTATGTTGCATTTATTAGGATCTGACCAAACTTCAATTATTGATTTATTAGAATAGTCCAACTGAAATTCAATTATGTATACTTCGAAGAGAAACCATTTTAAAATATGTAAATTGCATTTAAATGTGATTTTGAAATGACCTGATTTTAAGGGCTTTCAAAGGAAATAGTTCTCAGGTAAATTATGCTACTGATAAAGAATATTTTTAAATGGGAACTATTGTTCCTTTTATTTGAAAACATTTATAGTGCAAGATCAGTATTGTGTTGGCTAAAGAAAAATAATAAATGAAAGAAATGGTCTATTCACTGTGGCTGATAATAAATTCTCCAGAAAAAAGTGATGTTATATTTTCATATATCAGAACTAATGTCATTCTGAAAATAACACTCCCGCTGATCTTTTTAAGGAAAATATGTGCCAAGCCGTACAAACTGGGGTTATATTGCTAACATTTTTACAGGATTTGGACACACAAATCACATATTCAAGTGCACATATTGCAGTACACTCCCAAGTGGTATCCATACCTACTCAAGAGGAATCGTTGTCTGTATACCCTTTTTAATTTTAAATGGCCATGCAATAACGAAATTCATACGTTAATTAAATACTCATTGTTTATTACTGGTAAATTAAATACAGAAAAGCAGAATCGATATGTTCATCAATGTAAACAAAAACTGTAAAAAAAATTACAACATCGGTATCCGTGTCAAAAGCTTTAAAAGTCTTTTGTTCTCTTTTTCTTCCTTTCAGCAGTTCTCTGAACTTCTTCCCACACATGTGACGTGTTCTTATTGATTTTCTTCCTGTCTAGATACTGTGAGTACTGCTTTTGCATCACAAGTGTAGATCTTGGAAATTCACAAGCGATTGCTTTCCAAAATATTTTCAGAATCCATCAAGCACCTTATGTCCCTCAAAACATTCCACGCCACTGAAAAGCACTGGTTCGCCCCTCATGAAGCCAGTGAATCTTGGGTCATAGAGACAGGGACTGTCCGTCTTCTCCTCCTTCAGGTCTCTGGGTCTCCTGACCAGAGGTTCCTCTATTCCTCTCCAGGAACATCAAGGATTTCAGGAATTCCATGCATTGCACATGTATTCCTCCAGGATGATTATTCCTCTGAGATTAAGCATTTCCTTCTTGGTCTGTAAAATCTCTTCAGCTCTCACAGAGAGATACTGCAGGTACCCATTCATTTAACCTCTGGTTTTCTTCACAGAACAAGTTCAGTTTCTCTAGAGCAGGATCTTCCCATGAACTTTCAGTGGTGTTCTGTTATAAAACAAAAGACATAATGATTACTTTATTGCTCAGTAATGTGCTACATTGTGGTACTTGTTATCAATGAACACAGTGTTAAAGTTCATATACAGTAGTTGTAAGAGATACATACCGTGATGAGAATGCAGTGCGCATCTTGGGGTTCGCCTGACTCATCGCTCCCGACAATCTCAGCCAGTCGCTGGATGTCATTCACCCTCACGATGTTGATGTCGTTGTCGAAGCAGAAGGCCTGGATTAAGGTGAAGTGGATCTGCAGAGCGATGTCCCACTCGTACCCCTCATCGGTTGCCAGAACACAGAAAGCCACGCTGTCTGGGTCACTGGAAGAGAAAAATAAACCGAAATTTAACATTGCGTTTCTTTCCTGTTACATTATTGTACATTATATTATGTCTTACATAGGAAGTGTAGCATTAGATATACTTACTCATTCATAATTTGTGCGGACTCGTAGACACCAACTGTGAGGCGTTCCTCGTTTTTTGCGGAGATGAGAGCTTCTTCCAGGGATTTGCCTGCAGTCTGCATCTTGTAGTTTGTTGGACGACTTTTTGATAATACTGCTGCGACCAAGTATTGAAACAGTATCTTGTCCTACTCGCTGTGTAGTCTCTGGCTTTATAGTGAGCAGCTGCCTCTCTCTTTAGTAGGGAGGTCCCTGATTGGCTACAAGAGAATAAAAAGTTTTAGTGTGGCGCGTGTCAGAGCATCGAATGACCCGTGCAAAATTTATTACAAATCATTTCTATACAACAATTTACATGCGCGAGCCCTCAGCTAACACTTATTCTTCAATACCCCACAATTTTAGGAAAAATAATTTAACGTGGAAGATAAATATACCGGTTTTGTACCTCTGTTAGACCACTGTTCCGCAATATGCAGTGTTATGTCCCATGTCGTAATTATGTTTTTTGTATTCCTCATTTTAAAAAAATGTCATGTATGTACATCTTTTAAAAATATGCATAAAGAAGATTCCTTTTGTCAAACGCACAAAGAGAAGTTTCTTCTGCAACAGCAATAAGAAAAACTTGTTTTGATTAAGAAAATCTCTCCCCTTTATGATATAACCTGATGTGTTACGGCTTTAATCAAGAGTTATGGTGTGCAAATATAAAAAGTTAATCTGATTCTAATGTAAAATACGAAATCGACCATTTCGTATTATATTAGTCTGGTTCCTTGGGCGCAACGTTCCATTAAGACCTTCTTTCAAGAAAGGCTTTTACTTTAAGTAAGGTGAAGTTTTTTTTTTCTTTGTAGCAGATTGAAAGTGGCACGCGTTGCTTTGCATTTGTAAAGAGTGGCTAGACAATGGTCAGACTTCGGCGTGTGGCATCTGGAAGTTCGGACAATTGTTTTTTTTTTCTTCTCCAGATCTACATTGGTCCATCTGTCAATATGCTCCTTGTTCAATGTGCGTGGGGGTGGGTTGACGTTTTGTAATCTGTTATACCTCACACATAGGCAGCCGTCTAAAAGACCGCTCAATATTTCTGCATTTTCTTTTTGTTTATAATAGGTCGAATGTCTCAGTAGCACAGGGCTCAAATCAAATTAGAACACATACACGGAGTTCTGCTTTAAATTCCATTCGGTGGCTTAGGTCATACACTAAAACACAAACTTTTCAACACCGGACAACGCTGGCAAGGAATATACACTTTTTTTAATTAAAAGTGCATCCTATGAAAGAAGACGACGCGAAGATCTTAAGGAGGGCAACACTCTTAAACCAGAAATGTTCTAACATTGTGAATGAGTACTTTCCTTACAGTGTGCAATGAACGTGTTGACAAACGAGGCAGATTGTGCCGGGAGCACGCTGCTAATTTGCATTTGTAAAGAGATGCCAGATAACAGGCGGACTTCGGCATGTGGATCCCTACAATGGGATCCTTCTTTTTCATAGCAGCACTGGACCACCTGTCACTATGGCTATTTCGCTCAAATTGGGGGAGGGTCTTTGAGCCGGTTGAGTAGTCTTGAGCTTATTTTGCCTTATACATTAATATCTAGTTGCACGCGTCTCAACGAAAATGTTTTGAAAGCCCGACCTTCTAGTTTGTTGTCCTAATTTCTGCTATTGGTTTTACGCCTGCTTTTACCTGTGCAATTCATCTTGTCGAGATTACTGTGAACTGTGCAAACCTAGATCAAAAGCCATCACAGAAGTAGACGTCGAGGGACTGGTGCTGATAAACTAGACGAGTCATTAAGAAGATGGCTAGGCCGAAAACTCGCCGCCGCTGGAAACTACTGGTCCTTGTGGAAAGCAGCTCTTGAAATAATCCGCTTGATTGTTACATTGTGATTTGGGGATCTGATACGTGTTAGAAGTGGGTTGGGGGTTATTTAAAAGTTTAAAGCGACTTTTATCGGATGGCCTATAATGAACAGGCACGCGTTGTTCTGCATTTGAATAGATGTCATAAACAATGGTCAATTTTAGACGTGTGCCATCTGCAAGTCTGAACCTCTGCTTTTTTTTTTTCTTGGTCTTCATAGCGACACTGTCCCATCTGTTCCCTGGTAGCCTACCACTAAAGGTGAGGGGGGTGTCAGTTTTATCGTCCATCCTCATATCTATTATTCGCCCCAGGAATCCAACATCCAAATATTAAATATTAGGCATGCTCAAGTCCACCTATAAACTGTTGCGGAGTGAATAATAATCCAAAAGAAATACACACGCATCTATTTTGATCATCCTAATTGCTCATTCGAAACACAATACTTTAGTTAGAAAATATTAACTTTTTAATGTGCTAATGTACTTATTACTTAATGCACTTTGCACTATTTTGAAATCTTTGGAAATCTAATTTTTGCAAATTGTTTAACAGATTGTTATATTGTCTTCTTATCATGTTATCTGAACCTTAAGATAACGTGCCACAATTTAAACGTGTCGCTTAACTACTGGACTGCTATTGTTACTCTACTGTCGCTAGAACTGATTTGTAACTTTCTATCAAAATGCAATGCATTAGTCTTTAATCGTTTTTAAATTAAAAACCTAGATATGAAACACTATTACTATTTCACTGCAACAGATACGCATAGGATGCTAGCACTTATAATTAAGCAGTATTATCCGGCAAAATGAAGCAGATTGTGCCCGACACACGCCTTTAATTTCCATTTGTAAAGAAAGCTTTAACAATGGGAGGCATTTCTGACAGGGGGCTCGTACAAAGGAATCGTTTTACTCCTTCGCAAACTCCACCTGCTGCACCCATTTCTCCCCCTTTTTTGGAGAATCAAAGGTTCTTCCCTATATCTGTGTACTAAACACTTCTAATTACAGATTATCTGTAGTGCAATTATCACCACAACACTTGAAGTATCAAACTGCACAGCGGTTATGATAAGAGCAGTATCACAATCCCGACTAACTACTCTGAAGGAACTGTATTCTGCAGAATTAGCTTTTGTATCTACTAGTTACTGTTTTGTAACTAGACTTTTGTATGTCTAGTGCTACTTTAATGTTCCAGGTTTCAAACGGACTACATCTTAGATTAAATTAGACTAAAATTGAACGATAGAAGTGTCAAGTAAACGTATGTATGGAGAAGCTTTGAAACTCGGGGCAATTACTTTGCTTCCGAATCTCTCCGCATAGCGGCAAACAAAGGACCTTTGACAATACGTGTCTCCATGGAACCGGCACCCGGCCACGAGCCTGGGGGGACAATACTTCGTATTAGCATACCAATGCTTCACACGCGCAGCCAATGAGAGGGCGAGCTATTCATGAGTACGGGATTTGAGGATTTAAAAACGGAGGCCAGGACGTTCAGGATCATTCTCCGCTTGGATTTGCTTCCGAGGTTTACACATTTCACCTTTTTTTTTTGCAATTTACAATTACTGCAACTTGCATCATGACTCTTGAAGAGGTCCTTGTTCAGGAATGCACCGAGGCCAGGGTTCAGTCTCCTGGGAAGGCATTAAAGGACATTTTAGTTTCGGCAAAAGCGCAGAATTGTCTCACTGTTGGAGTCTACGAATCTGCAAAAGTTATGAATGTGTGAGTATTATTATCCATACTACATTTATTTTGATACTGTGCGAAGTGGGGGAAATTTCATGCGACATGCTGGCTAACAAAGTACTAATTATGATTTGTTTTAATTTGCAGTGACCCAGACAGCGTGGCTTTCTGTGTTCTGGCAACCGATGAGGGGTACGAGTGGGACATCGCTCTGCAGATCCACTTCACCTTAATCCAGGCCTTCTGCTTCGACAACGACATCAACATCGTGAGGGTGAATGACATCCAGCGACTGGCTGAGATTGTCGGGAGCGATGAGTCAGGCGAACCCCAAGATGCGCACTGCATTCTCGTCACGGTATGTATCTCTCGCAACTACATGAATTGTCAACAAATATCGTCCAACAAAAACAAATATCGTTGCGATCCATTCCCGAAAAGGATACTAATAGTGTTTTTTTTTCTTATTTTATAACAGAACTCAGCTGATAGCTCGTTTGAAGATCCTGCTCTAGAGAAGCTGAACTTGTTTTGCGAAGAAAGCAGGGGGTCCAACGAGTGGTTGCCTGCTGTATCTTTCCCAGAGCGCTGAATTGGGACTTGACGAGAGTCTTTGGAAGTGCTTACACTATGAGGAAAAATCATCCTGGAGTATATGGATGAAAAATCCAAATGAAGACCCAGTCAGGTTCTCAGAAGAGTCTGAGGAAGACCGGGACAAGATACCGAGGTCCTTGCGGTTAAGGAGGACGGGTTACAATAAGACGATACTCCTATGGGGCTGGAGTACCTGGACAAGAAAGACGAGTCTTCCAGTTGGGTGCAGAGTTAACAGGAAGAGAAGAAAGGAGTCAAGAGATAAAATACACAGAATGACTCAAATGTGAAAAATGTGCTTACGCGTCATTACGTATGTAATGTACTTTTCAATTTAGTAGCTAATTAGCTTGTTTGATTGTGTTTAATATGAAAGATCTTCAGTATTTAAATAAACCAATATAAGAAAGAAATCTTGGTGTTACTTTTTCCATGTAACTTCAACAAACGTAATTTGGTTTACAGTCCATCATGGTTACTTTTAGTTTGGATATAAATGTTTTCGATTGGTAATGTAAAATAAAAGTCCAACACATTTACGTTTTTGAAGGCCTCATATTCTAACGATCTTGATCTATTCAATAATTGTAATTTAAAAGCAAGATACACCAGGCCTTAAAAAAATTGTCAAGCGCTGTTCCCATTTTAGGCCTGCACCCGCTTTTACCGAGTGGAGGTTTTCTGTGCACATCGTTTATGAATTAGTGTTTTACAAAACTGTTTTATATTCGGCAAAGTACAGCGAGTTTCCAAAGTTTGCATAAATTTCCTGCTCACTGAGACCTTACTCTTTATCTTGCCTGCTCTCCGCACTGGTCATTAGCATTTGCAAAGGAAAGCACAATAGACTTTTCACGGGAGACATCTCCAGGTGCCTGCTGTTGTCCCCTTTATTAACCAAATGTCTTTACAACAGAACTGCTCCATCTGCCAGCTTCGTAGTGGGGAGGGGGGGTTACTTTCTCCAAGTAGAAGGATTCTTTTGAACGTCCAAAAGGACGAGCGCAACTACAAAAACTGTCATTGCATTGTCAACTTCGAAGTTAAGCAAACACAATTTAGGAGATTAAGAAAAAGTATTTACACGTGATAAAACCATGACACCCTACCGACAAAATAATCAATCGAATACACACTTCAGAATGGCCTGAGAAGTCTGTTGGTGTCCATTATGCTTTTATTAAAAAGATCGTGAAAACAAAACTGAACTCGATTACAATTAACAGACCAGTACAAGAATATCACAGCGGTAAGGTGCGCGAGGGAAAAAACGGAGAAACAGTTCTTTAACTGAAAAGAAGACTTTGTTACTTTTCTATACAAAATGCCACATAAAAACATTCACAAAAAATGCAATCGCTGATATTGCAGGTCATAGCATTTCGTCTCTTGATGTTTTATATATATATACACACCGGAAAACCAGCACAAATACATTTAGCAATAATATATCATTCTTCTCCTATATACAAATAAAAATGATCCAGCCTCTACCAAATGTTTCATATGTTGCATCTGCCAACAAGACTTTTAATACTCTTTAGTACTGGGAATGTTCTATGTTATTTCTAAATGTAAAAAACAGGTAAAATATACAAAAGTAAAAGCAACTTTCAGCGCTGAGAGTAAAAATCATGATCACCTGTAGTGTCTAAAGACATGAAAATCCATGAAAAAAGGAAACATTCTGCCTGTATTACTGTATAGCCAAAACATGGACTTCTTAACCAAACCTTTATTTGGGATTTGATGATGAAGATGTTGTTTTAATTATTTTTTGTAGATGCTGGAAATGTGTTACAACGTGTAGCAATGGGAATGCCAAGCTTTTGCTAAATTAACTCTCTAGGCATGCCTCCTATGGCACCTTTAATTGTCAGCAAACACATTTCCAATTAAAGAACTAGTCCTTCACAGTCAAAAACACTGTTTCTTCTTCCTCATTATCTTTATTGCTGAGGGCAGTTTGTTTAGTTCATCACATTTCTTTGACCGCATTTCCAAAGGATCTCTAACTCGGATGGGCTAAAGAAGTGAACTTTTCAAGCTTGAACACTATGAGGGGACCTGCAACTTTAATTTTGACTCAAGGAAAATCCTTAAGGGACCCGAGAAAGCCAGCCTGCTGGGCTTTTTACCGAAGCAATCCGAGTGCAGTACCTTGCTCATGAGTGCAATAGCAGTGCTCAGTCACAATCCTTCAGTTATAAGTTGAAAGCCCTAATCACCACTCTGCAATACTGCCCCAGTAAATAATAACCATGCTAACAAAAGCAAAAGGCTGAAATAACTAAGAGTTTTAAAATTCCCAAACTGGGAAAAGCATATATTTTATCATCACCGCTTCCCGCGATAAAAAAAAAATGTTTTGCAGGCATTTTTTCTACCTTAAAAAGACATTAAGGGATCACATTTCACATGTTCATGTCTTTGCAGAGACCATTATTTTCTAGATGTCACAATACACTTCAGGGCAGTGCATGGAACAGACAGTGCACAGTATTTTCCCCTTCTTCCTGGAAGGAAGCAGGGAAGATCCTCTACATTTCATCAGAGCGATGCTGCTGTATTATTACAGAAGTGCTTTTCCTGTCCATCCAGTCGTCTTTATTCACTGCAGGGCCTGTAGTCTGATAATCCCTTACTTCTCTTGCCGAGGCCTGGCGATTGTCCTGGCCGGCTGCGGGTGCGAGGTTGGTTTTACCCTGAGACGGGAAGTCGGAGGACGAGTTGCTGCTGACGGCAGATTCTGACTCGGCTTGATCTACTTTCTGATAATCTGGGGTGTGATTCTGGCCACCAGGCTTCAGCGTGGTCTTGATGTGTTCTATGCTGGGAAGGAAAACATCTTTGCTGTCCATGTCTTTAGCCCCTTCTCCATATTCCAACTTGTTCGTTTCCATGGAAGGAAGGGATCGAATATTTCTTGAAAGTACTGGGGAAAAAGAAGACCACAGAGTAATGCAATTTTAGATTTTTAGCATTGGCAAGTTTCCTAGAAATTACAAAGGGAGTCGAAGCGAGATACAGTTATGAGAACATAACAGAGTTTCAAGCACACTGTCTCATGGATCAGAGGCAGCCAAATTAGTTTGAGTTTGGACAGCATGAGAATGCCACGAGTTTTAAAAAACAAATCAGGCAATAAGTCTATATACAGAAATTACACTTAGGAAACAGAATTACCATTTGAAGAGATGTATAGATCCTTCTGGTTTCTACTGCTGCCAAACGGATTTACGCTTGGGAAGATAATCAAACAGAAGGACAACAGGAAGACCTGAGGAAAGAAATTCAACACTGTAGACTGCAGCAGCAAAAGACTAATATGCTGTGTGAACCTTAAAGATGGAGTTCAGACACCTCTTATTAATACAGTTACAAAGAAAATGTGATGTCAGCCGATTTCTAAAGCTCCTAACGTATTCTGATGGAAAAAAGAAACCCACCATTTTCTGGAATGAGAAGTACTTTCACAAAAAGTTGTCAATTTGTTTTAAGCCCTCTGACCAACAATACAGCTTGTGCAGTGAGGCATTGGAACTTGCCAATCACACGGAAGCTTGTTAGGTGCACTTTTATTGTTCCAACGAGGTCCAGGTGGAACAATGCCTGATCAGGTGA